>NW_028092466.1:902893-1502893 GCF_014824575.4 Sturnira hondurensis | reverse complement strand
CTGGTTAGTTGAGCTGACCAGTTGGAGTGCCTGCTGTTATGGTACACAGGCTTGCAGGTTCTCCAGCCCTGCATCAGCCCTGGAGTGAAAGCAGAGCACAGCTCAGAAGTGACTGTGGGGCCAGGGCCCCAGTCCTATGCACAGAAGCTCCTGATGTGACTTTGCATATAGACAGCTACTCTAACACCAGGGCACCTAATCTGCAGGGTACATCCAGTAAACACAGGAAGCCAGGGCCGCCAGCCTCCCTGGAATCGTTACTCTCACAAGAGTCCACTCTCAGGCTGCTTTTTCTTTCTGAGTCAAGAGCACAAATGCAGAAAAAGCAGTTGCCACTGTTTAATTAGAGGATAATTTGAATGCCACCATGTTCTCAAACTTCCTGCTCCTTCCAGTCTTAACTTTTCTATCCTGTGCTCTGGTTTGCTTATTTGCTCTTAGGGCAAACTCTACTATTTTTTTTTCTTTACTGCCTTTCCCTTTATTTTCTTTTCCCTCTTTCTTCTCTTTCTACTTGTCTCCCTTTCCCTTCTCTGTTTTCTAAGTTTTCTCTCTCTATTTGTTTCCCTTAGCTCTTTGTTCACCCTGAATTTCCATAATTTTCCTTTTTCCTGTGGCTGCTCCTTTAGTCTGTCCTAGTATTTCCTCCCCTCTTTCATTTTTCATCTTTAAATCATTTGCTCAGCCTCATACCCTTGGCCTCTAGTTCCCCCACCTCTTCCTACTCAGCTCAGCGCAGCGGGACATGGGACTATCGATCGCCTCCAAGCAGATTTCATGTAGCCCTTTAGTTAACATTCTGTGTATCTTTGTGATCGATGCCTGTTTAAATGAGATTAATCTGCTTCTCTCTAGCAAGAATTAGCATGAACCTAGCCTTATTTGTCTTGCTATTCTAATACAATATGTAGCTACCGAGACGTGAGTAGCTGCAATTAATAAATACACAAAGCTCAGTTAATAAAATGACATCAATGTGTCTACTACCCTTGAACATGCTCACATCCAGAGTTATGCTTTGAAGGGTTGGTTTTTAATATCCATAGTTCTCTTTTATTTCCCTCCCTCTGATTTGTGTTACTTTTCTCTTCACAAGAAAGTTTCATTGTGTAGATCAACTCTTCCCCTCTGGATACCTGTTAAAATAATGGTGGTGTGAGCTGGTGGCAGGGGGTGGGGGGTGTTGCACAGTATATTCTTGAGCAATTTTCAGCAGGTCTGCAGTATATGGTCTACCTGCATTCTCAGAAGGCCACTGTCCTCCTCCTCATCACAGTGACACAGCTTATCTCTTAGTTTAGCCTGAGCAGGGAAAGGAAGGAGACTAGAAAAATTAAAAACTAACATGTTTCAAGAGCCCCCCTCAAGCCAGAGCTTGCACCCTTTCAAGGGTCCCAAGAGCAAGGCTTTGAAACCAGAAAAGGCACCAGGGACTGTGCTGCCTGCCATGTGCCAAACCCAATAAGCAGAACAGGGACTGAATCTTTATGGGCACTTTATTCAGATGGCTCTCGATCTAAGAAGACAGCAGATTCATACCCTAATGACCTTCTTACACTTTCTTTCCAAGTGAGCCTTTTATAACAGGGAGTAATCAAGGTGTGGTGAGGGGTTTTGAAATTCAGGGAGGATTAGGTGAAAGAAACTGCAGCATTCTTGTCCTGGGCAGTTAGCTGTTCCCAGGGGCTGGTGGTTATCTGTCTCTCCCTGGAATACAATGGCCCAGATGCCTCCACTTGTCCCCAGGAGATAATCTCTAGCAGTGCCCCAGGAGGTCAGCTGTTTCTCCCGGGAGCCAGGATGGGCCTTATCTGTAGTTTCTGAAACAATAGCTGTAACATAGGCATTAGTTATTAGGCGTATAACTATTTATCTTAACCTAAAATTTTCTAACTCTTGAGTCCGCCATCAGCTTGAATGCCTTTATTGTAACCAGTGAGCACAGTGGAGCACAGCACGTCCACTCCCTGGCCGTTGTCCCAGGGCTCAGGCAGGTTTAGCTGGGATTTGTGCCCTGGGGGCATGTGGGTCCAAGCATAGTCTTTTCATCAAACTTGAGTATTTCCTAGGTGGTTCTAAAAAGTCTGCTTTCTCCCCCTCCTCCATTTTGAGGGCCCCAAAGTGGTTCTGTGGTTTTATTCTGCCTACACACTCCACTCTGCCTTTGCACATTGCTTTTACAACATGATTTCTAGGTCATTTTTCTAAATAAGCCACTTGGGTAAAACTGTAATTCACATTCCATGAAAGGGGTGTATTTGACTTTACAACTTACTGAGGAAATACCAAACATATACAAACTCTTTCCAATTTGAATAGTCAAGAATCTAAGGAGAACAGAGCCTTTCAGCCCCATCTCAATCCCTTCCCTCACCCTGTTTTTCTGCTGGGTGCTACAGCTCCACACCACATGCCACACCACACACATACAGTATGCACACTGAACACACGCCACACCAGCATAATACACTGTGCACACAGCACATATACACATCACATACACAGCACACACACAATATACATATTTGCACTGCACTCATATAGTATATGCACATCACAGATGCACACAGTTGACACTGCACAGAGACAACACACATTGCACATACCACACACTGCACATATATGCCCTGCACATAAACACCACATATGCACATACACAGTAAACACACTGCACAGACATAAATCACACAAACGTCACATATACAATGCACACGCACATATACACCACAAAACATACACACACTGCATATATTCATACTGCACACACAATACAGTACTCACAGCACAGACATATACCATACGCTGCATACACATATAGTATATGCTGCACACACGGTGCAGACACAGAGTACAGCCACTGTACATATACTGCACAAATACCACACATACAACATACTCATATACACATCACAAAACATGTGCACACAACATTCTCACACATCAGAGACCACATACCTCACACACAATACACATAACTCACACACCCCCTCACATCCCAAACAAACCATATACAGGCCCCCACATTCATACCCCGCATCATACATGTATACACAAACCAAACGGAGTTTCTTTTTTGTGCCATAATATTGTGGATGCTGCAGATCCCCCATTGATCTGTTGGCCTGCAGACTCTGCCCTTCAGACAATGCAGTATACAAGCAGCTTGGAGAGAGCTCTCACTGCTTTCATTATAAAATTTCTGTAAAGCTGTGACTCACTGGAGGCAGAATGATTTCCTGCTGAGGCTTTATGCAAGGTGATTAGCAGGGAGATAGGTAATAAGCTGACCTAATACAACCGTGTTTCCTTTGCTGTTTCTGCCACCTCCAGTCACTCTGCTGCCTCTTTTCATTCGGGCCTAATTGGGCTGGTGTCCCTTTCAGCCCTGCCTGAGTGTGTGGTCACGTAGGAGACCATTAGCTGCATAAGGTTGGCTGCTCTCCTAAGGTAAAGAAACAGTCTTTTTTCCCAATGACCTTTTGAGGTTTTCATCTATGAATGTCTGCTTTGTGCTCTTCCTTAATGAATTCCAAAGACATTTAAGATAGGTGGCATGACCTCCCCTTCAAGTACGGGCTGTGTTTGCAGGTCTTACCATTATCCCTGAGTTTGATTCTCCACCTCAGGGGCCACAGCACGAATGGAAGCCTCTCCCACCACTCTGTTAAAAGTTGCACCAGTTTTCATAAGAACAGGTCACAATTGGCCCAGTCAGCTGCCTGGGACTCCATGCTCTTTGTGGTAACTGGAAAGGAGCACATGTATATCAGCCATTACTCATCTCTTATCCACCAGCCTTACCTAAGGACATCAGGGTGACAATAATTCATTACAGTGGCTCCTTTTTATCCAAATACCACCATGGTATGTTCCACGGAATTCAGTAACCCCGCAGCAGCTCAGGTATTAGCAAACTCACTTGCAGGCTAGGGAAGTGAGGCTTCGAAAATCTGTGTCTTGCTTTAAGCTACACAGCCAGTAAATAACAGGCCAGGGCTGTGTAAACCCAAGGTTTTCATCTCTGTCCTAGGCTTTTCCCATGGTGCTGCATACCCTACCCTTCAAGTTGACATTTTCAGCCTGTATATGGCATAATGAATTTCACATGTTTACTACTATGATGAATAAAAATGGGCATTTAAAAGTATCATTTAAACCTCTTACTGATTTAAATTGCCTTTCATCTGTTTTGTGGGACTTTCAAATAAGTGATAAAAGAGCTACATTAAGAGTCAAAGATACAGTCATAATCACTGTGATACATCTCTTTCTATTCTTGCAAGACAATTTCCTGTCAGATTCAGGAGTCTTCTCTACCATACTTTTATTCTGCAGTCCACCCAGAAATGGAAAGCTCACTACCTCTCTTTGTGGCCGTGCTGTAGCTGGACATTTCTAACATAAGATGGTTTTGTTTTATTCAGTGGAACCACATAAAATTGCCATTTTTGTAGGTCAAATACCAGAAATTTTATAAGTTCCACCAACAAGATGAGGCCAAATCTGTTCTGTTTGCTCATTTGTCTTCACTCTGCCCTCAGAGAAGGGCCATGCAGGGTTCTGCATTGCACTTGACCAAGGCCCTGCAAACACTTAAAGGCGCAGTTCTGCCTTGCTTTGTAATTTTCCTCTTTTCTAATTTTCTCAGTTGCTCCCAGACCCTTAGTTCTTAGATTTTCTACCACCCTATCACCTTCTCCTGGATGTACTGTAGATAGTTGAAGGCCAAAGATCATATATTCATTCATTTAACAAATATTTCTCAGCATCTGGGACTTTTCCAGGGCCTGAAGACTCAGTAATACATCTGGGGTATTTACAGTCTACTGAGAAAAATGCACAGAAAAATTTAAAGAATAATATAATGCCAAGTAGAGTAATATAATTCCAGATAGGTAAAAGCACTGAAGAAAGCACATAAAGGGTAAGGGGAGTGAGTGCAGCAGAATGATAGAGTGGAAATTCAGGCCTTGTTAATACAGAAGAATAGGTCTAAGAATTTATTTTTATTCTGTTTAATGCTATATTTTTATGTTTTTTTTCAATTTTTTAAAATTTAATTCTTGTTCAAGTACAGTTTTCTGTCTTATATTCCCAGCCCTGCCCACCCCCCGTGCTCCCCACCTCCCTCCCATTTCTACCCCCAACCTTAGTTATTGTCCATGTATCCTTTATAGTTGTTCATGTGAATCCTTCCCCTTTTCCCCTGTGATTCTCTCCACTCTCCCCTCTGCTCCCTGTCAGCTCGTTCTGTATTTCAGTGTCTCTGGTCATATTTTGCTTGCTTGTTTGTTTTGTTGCTTAGATTCCTGTTAAAGGTGAGATCATATGGTATTTGTCTTTCACCGCCTGGCTTATTTCGCTCAGCATAATACTTTCTAGTTCGATCTACGATGTTGCAAAGGGTAGGAGCTCCTTCTTTCTTTCTGCAGCATAGAATTCCATTGTGTAAATGTACCATAGCTTTTGGATCCATTCATTTACCGATGGGCATCTAGGTTGCTTCCAACTCTTGGCCATCGTAAATTGTAATGCTATGAACATCGATCGGGGTGCATAGGTTCTTTTGGATTGGTGTTTCAGGGTTCTTAGGATACATACCTAACAGTGGAATTGCTGGGTCAAAAGGCACGTTCATTTTTAGTTTTCTTAGAAAATTCCATACTGTTTACCATAGTGGTTGTACCAATCTGCAATCCCACCAAGAGTGAACTAGAGTCCCCTTTTCCCCACAACCTCTCCAACATTTGTTGTTTGTTGCTTTGTTTATGATGGCCATTCTGACTGGTGTTAAGTGGTATCTCATTGTGGTTTTAATTTGCATCTCTCTGATAGCTAGTGATATTGAGCACCTTTCCATGTGTCTCTGGATCCTCTGTATGTTCTCCTTGGAGAAGTGTCTGTTCAAGTCCTTTGCCCAATTTTTAATTGGGTTGCTTGTCTTCTTAGACTGGAGTTGTATGAGTTCTTTGTATATTTTGGAGATTAAACCATTGTCTGAGGTATCATTGGCAAATGTTTTCCTAAACAGTTGCTTCTCTTTTTATCCTGATACTGTTTTCCTTAGCCATGCAGAAGCTTTTAATTTTGATGAGATTCCATTTGTTTATTCTGTCCTTTATGTCCCTTGCTCTAGGGGACATATCGGTAAAAATACTGCTGCCTGGAATATCTGAGATTTTCCTGCCAATGCTCTCCTCTAGGGCTTTAATGGTTTCACGGCTTATATTTAAGTCTTTTATCCACCTTGAATTAATTTTGGTGTATGGTGTAAGTTGGTGCTCGAGTTTCATTTTTTTGCATGTAGCTGTCCAGTTCTCCCAACACCATTTGTTGAAGAGGCTATCTTTACTCCATTTTATGTTATTGCCCCCTTTGTCGAATATTAATTGACTGTAGAGAGTTGGGTTTATTTCTGGGCTCTCTGTTCTATTCCATTGGTCTATGTGCCTGTTTTTGTGCCAGTACCAGGCTGTTTTGATTACAGTGGCTTTGTAGTATAGTTTGGTATCAGGTATTGTGATGCCTCCTACTTTGTCCTTCTTTCTCAAAATTGCAGGTGCTATTCGGGGTCTTTTATGGTTCCATATAAATTTTTGAAGTGTTTGTTCCATGTCTGTGAAATATGCCATTGGTACTTTAATAGGTATTACATTGAATCTGTAAATTGCTTTGGGTAGTATGTATATTTTGATGACATTAATTTTTCCAATCCATGAACACCACCTATATTTCCATTTGTTTGTGTCTTCCTTGATTTCTTTCTTCAGTGTTGTATAGTTTTCTGCATGCAGGTCTTTAACCTCCTTAGTTAGGTTTATTCCCAGATATTTTATTTTTGTGTTTGCTATATCGAATGGGATTTTTTTCTTGACTTCTGCTTCTGCTCATTCATTTTTGGTATACAAAAATGCCTTTGATATCTGGATATTGACTTTGTATCCCACTGTCTTACCAAATTCATTTATTAGTTCGAGCAGTTCTTTGGTAGAGGCTATAGGATATTCCATGTACACTATCATGTCATCTGCAAACAATGCCAGTTTTGTTTCCTCCTTTCTGATTTGGATGCCTTTTATTTCCTTTTCTTTTCTGATCACTGTGGCTAGAACTTCCAATACTATATTGAATAGAAGTGGTGAAAGTGGGCAACCTTGTCTTGTTCCTGATCTTAGTGGAAAAGCTTTTAGTTTTTGCCCATTGAGTATGATGTTGTCTGTAAGTCTCTCATATATGGCCTTTATTATATTGAGGAATGCTCCCTCTATTCCCTCTTTGCTGAGTGCCTTTATCATAAATGGGTGTTGTACCTTATCAAAAGCTTTTTCTGCATCTATTGATATGACCATGTGGTTTTTGTCTTAGCTTTTGTTTATGTGATGTATTAAATTTACTGATTTGTGAATATTGAACCATCCTTGCATCCCTGAGATGAATCCCAGTTGGTCAGGGTGTATGATCTTTCTGATGTATTGCTGGATGCGATTTGCTAATATTTTATTGAGGATTTTAGCATCTATGTTCATCAGAGATATTGGCTTGAAGTTTTCTTTCTTTGTTGTGTCTCTATCTGATTTTGGAATTAGGATGATGCAGCCTGCTTAAAAAGAGTTTGGAAGTTTTCCATCATTTTGAATTTTTTGGAATAGTCTGTGAAGACTAGGGATTAGCTCTTCCTTAAAAGCTTTGTAGAATTCTCCTGTGAAACCATGTGGCTCAGGGCTTTTGTGTGACAGGAGTTTTTTGATTACTGCTTCAATTTCATCTGCTGTTATTGGCCTGTTCAGGCTTTCTGCTTCTTTTTCAATGAGTTTTGGAAGATTATATTTTTCTAGAAATTTGTCCATTTCACCTAGGTTTACAACTTTCTTGGCATACAGTTCTTCATAGTAATTTCTTACACTCCCTTCTATTTCTGTGGTATCAGTTGTAATCTCTCCTCTTTCATTTC
This sequence comes from Sturnira hondurensis, assembly GCF_014824575.4. Classification (NCBI taxonomy): domain Eukaryota; kingdom Metazoa; phylum Chordata; class Mammalia; order Chiroptera; family Phyllostomidae; genus Sturnira; species Sturnira hondurensis. The sequence goes on along the minus strand of NW_028092466.1, from coordinate 1,494,942 downwards.
TGATTGTGTTTATTTGGGTCCTCTCTCTTCTTTTCTTGATGAGCCTACTTAAAGTTTGTCTATTTTGTTTATCTTTTCAAAAAACCAACTCCTGGATTCATTGATCCTTTGAATTGTCCTTTTAGTCTCTATGTCATTTAATTCTTCTCTGATCTTGGTTATTTCCTTCCTTCTACTTGCTCTGGGCTGTCTTTGTTGTTACTCCTCGAGTTCTTGCAGGCGTCGGGTTGGGTTGTTTGTTTGAAATGTTTCTGTCTTCTTTAGGTAAGCCTGTATTGCTATGAATTCCCTCTCAGGACTGCCTTCACTGTGTCCCATAAGTTTTGGGTTGTTGTGAGTTCATTTTCATTAGTTTCAAGAAGCTTTTTGATTTCCTCCCTAATTTCAATCTTGACCCATTCGTTGTTTAATAGCCTACCATTCAATCTCCATGCTTTTGGGTGTTTTGGGTTTTTTCCTGTGGGGTTGGTTTCCAATTTCAGTCCCTTGTGGTCAGAGAAAATGCTTGGTATGATTTCTATTTTCTCAAATTTGTTGAGGGTTGTTTTGTGTATTATCATGTGGTCTATCTTTGACAATGTTCCATGTGCATTTGAAAAAAATGTGTATTTAGCTTCTTTGGGATGGATGGTTCTATATATATCAATTAGGTCCATTTGTTCTAGAGTGTCGTTTAATGCTGCAATATCTTTGTTGATATTTTGTTTGGAAGACCTGTCCATTTTTGACAGTGGGGTGTTAAAATCCCTTACTATAATTGTGTTGCTGTCAATATCTTTCTTGAGGTCCTCTAGGATTTTCTTTATATATTTGGGTGCTCCTGTGTTGGGTGCACACATATATATGATGTTAATGTCTTCTTGGTGGATTCTTCCCTTGAGTATTATGAAGTGACCTTCTGGGTCTCTCTTTATAGCCTTTTTTTTTTAAGTCTATTTTGTCTGATATGAGGATTGTTACCCCAGCTTTTTTTTTTCTTGTCCATTTGCTTGGAAAATTTGTTTCCATCCTTTCACTTTCAGTCTGTGGTGGTCTTTTGACCTGAGGTGGGTCTCTTGTAGGCAGCATATGTGTGGATCATGCTTTCTTAACCATTCAGCTATTCTATGTCTCTTAATTGGTGCATTTAATTCATTTACATTTAAGGTTATTATTGAAAGGTACTTATTCATTGCCATTTATGTACCTGTGTTCCTCTCTGTCTCTCTCTTTTCCTTCCTTTCCTTAAAGCAGCCCTTTTAGTAATTCTTGTGGAGCTAGTTTTGTGGAGGCATATTCTTTTAGACTTCTTTTGTCTTGGAAGCTCTTTATTTGGCCTTCTATCTTGATTGAGAGCCTTGTTGGATAAAGTAGTCTTGGTTGTAGGCCTCTGTTTCTCATTACTTGGAATATTTCCTGCCATTCTTTTCTTGCTTGGAATGTTTCCATTGAGAAGTTATTAGCCAACCTTATTGGGACCCCTTGTATGTTACTTCTTTTTTCTCCCTTGCTGCCTTTAGTATTCTCTCCTTGTCCTGGAGTTTTGCCATTTTAATGATGATGTGTCTTGCAGTAGGCCTCTTTGGGATCCACCTGCCTGGGACTCTCTGCGATTCCTAGATTCGTGTGACTTTCTCTCTCCTCATCTTAGGAAAATTTTCCATTATTACTTTTTCAAGTAGGTTTTCTATCCCTTGTTCTTCTTCTTCTCTTTCTGGTATTCCCATTATTCGGATATTATTACGTTTCATATTGTCTTGCATTTCTCTTAGACTCTCCTCATTTTTTCTGATTCTCTTTTCCATTACCTTGTCTGTCTGGGAGATTCTTTCCACCCTGTCTTTGAGCTCGCTTATGCGGTCCTCCGCCTCATCAGTCCTACTCTTCATACCTTCTACTGTGTTCTTCAGTTCAGAAAGTGTATTTTTCATTTCCTCTTGGCCTTTTCTGATGGTTTCTGTTTCCTTTTTCATGTTGGTATAGTTTGCGGAGAGTTCATTGTAGCTCCCCTGTAGTTTCTGGTAGCTCGTTGTAAGCTCTTTGAATTTCCTGATAACCAGTGCTTTGAATTCAATATCTGATAGTTGACTTGCCTCTATTTCATCTAACATTCTTTCTGGGACTTCCACCTTTTCTTTCATTTGGGGATTGTTTCTTTGTCTTCCCATTGTTTGTGATGCTCTTCTTGTTGGCGTCAGCTTCTTAAATTGATCTGTTCTGGTACCCTGAGGTTATGGTGTGAACTTCTGTGGTAGGATACCTGTGAAATTCAGTGGTGCAGTCTCCTGCAGGTATCTTGGTGTTCCCTGCTCCCACTACTCCTCTGGTTGGTGTCCAGCTAGTTGAACCTTTTCTTCTGGTCTCACTAGCTGCAGCAGCCTGAGGGGCTGTTAGTGTGGCTCTTCTCGAGCCTTGGTACACTCAACTGGTCTTGCCAGTGCCCCCCCAAGATCCAGACTGGTGCCACTCTCCCACGCCCTACTGAGAGAGGATTTTCTCCCAGGCTTTCCAGCCCTGGTCTGGCGTGAGGGCGCACACTCCCAGCCAGGCTTTCCTGTTCTCATAGGCTTGGGTGCAGACCTTTCCCTGTGTTGTGGCTGAACACACAGGGCAACTCACAATTCTCCCAAACCAACAGCAACAGCCTGACTCCCTGTGTTTCCCTGTCTGTGCAGGCTGAGCAGGGATGGAGCTGGCGACTGGCTCTCTTCCAGGGGCCCAGCCAGCAACCCGAGACTCCCCGAGACTGTTCACCAGCCGGTACAGGTCCCGCGCCACAGGGATCGCCCAGGCGACCCTCAATTCCCCAAGCTGAGGGTCGCTGCAGACCCTGCCCCTCCGGGAGAGCACGGGCGACTGGCGGTTCCACAAGTAGAGGGCCGGCGCGGGCCCCTTCGGGGGCCGGGAAGGTGGGCACAATCGGCGGTTGGTCAAGTCGGGGGGCCAGCGCGGGGGGGCCCCCGCCCCCCGCCGGCCCAGGAGGCACGGGCGACCTGCAGCCACTCAAGCTGAAGGCCAAGGCTTGACTCCCAGTGCCTCCCAGTCTGTGCCAGCTGAGCAGGGATGGAGCTGGTCTGTGCCGGGTGAGTAGGGATGGAGCTCGCAACTGACCCACTTCTGGAAGCCCCGCCAGCAGCCTGAGACTCCCCGGGACTGCTCTGCGAGGGCAGGCACAGGCCCCAAGAAGCAGGGAATGCTCTGGCAACTCTCAGTTCTCCCAAGCCAGCAACCTGACTCCACGGGTTATCAGAGCTTTCTGGTTTGCTTCCGAATGCTCACTCCTCTCTCTGCCACTATTGGCAGACCGATATCTTATGGTGTTTTCCAATCTGTGCCCTGCCAGATTGGGGTGGTACCAGTGACCAGTTCTCTCCCAGAGACGGTGTTGCCCACCCTCGGCTCTCAGAGACCGGGGCGGCCGGCCAGGGCCCTGGTGTGGCCTGGCAGGGGGCCCGCCACTGCCTCTGCACTGCTCTCTCATACCTTGTTGATCTGCGGTCGTCTCCTCTCCTCAACCTCTGGTCATTCAGTGTCCACTACACTCTCTGGAGTCCTGCCTTCTTATATGCTGGGTCCCAGTTGGGTATCTGCTGTGCTCTTCCGCATATCAGCCAGGTCCTTCTCCGGTGCGTGGAGAGAAGCGAAATCCTTTGTCCTACTCTGCCGCCATCTTCTTCCAGCCACCTCTTATTTTCATAAATGCTGGGGAATTGTTGGTTGATTATGTTGTTCTTCAGTAGATCCGCCTGGATTTTCTATCAGGTGTACGGGAGCTGGATCCCCTCTGTGCTACTCTGTCGCCATCTTGAAAACCCTCTAGGTCTAAGACTTTAAACTAAACCCCAAATAAATGTGTTGCCTATCATGTGTTTTTTTAATTAAATAAAACAATGTATATATCCATTGTTTTTGGTGACCAGAGTTTTTCCAGAAAATAAAATGATTAAATAAATATTTATATAATGCCTACAATTTACCTGTTAGATTGGAGATAAGACAACTTTGTGAGTACCCAAGACCATGCTTCAAGTATTCTTGAGATATAAAATAGTATAACAAAATTATAATATAGTTTTCTAATGCAATCAAACACGTCAAGATGCATCAGTCTCTTAAAATGTTGGAGAGTATTTCCTAAATATTGAAATTGACATCCATGAAATTATGAAAAATAGGTACCCAGGTGACATTCCACAGCACAAATACATTTCTCCTTCAACACTGATTACAACTAAGCACTCTTTGTATGATTTGAATTACTACTTAAGTCCATTTCATTTATGTTTGATTCATTCTGTTTTCCTCCCAGTTTATAAAGTTGAAGGTGTTTAAAATATAGACTGCCCCATTTCCCACCACCGGTGGCAAGACCTCCTGCTGCTGGTTTATGTCTTTCTTTCCTTGGTTGGTCCTTTTCTCTTCCCTCCTCTTCCACTTTAGCTACTGGCTGACAGCCATGCCTGAACATGGATGAGCAAAGCAAAGAAGGGCTGTTAGGTGGCTGCCATGGCTGCACAGGTGTTGTCCTGGCAACGTGGAGACAGATGTCTTACCACTTCCCAATGCCTCTGTTAGTGCTGCTAGCCTTGGAGTCCCAGCCAGAGAAAGGAGTTGGGCAGCCATCTGCTAGTCAGATGGGTTGACCCCTAGCAGTGGCCACTGGCAAGAGGGAGTTGCCTAGAGTGGGACCAGGACCTGCTGGGTTTTCAGCATCATGACATTGTGTTTCCTCTTCTTGCCTTTCAAACTTCCTCAGGGTAGAAGACCCCTCCCAGGGACCTGCACCAAATATTTGCCAACATCACACAAAGGTACCTCTCCCTCTTTCCTACTGAAGAGGCATGCACATAGCCTGGAAGTTGTAATGGGAATAAATGTCTTGGTTTGGAGGTTTTGTGATTTCAGACCAGTTTCCATGAGAGAGAAATGCTACCTCTGTCATGTTAGTTGTGTTCTGGAGGCTCCTGTCCTATCAGAGGTAACATGGCTTCCATCGACTCAGAAGGGGCTCCTCCCCAAGGCTCTGGGTTGCGTTGTCCACCTGCCACTTAATTCTGGGTATAGCTGGGACACTGCCATACCAACAACAGTGACAATAATATGTACTTACTGTGAAGTCACTGCGTGCTGGCACTGGCCTAAATCCTAAGTCTGCATTCACTCACTTTACTCTCACTATCATTATCCTGTCACAGATGAAGAACCCCAACACAGAGGTGTCAGACAATTGCCCACTGGTGTGCCTTGTCACGTGTGCTTGGCAGAACTCTGCAGATTGGTTTTCTTGGCAGGAGTTGCTGAGGCTGTTGGTGTCCCCCACTGGGCTTGTCCTCAGGACTGTTTGGATGACCTGCCCTCCTCTCAGTATCCCCTGCGATAGCTGTCGTTCTAGAAGCAGATAGCATTTGAGACCAAGCAGAGGTCCATTTGAGATCTATTTTTAAAAAATTGGTAGTAAAGCCACTAATTGTGTAAAAATAGTATTATTATTATAATTTTTTTTTGTTAGGAAACACAGAAAGGCTGAGGCATAAATGTGATCTTTGGTGTGAGTGTGAATTTTACTTTATTTATACTTTCTCTTTGCTTTGTTATCAAGTTTAACCAAGAGTTATTTATACCACCCCAATCTATGAATTAGGTTACAACACAAGTCAGGCTTCACATTTCCTAAGCAACCACCACCCCATGTGATTTCCAGCCCTTCTCATACTTTAACTGTTGTTATCATCATTATTGTCGTCATCATCATCATCATCATTATTTTCACTCTTGTGACTTGTCCCTATAGGATCTCCTGAAGACAATCTTGGATTTTCACAAACTGGAAAAGCTGGAGTTCAGTGGCCTCAGAGGGAATGCCCTGAGTCAGCAGGTCCGGCAAATGTATGATGAATTTCAAGAGCTGTGCAGGGTCTTCTCGGAGTCTTCTTATGACTGCCTGGACCACCAGAGCATGGTAGGGCTTGCAGAGACCACCTCACAAGTTTGGTCTCTTTCTCAGATGCCTCCAGCCTGTAGGGTCTGGGTATTTACGTGCATTTTCCCTGTTTCCTTTAGCTCTCTAGTCCCGGTAGTTTTATGCAGGAAAGCCCATTCCTAATTACTCTTTATGTCAGAAGAAAGATCATGGAGGGCCTTTTTGAACTGCTGACTGCTCCAGATTGGTGACACTCAGGATTTCAGAGATGCTGAGATGGATATGGGATGATGGTGTCGGCTATGGCCACCTGCAGATCCCAAAGCTTTAAGCTTTGAGCAGCAACTGCTACATGAAAACCAGGCACACCTGGGGAGAATTTTGTTAGTGCCTTGGGATGAGCTGGGAACTAAATCAAGCCATACCCTAGTTTTTCTGATCTGACTCTGGTTTCCAAGGGAGTACTCAGGAGTGAGGGAAAGGCCAGAGATGTACAAGTTCTGTACAGAAAAAGTCCAACTATTGTTAATATAATGAGGACAGTTTGTAAGACACTGATGTAACCTGGCAGCCAAGGAGAGTGGACTGGAGTGTGTATGTATGAACAATGACAGCTTTACTGTACTAGTCAGTGAGGGTGGTAGATGCTGTTGAGTGAGCATGTGTACTGTGTGGCTGTTGCATTCAAAATGACTAAGCAAGTAGAGCAATGAATCTGCATCAAATTTTGCATTAAGCTTGAATATTCTTTCTGGAAACTATTCAGATGATTCAGAAACTACAGCTATGGGCAACTGGTGATTGGCAGCTTCATTATGACAATGTGCCTGCTTATGTAACATATCTTGTGCAGAGTTTTTCGGCAAAACATCAAATTGCCCAGGTGACTCAGTCCCTCTACAGCCCAGATTTGGTGTCCTGCGACTTCTGGCTTTTCCCAAAACTTTGAATGGAAAATGATATCAGACCATTGATGAGATTCAGGAAAATACGACAGGGCAGCTGATGGTGACTGGGAGAACTGTGAAGTCCCAAGGTGCCTCCTTGAAGGGGCCTGAGGCATCATTGTCCTATGTACAGTGTTTTTTTATATCTTGCACCTTCTTTAATAAATGTCTTTATTTTTCACATTACGTGGCTGGATATATTCTGGACAAACCTTATATTTTTCATGACTGTAACATAAGAGCCCAGGAATGCCGAGAACTGTGAATTCAAACCCATAGGAGATGAAAAAGAAAAAGAAAGAAAAAAGAGGAAGAGCCAGGCAGAAATATGAAATGAAGTTCCCAAGAAGGAAATGGCTAATTATTAGAGAAGGAATTCCAAGAGTATATGAGGGAAAAAGAAAGAAATTGGAGCAGAAATCTTCTGTGATCACCTTCAGATGTCTAAGGAGATCTTAGCAAACCTAGGGAGATATCACTTTCTAAATATTCCATTAGTCAAAAGTAGGGGCGGGGGAGGTATAATACAAAGCACAAAGTTGTTTTAACTCTTGTGAATTGTCCCTATAGGATATTCTGAAGACAACCATGTACTTTCTAAAATAAAACAAATGATAAAACAAAGCAATTCTATGCACAGGGAAACATTGTAATGTTGATATGGTTGGGTTTGAGAAGTAGAACTATACTATTTTGTCTATTTTGTCTTTTTATAAGAATATGAGTTACTATTATAGAGCAGTAATAACAAGTAAAAATAATTCCATAAATTAGGGACTTAAGTTAACAAGTTTCTCTGTAAATTGCTAAGTCTAAGAGGAGAATGCACTTTGGGTTGCCAGATAAAATATAATAATTGGGACATATACTAAAAATAAATTCATTGTTTATCTAAAGTTTAAATTTAAATGCATAGCCTATATTTTTATTTGCTAAATTTGGCAACCTTATGAATGATGACTAGCTGTTTTCTTAACCAATTAAAGTGTACTTAGAAGTAGTGTGTATTAGTTTAATTAGCTTACTTTCCTCCTAATGGCTAGATAGTTTGGTTGCAATGAGAAAATAGGATTTAGACTTGGGAGTGGAAGGGAAGTTGGTGGTGTGTTGCAATAGTCCCATTGCTGGGGCTGCTGCTGTTAAGGTGGCTTTGGTGGAGGGCGTGAGCTGCCACTGTGGGTGACCCCTGAGGAAGGACTTAGGAGGGTAGAGGGGGACAGAGAGAGAGAGAGGGTAAAAGGGTGTCAACCTCACAGTTTGATTCACTCCACAATTTTGTCTAGGAAAGAAAATGCTGCAACAATGGGATAACAGTCTACATGGATAAAATCTAAGTCATGGCCAGATGAATTTTGGAAAATGAAAATAAATCCTTGGTATAACAGACTCAAGTGCAAAAAATAGTAGTAAAGAGTATAGGGGACTGGCTTTTGCAAAATTATGTTTTTCTATGTCTCTGTGATGTCTCTTCAGGAATTTGAAAATGATGTCTCTAAGTTTAACCAGAGAGTAGAAGATCTTGATCGAAGGCTGGGGACTGTCTTTATTCAAGCCTTTGATGATGCGCCTGATTTGGAGCATGCCTTTAAGGTTAGTGCAAGTAGAGTGGGAGCTGCCCCTGTGCGGATTGTACCCCTGCCCTCACCAGAGGAGGGGGGGATGCTTTTCCAACTGTTTTGTTCTAATGGCTATTAATCGTTCTTATTAGTCTAATGGAGAGGTGTTAAGAGTGTCCTAGAGCAAGAGAGTGTGTAGAATTGGGCTTCTCAGCATTGTTAATAATACTTTTCTGAAAACATGGTGCTTACCTTGAATCTTATCAGTAGGGTACCTATTCAAAGTGAAGGTGTCTACTGTGGTCACCATCCTAAATGCATGGCTCTGCAATACCATGGCTATTTGACCACGGTTATCAGGTTGGTTAAAGCTGAGGCAAACCACCTACCTTGTGGTAATTGTTATAGCATTCAAATACTAGTAACTAGAATAAGAAGACTCATGCCTTTGCCCTGTACTGCCCAGCTCAGAATATGGAGAAGTTTTAGAATGATAAGGAACTACATGGCTTCACAACTGAGAATTCTGAGTTGTGAGACATGAAGATATAATAGAACATGATATTTCTGCTACAAACTATGAAGAGACTTAATTTGTAAAGCCTTAAGGATTAGAACCAGAATTGATCAGTGGAAATTACAAGGAGGCAGATTTCAGAGGAAAGAGACTTCTGCCAAAGCTATTGAAAGACAGAATGGACTTTCTTGAGAAGTATTTACGTTTCCAGCCACTGAAAACGTCCAAACATAGACTGGAATCCATGCTGTTGTAGAAAACTGAGTAATCCAAATTGCCAGCCTTCCTCAGCCATTGAATATACACATATATAATATATGACCTCTGTTAAATACCTGGCCTTCCATAACTTGCAAAGGAAGATTATTGATTTCTCTCTCTAAGCATTCGAGCTTATTTCAGAAATTAATTCAAGAATTAGTCCTCTCTGAAATGTTTTTTTTTTGCTCCTACTCTCAAATTTTGCCGTTCCAAATTTTCCTTCCCATCTAGCCTACTTAGCCTATTATTTTCTTTTCTATCTTACCCCTCCTCTCTGTCTTAGGTCTTTTTTATTAAAGGTCTTTTAAATATAGATCAGCTTAACCTTTCTAACAACTTTAAGTTTTCTCTTTGTTTTGTCCTTTATCCAGATTCTAATATCCCTTGAGGGTCTGATAATAATTTAGCAGACAGGAATCCCCCCACTTTAGAAGCAAAGGAAAGATGGGGCAGACTGTGAACAACCACTTATTAATAATTATTGATCCAGTTGCACATTAACAATTGTTTGACTTTCTTACATTGCTAGATATATGAAAGAAAAGCCAGAACACAAGATTTATGTAACCTTGGAAATATTGAATCTGTGACTTGTTCCTCTTATTTCTCTATCTCTTCTGCAGCTGCTGGACATAGCAGGCAATCTCCTGGAAAGACCACTGGTAGCACGAGATGCATCTGATAAGTACCTGATGCTCATTCAAATGTTCAACAAAGAGCTGGATACAGTGAGGATAATCTATGGTCAGCATGTCCAGGAGAAGGCAGAACTTGGTAGGCTGGATTCCAGGGCATTTGGATGGAGGAGTTCTACTACTGGGAAGCCTGACTAAGGGTAGTGCCACACCACAGTGTTATACCTTTGTTTCTATTGCAATTCTTAGACACCCTGTTTTGTTTGTTTGAAAGTTAAACTCAACTTCAATTTAGCTTTACAAATATTTCTTGAGTCTTTACTTTATGCACAACACATTTCTGGGCATGATATGCAGAGACAGGCCAGGATCAGGGATACACTAATTAATACTACAAGGTGGTTCTTCAAGGAACACATCACCAGGTAGGAGCAGAGTTACGTAGCAGAATATATGTAGTCTCTGACTCCAGTTATAAAGAACTATAATAAAACAAGATAAGCCATGGCTGGGATATTCTAGGGTTTGAGGAGAAGGTAGCCTTGAGCAGAACCCTAAAAGGTTGGGGAGATTGACAGCTGGGCACAAGAAGCAAAGACCTCCAAAGAAAAGAGAGCAGAGTGTGTGGTAGGCACCAGTTGGGCCTGCCTATAGCCAAACAAGGTGTGTATAAGGAGATCGGGTTAGCTACCCGACCATGAAGTGCTCTGAGTGCCATATTTTAAGGAATTTTGAATTCATTAGTCAGGCAATAGAAAATGTCCAAGGTTTTGAAGTAATTGAACAGTGGGACCACCATGTCTATTAACAGGTTTCATACTGAGGTCATTTAGGATTGCATCCACTTAGAAAGCGATTCCCAGAAAATCTGTTGGCCTCAACTTATGTGGGACCATCCTCATGACATCGAGTCAGGTATAGAATTTGAAAACTCAAATGCCTTATGAGGCCAGGTTAGTTTTTTATTGCTGCATAGCAGATAGTTGCAGCCTTTGTGGCTTCCACAGCACCCACCCTCCAGCTCCCAGTCTGTAGGGCAGCAGCCCAGCATGGGGCACCTCAGTCCTCTACCCAGTGGCACAGGGCTGCAAGTGAGGCATCAGCGCCTCTAGCTGAGGCGCCAGAGGGGAAATCCACTTCCGAGCTCATTTTTGTTGGTAGAATGGTCTCTATTTCCTTGCTGGCTGTTAGCTGGGGGCCACTCCCATTCCCTGCCATGTGGGAAGGCTGTGCGGCTGCCCCCACCATCCAGCCAGGGATGATGGCACACTGAGTCCTTCTACTTCAAGTCCCCGACTTTCCCTTCTGCCACCCACCAGAGAAAATGCTCTGCTTTTACATGGCTTGCCTGATTAAGTCTGTCCCACCAAGGATTATATCCTTGTTCCAAGTAAGGCAACGTCATCACAGGAGTAATATGGTATCATATTGCAGTTTCCCCCCACTCTTACAGAGGAGGGGATTATGCAAGAGTGAGGCTCATTTGTTGTTATCTTAGAATTCATTCACCGTAGGTACGGGCCAAGTGGAAGCCATCAGAAGGCAGTAGAAACCACAACAAATTAAAGGAAGAGACCACAGTTCAGTTCCAGCTGCTGGTTAGAAGCCTTGGCTAATTTTTGCGACATATTCCAATTTTACCAAGGAAGCTAGAAACTGAATTTCTCAAAATCACATAATTGCTAAATCTTGACAACTCGTTTTAAACAAACAAAAGTAAGAATATTCAGTCTTTGCTAACTGTGGTCAAGCACTTTGTAATCTACATGGCCTGTCTCATTCATAAGTTTATTGAATTCTCACATAAACCATTTTATAGATTAAAAAAATAAACTGAGGCCCAGAGAAATGAAATTGTGTGTTAAGGCACAGTTTCTCAACCCTGACTGTACAATTAGAATCCTCTTGAGAGCTTTCACAAAATACAAATGACTGAGCCCCACCCAGAACAATGAAATGGGATGAAGCAAAAGGGCCCAGGCAGTAGCATTTTTAAAGAACCCCTCCTGCCCCACCCACCCACCCCACCGAGGGACACAGATATGCTGCCAGGTTGAAAATCACTGATGTGAAGTCAGAAAGCCAGTAAGCGGCAGAGCTTTGCTGGTACCCCCATCCTCTGACCCTGTTTCATGTTGTCCCCAAGGTCACTCTTTCTGTTTTCTTAGCAGAACACAGTGGTTCCCCAGGAACTCCATAGCTCTGTGTGAGCAAGGGTGACTTTAGCATGTGAAGGCAGATGAGGCAAAAAGTGGACTAGCTGGTGGCAGGTGATCCTGGGCAGAGTGGGGCTGGGAGTCTAGGACCTCACTTCATTCAGTCTGGCTGCTGTGCCTCCAGGGTTCTCCTCAGTGCACAAGAACATGCCCTCTGTGGCTGGAGGTCTTCGCTGGGCTCAGGAGCTGAGAGAACGCATCCAGGGACCCTTAGCCAGCTTTGGACGCATCACATATCCGTGAGTACTTTGTTCCTTAAAGGCAGGTTTGTTCTCAGCTTCTGATCTTGCTCTGGGTTTTGACTGTTGTAGAAATGCAACTCACTTACCAAAGGCATGAAAGTCATCCTTATTTATTTCCATTTTTGGCAACTGACTAGTGTCTTAGTCTACCTGGACTGCTATTACAGAATACCATAGACTAGATGACTCACAAACATTAAAATTTATTTCTCACAGTCTGGAGGCTGAGAAGGCCAAGATCAAGGTGCCGATAGATTCGGTGTCTAGTGAGAGCCCACCTCTGGTTCATAAATAGCCATCTTCTTGCTGCGTCCGCTGTCCCGCCCCCCGCCTACCCCCACCCCCACCCCCACCTCCCCCCCCCCCCCCCCCCCGCCGCAGAAGAGATGAGGGAAGTGGTGTCTCTTCTTACAAGGGCACTAATCCCATTCATAAGGGCTGCACTCTCTCAACCTAATCACCCCAAGGTCGAATCTCCTAATGCCACTACATTGGGGAATTAGGCTCAACATAAGACTTTGAGGAAGGGAATGCAAACATTTGGTCCATAACAACCAGACACCTATTGAGCTGATAACTGGGCCCCTTGGTGGTAAACAAGGCTCAGTGGACAAGAGGCTGATTGCTTTTGCTGCATGAGACTTCTTTCTGGAGGAAGATGAGTCAGAGTTTTCAAGCTCTATGGAGTTCTTCCACATGCCTCCCTCAGACACAAGGTCTCCTTGCTCCTGAGGCCACAGGAAAATAATGGAGCCCAGTGTTTCCTAGAGCATGGTGGGAGGGCCTCGTGTGTTAGAAGGCCCCGGGTGCTTGTTCAAATGCAGGTCCTTGGCCTCACCCCTCACCTACTGAATCTGAATCTTGGGGCAGGGTAGTGTCTGTGGATCTGCTTCCGCTGCAAGCCCCTGCCCCTGTGATTCTGATAGTGATCAGGTTTGGAAACCACTGGCCTGCCTCACAGTTGATCCTGGAAGCCGAGTTAGTTGGAGGCATATTGGCTGCCAGAAGAGAGAGGGAAGAGCTGCTCATGAGACTGTGCAGGCTGCTGCCTAGGGAAGGGCGGTCTCCCTCTGGCCCCCCTTTCTGAACACCGGGCTTGTTGAAAGCACTTAGCTTTGGCAAACACAACAGAAACAAAGGAATTGAAGTCTGGGCTCTGGCATCAGGTTTTTTCAGCTATCAAGGGCCTTAGAGACCCTTGGCTCAGGTGGTAAGATGGATGCTTTCAGACCTAAGAAGGTGCACAATGTCACTAATCCTCAGGGACATGCAAATCAAAACCCCCTGGGAAACCACCCCACGCCTGCCAGAATGGCTATCATCAGAAAGTCAAGAGAGAGCGAGCGCTGGAGAGGACATGGACAACATGCAGCATCCTGTGCACTGTTGGCTACAACTTGGCACAGCCACCGTAGGAAACAGGGTGGCGTTCCTCAAAAGGTTAAAAATTAAACTACCATAGGATCTTAGCAATTCCGCTTCTGGGCATCTATTGTAATGTTGAAGAGATATTTACACACACACCCCCCCCATTTATTGCAGTATTTTTACAACAGCCAAGACATGGAAACAATCTTAAGTGTTTGCTGGTGGAGGAACTGATAACAAAATGGGGCATATATATATATGTGTGTGTATGTGTGAGTGTGTGTGTATATACATATTCAGCCATAAAGAAGAAGGACATCCTGCCATTTGCAAGGTGGATGAAACTTGGGGGCATTCTGCTAAGTGCAATAAGTCAGACAGAGAAAGACAAGTACTAGATGATCTCACTTGTATGTGGAATCTGGAAATAAAAAAGCCTCAGGACAAAGAGGTCATATTTATGGTCATCTGGTTACTCAAGGCAAGAGTGGAGGGTAGGAAAATGGACGAGGGTTTTCAAAAGGTATGAACGTGTAGGATAAACATATCTTGGGGATGTAACCTACACCACGAAGGCTGCAGGTAACGGGGTTGTGTGGAATATGTGGAAGTTGTTAGGCGCATAGATCCTAAAAGTTCTTATCATGAGAATAAAAACAAATTGTTCTGGGGGGGGAGGCATCCATATGAGATGATGGATGTTAACTAAACCAGTTGCAGTAACCACTTTACAATACATGGAAGTCATTATGTGGTGCACTTTAAACTTGCACAGTGCTGTGTGTCAGCTGCATCTTAGTCAAACTGGAGAAAAGTTTTAAAAGCCTAAACATTTTCAAAGGCAAAGAAGATAACGCAAAACACCAGAGGTGAGACTGAAGGGCGCCTCCACACCAACACCAGTGTTGTCAAGCAGAAAATGTTAGAAATCTCTGACTGTTGTAGAGGAAACCTGAGAATGCAGGTTTTTATGTGAAACACCCGGCTTGAAATGAGCAGTACTCCACTTTTCCTCAGACTCCTCACAGATCAAGCACATGCTTGTGGCACAGCCTGCCGGTGGGTGCGGGATACCTGTGAGGCCTCTGCTCTCCTCTGAGAAGTTCTTTGTTTTGCAGATGAAAAAAACTGAGGCAAACAGAAGTGAGGTGACGTGCCTGAAGCCCTAAAGAGGCCTAAGGAAAGACCTGGGAGTCTGGGTCTCAGAGCTCCTAGCTCCGGGATTCCTCAGCCACAGGAGATTTGGCCTAGAGAACAGCCAAGCCCTCATCTTCTCAAGTGTGTTCCCCAAGGCAGAGGGGAGAAAACATATACATAAATGGGGAGGGAAGGGGTTAGAAAGGCTGCTTCTAGGGCCATGGAATGTGGTGGCAGTCATAGGTCCTGTTCCCTGGGAGCAGACTGGAGATGCACATGCAGGAACATACAGGGACACTCTTGGGAACAGCACTTGTGAGGGAGTGGGAAGATGAATGGGCAGAGGGAGAAGTGCACAGCAATATGGTTGCTAGGAGGCCTCCACAGATCCTCTGGAACCCCTGGCCCTGCAGTGTTACCCAGACTCTGTACCCCCACATGAGCTAATTGGTAGATGTGGGCTGTCTGAGGGAGGTGCATGACCTTGGGCAAGATGGGTCTCATTGACTGAGGCGATTAACACAGAGAGGCAGCCTTGCTTTACCAGCCTCACTCCTGGTCACAAGCAGGTGAAGGGATGGGGTGGGTAGGTGTGCCTGGTCCTGAGAAGGGATCTCAGTGGCAACCCACCTGTCCTCTGCAATTCCCATGGAGATTTACTTCCATTTGTTCTAAAAATGAATTCAGAATTGTGCTGTGCCTATAATATATGTTTATTGGTTATTAGAAATATTTTGGATGACTCCCCATAAAATGAAGTAGGATCTTCAGGGAATTTCTTGGCACTTATTCCTATGACTTCTTGAACCTTCTAGGCAACTGCCGCAGGCCCCAGTGAGCAAAACTGCCGTCTCCTCTGTGTGTTACTTGCCCTTGAGTTGGATCTGATCTATGGATGAGCAACACCCACAATGCGTGTTCTCACTAGCTCTACTTAGCTCTGTGAAACACTCTTTTTGTGGAGTCTGTCCATCTCATGTTTAGTATTCCCTTTTTCCTGCTGCCTTCTATTTTCCCCAGCATTATTGCCTTTTGCTCTTCCAGCCTCATTCTTTTGCAGGTGTGAAACAGAGGTCGGGGATTTGAGGCTTATGGGCACCCCACAGGTCCCCGAGGGGAGGGCTGAGCATGAGCCCACCAACCCGCCCTGAAGTCCTTTTCACTTCTCCTTGCTGACTCCAAGAGGCAGCTGCTTATTTGCTATGGAAGGGAACTAAGCAGCTGGAAATCTTGAACTTTCTCTGCAGGCGTGAGGGCTTACATTGAAAGCTCAGGTATCTTGCAAAGAAACTCTGTGTTAGTTTAAAGAGCAAATGTATTTTAAAGAATCTTTGCAAGATGCTATCTCGTTTTGCTGGCAGAACAAACAAAAACATACCCACCAACACAATTAGTGTGAAGGTTTGTGAAAATGATAGCTATCTCGCCAATTTTCCCAGCACCTGAACCCTCAGTTTGTGTCGCAGAGGAGAGTCAAACAGGAGCAGAGCCTCGGGCTAGACCCTGCTCACGTTCCTCTGTGGTCCTCACCACTCCTGTCAGAGCCTCTGGGAGGGTCCTGTGCATGCGAGCACATGTGTATATGTGCATGTGTGGTACATGTATGTGTATTGTGTGTGCACCCATTTAGGGGCTTGAGATGTGGGAGGGGACCTCATGTAAACATGTCAATGGGTAGCAGGGCTTCTCATAACATGTCCTAGATAGATTTCAGAGAAGGGATAAAATATTGTATGTATATTCATATGAAACAACATCTATATGTGTATTTATATAAACATTGTTATGTAAATATATAAAACATTGTTTTATATATATATAATGTTGTATAGTTTTTGTTATGTGTAATGTCGTGTAGTTTTTTCCTTCTATATAGAAAACTATGGCCCCTAAAATTTTTCTTCCGTGTCTCCATTTTCCTTTTATTCAGGTTTTCGAGGGACTTAACTTATCTATGCATGACTAGCGGGGCCAGGGTGAAGGAAGGGTTGGTGGAGACACCAGGCAAAGGCGGGGCTGCTTGCTTTCAGGAAGTGCTGATGCCCTCTAGTGGCTCCTGGAGGATTTTCAGAAAGAATTCAGGCTTCTTGGGGGGCACTTGGAAGCCAGCCTAGGAAGCTAGCTATTCAATCTCTTCCTTACAGACTGCAATTTGTTAATCAGATCATTCTTTTTACTTCTTCTAATTTGATAGCACTTTTTTCTCTTTTGTATGGATAGTTGCATGGAATCTGCTGAAGGAAAGCAAATGATTCAAAAATATGAAACTATGCTTTCGTTGCTGGAAAGGTAAGCATCCTCTGGGATTGTATTGTTCTACAAGTCGCATAAGCCCCCAGTGCCTCTTGCAGTTGTGTGTTTGAGCAGATTCCTCAGTGGCTGGGAAGTGTTACTCTGTAGTCTATATTATAACCACATTATCTGTGAACATAGTGCTTCTGGGTTGCAAACACAGGTGTCTAGGGAATAGAAACAGACACTTCTCCCCAGTAGTTTTGTTGGGACCGGATGAGCTGGAAGTGGGGCACTTCTTGTGGCTCTCTGAGATCAGTGTCGGGGAAAATCGCAATAGCTGCCCACTAAGCAGAAAGCAACAGTGCATGCAGTACAAAGAAAAAAACAAGTTTTAAAAATATTTCCTGTATCTTTTCATAGACAAAGCATAAGAATGGAGATTTTCAATGGGTTTGTAGTTGTTCCTGCTTTTAAGCTGAAGTAGATCTTGAGGGTACAGGGCCTAGTGCCCACACTGCCCACACTGTTACCAAAGTCAACATCGTCACCCTGTCCCCTGGGTGGGGAGCCTGTCTGGGCCTCCCATCATCCCTGGTCTCCTTAATGAGACGTGAAAAGCCCTTCCTGGTCTTTTCTTCCCTCTCCAGTTTTGACCCTTGCCTCTTTAGCCCCAGGTGTTTCCAGCGCACAATAGTCTATTTCCTACCTCTACCCTTTGGCCATGCTGGTGTTTGCTGGGAACACTGATTTTCCTTCACTGCCCAACCTCTACTCATCCTCTGAGACTCAATCAAGCATCACTTTGGTCACTCTTTCCCTTATCACCATCACCCCCGACCCCTGACATTAAATGCCCCACACCCTGTACCCCTCTCTAGGACTGTGCTTGCCGCATGCTCTGTTTACCTGTGGTCCCACCATCAGCTGAACTCACCATGGGCTGCTTAGTCATCCTTTTATCTCCCAAGCCCAGCACATGGTGGGTACTCAGTCAATGTGTGATGACTGATGACAGATTCTGTAAGTGATGTGAACATTAGTATGGCAGCAAATCTTACCCAATAGCTTATTTCCGTGTTGACTGATATGAATCAGTCAACTTCCCTTATCAACCACAAAGATCACATGGAGCCTCCCTTTCTATTCTTCCCTGATTTAACCTATGCTGTTTTTATTTATTTTTTCAATATAGTTTATTGATTATGCTATTACAATTGTCCCATTTCCCCCCTTCATTCCCTTCCACCCTGCACACCCTCTCCCACCCACATTCCCCCGCTTTTGTTCATGTTCATGTGTCATACTTATAAGTTCTTTATCTTCTACATTTCCTATACTATTCTTACCCTCCCCCTGTCTATTTTCTACCTACAATCTATGCTACTTATTCCCTGTACCTTCTCGTCACTTCTCTTCCTCCCACTCCCCTGTAGATAATCTTCCATGTGATCTCCATTTCTGTGGTTCTGTTCCTATTCTAGTTGTTTGCTTAGTTTTTGTGTGTGTGTGGTTGTTAATAATTGTGAGTTTGCTGTCATTTTACTGTACATGCTTATTATCTTCTTTTTCTTAGATAAATCCTTTTAACAGTTCATATAATAAGGGCTTGATGATGATGAACTCCTTTAACTTGACCTTATCTGAGAAGCACTTTATCTGCCCTTCCATTCTAAATGAAAGCTTGTCTGGATAGAGCAATCTTGGATGTGGGTCTTTGCCTTTCATGACTTGGAATACTTCTTTCCAGCCCCTTCTTGCCTGTAAGGTCCCTTTTGAGAAATCAGCTGACAGTCTGATGGGAACTCCTTTGTAGGTAACTGTCTCCTTTTCTTTTGCTGCTTCTAGGATTCTCTTCATTTAAATCTTGGCTAATGTAATTATGATGTGCCTTGGTGTGTTCCTTCTTGGGTCCAACTTCTTTGGGACTCTCTGAGCTTCCTGGACTTCCTAAAAGTCTATGTCCTTTGCCAGATTGGGGAAGTTCTCCTTTATTATTTGTTCAAATACGTTTTCCACTCATGGCTGTTTCTTTCCCCCTTCTGGTACCCCTATAATTCAGATGTTGGAACGTTTAAAGATGTCCTGGAGGTTCCTATACCTCTCCTCAGTTTTTTAAATTCTTTTTTCTTCATTATTTCCTGATTGGATGTTTTTTTCTTCTTTCTGGGCCACTCCATTAATTTGAGTCTTAGTTTCCTTCCCATCACTATTGTTTCCCTGTGCATTTTCCTTCATTTCACTTAGCATAGTCTTCATTTTTTTCATCTAAATTGTGACCAAATTTAATCAATTCTGTGAGCATCCTGATTACCAGTGTTTTGAACTATGCATCTGATAAGTTAGCTATCTGTTTGTCACTCAGCTGTATTTTTTCTGGAGCTTTGATCTGTTCTTTTGTTTGGGCCATTTTTTTTTGTCTTGACATGCCTGTTATACAGTGAAGGGCAAAGCCTTAGGTGTTCACCATGGCAGGGCAACCCAGTCGCTGGGCTGTGACACTGTACGTTGGGGAGGGTTCCAAGAGGGAACAATGGCACTTGCTCCACTTTCTGCTGGATTTCAGTCACTTCCACCAATTCCCCCAAGCAAACTGGGCCCTTCTGGTGCTGATTCCCCAGTGGGTGGGTTTGTGTAAGTCCTGGGACCCTGTGGGTCTCACCAACAAACTCTTCTGTGAGGCTGGGCGTCTCTACCACTGCTTCAACCACCGTAGGTGTTTTCAGTTGGTGTTTTGAGGCTTTATTTCCCCATGCTGGGACTCTGGGTTGCATGGTCTGTCTCGCTCCCCAGTTTTGCCCAGTTTATCTGCATGCGAATGTGGGGCCACCTGGTGTGCCAGTCATCTTGCGTGCCTTGCTAGGCCCGCCCACTGCCACCTTGCGCACCCAGGATCTGCCAGCTGCCGCTTTGCCAGGAATCCTCTCCACATGGCCACCCCACTCTCCACCCCTCCTCCCAGTCTGGATGAATGTTTCTTCTCTAACTCCTTGGTTGTCAGACTTCCATACAGTTCAGTTTTCTGTCAGTCCTGGTTGTTTTTTTGTTTCTAAATTTTTGTTGTCCTTATTTTGGTTGTGCGAGGAGGCACAGTGTGTCTACCTGCACCTCCATCTTGGTGGGAAGTCCTAACTTATGCTGGTTTTTAAAAATAAGGGGTTACTTACAGGAGTTTCCATGCCCATCAACGACTTTACCTTAAGTATGTATTCAGGTATTTTACTAGTAGTATCTTTAGTTCATAAAATAGATCATTTAAATAAATAAATAAATAAATAGGCTATGTAAACATGTATGTGTTAATATAGGTAAATGTATCTTTATATGTAGAGATTTATGGTATCTGGATCTTTAATTAATCATTGCCAGGTGTTGGGTTGCTGGGTGGTGCTTATGAAGTGGCTGTTGTTTCCTGTTCCCATAGATATGAGACCAGGCTTTATGAGGACTGGTGTCAGACAGTATCAGAGAGGTCACAGTACAATCTCTCCCAGCCACTTCTGAAGCGTGACCCGGAGACGAAGCAGATTACTGTCAACTTTAACCCACAGGTAAGCCTGACAACAGTAATTTCTTATTGGGTTCCTGAAGAGTTTCACTGAACTTTGCTGATTTCAAAGGCAAAAAGGCTTTTTTATCTGAATATGAAAAAGCTGCTCAAAAGAATTTGAACCCCAACCCTGGCTGGTGTAGCTCAGTGGATTGAGCGCGGGCCTGTGAACCACATGATCACGGTTCAATTGCCAGTCAGGGCACATGCCTGGGTTGCAGGCCAGTTCCCAGCAGGGGATGCATGAGACGCAACCATACATTGATGTTTCTCTCCTTCTCTCCTTCCCTTCCCCTCTAAAGATAAAAAAAAAAAAAGAAGAACATTTGCTCTGGCTGGTGTGGCTCAGTGGATTGAGTGTGGGTCTGTGAACCAAACAACCGGGGTTTGATTCCCAGTCAGGGCACATGCCTGGGTTGCCGGCCGGTTCCCAGAGGGGCACACACGAGAGGCAACCACACACTGATGTTTCTCTCCCTCTCTTCTTCCCTTCCTCTCTAAGGCTAAATAAATAAAATCTTAAAAAAAAAAGAATTTGCACCCCAGATTTCCTTGTTGGGATAGATCCCGGGTGTAGTGTTTTCTCCAGTTGCCCAAGGTTCACATTTTCTCCAGGGTTAGCCAGCATATTTGTTTTGATTTTGCACAAGAGAAAATATTGCAAAATATTTTTTTAGCTTTTCATATAATAACATTTATCATATACTTGACTTTACATACAAAGTTAGAGTGGCAATTACACTTAAGATTAACTCTTCAAAAACTTTAACATGTTATAGAGATGCACTATCTGGAATTTCAGAAGGCATTAAACAGATATTGCTACCCATCTCTGGACAGACAGAATGATCACATTACCGACCCTTTAGCGCTGAACAAATCAGTACTGGCCAGTCAGTCAGCTGACTGGCCTGCCTTAAATGCCTGCAACCCATGAAGGCTGTTGACAACACTGGAAGGCCAAACAAGTTTAAGACCTGGTTCCTGTTCTCAAGGAGCCCATGAGCTAGTAGGGAGCTTTAATGCCAGTAAGCAAAAATCTCTCTTAATTGGACAGCATATGATACATCTCAAAGGAGTATCTTCAGAAATAGGACTCTAGATGAGTGATTCTCAGCTGAGGCAATTTTTTCCCCTGAAGACATTTTTGGTTGTCACACATGCACTGAGTGCCAATAGCATTGAGTAGATAGGTACCAGGGTTACTGCTAAACTTTCTACAATGCATAGAATGAAGGGTTTTTGTCTAAAAATATCAGTAGTTCCAAGGTTGAGAAACCTTGCTCTAGATGATGAGAAGGGTGGAAGACCAGTGTGGGTGTCACAGCCCTGGGATGCTTAATGTTGGAGAAGACAATCATCAAAATTAGTCCATGTCAGGAAGTACATCATTCAGCTCCACAATAGAGGTAAAAAACGTTGGCCATGCTGAGGTGAAAGCAGTCACCTACTTCTGTCTGGAAGGCAAGCTCTCCAGGAATGTGGTATAGAGAGGGCTGAAAACTGAGCTGATAGTGTATTGGTGTCTTTGAGAAAACTGAAGGTTAAGTAGAACATCCATTCTGACTGAAATAAAAGTCAACAAAGGAAGTAGGTAGGTCCATTTTTCACTTTGATAAGCTATGAGTCTGTTATTGAACTCACTTGAATAACTTTATCAGCTTTTCTTGTCAACAGTATTGGATATTAAATGCCCAAAGAGATCGGTTTCTGGATTACCAACTAGGCCAGAGTCTATATATGATGATTACAGTAATTATGTCCTCAGTATAAGACAGTATTAAGGATAGACCACTCCTTTATAAGCAGGGGATCTATCTGCCCCAATGTACAACATATAGTAGGTGCTTTTTGGGTATCTGTAGGTGATAGAAGGGAAAGGATGTAGAAGAAATACAGTGAGAGCAGAATTGGGGAGTGGAGATAAATATCTAAATTATGATGTAAGTCAAGGGGAGACAAGTACAAACACAAGTCAGAGAAGAGCTGTGGTCCCCCCTTGACTTCCACTGGTAGTAACGTGGCAATAGCTGTGGTGTCAAAAATGGGCAGCAGCACATACATCATTCCGGAGGGATGATCAGAGCCTTGCCCCTTCAGGGCCAACTATGGCCCCATTGTATGGGAGAAGTAATATATGTATGAAGTGTATTTATATTATTTAAATGCCCTATTATTGAGCATTTACATTATTTTCTAGTTTTATCAACTTGTATTTCATGGTTCTAGGATGCATTTTTTATCTTTGAAAATGGTATGTCTTTGTAGTTTTAAAAAACTACATTTTTTTCCCTTTCTTCCTTGGTTGTAAATAGACTAATAGTGAATCTTACCACCATTGGCATCTTACAGTTGGATAAAATGTGGTAGAAATATTGCTACAATAAATATCTTTCATCATTGTTGCATCTATCATTGATTATTTCCTTGGAATAAATGCCTAGAAATAGAATTGTGGGGTTAAATAAAGGGTACTTACATTTTGAGACTTTTTTTGCATATTGTCAATTTGGTCTTCAGAGAGCTAGAATCCAATCATAGCCTGTCAGCAAGATATTTATGTCTTCTAACCATTTCCAGCTTGTTGGACTAGAAAAAATATAGTATCTCAACACTGTTTTAAGATTGTTCATATGTTCATTGGCTGTTTACATTTCTTCTATAAATTGCTTGTTCATGTCCTTCACCCACTTTTGAATGAAAGTACCCTCTTTTCCTGTGAATTTGTTAGAATATTTGGTAAATACTTGTCAGACATTTAAAAATCTGCAAGTGTTTTTACCAGTTGAAGTATGTCATTTTAAGTGTACAATATTTTTATGCATATACATTTTATCTCTTGTGGTTGTGTGTTTGGAATGGCCTTCTCTACCTCATTATTATATAAATAGTAAATATATTAGCCAAGATTAAAATAAAGGAGAGAATTCTAGAAACAGCAAGAGATAGGGGGACAGTTACCTACAAAGGAGTTCCCATCACACTGTCAGCTGATTTCTCAAAAGGAACCTTACAGGCAAGAAGGGGCTGGAAAGAAGTATTCCAAGTCATGAAAGACAAGGACCTACATCCAAGATTACTCTATCCAGCAAAGCTTTCATTTAGAATGGAAGGGCAGATAAAGTGCTTCTCAGATAAGGTCAAGTTAAAGGAGTTCATCATCACCAAGCCCTTATTATATGAACTGTTAAAAGGATTTATCTAAGAAAAAGAAGATAATAAGCATGTACAGTAAAATGACAGCAAACTCACAATTATTAACAACCATACCAAAAAAAAAAACCTAAGCAAACAACTAGAATAGGAATAGAACCACAGAAGTGGAGATCACATGGAAGATTATCAACAGGGGAGTGGGAGGAAGAGAAGTGACGTGAAGGTACAGAAAATAAGTAGCATAGACAGTAGGTAGAAAATAGGGGAGGGAAAGAATAGTATGGGAAATATAGAACCTACAGAACTTGTGACACAATGACATTAACTAGAGGGGGGAATGGAGTGGAAGGGGTGTGCAGGGTGGAGGGGAATGAAGGGAGAGAAATGGGACAACTGTAATGGCATAATTAATAAAATATATTTAAAAAATAATAATCCCACATTTTCTTCTAATTTTTGTTTTCATTTTTTAAACTTAAATGTGTAATACCTATTTTGAGCAAAATTAACTAGGAGGCTGAAGTTATTTCCCCACCATCTTGTTAGCATTTGCTGTAGCCCTGAGTAGGATTGGCTGATTACCAATGAAGAGATGGTGTAGAGCCACTGGAAGCAGAGCCAGGAGCCCAGGTGTCTTGATTTGGAAGTGGTGGACGCGGTGTGAGGGGGGCAGGGAGAATCTGCAGCTTTGTCACACATGCCTGTGCACCTTGGCCCTTGTAAGTTCAGGGATAAACACAATAATAAGCAAGGAATGATGAGCAGGGCTCTTAGCAACCCTGCAGAGACCTCTGTGTTTTCATCAGGCTACATCTGCTTGGTTTCTCACCTCTGCAGTTGCCTCTAAACTCAGCACCCCAGGGAAGTTCAGAGAGGTCTGAGTGACTTCTGTCTCCTGACCTCCAAGTACAGGAAGACACAAACACATGTCAGCCCAGGGTTACAGAAGTTAAGGGCTATTTCAAATGATTATGTATAACAACCTCCTCTTGTCCTGTCCGCGTCTGTGACCAAGGGTACGGCCTCATTTGCAGAGAATACCAAAAGTCTAAAGTCAGGGCTTCTCGTGGATGTGGGTGCCCCTGACCTTCATACTTCCACCCCTTGATGGGAACTGAATCGTCATGAGCCTGTCATTTCATCAGCCACATGCCCCAAAGCATCCAGGCAGAGTCCTCTCTTGGTGTCACAAGTGTCTCATTTCACAGGTTTTCCTCCTCTTGCTCTTCATGCTTTACAGATCCAGTGAACCCTGCTGCTTTCTGAATCCTTTTCCTTCTGAATAGTACTCAGCCTCCTTCTCCAAAACTACATTAAAAGGACCAGAAGTTAAGTGGGACCCTGAGGCCTCTGGGTCCCCTGGTGACACAGTATGGGTCAGTCTTTGACCCACATTGCTGCTATTCACTGTTGCTGAACCACAGCCATTTATGTGGACTCTTTCCTCCAGCTGCTTTCTGTGCTGAAAGAAATGAGATATCTTCAACTGAGGCAGATGAAGCACATCCCTGATACAGCAGCAGCCATGTTCTCCTCCAGGGAGTTCTATCGGCAGCTCGTGGCACATTTGGAGTTGATGGCAAATTGGTACAACAAGGTGATGAAAACGCTGCTAGAGGTGGAATTTCCATTAGTGGAGAAAGAGCTGCAAAATATTGATCTCCATCTGAGAGCTGCAGAGGAGACTCTGAACTGGAAAACAGACGGTAACTGGGCACCACCTGGGCTCTGGGGGAAAGGCTGAGAGTCGATTCCAATAAAAGTTGGCAGACACTCAAATGATTAGCTGGTAATCTGGGTTGTTTTTAAAACACAAATGTACCCTCTCAGTCACAGGGCGAAGGTAGGGAAGGTAAGAAGTGTTGCTATTTTTCTTCTTCCTTTTCTTTGGATTTAATTAGTATATTTAGAAAACTTTGCTGTCATACACTGATGTAGGCTCAGAGGCTGCATGGGATCTCCCACAGTCTCCAGCACATACTGGGCACCCCATTAACAAGGGCTTTCACTGTATTATCATTGTTACTTGGTTTTCCTAACTGAACTGTAGACATCTTATGAGGGAACTATGAATTTACTTCTCTTGTGTTCTCCAATTCAATTCAATGAACTTTCACCTGGGGGGGCGGGGACTGTAGGGAGAATATGAGACATGAAGTATATGGGAATGACCCCTTCCCGGAAGAAGCTCACATTTAGTAGGGACAACAGACATGTATACAACATAAATTGTACAAGACAAGCTATGATAAAAAGCCCTCAGAGAGCTAAAAATAAAGTGTGGTAAACCACAGGAAAAGGAGATTAATTTGCATTAGTGTCCTCAAAAGAGTTAAAGTTTGAAAAGATCACAGTCAACTCACGGAAGTCTTGGAATGCCATATGAAAAAAATTAGAACTTTATTCCTTATACAATAGGAAATAACGTTTTCAACATTTAACACAGTGACAGTGCTTAAACAGGAAGGTTCATTAATCTCTGTAAGGTCACCAAGTTGCACAGGCATGGACCAGCAAGTGTACCAACTTTTATGTGTTTGGTAGGTAAGGATTAACTGTTTGTTTCTTTTCCTCCATAAGCAGAGTTTTGGTAAGAGTTGGCTTTTTAATACAACTAGAAAGAAAAAGTTTGATTATAATGAAGTAACCTGTGCAGAAAAGTCTTTTATAAAACCCATGAGTGTTGAATCCCTACCTTTCACAGCAACTAGATGTTCAGTTGTGCCGATGTCAGCTATTTCAATTAACTGTGTTTCTTTTGGGGAGCAGGCATTTGGGATTATGTCATTGAAATGACCGATAGTATTCATGATCTTGAACGAAGGATTCAGAAAACCAAAGGCAATGTGGAAAAGATCCAAAACATCATGAAAACATGGGTGTCTCCAATGTTTAAGAGAAAAGATGGGAGAAAGGAATGCCTTCTTTCCGTGGATGACCAACAAGATCAAATGGAAAAATACTACAGTTGCATCAGGGACTCTGGCCTGAAGATCCACGCTCTTGTTCAGGTAATAAAGAGCCTCCCAGACATGCCTACCACGAACGTCATGGGTCAAGAAGTGTGTTTGGGTGCGAGAAGTGATTTGGAAATTACAGTAATAGGTACTGTGTCTTCTGCTGTCACAGATAGAAGTTTATACGGATAGCATTGTGGTAGCAGGGTGTCAAAATTAGTAATCCTCTCTTAATGGTGGCACCACTTAGTCATCAAATGGTTTAAGTCCCACACCAAACCCCAAGGGAATAAAAAGAGAAGTCAGGGACAGAACTCTAAATTACCTATTGTACTAACTACCCCTAACTCACCCATACAACTCAGTGTGGAACTCCAGCATCATCTTCATAACCCAGCTCTGTAGAGCTGAAAGAGATGGTATTCCTAACTGCATTTGATGTAGAGAAACAAACAAATGCAGAGTGCAGCACTTAGTGCAGTAAGGCTTTGTCCTGCACTGTGACCGAGGCACTCTCCTATCCCATCCTCAGAGACTGAGCAGTGGAAGAGAAATGGAAGTAACTGCCCATGTTAACCCTGCGGAAGCAGCCACAGAGCAGTTCTGAGGGGCTGAGCTCAGGCACCAAGTCAGTGATGAATTATAGCTGCTATTTTGGGTTATTGATAATTTGAAGTACAATGGATCATGCTTTTGACTTTGTTAATTTTCTTGATTTTGTTTTCTAGTCATTAACTTCTGTTCTTTATTATTTTTTTCTAGTCCATTCGGGGGCAATTTACTGGTCTTGTTTTTCTAGCCTATAAGGGTAAACATGTAGGGCATTATTTTAAGGCTTTCTTCCTTTCTGAGACAAGCATTTGATGACATAAATTTCCCTCTGAGCAGTGCTTTACTTTCATTCCACAAATGTGATCTGCCTCATTTTCATTTCACTCAGTTTTAATTTTTTTCTGGTGATTCCTTTAACTTAATGATCATTTAGAAGTATATTGTTTAATTTCTACATGTTTGGGGCATCTCTGGTTATCTCAATGAAATTTATCTAATCTAGAATCTAATCTAGAGATTAGAGAAGCCTAATCTCTGTGCCTCTCTCTGGTTTAGAGAAAATACTCTGGAAGATTTTAATCAGTTGGAATTTAGTGAGACTTGTTCCATGACCTAGAATAGTGTTTATCTTATTGAATGTGCCTTTCGCACTTGACAACATGTTTATTCTTCTATTGCTGGGTACAGTGTTCCATAATTATCAATTAGTTCAAAGTGGTTAGTAGTATCATTCATATCTTCTGTATGATTTTTTATTTTTTGTCTACCAATTACTGAAGGTAGAGTGTTAAATCAGATATGATTTTTAATTTGTCTAATTGCTTAGTTCTGTCATATTTTTTATCAAGTGTTTAAGATCTATTAGTAGGTACAAACAAATCTATAATTATTATAACTTCCTGGTAAATTGGTTGTTTTATCATGAAATTCCCTGTTTATTTCCAATAATACCCCCTTGCTTTGAAGTCATTTTGGGGAGGGGTGACACTGTACTCTTTCCTTTCAGATTCACTATTTTTACTTTTTGCATTGTCCATCTTTTTCTGCCCCTTTACATTCAAACTATGTGTTCTTTCAAGTTCAAATTCAGGTTCACACAGTAGAAACTTACTCTTCTAAGTCTAATAACTCTGCCTATTAATTGGAGTGTTTAAACTTACACTTTTTTTTTAAATATTTTATTTATTTTTAGAGGGGAAAGGAAGGAGGGAGAAATATCAATGTATGGTTGCCTCTGGTGTGTCCCCTGCCGGGAACTGGCCTGCAACCCAGGCATGTGCCCTGACTGGGAATCGAACCGCAATCGTGTGGTTCGCAGGCCCGTGCTCAATCCACTTAGCTACAGCAGCCAGGGCAAACTTACACTTAACATAGTCATTGGTATGGATGGATTTAGCTCTACCATTTTGCTATTTGTTTCCAAATTTGCTTCATCTCTTTTTTGTTTTTCTGCTATTTCTTACCCACCTTCTTATTATCCATGATATCTTTTTAGTACTCTATTTTAGTTTGTCAATTGGAATTTCAGATTTACCTTGTTGTATTACATTTGTGGAAGCTATCTAGGTTTCAGTATGTCTCTTGAATTAATCACAAGTGTCAGAGTTTTTCCATGAAATACAGGAATGCGCATGTATGTAAAACACACTTCACAATAGAGTATTATAATAATTTTTGCTATAAAACTCAGGAAATTAGATTTACTCACAAACTCAGTATTTCCACACTTGTTTTTCCTTTTTGTAGAATTGAGTTACCATCTTGCTGTTTAGCTTTGCTAGTGACACATTCTCTCAGTTTCTGTTTATCAGAAAATGTTCTTATTTCATCTTTGTTTCTGAAGCATAGTTTCGCTGGATATAAAATTCTGAGTAGGCAACTTTGTTTTTCTTTCAGGAGTCATTGTATTATCTTCTCTCCCCCAATGTTTCTGATCAGAAGCCAGCCATAATTTGTATCTTTGTTCCTCTATATGTATTGTATTTTTTTCCATCAGGAATTTTTCCTAGAGTCTTTTTAAAATTTTGTATTTAAAAAAATTCCCATTTGACTATGATGTGCCTAGATAGGTTTTTTTTAATATTCAACTTGCTTAGAGACTGTGAGCTTCTTGAATTTTTCACCAAATTTGAGAAGTTTTTAATTAAATTATGACATTGTCTGGTAATTCAAACATCTATTTTATTTTTCTGGTTTTTTTTAAATTGCAACAGAAGGTTTTTTTTTCTTTCACATACAATAATTCTAAGAAGTAGGCATTCCAGGATTGGTGTGGCAGCTATTTTCTGAGTTTTCTCTTAGTGATTTTCTCTCTTGGTTAAATGTCACATTTTCCTGCTTTTGCATGGTTAGTGATTTTTTTTTTATGTTCTAGTCATGTTGGGTACCACTTTAGAATCCAGGCGTTATTTCTCTTGAAGAATCTGTTTCTCTTTTGGCAGGAAGTTAACTTACTGGTGGGTCATCTTGGTCCTGCTAAAGCTCAAGTTTAAGCTTTGTTAGGGAGTGTCTAAAGAAGCCTTACTCTAGAACAGAGCAGCTCTAATCTTAAAGCACAGCATTTATGAGGTCTCTACTGAATTCCTGGTTACCTATGAGGTCTTTTTATGATTTCTGATAGAATAAAAACATCTTCCAGTACTTTGTAACCAACATGATCTCCATTAAGCTTAGATCCCCAGTAACTGTTCTCTGCCAGGACTTGCAGTCTTGCCCTAAACATGCATGGGTTAATTCTCAAAGATTCAAGAGGACTTAGCAGTGTCAGTAGCCCCAAACCCCAGTTTGTTTTTTTCTGCCCAGCAGGAGGGATACTGTAGTTGAGATCCATGTTCCTCTGTCATGGGTTGGAAAGCACCTCTAGGTAAAGAAAGGTGGTTGTACAGCTTACCTTCAGTATTTCCCTTTTCCCAAGGATCACATCCCTTTACTGCCTGTTATCCAGTTACCTAAAACAATTGTTTCTTGTACTGCATTCAGTTTGATAGCCGTTTGTAGCAGAAGTTCAAGACCGATGTCATTTGTCTGTGTTGTCTAGAACAGAACTTGAGCTAGATCTTTTTAGTCTGTAGTAGATTTGAGATAGAGAGGTTAAAGTACAGATAGCTATATTGATCTCATGACATGTGGAAGGAGAAAGAACAACAACTAAACAAAGCAGTCATAAAAACTAAACATTTGCTTCTATATTTAATAATATACACATCTTAATAATACCCCAAAACCTCACTATATTGTCACTGTGTTATGATTTGTGTGCTGATGAACTTTAAGTCATTAAGAAAGTCTTAAATGTACTCAGGAAGGAAAAGTGTAGGTAGTGCATGTTAGAAATTTTACAGTTTTGTTACTCGAAGACAGGATCTTGAGATTTTTTTTTAATTCACGGAGATTTACTACATGAAAATGTTTGTAAAGTGGTATGAGTCAGCTAAAAAATTATTTCTGCAAAGTAGTTGCAACTTTCATTGAAGATACAAGATAAATGGAAAGTTACTGTAAAAAGGCTTAGTACTGACAGTGATGAAGAACACTTGCCATACCAGCAGGAGAGAGAGAAAGAGGAAGAGGAGAGGACATGTGTATTATTTTATGTGTGAACATTTTCTAAATCATTTCGTATGATGCAAGTTTTTAGTCGATATATAATTCTTGAATCATAATGCTTTCTACCCTCAGTCTTCCAGCATGACTTCTGCTTCGGCGTACCTTTCTCCACAGCACATCAGTCAGCGTTTACGACACACACACTGCGTCCAGCAGCGTACCTGCTGAGAAGGTGGCCTGAGCCCTCCCTCCTTCCCCAGAGACAGGATGAGACACCATCCTCTCTTTATGGGTTACCTTTGTGTTCCTTTCAATCAGTGGTGATTCCCATAAGATAGAATGGATTTGATAAGCATATATAGCAATTCTTCACAGGAATGTTTTTTTTCTCCATGTATTATTTATAGTTCCATTAATGATGATCAGAACTTCTTTATCATTAAACAGGGTTTACATCACTCCTTTATTTTTTAGGAAAACCTGGGTCTTTTTTCAGCAGACCCAGCCTCCAATATCTGGAAGACATATGTGAACTACATAGATGATATGCTGCTGGATGGATTCTTTCTTGCCATTGAGTGCTCCCTCCAGTACCTCCTGGAAAACACTGGTATTCACTGGCTTATGCATGTGGGTTATTAAAAGGATGGTAACAGTAATGGAATCTGTTGAGTTACAGTGAAGTGCAGTCAAGTGTTTGTGACTTTTCCCAAAAAGATGGTGAACATTTGGTGAATTATACACAGTAATATAGTAAAGGTATTGAGTTTCTAAACTGTTCAAACAGAAGAGACTTGGGTTGTTCCAAAACTCAGATGATAGACCAGGCTCTAAGACACTGAAGTTCAAAAGCAAAAACATAAAAGCTTATTCATTGTAAATCAAGCTTCAGTAAAGAGGAGCGACTAAGCTAGAATACCCGGAAGCATGGAAGCACAATTAGTAAAGGCAGCTTCATCTGGACTTGACTTGTGGTGATGGGGGTGGGGCAGTCTTTGCCTTCGAGCTCACTATACTCCATCTCTGTAACTTTGAGAACTCAGAGAGGTTGTAGTAGCCGGGTTAACTGGAAGTTTTTCTCTGTGAAAAAGGATCATAGAAGAGGCCAGGAATGAGGTAGCTTTCAGAACGAAAAGGAATGTTAAGAAAAAGGTAATGGCACTCTTTGAAGGTTAAATGATAGCTAAGGGCTATGGATTTATGGTAGCTACACTGGGTTAAGGTGCAGAGAATCAAATATATTATAGTAGGAGCTAATCTCAGCTAGTAAGGAGTGGGGTAGAAAGGGCAGAAGAGGTCAGGAATACAGTTGAATTAAACCTTTCACAACTGGTAGATTCTGAGGAGCTTCTCAAAGGTCATATGGAAGAATTCATCAATGGAAGGGCAGAGATGA
The DNA here is from genome assembly GCF_014824575.4 of Sturnira hondurensis. Lineage (NCBI taxonomy): Eukaryota > Metazoa > Chordata > Mammalia > Chiroptera > Phyllostomidae > Sturnira > Sturnira hondurensis. The sequence goes on along the minus strand of NW_028092466.1, from coordinate 1,462,775 downwards.
ATATTTTGAAGGCAGAAGATGAAGGTGAGATGAGACTTTAATATATCAAGTCCAACCCAAGGAAAGAAATCAAATGCAGAGTTAAAATAGGCAGGCCAAGATCTGTGTCCAGGCATCCCACCCATGCAAGAGGGCACATGCAGACCTGTAGGCTGAGCTGGGGCCTACCCTGAGCTGGAGAGGAGTGAGGCTCAGTGTTGAGTGGAGCTCACATGGGCAACACCCCCATGGTGCAGACGCTGAGGTCAAAGGCAAGGTGTTTGCTGGCAGGGTGCAGGGATTCCCCAAATCAACAAAGTGCAATAGCAGGAAACAGGGAAGCAGGAAAGCAGGAAGCAGCCAGCAAGTTCACCTTCAGGATCCTGGGAACAAGCCACTGTGAGGCAAAGGACACAGACACTGAGACTGGAGAGCTGGTTCCCAGGGGCCATTCCTCTCAGTGCCCACCTAGGTGAACAGACCAGCCTCCTCTGATGTTGGAGGTTTGGAATTTCTGGTCTCTCATTCCTCCTTCAAAATCTAGGAAGATACCTGAGCCACACACATGTGCAGGCAGTGCTCAAGAGATAGTCCCTAAATGCAGCGACTCACCTTTGACCAATCACACTCCTGACCTGCACTTTCTAATGTGGCAAGTTGTCTTCCTCTTGTGGGAAGGAGAGAGTGGTAATGAGAGGATGGAGCGAAGAGATGATAGTATTTTTCTGAGATCTCTGAAGCTACCTTTTTTCCATGGAAATGTGAGGAAAGGGGTGCACGCTTTCTTCACACTGTAAGATGGGCAGGAGCTAGATTTGGTAGCTGCCTGACTGAGAAGCTACAGATAAAATGGGAAAGGCACTGGTGAAGGCGAAGGAACCTAAAGAGAGTAAGTAGCCTCTAAGAAGAAGGAAATCATTGTGATCCTTCGCAGTAGCCAGCTGGGCAATTTTATTACTCTGATCCACCTTACCATTTCTACCTTCTTTAGTTCGGTCAAGCAAACACCATTCCTGTGCTTTGGTCTGGCCTCCCAGAAAATTCATTGAATGCAGCCCTATTGAGGCTAAATTCCACCCACTCTCCAGAAATCATCTTCCCCTTTTTAATTGTAAAGTGATTTACTTGCATCAAGATTGTGGAGCCACCAGGACCACCTGATTTGTATGGTCATTATGCTGGCATTGCATCTAACATGGGGATTGGGTTCTCATGACAGTATATGGGGCAAAACTCTCATAGAGTCAAAATAGCCTTGAAAGTCTTGTAAACCCTCTAAACTATGTGCAACCTGGCCTACTAAATTAGAAGCATCTAGTGCATGCAGGAATGCAGAATATGTCATGAGTACATAGGAAAAGCATGACCTTAAAAGGTTTTTTAAAACAACTGTTCTACAATAGTAGTATGGTTACTATGATATTGGTAAACTTACATTCCCTTAAGTTAAATATGCATTTTATGGGACGCTCCTGAGTGCAATAATGCAAATTTATTTTTCTGAAGTTTTGAGGGCCAGAGTCTAGTTTTACTTATTTCTGAGGAGCCCTCAGGTTTTGTTGTTGTTAGGGAGAATGATAACAAAACTCTATCAGTAGTGCAGCTTAAAGTGCAAACAAGTTTATGCCCCACACACTAGCCCAGTGCAAGTGCTCCAGGTTAGTGGGCAGGTCCCTTCCAACCCATGATTCCACCACCCACCAGGGCTTGGTGTTTGTTCTCTGCTTTAGCTGGGTCACCCGCCCCGGGGAGGGGAGAAAAGACTCACCTGCTGTCTCCAAGGCCCTGGCCCTGGAGTGGCACCATCATTTCTCTCCACCGCCTGCTGGTGAGGGAACCACGGGGCCACACCTTGCTGCAAGCTGGGAAATGTGGAGTGCACACTTACAGCTCTGGTTCTGGGTAAAGGGGCCAATAAATTCCAATAAGTAGTCTCTGCCGCTCACAGTATCCAGCACATAACAGTCTTCTCCTAAATACAACTACCACCAAAAAAGATATAGGAAAATAAGTGGTTATTGATAAAGTTTTGGCATTTATCTTGTACTTGGAATATCTTACTCCATGTTATAATTTGATTTAAATTTAGCAAGACGAGTTGTCTAGCAAGTTATCAGGAATTTTAAAATTACTCATACTGTTTTAAAATTCTTTATCACTATGGGACTACAGAATTAAAATGAGTTATGTTCTTATAGACAGGAGGTAGAATAGGTAGAACTGTAACATCTCTTTGCTTTTCATACCTGTGCAACCAGTGACAGACCCCCCCCCGGCCCCCTAGTGGCTGCCAGTGGTATTGTCTAGTCTGTACCTAGGAAGAAATGAGCTGCTTCCAAAAAAATGGCTTTGCAAAATCTACCCCTTCTCAACCAGTCTCTACTGCCTCCCAGGAGGCATTTGGGAACATGGAAGGAGACAGGCTTCAGTTGCTCGGTCACTGGAATATGCTGTCTGAAGACAAGCAGAGGAAGTGTTCCGCAGCACCCAGGACAGCCCCACATCAAATTTAAACTTGGCAGGTTCAAAATGTCAGTACTTCCCTTGCTGATAAATACTGCAAGACTGAGACCCTACCCTTTTCTAAATGTTAGCAAAGTTTACCTTTCCATGTTCTATACTGTGCAGCTCATTTAAAGGAAAGAAATGCTCTGAGCATTTTTAAAATGGTACTTCTCTTTGCCCATTTTACCTATTTTCCTTTTTTTTTCTCTTGTTTTTCAGAATGTAAGCCAGGACTCAACCCAATATTTGAAGCACAGCTGAACTTAGCAATCCCAGAATTAGTTTTCTCTCCATCTCTGGAGTCTGGAATGGAGGGCAGCTTCTATGAGATGGTTGAGGGTCTTGTCACCAGCATTTTTAGGATAGCATCTTTGGTGCCACGGCTTTCCCCACAAAACAGCGCTCCTCACTATCAGGTACTGGACCTGCAGCCACCTTGCCTTCCAGCCAGACCTGGGACTTGCTGCAGAGTGCTGGTGTGATCTGCCTGCTCTTTCTTGCTCCCCAGGTTGACATGGAGGCTGTGGCCCACTTGGCAAGGATGCGGAACACCCTCATGGACAGAGTTCAGGGCATGATGGCCCTCTGCTGCAGCTACCGAAACACCTTCAGCCAGTACTCTTACCTCTATGTGGAGGACCGGAAGGAGATTTTGGCCCAGTTTCTGTTGTATGGGCATGTCCTCACACCTGAAGAGATTGAAGCCCATGCAGAAGATGGCATCCCAGAGAACCCGCCCCTCCTCCACCAGTTTAAAGCACAGATTGACTCCTACGAAAAGCTCTATGAAGATGTGTGCAGGCTGGAGCCCATGAAGGTGTTTGACCACTGGATGAGGATTGACGTGCGACCCTTTAAAGCATCTCTGCTGAATCTAATTAAGAGGTGGAGCCTCCTGTTCAAACAGCACCTTGTTGACTATGTCACCAACAGGTAATACGGGGGTTTCCTTGGCTTTCATCCAGCATCCCAGGCTGTCTGGAGTGTTATGTTTTTGACTTGCCTTCATGTATTTGCCCATGGGCTCATTGGTTAAGTGAATTGAAACAGCCAGGAGGTTGTTGGAGGTTCTAGGCTTTTGGACACCCGTGGTAATGTTAGTCCTGCCCTTTCCTTTGCTCACTAGATGTGGCCTGTTTTTGTTTTATTTTCCATTTGGTGCCCAGTGTGTGAAAGGCACTCTGTAAGTAGTAAATAATGTTCAATGCAACAAGAGCAGATCCAACCTTCCTTCCCAACTCTGGCTGTTAAATCTCTTTAAGTCTGAGAGGCAAAGGGGTGGGGGGGTCTTTCAAATTCTTTTTCTACCAGTTACTCCTGGGGTCAGATCATCCAGCTGTGCAGCATGGGTGTTGCTGAACTGACACATTCTAGGTGCCTATCTGGGCCACTCTAGCCTTGTGACAGATTGGATCTGAAATTCTGTCAATTCCATCGGGACCCAGACCTCTCAGCCTGGCACCAGGCCCTCCACACCAGAGCCTCACCCTGTAGGTGAATGGTCACATTGGAGAGCAGTCTCCCAGTCACTTCACAATAGCCTCATCCCCCCAGATCCACCACAGTCAGGGTCTTGACTCCCACCCCCTTTTCACAGAATCCTGCTGGGTGCCACAATCTCCTGTTCAGCAATCAGCCTTTAGGGCCCGCTGATGCTATTGGGCACCTGACCTGACCCCTCCCTGAAGTTTGGTGTTGGTCTTGCTGAGTGCTGCAGCTGGCCTGCTCAGTGACCTAGAATGGAAACAGCCAAGTTGAAGATGTGTCTGTCTACAAACGGATTCAGAGACTTTGTAGGGGTGATGGTCCACCCATGAAAACCACAGGAAAGCAGTGTGGGATGTTTCAGACAGGCCTTTGTAGGTGTTCTTTAAGGAAAGGCCAGTTTTCCGTGTTCAGAGAGGCAAGAAGGGGAAGCTGTAGTGGGGGCGGAGGAGGGGACCATGATGGCCCCAAAAGGATTAATGTTTGAGGGACAGCTGCCCTGTGATCCCTCTCAAGTAGCAAGTCTGGTGACCCAAGATCATGGGAATATTTTTTAAAATTTAGGCTTTATAATTATTTAGGTATGGCAAGACCAACAGGTAGGGACATCAGCATTGGAAAGACCATTTGTTAGACTCACGGACCCCAAAAGGACAGGGGTGCGCCACACCGACCAGGGCACTGAGGAGTGCTCCTCACGCAGTCAGGAGGGACAGGGGCAAGGGGGTACCATGGAACAAAGCCCTTAATGAGGCTCCCATGGGAAAGAATGGGTGATCCAGGGTAAGCAGGTTTAGGCTTGGCTAGTTTGAATAATTTCAACAGGCTCTGGTCTGTCCTTAGCCGCCTGGCACCTGGCCCTGGGGCGGTCAGGGCAGGGTGGAGGGGACAGTGGCATGGTATGTGAGAGACAGTAAGAGGAAGTGGCTGAGGGTACAGATCCTGGACTGATTGATTTGCGCCTGCAAACCATGATCAAAGACGAGTCCTTTACAATCTCCAAAAATGGTCTCACCTGGGAGGGGCAGTTCCTCCAGGGTCAGCCAGGCCCCAGCTGTCAGACCATTAGGAACACGTGGTTGATGCAGGGCCTGGTGGTAGCAGCTGCCACAGTCTCATCAGGCCAGGCTTTGCAGGGTCTGAGGATTGGATTCACAGGATGAACACACAGGGGAGCAGTTAGGAGACCTTACTTCATGTCCGTGAACTGCTCACCTCTGAAAGAAGGTAGTATGAATTTCTGTAAGGCTCCTTTCAGTGTATTAGTTGGTGATTTCATAAACTACTTTACTACACTTTAGGAGAGTGAGTTGTTGTATTCCAAGGATTAGGTAAAATAGACATAATTGGAACAATAAAAACCATTCATCACTGAGTGTCTGCCATGTAACTTTGTGATTTCCCTCTTCCCATAGTGGGTGTCAGATTCACCCAACCTTGCCTCACAGCTTATGTACACTTCATTTGCTGTCATTAATCCAATCCATTTTTATCATTTGTCTTCTTCAGCTGGGGCTGCTCTGATACTGTGATTTATAATAACAAATATATATTTGGTCATTGTCCTCTTTTCTAGCCCAGAGCTCTTAAGACACTTCGAATTTCCAAAGTGATGGGACTGATAAAGGTGCCTTTTGTTCTATTAAAGAGGTGACTTTTGGACCCCACCTGAGGAAGGGGTCTGGTTGCCAGGAGAGCCAACTATGTGATTAGAGAGTTGGAACTTTCCGATGCACCCCCGACCTCTGGGGACGAGAAGGGGCTAGAGATCGAATCAATCACCAATGCCCAAAGATCTAATCAATTATGCCTCTATAACAAAACTTTCATCAAAACCAAAGCAACAGGGATTGGAGAGCTTGCAAGTTGATGAACATGTAGTGATTTGGGGAAAGCGGTGGGCTCAGAGAGGGTGTGGAGCTCCATGTCCTTTCTGTGTATCTCTTTTGTCTGGCTATTCCTGAGTTACATTCTTTTATAATAAAACAGTAACCTAGTAAGCAAACAGGCTCTCTGAGTTCTGGGAACTGCTCTCACAAATTAATTGAACCCAAGGAGGAGGTTGTTGAAACCTCTGATCTATAACTGGTCGGTCAGAGGTACAAGTGGTAAGTAGAATTATGATTGGTGTTTGAAGGGAGTGGGGCAGCCGTATAGGATTGAGCCCTTAACCTGTGGAATCAAGGCTGCCTCCAGGGACATAGTCTCAGAGTTGATTTGAATCATGAGACAAATGACTTGGTGTTGGTGGTGTGAGAAACCTGCCCCGACCCTTACCCTACACATACACATTGGAATTGGTACTAGAATTCTAATTTCTGCCAGAAAAAGTAACATACACTGGCCTAAACCACAGAAATTTATTTCTCACAATTTTGAAGGCTAGGGAGTCCATGATCAATTTGTCAGCCCATATGATTCCTGGTGCGAGCCATCTTTCCAGCTTGCAGGCAGCTGCCTTCCCACTGTATCCTCACATGGCCCTTCTTCAGTGTCTGGGGGCGGGAAGGAGAGAGACAGAGATACACACACACATACACATAGAGACAGAAAGAGAGAGAGTCTTCCTCCTTTTATAAGGCCACTAATTCCTTATTAGGGCCCCACCTGCACTTTTTAGTCTCATCCAACCATAATTACCTCCTAAAAGGCTCACTTCCAAATTTCATCACATTGGAGGCTAGATCTTCAATGTACGATGGAATGTAAACATTGCATCCATAACATCATCTAAACTCAACTCCTATTTGTCCCTTCATGTCCTCATCTACCCCAGCTCCACTCTGGCCCTTGCAGAGCTTTCCACTGTGTCCTTCCTATAGACCTCAGGATCTTCTATCAGCAAATGCTCACTGTTCTTTTCACCTTCTCTTATCCTCTTTTTACACTAACTGAAGCCAAGCCCTCTCCTAAAGACACTGCTTCCCTTGTATCCCTCCCAGGTAGGGGCTGACTTTTCCCCTATTACCACTGGTCTTGGATGTAGGTAAGATATTCTTGCTCGTCAGTATTTCTTCCAACTCATTTCATCATCTCTTCTTTCAAAGCCCTCAGCTCCACTGGAGCAAATTCTATCAGACAGTATGAACTGCCACTAGTCTGCATACAGTCATGCTGTCCCATCACTGCAGATCTTACCATCTGGCTCAGTCCCTTTTCCCACCCTTCAGCTGATAATCATCCTCAGTGATGCAACCTCCACATAGTCTCCATCACACCTTCCTTTTATTTTGTTGATCTCTCTCTCCAATGCACTTTCCCTCCATCATACTTCTGTTACCTAATTCCACCTTGCACTCTTCGTGGGGCAGGAGGAAAGATTTGGAAGTAATTGTTCTCCCTTCAAAATCTCAGGTTTGAGCATCCCATTCTCTACCACCAGCTGGTATCGTTCCAGCTGACTTACTTGTCACTGCTGCCATGAAAAGTTCTTCAGACCCATCAGGATTTTCAATTCATTGTCCCCTATGCTTTCTCAGTGTTTATTATCCTTGCTCACCATTCCCACTCCCACCTTATAAAACCCCAACTCTGTCTAAATTCAGGGCTTCACACCTGCTGCACCTGGGCGATTCATACTTGATGAAAAAAAATGAACAAATCATTCTTCTGCCAAGTCTCATGTATAAATATAAAATTCAAGTAGATCCTGCACATTTTCATAGATATTTACCAATTCTCTCAGACTTCCTTTTCCTCTTTCTCCTTAAACCTCAAACATCCTCTTTGCCCTTATAACTTTGTCTCTCATTCACTGAAAAATTAGAAGCAGTTATGAGAAAACGAACTCCCCTTTTCAACCCCAAATTAACCATCCTACTTGCATTTGCAGCCATACTTTCAATGACCTCAACTATTCCAGTGGATAAACTCTCCCCACTTTTCTAAGTCCGACCTCTTCCCTCTCATCTACTGAAGAACCCACCTCCTTAAACATTCCCTATCATGCTCAACAGTGTGCAAATGTATTGTCAAGCTGCCACCTTTAAAAAGAAAGGGAGAAAGAAAGAACATGGCCCACAACTCTTTCTGGCTACAACACAATATAGATATCTCTATATTTTATTCTTTTACTTCTGCATCCATTGTCTGTATGAACAGTTTTATCATGAACTATAGCATGCATACAATTTAGAAAAAATATGACAACAAATACTTATATTTGCCTTATCCAGCTAAGAAAGAGAATATTGGCTGTATTTTAAAATTTCCTTATGTATTTCTCCCTGATCAAATCCCCTCCCTCCCTACTAGATGTTACCCCTACCCTAAATGAGAAATAGTCCTTTTCATGCTTTTCTTCATGACTTAAATATATATATTACATACATATACATTACACACAGATACTTATTCATGGCTTGTATATATCATATACATATATATACATACATATACACATGCATGGCTATATATACATGTACATATTCATGGATTAATATATATTATGCACATGCATATGTATATGCATATATGTGTATGTGTGCGTGAATTATGCATGTACATATATACATATGCATACACATTTATACATTCATACATTTGCATTTTAAAATATGAAAATGAAACGATGTCACATATTTTAATTGTTTCTGTTTTATTTTTTTAATTTAATTGTCTTTCAAGTACACTTTTCTGTCTTTTACACCCATCCCAGCCCACCACCCCAGTGCTTCACACCTCCCTTCCCTATCCACCCCCCTTAGTTGTTGTCCATGTGTCCTTTATACTATACTAGTTCCTGTAAATCCTCCCCCCTTTTTCCCCTGAAATTTCCTCCCCTCTCTCCTCTGGTCGCTGTCCCCCTGTTCTCTATTTCAGTGTCTTTCTTTTTATTTTGCTTGCTTGTTTGTTTTATTGTTTAGCTTCCTGTTAAAAGTGAGATCATATGGTATTTGTCTTTCACCGCCTGGCTTATTTAATTCAACATAATGCTTTCCAGTTCCATCCATGCTGTTGCAAAGGGTATGAGCTCCTTCTTTCTTTCTGCTGCAAAGAATTCCATTGTGTATATGTACGATAATTTTTTGATCCATTCATTTACTGATGGGCACATAGGTTGCTTCCAACTCTTGGCTATTGTAAATTGTGCTGCTATGAACACTGGGGTGCATAAGTTCTTTTGGATTGATGTTTTAGGGTTCTTAGGATATAATCCCAGCAGTGAAATTGCTGGGTCAAAAGGCAGGTCGATTTTCAGTTTTCTTAGAAAATTCTGTACTGTTTTTCATAGTGGTGTGCCAGTCTGCAATCCCACCAACAGTGAACTAGGGTTCCCTTTTCCCCACAATCTCTCCAACATTTGTTGTTTGTTGCTTTGTTTATGATCGCCATTCTGACTGGTGTAAAGTGGTGTCTCATTGTGGTTTTAATTTGCATCTCTCTGATAGCTAGCGATATTGAGCACCTTTCCATGTGTCTCTGGATCCTCTGTATGTCCTCCTTGGAGAAGTGTCTGTTCAAGTCCTTTGGCCATTTTTTAATTGGGTTGCTTGTCTTCTTAGAGTGAAGTCGTGTGAGTGCTTTGTATATTTTGGAGATTAAACCTGTGTCTGAGGTATCATTGGCAAATATGTTTTCCCATACAGTTGGTTCTCTTTTTATTTTAATACTATTTCCTTTAGCCATGCAGAAGCTTTTAATTTTGATGACATCCCATTTGTTTATTCTTTCCTTTATGTCCCTTGCTGTAGGGGATATATCAGTAAAAATGTTGCTGTGTGAAATATGTGAGATTTTCCTGCCAATGCTCTCCTCTAGGACTTTAATGATGTCACAGCTTATATTTAAGACTTTTATCCACCTTCAATTTAGTTTGGTGTATGGTGTAAGTTGGTGCTCAAGTTTCATTTTTTCTCACGTAGCTGTTCAGTTCTCGCAACACCATTTGTTGAAGAGGCTATCTTTACTCCATTTTATGTTACTGCCCCCTTTGTTGAATATTAATTGACTGTAGAGAGCTGGGTTTATTTCTGGGCTCTCTGTTCTATTCCATTGGTCCATATGCCTGTTTTTATGCCAGTACCAAGCTGTTTTGATTACAGTGGCCTTGTAATACAGTTTGATATCAGGTATTATGATCCCTCCTACTTTGTTCTTCTTTCTCAAAATTGTGGCTGCTATAATTGTGTCTCTATCCGGTTTTGGAATTAGGATGATGCTGGCTCCATATACATTTTTGAAGTGTTTGTTCTATGTCTGTGAAATATGCCATTGGTACTTTAATAGGTATTGCATTGAATCAGTAAATTGCTTTGGGTAGTATAGACATTTTGATTATGTTAATTCTTCCAATCCATGAACACAGTATATGTTTCCATTTGTTTGTGTCTTCCTTGATTTCTTTCTTTAGTGTTATGTAGTTTTCTGAGTACAGGTCTTTTACCTCCTTGGTTAGGTTTATTCCCAGATATTTTATTTTTGTTTTTGCTGTATCGAATGGGATTTTTTTCTTGATTTCGGCTTCTACTGTTTCATTGTTGGTATACAAAAATGCCTTTGATTTCTGGATATTGACTTTGTAACCCACTGTCTTGCCAAATTCATTTATTAGATCAAGCAGTTTTTTGGTAGAGTCTATAGGATTTTGTATGTACACAATCATGTCATCTGCAAACAGTGACAGTTTTGTTTCCTCCTTTCTGATTTGGATGCCTTTTATTTTCTTTTCTTGTCTGATCGCTCTGCCTTAAAGTTCCATTACTATATTGAATAGAACTGGTGAAAGTGGGCAACCTTGTCTTGTTCCTGATCTTAGTGGAAAAGCTATTAGTTTTTGCCCATTGAGTATGATGTTGGCTGTAGGTCTCTCATATATGGCCTTTATTATATTGCGGAATGCTCCCTCTATTCCCACTTTTCTGAGTGCCTTTATCATAAATGGGTGCTGTACCTTATCAAAACCTTTTTCTGCGTCTATTGATATGATCATGTGGTTTTTGTCTTTGCTTTTGTTTATATGATGTATTACATTTACTGATTTGTGAATATTGAACCATCCTTGCATCCCTGGGATGAATCCCAGTTGGTCGTGGTGTATGATCTTTTTGATCTCTTGTCGGATGGGATTTGCCAATATTTTATTTAGGATTTTAGCATCTATGTTCATCAGCAATACTGGCCTGAGGTTTTCTTTCTTTGTTGTGTCTCTATCTGGCTTTGGAGTTAGGATGATGCTGACTTCATAAAAAGAGTTGGGGAGTTTTCCCTCCTTTTGGATTGTTTGAAATAGTCTGTGAAGAATAGGGGTTAGCTCTTCCTTGAATGCTTCGTAGAATTCTTCTGTGAAAGCATCTGGTCCAGGGCTTTTGTGTGATGGGAGTTTTTTGATTACTGCTTCAATTTCATCTGCTGTTATTGGCCTGTTCAGGTTTTCTGCTTCTTTTTCATTGAGTTTTGGAAGATTATATTTTTCTAGAAATTTGTCCATTTCACCTAGGTTTACAACTTTCTTGGCATACAGTTCTTCATAGTAATTTCTTACACTCCCTTCTATTTCTGTGGTATCAGTTGTAATCTCTCCTCTTTCATTTCTGATTTTGTTTATTTGGGTCCTCTCTCTTCTTTTCTTGATGAGCCTACTTAAAGTTTGTCTATTTTGTTTATCTTTTCAAAAAACCAACTCCTGGATTCATTGATCCTTAGAATTGTGCTTATAGTCTCTATGTCATTTAATTCTGCTCTGATTTTGGTTATTTCTTTCCTCTACTTGCTCTGGGCTGTCTTTGTTGTTGTTCCTCGAGTTCTTGCAGGCATAGGGTTAGGTTGTTTGTTTGAAATGTTTCTATCTTCTTTAGGTAAGCCTATATTGCTATGAACTTCCCTCTCAGGACTGCCTTCACTGTGTCCCATAAGTTTTGGGTTGTGAGTTCATTTTCATTTGTTTCCAGAATCTTTTTGATTTCTTCCCTAATTTCAATCTTGACCCATTCGTTGTTTAATAGCATACCATTCAGTCTCCATGCTTTTGGGTGTTTGGGGTTTTTTCCTGTGGGGTTGGTTTCCAATTTCATTCCTTTGTGATCAGGAAGGAAATGCTTGGTATGATTTCTATTTTCCACAATTTCTTGAGGCTCGTTTTGTGTCCTATCATGTGGTCTATCTTTGACAATGTTCCATGTGCATTTGAAAAGAATGTGTATTTAGCTTCTTTGGGATGAAGGGCTCTATATATATCAGTCAAGTCCATTTCATCTAGGGTGTTGTTTAATGCCACAATATCTTTGTTGATACTTTGTTTGGAAGACCTGTCCATTTTAGACAGTGGGGTGTTAAAATCCCCTACTATAATTGTGTTGCTGTCAATATGTTTCTTGAAGTCCTTTAAGATTGTCTTTATATATTTGGGTGCTCCTATCTTGGTTGCGTATATATTTACGATGTTAAGTTGTTCTTGGTGGATTCTTCCCTTGAGTATTATGAAGTGACATCTGGGTCTCTCTTTATGGCCCTTTTTTGAAGTCTATTTTGTCTGATATGAGAATTACTACCCTGTTTTTTTTTTCTTTTCTTGTCCGTTTGCTTGGAAACTTTATTTCCAGCCTTTCACTTTTATTCTGTGATGGTCTTTTGTCCTGAGGTGGGTCTCCTTTAGGCAGCATATGTGTGGGTCATGCTTTCTTATCCATTCAGCTATTCTATGTCTTTTGATTAGAGCATTTAATTCATTTATGTTTAAGGGTATTATGGATAGGTACTTATTCATTGCCATTTTTTTACCTGTGGTTCTCTCTGCTTCTCTCTTTTCCTTCCTTTCCTTAAAGCAGTCCCTTTAATAGTTCTTGTAGAGCTGGTTTGGTGAAGGCATATTCTTTTAGACTTCTTTTGTCTTGGAAGCTCTTTATTTGGCCTTCTATCTTATTGAGAGCCTTGCAGGGTAAAGTAGCCTTGGTTGTAGGGCTCTGGTTCTCATTACTTGGACTATTTCTTGCCATTCTCTTCTTGCTTGGAATGTTTACATTGAGAAGTCAGTAGCTAACCTTATTGGGGCCCCCTTGTATGTTACTTCCTTTTTCTCCCTTGCTGCCTTTAAGATTCTCTCTTTGTCTTGGAGTTTTGCCATTTTAATGATGATGTGTTTTGAAGTGGGCCTCTTTGGGTTCCTCTTGATTGGGACTCTCTGCGATTCCTGGATTTGTGTTACTAGTTCTCTCATCAAATTAGGGAAATTTTTCATCATTACTTATTCAAATACACTTTTTATCCCCTGTTCCTCTTCTTCTCCTTCTGGTATCTCTATTATTCAGATATTATTATGTTTCATATTGTCTTGCATTTCTCTTAATCCCTCTTCATTCTTTCTGAGCCTCTTTTCTTTTTTCTTTTTTTTTTTTTTTTGCTCTTTCTGGGAGTATTTTTCTACTTTTTCCTCCAACTCACTGATTCAATTTTCTGCTTCATCAATCCTGATTTTCATTCCTTCTACCATGTTCTTCAGTTCAGAAATTGTATTCTTCATTTCCTCTTGGCCTTTGCTGATAGTTTCTGTTTCCTTTTTCATGTTGGTATAGTTTGCAGTGAGTTCATTGTAGTTCCCCTGTAGTTTCTGGTAGCTCATTGTGAGCTCTTTGAATTTCCTGATAACCAGTGCTTTGAATTCAATATCTGAGAGTTGACTTGCTTTTATTTCATCTAGCATTGTTTCTTTGGCTTCTACCTTTTCTTCATTTGGGGAATGTTTCTTTGTGTTACCATTGTTTGTGAGACACTTGTTGTTAGCCTCAGCTTCTTAAATTGATCTGTTCTGACTCCCTGCATTTATGGTATGAACTTCTGTTGTTGAATACCTGTGAAATTCAGTGGTGCAGTCTCCTGCAGGTATCTTGATGTTCTCCGCTTCCTTTGTGTGTGTGATCAGTTGGAGGGGGAGGCAAAATGGTTTATGAAAGCAGAAGAGTATTTTATGATATTTATAATCACAGCCAGTGGAGAAGAGATAGAAGATCTTTAGACTATATATGGTGTTAACCATAATCTTCAACCCAATTTGGCACTTTTAAGAAAGGATAGACAAAAGATAAGTCTCTTGTTGGGGAAGAAAGGCTTGTGATTGGATCTAGAAAGCAGTGAGGTTGCGGGCGGTCTGATTTTGAGGTAAGGTGAGAGTAAAGAATAGTAAATAAGTGTAGCATGTGATCAAATAGACTTATTCACTATAGTAATAGACTTGAGGAACCTGTAACATGGTCTAAGATCTGGGATATGTGTTGTGAAGTATTTACCGTTGTATAGGACAGCTGTTATTTACAATAATATTAGAGCAATAATCATATGGCAGACTCTATGTGATCTGTCTGAATAGGGGGATAGAGCTTTGGGTATTGTGCTAAAGGAAAACAAGTGGCATGAAGTATAGAAAATTAGCAATACACTGTGGAGGAGAGAACAGGGAAACCTGTCAAATAATACAATATAACCAGCCAAGACTAAGAAGCCTATACAGAAAGAGGAAGAATACAAAAAGGTACTATTAAAATATAAAAGAAGTGAGAATAATGAAAAAATAATACAAATATTCAGCAACTTGTGGCGTTTCTGCTATAGCAAAGTGAAATTTGTCTCTCTGTCTCTGCTGTTGGGATGCCCCCTTCTTTTGTCCCACTCCAGTCTTTTCACAGTTCCCAGTTATTTGTGTCTCTTGTGGGTAAAAGAAAACAATGCAACAAACAAACAAACAAACAAAAAAGGCAGGAGAAGGGAGGAAAAAGTGATAAGTTTGGACAGAAAGGAAGAAGGACTAAAACAGGAAAAAAGAAAGGGGAGGAATAAAGTATTGAAAGATAAAACAATAATAAAATTAAAAATATATAAGATTACTAAAAAACAAAACAAAACCTTCCCTTGTTGGTTTCAAACTGTCCAAACTGGTTTTTCTGGTTGCAGCAGGACCTCTCTGTGGGCTGGGGTGCAGGCATGGGCCAGCCAGGCTACCAGACTGGGGTGCGGGTGCCCACGTACCCACCAGGCTGCCTGGGTCCCACGGGATCTGTCACAGTCCTTCCCAGTCTTATGGGGGGACTCAAATGCTTTCATCCCTCCTCTGGATTGCTGCCAGGCTGGTTGGGAAGAAAGCCAAGCTGCCGTCGCAGGAGAATACCTCAGTCCATTCTCCAAAGAAAAAACTTCTCCAGAAAGCCTGCCTCTCAACCCAGCCCAGTCCACAGCCAGACTGGTGACAATGGGCCTCTCAATTCTCCCAGGCTGGGGACCACAGAGTCTGCAGGTGAACACTGCCCTTTGTCCTTGTTACCCTCTCTGTAAACTCAAGCAGACAGGTCTCTGCCTGGTGTTGCCCAGCCTTGCTTAGATGGGGAGGGAGGGAGCTGATGACTCAGCTCTCTCCCAAGGACCCTGCAGCAGGCCCAAGGCTCCCAAAGAGTCTGCCATAGCCCCACCAGGTGCTGGACTCCTGAAGAGTCCTCCCTGGCCAACGCCCCCAGCGCTGGTCACCTACCGAGGCTGCTGGGTGCCCGGGCTCCCATGGAAGACACCCCCAGAGCTGGTCCCAGACCGATGCCTCTGGACCCCGACCAAGACAGCGGCCCTCGTTGCCGCCGCTCTTCTTTACTCAGGTCCCCGAGACCCCACTGACCTGCCACTTTCTGGTCCTTCAGCGTCTGTCACAATCTCTGGTCTCTCAATTTCATAAATGCCGGGGAACCGTTGGTTGATTGCGCTGTTCCTCAGTAGAACTGCCAGGATTTTCTCCCATGTGTACAGGACCTGGAATCCACTCTGTCCTACTCCGTCGCCATTTTCCCAGCCTCTCCTGTTTTATTTCTTTTACTCAGTGTTATATTTGAGATGCATTCATGTTAGAAATGTAACAGTGGTTTATTCATTTTCACTGCTAAGTACTCCATCATAAGAGTATATCACTGCTTACCTATCTGTTCTGTGGTCAGTGAACATGGGAGCTGTTTGAACAGACTTTGCTAGTGTCAACAGTATTACTATGAGTGCTTTCATACATGTGTCATGGTGTGCATGGGCAAACATTCCTCTCAGGCATATATATTAGAGCGAAATTGCCAACTCAAGGAGAATACATATGATGCCAACTCCCTCCAAGGTAGCGAAGCCAGGTGTGAAAATTCCTGTAGCCTCACATCCTCAACACTTGTTGCAATTGATAGACTGTTTAATGCTGGGCTTTGTTTCAGTGCTATCTTATTGTGGTAAATATTTTTGCTTTATTCTGATTATGAGTAAAGTGGCTTATCTTTTATGTTGAGTGAGTCATTGTATTTCTTCTGCTGTACCTGTTCATAACTCTTGCCCATTTTTTCCTTTTTTCATTGAATTTATTGTAGGTGGCATTGGTTCACAAAACCATACAGGTTTCTAGTGTACAGCTCAACAAAACATCATCTGCACACTGCATTGTGCAGAGTCTCTCTTTGTCCCCAACCCCCCTGCTTTTGCCCACCTCCAGCCACCTCCCATCCCCCTTTGCCCCTGGCTAACCTCACACTGCTGTCTGTGTCTTTGTATTTATGTGTTTTTTTTGCTTAATCCCTTCACATTCTTTCATCCAGCACTCTCCCCTCCCCTCCTCTCTGACAGCTGTCGGTCTGTTCCATGTATCCATGTTTCTGTTTCTATTTTGTCCGCCAATTTTACTTTGTTGATTGGATTCCACATATAAATGAGGTCATGTGGTATTTGTCTTTCTCTAACTGGCTTATTTCATTCAGCATAACAATATCCAGGTCCATCCATTCTGTTGCAAAACATAAAAGTTTCTTCTTTTTTATGACCAAGTAGTATTCCATTGTGTAAATGCACCACAGTTTTTTTTATCCACTGATGGGCACTGGGGCTGGTTTCAGATCTTGGCTATTGTAACTAACTTTGCAATGAATTTAGAGGTAGCATATATTCATTCGAATCAGTGTTTCAGGTTTCTTTGAATATATTCCCAGAAATGGGATCACTGGGTCAAGAGGTAGTTCTATTTTTTAGTTTTTTAAGGAAATTTCTTACTGTTTTCCACAGTGGTTGCACCAGTCTGCATTCCCACCAACAGTGCACAGGCTTCCCTTTTCTCCACATCCTTCACAGCACTTCTTATTGGTTGGTTTATTAATGATGGCC
Source organism: Sturnira hondurensis (assembly GCF_014824575.4). Classification (NCBI taxonomy): domain Eukaryota; kingdom Metazoa; phylum Chordata; class Mammalia; order Chiroptera; family Phyllostomidae; genus Sturnira; species Sturnira hondurensis. The sequence continues at coordinate 1,445,711 of NW_028092466.1, read as the reverse complement.
TTTCTGACAGGTGTGAGATGATATCTCATTGTGGTTTTAATTTACATTTCTCTGATGATTAGTAACATTGAGCATCCTTTTGTATGTCTATTGGCTATCTGTATATTCTCTTTGGAGAAGTGTCTATTCAGGTCCTATACCCATTTTTTATATGCTCATTTTTTAAAAATTGAGTTATTTGTCTTCCAGGTATTTAGTAATATAAATTCTTTACACATTTCAGACATTAACCCCTTATGAGATGTATCATTGGCAAATGTATTCTCTCATTCACTGGGTTCCCCTTTTATTTAGTTAATGGTTTGTTTTGCTGTGCAAAAGTTTTTTTTTAACTTTGACGTAGTCCCATTTGTTCATTGTTTTTCCTGAGATGATATGTTTGCAAAAATATGAGAGATATCTGAAATTTTACTGGTTATATTTTACTGTAGGATTTTAATGGTTTTGTAACTTACATTAAGTCTTTAATCCATTCTGAGTTCATTCCCATGTTAGGTGTAAGTTGGTAGTCTAGTTTCATTTTTTTTGCACATATCCGTGCAATTTTCTCAACACTATTTATTGCGTAGACTATCTTTACGTCATTGGATGCTCTTGCCTCCTTTGTCAAGTATTGATTAACCATAAAGTCATGGGTTTATTTCTGGGCTTTCTATTCTGTTCCATTGATCTATATATCTGTTTTTATGCCAGTACCATACTGTTTTGATTACTATGATCTTGTAGTATAGTTTGGTATGAGGTGGTATGATACTTCCAACTTGGTTCTTCTTTCTCAAGATTGCTATTCAGCATTTTTTTGGTTCAATATAAATTTTTAAAATATTTTTCTAGGTCTGTGAGATATGCCATTGATATTTTAATAGGAATTATGTTGAATCTATAGATTGCTTTGGGTAGTATGGACATTTTAATGATGTTAATTTTTCCTATCCATGAACACAATATATACTTCCACTTATTTGTATCTTTCTCGATTTCTTTCTCCAGTATTTTATAATTGTCTGAGTATAGGTCTATTACCTTCTTGGTTAAATTTATTCCTAGGCCTAGGTACCTCATTTTGTTGTTATTGTTGTTGTCACAATAGTAAATGGGATATTTCTTTTATTTCCCTTTCTGATAGTTCTTTATTGGTCTATAAAAATGCCATAGATTTCTGAGTATTGATTTAGTATCCCACTCCTTTGCCAAATTAATTTGCTGGATCCACTAGTTTTTTGGTGGAGACTTGGGAGTCTTTTTTTTAATTTTTATTTTTTTTAAATATATTTTATTGATTATACCATCACAGTTGTTCTATTCCCCCCTTCATTCCCCTCCACCCTGCACACCCCCTCCCCCCTTTAGTTTATGACCATATGTCTCAAGTTCTTTAGAGTCTATATTTCCCCTACTATTCTTGCCCTCCCCCCTATCTATTTCTTACCTACCGTCTATGCAACTTATTTTCTGTATCTTCTCCCCCCTTCTCCTCCTCCCACTCCCCTGTTGCTAACCCTCCATGTGTTCTTCATTTCTGTGGATCTGCTCCTGATCTAGCTGTCCTCTTGGTTTGCTTTTGTTTTAGGTGTGGTTGTTAGTAACTGTGAGTTTGCTGTCCTTTCACTGTTCATATTTTTTATCTTCTTTTTCTTAGATAAGTCCCTTTAACATTTCATATAATAAGGGCTTGATGATGATGAACTCCTTGAATTTGGTCTTTATCTGCCCTTCCATTCTAAATGAAAGCTTTGCTGGACAGAGCAGTCTTGGATGTAGGTCTTTGGATTTCATGACTTGGAATACTTCCTTCCAGCTCCTTCTTGCCTGTAAGGTCTCTTTCGAGAAATCTGCTGACAATCTGATGAGAACTCCTTTGTAGATGACTGTCCCCTTATCTCTTGCTGCTTCTAGGATTCTTTCCTTCATTTTAATCTTGGCTAATGTAATTATGATGTGCCTTGGTGTGTTCCTTCTTGGGTCCAACTTCTTTGGGACTCTCTGAGCTGCCTGGATTTCCTGGAAGTCTATTTCCTTTGCTACACTGGGGAAGTTCTCCTTTATTATTTGTTCAAATAAGTTTTCCACTTGTGGCTGTTTCTTTTCCCCTCTGGTACCCCTATAATTCGGATGTTGGAACGTTTAAAGATGTCCTGGAGGTTCCTAAGCCTCTCCTGATTTTTTTGAATTCTCGTTTCTTCATTCTTTTCTGGTTGGATGTTTTGTTCTTCCTTCTGGTCCACTCCCTTGATTTGAGCCCCAGTTTCCTTTTCATCACTATTGGTTTCCTGTGCATTTCCCTTCATTTCAATCAGTTTAGCCTTCATATGTTCCTCTAGTTTGTGACTATAATCAACCAGTTCTGTGAGCATCCTGATCACCAGTGTCTTGAATTGTGCATCTGAGAGGTGTGCTATTTCCTGGTCGCTTAGAGTTACTGGCTCTGGGGCTTTGAGTTCTTCTTGAGCCATATTTTGGACTGTTCATGCCTGTTACGTATGAGAAGCAGAGCCCTAGGTCTTCACCAGGGCGGGGCAACTCAGTCGCTGGGTTGTGACACTGTATGTGGGGGCAGGGCCAAAGCGAACCCCTCTTCCGCCTCTTGCCGCTTGGGCCGTGCAGTCCATCCCACTGCTCGCGAATATTCGACCACGGTCAGCCCGCCACCTTGCGCCCTCACTGGGTTCGCTGGGGCCTGCGTGGTCCATCTCACTGCTCACCCCTTTGCTGGTTTATCTGCATGCGAATGTGTGACTGCAGCCAGCCTGCTGCCCCGAGCCCTCACTGGGTCAGCCCCATGTGGAGCTGCCTCGGCACCTGGGGTCGGGGCATCTTTCTTGCTCATCCCGATCCGCTCCTGGCTCCGCCCCTCTTACCATCCCAGTTGAATGGTTCGTCGTTGTCAGACTTCCGTATAGTTCAATTTTTTGTTCTTTGGCTGTGTCTTTGTTCTCCAAACCTTTGTTGTATTCGAACTTGGTTGTTGGAGAAGTCACAATGTTTCCACCTACGCCTCCATCTTGGTGGAAGTCTGGGAGGTTTTTTTTTAATATACAATATCATGTCATCTGCAAATAATAACCACTTTACATCTTCCTTTACTATTTGGATGCCTTTTATTTCTTCTTCTCTAATTGATGTGGCTAGTACTTCTAATACAATTTGAATAAGAGTGATAAAAGTCGACATTCCTGTCTTGTTCTTGATTTTAAGGGAAACACTTTTAGTTTTTGCCCATTGAGTATGATGTTGGCTGTGGGTTGTCATATGTGGCCTTTATTGGACTTTATTTTTTTCCTCTTCGGTATTTAGAAGCTGTTTAGATACATCATATCTAATTCTTTAGTCATTGTATAGTTCACAAATAGTTTCCCATTTTGTGGCTTGTCTTCCCACTGTATTTATGGTACCTTTTGACAAGCAGTTCTTATTTTTAACATAGCCAAATATGTCCATCTTTTCTTTTATGTTGTCCTCTTTTGCCTTGTGAAATAAATTCTTTTTTGTCCTGAGAAGCTAAAGATACTCTCCTTTATTTTCTGGGCTTTCTATTTCTATTTCTGGGCTTTTACTTCCTAAAAGTTTTGTGATTTTATCTTTCACATTAAGTAGCCCCTTGTCTGCCGCTGTGTTAATATCACACATCCTATACTATAGCTCTATAATAAATTTTTATATCTGGCCACACAAATCCCCATTTGTTTACTTTTATTAAGACTGTCTCAACAATTTTTTGTCCTTTACTATTTTATACAAATTTTAAAAGTAGTTGTAAAAGAAAAAATCTGTAAGGATTTTGTTATACTTACAGTGACTATAGATCCACTTGAGGAGAACTGTCATTTTTATAGTATTGAGTATTTGTGTTCAAGAGCATGTTCTCTCTCCTTTTACCTATGTCTTTTTAAACACTCCTCAGTGAAACTTAGCAATCATTGCTTTTAAAATATTTTTGCATGTTTGCCAACATTTGCTCCTTGACACTTTTTTTCATTCCTAGTATAAAAAATACTTTAAAATAGTATTTTCTGTGTAACTGGAATTGATTTTGTGTCAAACAACTTTGCTAAATTAACTTATAAATCCTAATAATTTATGCACCCATTTGGGTATGCTATATACTTAGTCATCATCTATAAATATACAACAATTTTATATCTTCCTTTTCAGTTTTTTAAAAAAATGTATTTTATCTCTATTTCTTATCTTAACACACTGGCTAGGACTTCCAGCCAATGTTACCTAAAGTGGTTACAACAAGAACCCTTGCCTTATTCTTGATCTTAAAAGGGATACTTCCAACATTTCACCATTGAGCACAACATTTGCTTTGAGTTTTTGTTAATTCCCTTATCTGATCAAAGAAGTTCCATTCTGTTGTTAATTTGTTAAGAGGATTTACATAGATAGATACACAACATCTTATCAAGTACTCTTTCTAATTTCAATAAGATAATTATATTTTTCCTTCAAAATTTTAAAGTGATGAATGTATTACTTGCTTTCTAATCTTAAACCAATTTAGCATTACTGAGATAAGCCCAACTCAAAGTATTACCTTTTTCCAATATATTTACTGGTTGATTTTGTTTGCAAATATTTTGTTTAGCATTGATGCATCTATGTTTGCAATTGAGATTGGCCTTCAATTTTGCTTTCTTATACTGGCTTTGATCTTGCCCTATGGTTTTGCTAGCTTAATAAAATGATTGAGGAAGGAATCCTTGTTAATTCTCTGGAAGAGTTGGTATAAGGTTAAGGTTCTCTGACCTTTGAAAGTTTGATTTAAATTTCCTCCTGAGCCATCTTAGCTTGGTATTTTCTTTCTGGCAAGATTTTTTACCCATAGTATTTCTACTGGGTATAGGGATGGTAAGGGATACCAAGGGATGTAGTAAGCCATATTTGTCTAGAAATGTATATATTTCACGTAAATCTTCAATTTATTGTCATAAAATGTGTATGTTCTTTCTTACCTACTTAATTGATATAGAATCTGTGGTTATGTTCCTCTTCTCCTTTCTACTCAATTTCATTTGTGCTTTCTGGCTTCTTTCCTTGATTAACTTGCTGCACATTTACAAAGAACTAAATTATGAACCCATTGATTCTCTTTGTTATTATTTGATTTCTATTGCAATAATTTATTCTTCTATGTTTACTATTTTCTTCCATTTGGGGGATTTATTTTCTATTCCTTGAGCTGACTTAAGATGGATTCTTTGTTTATTCCTGTTGAACTTTCTTTGTGTTTTTTTTAATGTAACACCTAAAGCTATAAATTTTATTTTCAGTGCAATTTTACTGGCATGTTACAAATCTTATTATGCAACATTTTATTATAACCTGTTTATTTTTCTTTTTATTGAACTTATTGGGGTGACATTGGTTAAAAAAAATTATACAAGTTTCAGGTATACAATTCTATAATACATCAGCTATATGTTCACCACCCCCAGTCAAGTGTCCTTCTAAAACTTTTAATATCCATTACAGTGTATTTATATATTTTTAACGTTCTGAACCTGAGTTCTTCTACTTATATTTCTGTCACTGATTTCTAATGATTGCACATAGTCAGAGACTATGATATATGTAATAATAAGCTTCTGAAATTTCTTGAAGCTTGCTGCATACACTACATTACAGTTGGTTTTTAAAAGTGTTCTGCATCCCTATTTGAAAAGAATGTATATTCTATTACTGTTGGGTGTGAAGTTCTGTACATGCTTAATTGATTAAACTTGTTCATTCTTTTACTGAAACCCACTGTGTCATCCCTCACTGCCTTTTTTGCCTGCTTAACTTACCAATTACAGAGATAGTTGTGTCAAAATCTTCCACTTTGATGGCAGATTATTAATTTCTCCTTGCAATTCTGTCACTTTTTTCATGTATTTTAACATTATGTTACATGAGCATACAGACTTTGACTTTCTGTATCTTCCTGAAAAATAGAAACTTTTAGCAATATACTAAAGATCTTCTCTATCACCAGCTTTATTTCTTGTGGTAGCCCATTCTCTCTTACACTAGCATGACTAAACTGTTTTCCTTTTTGGGATATTTTCCTGGCACCACTCATTTTATCCTTTGTCTCTGAGTCTCTCTGTGCTTTTTGTGTTAGGAGAGATTTTTAAACTTGGCACAGAATTGTGTTTTATCTACCTTACTATTTATCTTATAAGTGAAGAGCTTTGCTTATTAACATCTGTTCTGTTACATATGGGTTAATTGCTACCATTTTATAATGTGTTTTCTGTTTCTTCTTTTCCTTATTCTTCCTTTTCTGCTTTTGGGTTGAATGTGTTTTATTAATGTTTTATTTTCCTTTTTCTTATTCCATTTTTTTCTTTCTACTTGTTTGGGTGTTGTACTAGCTAGGTCTGTGGTTCTAATGGATACCATAACTATTTTAATCATCATTCTTAAAAGGAATAAATGCACCATTTTTGTTACTCTCCTCAAAACCAATACAAAGACTTCAGAATAGTTGATCTCAACTGTTCATTCATCAAATTACATTCTATCATTCCCAGTAATTTCAGTTGTCCACTATTATTTATTTAAAGTCCACAAATTATAATTTATTTTTCCATATTTAATGTTTGTTTAAATTTACCTGCATATTTACTTGTATCTTTACTCATTACATCTTTCTACATTACAGAGCTGCTACCTGAGGTATATCATTAAAAGTTCCTTTAATGAGGGTCTATCTGTGGAGCTCTGTCATTCTTTCTTTGTCTGAAAGTGCATGTGTATTGCCCATGTTCCTGAAAAAAGGGTTTTGTGGAAGAGAAAAATCTGTGATGACAGGTATTTTTCCAGTGTCTATTGAAAACATCATTCCCCTGTCTGGCCTCCCACCACTGCTACTGAGTGAGTAGTCAGCCACCGTTTTAGTGCTTTTTGTCTGTTTCTTCATTTGTTTTTCAGTGGTGGTTTTGTTGTTGTTGTTGTTTTTCTGTACAGAAATCTGTCTTTGCTCTGAACCTAATTCTAAGATTTTTTGTCTTTGTCCCTTTCAGTCATCTTCAGTTTCACACTGAAGTGCCTATGTGAGAGTTTCTTTATATATATATTTTTTCTTTTACTCTGTAACTTTATTTTTAATTCAAGACCATCCCTCCAGTATTCACATCAGCATCTAATTTATATATTTTTACAGTTAAATAATTTTTTCATTGTTTAACCATGATTATAAATACTTCCGATATTTCTGTGACAACTGATGCTGCAGCGAACACCTGCACACAGAGAGCAGCACTGCTGGTTCAGAGCTGTGCATGTTTTATATCAGAGTACGCACTCCCAGGCAGTTTCCTCTGCTGTGCAGTGACTCATCCTCGAATGGCAAGGTCTGACTGGGGCCTGTCCTCATCGGCTGTGAATACTGCCTTTTAAACTTTGTATAACATTGTATTTCTTCTCTTAAAGTATATATGATATAAACTCTACCTTAAAAACCAAAAACTAAACATTAAGAAATAGTAGTGAATGCAAATTAAGGGAAAAATAATAACCTATTTTTTTAGATAACCTATTCTGTTAGATTATACGAAGTTTGAGAGTTTCTTTATATTAATTCCACCTGAGTTTTGTTGGGCTTTACATTTGGTGTCTTTGAACAAATAAAGAAAATTTTCAGCCAGGATCACCTCCAAGATGGCTTCTTGCCCATTCTGTCTCCTGAAGCTCTTACACCTACCTGAGGTCTTTTTCACTGCCCTCCATGTCTTTTAACAATGCACATATTTTTCAGTGTTTTTACTCATTGCACTGCAGTTTGGATAACTTCTCTGTTATCATACAGTGGTTGATTCTCTTTCAGCTGTGTCTAAATCTCCTGTTTAACCCATTGAACAACCTTTAAATTTTAACTATACTTTCCATTTTGGGATCTTCTATATGGCTATTTTATAATTTTGCTTGCTCATCTTTATACCTTCTTTTTCTTTGCTCAAGTTTTAAAGCTTCTCTTTTATTTAACCATTTTTGTAAGTTTTATAATACATTTATTAGAGGATATTCTAAAGACAACATTTGATTTGTCAGCTTAAAAATGGCTTGTTTCTTCATGCCATAGATTAATATTAACATAAAGGCCCACAGAAAATTGTTAGCTTCTTTATCCTGAAATTTCCCGTTATCGTAGCATAATATGATCATTTCTCGCTGTGGTAAAACACATATTAAAAGCTTTTCCCATGCTTCTCTTTACAAAATAATGCCACCACAGGCCATCATTTTTATGTTATGTATGTCAATAAATTTTGTCACTTCTTAGAGTTCATCATTCAATATTAAAGTCCTTACACTATCACAGATTTGGGGCATATTCAAAGAACCTCTGAAATTGCCTCCATTTCTGACTCTGAGACAATGCTGAATTTATCCTTGAACTTAAAGCTGGGTCAGAGCGGGAGCTGTCACCTACTGAGACTATAAGAGGTTGCCTAGGCTTCTGGAAGGTGATTCCTAAAGAAAGCATTTCTGTCTGGGCTGATATTTCACCCTTCAAGGGTCAAGTGACTTGTTTTGGTTTGTCCCAAACTGATGTTGAGAAACTGCAAAGAAGGCTCTTTCCCCTGCTACATGGGGTAGGAACAATGAAGCAAGGTGCTTAAGCAAGAATTTTTTCTTTGTCCTTTAAATATACTGAATATTGTTATTTTATGTTCTGCATCTGAATTCCCATATCTGAAATCTTAACAGGTTTAGTTTTGCTTTTTCTGCTGGCTCCTGCTCATGGAGACTTCCTTCCTTGTAAATTTTGTGACTTTTGATTGTAAAAAATAATGTCTCTCAGAATCTCATCTGTGGAACTCCTCTGAGGATTGGATTCTACTTGCATTTCTCCAGAAAGGATGTGTATTTGTTTCTGCGAGTCATCAAGGGACTCTCCCAACCCAGACCAATTATACTTTAACTTTCCCAGTAGTCCACCTAGTGCCCAGATGAAGGCAGGCAAGTTTCCAGACTGTCCCTTTTTGTGCACGCACATTTATTTCTTGTTCATCTTATGGTGTTGCAACTCCATGTTCGGCTTCCTGTTAGCCTCCTCACCTTGTGAGGGTACAAGGCTTAAACATACCTGTTCATCACGTACCATAAAGCAATCAAAGTAGAAGTTCAAGGTCTCCAAAGTTCTGTAGATACTATTACATGAAAGCCAGCTTTGAGTGTTGCTTAGTTCTTGCTTTGAACACATCTTCAGTCTCTTGGGATTCCTTACTTTCATGCCACCTTAGTGAAGCATTATTAAATGATTTTGAAATATTTGCTTAAGCATTTTAGATGCTTTAGCAGAAGGCTTTTTTTCATACCATCATGTATACCAGACAGCTAGATGCAGAAGCTGACGATTCTCTACCTTACTCTGCAGTTAGACCATTCCACTGACACCACTCTTGTCAGGATCACTGATACCTTTCATGTGGCTGAGTCCTGTGGTGACTATCAGGCATCATCCTACTTGTACCTCTCTGCAGGATTTGGCACAACTGATCACTCCGTCCTTTCCAAACAAGTTCTTTCCCTGGCTCTCAAGATAACTCACTGTTCTGGTTTTCCTTCCAGCTCACTGGCTATGCCTTCCTGGTCAAATTCATCTCTGCTTCTAGACCTCAAGATATTAAAATTTCCAAAAACCCCAGACCTGAACTTTCTTCTTTATCTATATTCTATTCTAGGTGATATCCAACCCAATGTTTTAAATCCATCTGTGTCCTGATAACTACCAAATTTATATTTTCACCCTGCCTCTTAGGAACTCTAGAATTATATTCAAGTGCCTAATAGGTACTTCCCTGAGGTGTCCAGTGTCTGTGAGGCATCTCAAGCCTACCATGTGTAAAACTTATCCCTCTCCCTCCAAAAAACTCGTCTTCCCCAATTCTTCCCTCTGCCTTTAAATGGCATCAGCATTTACCCCACTGCCAGGAGTTTATTATTTTTTTTCATTCCCTCACACCTGTTCCCCAATTCATCAGTGGGTCCTCTTGACTCTCTATACAAAATTATCTTGACTCTGACTACTCCTGATGTCCACCCCAGGTCAAAACCAGCATCTCCTGTCATCTGGACAATGATTAGAGTCCCTGAGAATGCCCTCTGTTCTTGTATCCCCCTCACCAAGGCCACTGTCACCATCACCACTATCACCTCCACCCATAAAACCTGTTCTCCTCCAGCTACTCTTAGAAGATAGAAACCAAGTCATATCACTCTCTTCCTCAGAATCCTCATGCTTAGACTGGCGCCCTTCCTCGTGCGACTCCCTCTATCTGGAAAGCACTTCCATCCCTTCTGTAGCTCAGTCCATCACATCATTGACATTTTGTTCAAATATCCCCTTACTTAGGGAAAAAGCCTCCACTGACCCTCGCATGGAAGACAGTCCTATTCTTAGTCTCTACCTCCTTACCTCATAGCACTCATCAGTATGTGAAAGTATACAATTTATTTTATCTAGGTTTCCTCTTTACTTTTCACCCTAGAATATAAACTTCATCAAGGCAAAGCCCTCGTTTATCTTATTTATTGTTCTACCCTCAGAACCTGGATGCATGCTAGGGCTCGTAATAAATGCTCACTAAACAGTTTTGAATTAAAGAATAAATCTGACTTAATTTTCACATAACCAGTGAGATAGAAATGCTCTTTCCAATCTTACAGACGAGGAAACCGAGACTCAGAGAGGCTAAATGACTTGATCACCAGTTACACATCTTGTGCCAAAATCAAACCCAAATAGGTATGATTTTAGAGGCCACAGTATTTTTTTTGCTTTCCATATTTTTAACTTTTCACTTTGAAATAATTTCAGAGTTACAACAAAGTTGCAAAAATAATAAAAAGAGTGCTCTTTTACCTTCATTCAGCTTCCCCAAATGATAACATTTTATGTAACCAATGATTTTAGTTACATAACCATTTGGATATCCAAACCAGGAAGTTAATATCCAAACCAGGAAGTTAATATTTATGTAGAATAGTAACCATTCATATTTCAGCAATTGTCCCATGAATGTGTTGTGCCTCCCAAGTCTCTTCTAGCATGGAGGTTTCAGCCTTGTCTTTCATGACTGACACTTCAGGAGAGGGCTGTATTCCCATTTTCATGATATACTCAGTACAGAATGCTGGGTACAAGGAAAGTTTTCCACTTTATAGCAATAAAGCTATAATTGTCGGAGAAATAAATAAATCTTCCTTTTGAGGAATAGGAGGAAAATGTCTCCTGCTGTTCTGTTTTGCTTAGTTTGGCAGACCTTGAAATGTTTATAAAAAACAGTGAGAGTGGCTTGCTCAAGAAAGTCGAAAAAGGAGACTTCAAAGGACTGGTTGAGATTATGGAACACCTTATGGCTCTTAAAGAACGGCAGAGCAGCACTGACGAGATGTTCGAGCCCTTAAAGCAGACCATTGAATTGCTGAAGACCTATGGACAAGAATTGCCGGAAACAGTGTTTAAGCATCTGGAGGTCAGTGCAAAGTTTGTTCTCTTAATAAAAGAAGTAGCAGGAAAGTTTCGGGCTTCCAGAGTGGGACAAGATGGGTTCAAGTAAGTGAAAAACAGGGCGTGGTGATGACCCAAGGGCCACATTCTGGAACTGTATGTGTAGTGTGTGTGTGTAGCAGTGAGCACATGCTTGAAACACAATAAATATGAAACAGTGTAATGCTGGAGATATGTAGGAGAATTAGTGTATGTAAGATAAATGTTTGGGGTGGGGTTTTTTTTTCAGAACTAGGGATGAGCCAACTTTTTGATGCAGAGACAACAAGCAGGTTTGAGAGACATTAAGATATTGTAAGAGGAAATGTAGGACACGAAAAAAATCCCAGCCCTCTTGAAAGAGCAGAAAAGGGCGAGGACCACTAGCTGAGAGGGTAGGTCAAGGAGAGTGGTACTGATTGGGAAGCAGGAGATGGTCAGAAGAGCAGGCCACCAGGAAGGTAAGTCAAGGCAGTGGAAGTGAGAGTGGCCCGATGACCCCAGGACATTGTCCCATGGAACAGTAGCAGAGATGAAGACACGAGGGTGCTGTCCAGCCTCAGGATGGTGGGGGCAGGGAAGCACAATGTGGGTCTGACCACACTGAGTCTGCCTTGCAGGAGCTGCCTGAGAAGTGGAGCAACATGAAGAAGTTGGCCATTACTGTGAGGCAGCATGTGGCGCCCCTGCAGGCGAACGAAGTGACCCTTCTCCGCCAGAGGTGCTCAGCCTTCGAGGCGGAACAGCAGCAGTTCTGGGAACGATTCCACACAGAGGCGCCCTTCAGGTAAGGACCCAAGTTCCTGCCGCTGCCTTTTTTCCTGTGCACTCGGCAATCTTTGAGTCACTGGTGCTCTCTCCACGAAGTTGGTGTGTTCTTCAGGGTATGAGCACTAGTCAACAGTCTTCCCTGCCGTTTAGGTCCATAGGTTAGAACGTGGTGCGGACGTGGGCAGAGTCCTGTCACAGCCTGTGTGAGATGACCAGAGGCTGGACAGATGCTGTGCCTTGAAAAAGTCTGGCATCCTCTCTTCCTCCAGGTCTAGAAAGGGATTTAATGTGGTAAAATTACTAGAGGGTTTTCTTTTTTTTAAATGAACTTGACATGTAACACTGGGTGAGTTTAGGTACGCAGTGCATTACTTTGACACATTTATACATTGTAACATGATTGCTGAGGTAGTGCTATGTATCACACTACATAATCGCAGTGCAATATTGTGTATGTTCGTTATACTGTGCATCAGCTTCAATGGCTTATTGACTACTCATTACAGGCGTGTTCCCTCAAATGTCATCACTCTTGTCTCCACTCCCTCTGCCTGTAACCACCATTGCACTCTCCGTTTTTTACAGGTTTAACTTTTTAAGAATCCTCTTGTAAGTGATATTACACAGTGCTTGTCTTTCTCTGACTTACCTCACTTGGTGTAACGTGTGAAAGGCCCTCCCATGTTGTTGCAAACAGGAGGCTATCCCTCTGTCTCATGGCTGAATAATATCTTGTTGAGTATGTGTTTCACGTCTTGTTATTCTTTCCTTCATTGCTGGGCATCTGGGTTGTTTCCATGTCTTGGCTGCTGTGAACAATGCTGCAACAAGCACGGGAGTGTGTGTGCTGTGTGGAGCCCATTTTCCTTTTCTCTGGTTGTATTCCCAGAAGTGGAGCTGTTGGATTGTATGGCAAATCTACTTTGACTCTTTCTGAAGAAACTCCGTGTTGCTTTTTATAGTGGTTGGAACTAAAATTACTAAGTTTTTACTAAACCATCAGTGTTCAAAGTGCTTACAGACTCCTTTTGGTTTAAATAAATGGCTGACAGAATTTTAAATGATTTTGGATGGCATTTTGGTAAACTGAAAGAAGGATTTGAGGTGAAAGATTCACTTCAGGGTGGGCTCTCTCTACTTGGCCCGGGCCCAGACACCTCCCTCCTTGTGACGAGGGCTCTTTCTATAAACAGAACATTGGCAGGATGGGCAACCCCACTCCCACGCACACACACACGGGCTCCCTCGCTTGGAGAGGCAGTCTGCCTGGTGTTGCTCTGCATCCACTGCACAGCACCAGGGGCTCCACCAGGAGAACACACTGGTTCTCATTGGTTCTGTGTCTGCTGAGGAAGTGGGTGCCTCTCCCCTCATTTGAGCTTGAGGATTTGCTTTCTGTTTCTCTCTGGCTGAGCTTCTCTCTGGCTCTCCTCTATAGGATTGGGTAGACAGATGAACTTGGAAGTCTCCAAACCTGAAAATGCCCTATGTAAGGAGGAAGGAACTTTTTCATTTGCAAGGATTACTTACTCACAGAAATATAACATTGAAAGATACAGGTTAGTATAACAAATGAAACCAAAAATCCCACAACTTCATTGGAAGGAAATAGAGCACAGTGATTAAGTCCATGGACTTTGGATTCAGGCTGCTTAGTGTCTAATCTCAGCTCAGCAACTCACTGTGTATGTTAGGGAAATGACATCACATCTCTGTGCTTCCGTTTCCTCATCTGGTAAATGGGGTTAACAATAACATTCACCTCAGGAGGTTGCTGATAGGAGTAAAGAGACAATCTTTGCAAGTATTTGACACCCAATACTAGGGAGCCAATCTTCCTGGTTTTCCTGGGACTCTCTGGGGTCGAGCATAATGGCCACACGTCTGAGAGAAGCCCCTCTCTTTCCGGACTATTGATCACCCCACCTGGCATGCAGTAAGGGCCTACCTATCCTTATCATTTATTCATCAAACATTTATTAGGCAGCTACTACCTCCCAAACATTATACTTGCAGCTATGGAGAACAGAATGAGTACATTAAGAGTCAGGGAGGGACACACGTGTAAACCATGCTTAAGATATGTACATAACCTAAGCAGCATGCTGACATTTCAGCTGCATGTTAGAATCACCTAGGGAGCACTGAAGACTTCCAGTGTCGCACCCTAGCCTGGTGGCTCAATTGTTTGGAGCATCATCCCGTACACCAAAAAGGTGGGTTTGACTCCCACTCAGAGCATATACCTGGGTTGTGGGTTGGATCCCCAGTGGGGGCATGTATAGGAGGCATCCGATGTTTCTTTCTCACATCGATGCTTCTTTCTCTCTCTCTCAAATCAATAGACATACCCTCGGGTGAGAATTTAAAAGAAAAAGCTTCCAATATCCAGCCTTTCTATAACCCAACCAAATAAATCAGACTCTCTGCAGGTGATGCCTGAGCATCAGTATTTTGTGAAGCCCCCCAAGTGATTCCCATGTGCAGCTGAATTGTAGACTGCTGCCTAGAGGGGAGTAACTGGTTTTTCTTTAGGTGATTATGCCAGGGCATGTGACTCTGAATGAGTCTATAGCCTTCAGAATAATTGCCTTAGGAGCCATGCCCCTGTTCCAAAGAAGGAGCAATTGCTCGAAACATCTGTGAAACTCCATCAGGGACTTTTCTTTCAGAGTCTGAGGCACATTCCCTCAACTATCCTTTGGCATGCAATAGAACTTTCGAAATTCAGCACTGACTGTACAGAGTTGAAGCTGATGCTGGAGCTGGGTTATCAAGCTAGGTAGTTCTACCTACTTCATGTTAACAACAATCACAGCCATAAAAATAAGGACATTGATATTTTTGCATCAGTTGTCTCTTAAGAAAATTTCAAGAAAGAAATTCCAAAGATGTTTAGTGAAATATCTTTCTGAACAGGCTTGTGAGACCGCTTTGAAAGGAAACAGCAACACATTTACTGGTGTGTTTTTGTGTGTCTGTTGGAAATCTGGCGTCTCTCCCTCATTCATAGTTACATCGTGTATGTGTATCGATCAGCTGGTGTTGTTTCTTCATTTGATAGCTGCATTGTGTTTTCTTTCTTAGCATTTGTATCTACTGCCTATGAGGACATCGCTACTCTTTGCTGGGTTTTACAAATTCACATCTGTTAATTTGACATGCAGATGAATCTTTGCAAAAGAATACTTTGAAAAGAACTGCTCACAGCAGTGTGGAAAACCAAACGTTGCTGCAATTTTGATGTATTTCTCTTCTTGTGAAGAAAACCATCAGGAGTAGAGCAGAATTGGATATGCTGCTGGAGGGAAACTTCGTGGGTGTCAGCTCATGTTTTGCTTTGTTTCTTAGTTTGGTGTTTGTGAGAGTATGTGTTTAAAAGTTTTAGGCACACTGTGTGGCAAATGAGTGTAATTCTGGTTCCTTCACTTTAAAGCCTTTATAAATTTCTGAAATGCAGGCCCTAGTACATTCCTCTGTGCATGCCAGTTTCCGTTTTTGATTAGACAGAGGTTAAGCTCGCACCAGTCTTGTCTTTGAGGAGCAAAAGGAAAGTGAGTGTCTCATTAGGCTCTTGCAGTCTGACAGTTGCTGGGTGAAGTCAGGTTGCTTAGGTTGAGGTTCTTCATGTCCAAGTCAAGTTTTCCTTCCTCCTTTAGTTCTTAACCTTAAGCTGTATCAGCATCTTCTTAGCTGGGCTCTCTCATGTCACAGCAGTTGGCTAAATCATCATGCTCAGATTCAAGAACTTTCCACAAATTTTAAAATTGGAGACTAACTCTTCCCTTTTAGGAATGCTTCATTCCTAAAAGGTTTTAAGAAAGGAATGCTTCATTTGTTCTTCTAGCTGCATTCTCTGCCTCAGCCTTCCTGACCTTGAGCATTCCTGACCTTCAGGAATGATGCTGTGACATACAGTCTTCTTTCCACATCAACACCAAGGTAATCAGGGGGTTCTGAGCCCAAGCACTTGATCCCTGTGAGCTCCACTCAGTGGAGGCCGTTAGTATTCTCAGCTGCCTGGCAATCAGATTCCATGAATGGTTAGGAGAGCATTCTTGGAGACATTCTCCCATTGGGTGTTGTCCTGCATGATAACTAGAGAAAGTGAGGCATTCCAAACAGCCCCGTGCAGCAGGCAGAGGAAAAGGGGCTTTGTCTCACCTGCACAATGCCTGTTGTCTCTTTGATAGCTGGAGAAAAAAGCTATGTCACTCATTAAATCTCCCAGGGGGGGACCTGTTGCCTCCTAAGACAGGCCATTAGTTTAGCTTGACCCTGTTCTTCTAGTGAATCTGACTTGGTCACCTGATTCAGGCTTCTGTGGAGCAGAAGAGGCTCTAGTCCTAGTAGTGGAATTAGCCAAAAATGATGCAAGTGCTAGGATTTTAAGATAATACATATTCCTCAACCTCAAAGATTTACAGCCTCAGGGACAATTTAGAAAATGAGTAATTAGACTTGTTCATTGGGTGTCAGCTTTAACCTGCACAAAAGAGGCAATCCACACCACCTGCTGAAGATGTTGCTTGATCCAACAGACAAACAAAAATTAGCCATTTTGAGAAAAGAGGTGTGGGAAGTGAGGATATTCTGGGTAAGGAAAGCAGAATATACAGAGGCACAGAAGAATGAAACTACAAGAAATAGCTGGAGACCTGCCTGTGTGCGTGCTGGAATGCAGGAGGTGGGAGATGAGAATTGCAGAGGGGGAGGCAGTCCACTTGCCCAGGTTTGGTCCATGTGCCCAGGTTTGGTCCATGTGCCCAGGTTTGGTCCATGAGGAGTCTAAATACCATGTGCTTGTGGCCATGGAGGACAGAATGGGAGGAAATGGACTCAAGGCTATGTGTTCCATGGGAGAATGGATTTGAGAGAGATTTGGGAAGGACAATCAGCAGAATTGACTGAGTATGGGAGATAAGGCAATAGAGTTGAGCATAATTCCCATCTTCCATTCTGGGCAAGTAGGTGGGAGGTATTGTTTCACCTCTCAATGGGGTTGGGGGCCACTGAATGAGAAGCACTAAAAGATCACAAATGCAGATCAGACATGTTGTTTTATGGTGTCTGGGAGGTATCAAGCAGAGGTGTGTCATCATTCATTGTGGAGGCAGGCATGGAAAGTAACATTTACCAGCTGCTAGTTTCCCAAGAATTAAGTCACTTATTCCACTCTCTCTCTCCCTGCCCTCACATCTCAGTGAGACCTGCATCAATCATTTTTCTAAGATCATATCATATGAATGAGCACCATATTTCCATTTCTCTTAATTATAGTTGTATTCATCCAGACTTTCCAGGCATTTCTCTTTTGGATTAAAATACTTTTGCATTATTATTTTAATTTCAAAGACTTGCTACACCCTTTTCTCTTCCATTACTTTCTTGTCCTTATACTCTATTGCTCCCTCAGGGTTTGGAGAGCTGCTTTGTGTTTATTAGGTACATTAATCAGGACTGTGAATATCCTGACAATTTGCACTAGAGTTTTGAAATGGGAAGAGGTTACCTGCCCTCGCGTCTAGAGGTTTCTTTCACTCCTTAAGCCAAATGAACTTTTATGGGTGCTCAGCTATAGGAAATGACTGTCCACAAATTTAAACTATAAACAAAAAGTATGCCACAGGATAGATAAAATTTGGAATACGTTTGACAAATTATCAGTTTTTATAGATCTTTGAGGAACCAGTATTAATTAAGAATGTTCATATGTGCTGCAGAAAGAATGGCTAGAAAGATCATTCTTTTCTTACTCAATTAATTATTCCTGAGTTATAGTCCCTCAATAAATTGAACAAAATATGAGCTTTTAAAATTTGGTCTGATAGACTTTGTACTAACACCAAGAGGTTAAGTTCACTTTTCATGTTCACTCTAGTCAAGGTAAAAAGTAGGAGCATACACATGCCAGCAATTAGTTTTTGCAAATGAAGAATAAGCAGAAGGGCATTTATGCAATAACCTTTCCTGCTGGACCGCTTGCCATAAGGATGTTACATTTCTTTCCTTCTGGATCTTTTCCCCCTGCTCTTACAGAAGAGAAAGCCCCCTGCCTACAACAACAGAGGGCCTCTACAGCTCTGGGAACTCCAGCCTCATGTTTTGTTCTGAAACAAAAATTAGCCATTTGGGCCAAAGAGGCACAGAGAATAGCGAAGGTGTGCAATGATGTTCAATCTCATTCTTAAAAGATGCAAACTCACGATCATAGGCCAAAAACTATTTAGATTGAACAAATGGGAATAAAACATAACAAACAACAAAGCTAATCTGACACTAATTTAATGGTATGCATAACTGTTGTTTTGTTGCCTGGTAATTAGGCTTAAGTGGTGGGCCATTCAGGTAAATAGCTGTAATTAGGATTACTTTCCATCCAGTCAAATATTTCCAAAGACAACTGAGAAAGGATGCAGTTGAAGAGAAAGAGTTTATGTCATTCTCTTCCCTTTTACCTCCTCTCCATACCCCACCAGTTAACATGTGTGTGTGTGCACACATACACATGCACTCCCACATGTGTGCACTCACACACATTAGATCAGCGGAAATGACCATCCTCCAGTTACTCATTTCCTCTCATTTGTCACCTTAGTGATGTAACCTATGATGTCCTGTTGTGATTTTAGAGGGACATAGCATCCACCCTAAGTCATAGTATCCTTGGTATCTAGCCCTTCAAGCACAGAAAAAAGAACGCCTGAGATCAGTGATGGAGAGAGGGTTTGTGGGAGGTTAGGAGAGAAAAACAAAAGGCTCCTTGAGCACATGGGTTCCAGGCTCTACTGACCAGAGAGATGCTATTTGCCCATGTGGGTTCCTTTGCATGTGAATTTCTTACTCCCCTGGAGTGGGGCCTACACAGGAGATGCTGGTCTGGAGGGGTAGCAGCAGGTTCACCCCGCTGAGGATTGGGAGTGGTGGGTATGTGCCACAAGCATCGGAGAGAAGAGGATGAGGAAACATGAACTAAAAGTGTAAAGCTAGAACATAGTGCTTATGGGAGTTACATGTGGAACTGGAGTCTGCCCCTGAATGCAGGAGGAAGCAGCCAGAGAAGTGGGAAGGGGAGATCACAGGTAGCTTGGCAGGGGGACTGCAGAAGGTGAAAGCTTGCCTGAGGTGCAGAGTGACTGTCTGGGGCCTTAGCAAGGGCTCTGCGTTCAGTATTCAAGTGGTTCCCAAACTTGGAGACGCTGCTGCCTGAAACTTGTCTGACGCAGGCTGTCAGACAAGGACACCAACCTGGTACATCAGAACCAGTGGGGAATTTGAAAAATGCCCTTCCTTGAGACCCACCCCCAAAGATTCTGATGTAATTGCACTGGGGGCAGCCTGAGCATGGCGATCGCCCACATTTTCTAACACACCTAGACTGGGAGCCACTGCCCTAGGGGAGCAGTGCCAGGTTGGGTCAGTGGTGAACTTCTGAGCGCCAGCTCTCACTTAACAACTTCCTACCACTTGCAGCTCCTGGGAGGAGCTTGGCTTTACGGGATCTATGGAAACAAGATGATGCTCTTTGTGTCACATGGTGTGGAAGCTGAGGAGTGGGAAGTCTAAAGGGGGCTTGAACAAAGGATGTTCCCTTCTATACCTGGGTGGGGAAGGTGGGGAACATGAAGGATGAGAGAATTTTTATTTTCTCACATGTGAAGAAAGGATCCAGGCATGATATTTCTCTAGCACTGCCTTTTCTCCAACTGGTTATGCTCACCCTATTCCAACCTACCCTGAATGTCTTTTCCCCTGAGGCTTTGGTGGGATTCACTGCTCTTTGCTGACATACTAAGCACTGAAAGATCTGAGCTGGTGTTACTTTGGTGATTCTAGGAAATGGGTTCTTGTCTGCTATACTAAAAGTGAACACACTGTGTTTTATAGGTTCAATAGCACTGACCCTCATCAAATGCTGGATGCCAGGCACAGTGAGATCCAGCAAATGGAATCCACCATGGCCTCCATCACTGGCACTGCCAGCTTGTTTGAGGTCAACATTCCCGACTATAAGCAGCTGAGGCAGTGCAGGAGGGAGGTCTGCCAGCTGAAGGAGCTGTGGGACACAATTGGCATGGTGACCTCCACAATCCATGCCTGGGAGGCCACTCTGTGGATGAATATCAACGTGGAGGCCATGGACTTGGAGTGCAAAAGATTTGCTAGGTATCTCCGGAACTTCGACAAGGAGGTGCGGGCCTGGGAGGCATTCACAGGCCTGGAAAGCACCGTGCTGAACACCTTGACCTCACTGAGGGCAGTGGCTGAGCTACAGAATCCGGCTATCCGGGAGCGGCACTGGAGACAGCTGGTACAGGCCATGGGCGTGAGCTTCGTCATGGATGAGGGCACCACCCTGGCACACCTGCTGCAGCTCCAGTTGCACTGCTTTGAGGATGAGGTCCGGGGCATTGTGGACCAAGCTGTGAAGGAGATGGGTATGGAAAAGATCTTAAAGGAGCTGCAGGCCACCTGGGCCAGCATGGAATTCCAGTATGAGCCCCACCCACGGACCCACGTCCCCCTGCTGCATTTGGATGAGGACCTCATCGAGGTTTTAGAAGATAACCAAGTCCAGCTGCAGAACCTGATGATGTCCAAGCATGTTGCTTTTTTCCTGGAGGAAGTATCAGGCTGGCAGAAGAAGCTGTCCACAGCAGATGCTGTTATCTCTATGTGGTTTGATGTGCAGCGGACATGGTATCATCTGGAAAGTATATTCATTGGCTCTGAAGATATCCGGGCCCAGCTGCCCCAGGTACCTGCCAAGGAAATCCTGCTTCTCTGTTTCCTTACCTGAGTCAAGGGAAGAGCACCCAGTTGCTGCTCTGCCTGCTTGCCTTGGCCTCATATTAGGCACCTCCAACAAACAGGGTCTTACAAGCCACCAAAAGTCAGGCAGGGGAAAAGAGAGAATGTGAAATGCACACCAATCACTTTGTTCATAGATGGGTGGGGGGGGGGGAGGAGAAGCTGCTTTTAAAAAGTAAATACAAGAAAGGAGATGAAAGATATTACTAATGCCTTTGGGGATGAGCTTCTCATGGGTTGCTCTGCAGATATATTATGGTGCAGGTTTAGGCTAGAAGGGAGTATTCTTTTTAGGAAAATTCAAGTCCCTTCTTAGCAGTGAGCCTTTCTGTAAACCTCTGGCCTGCACCAGATGCTAAATACCTGTCTTCAGCTAAGTAGTGAACAATGAGTTTCTCTAAAATGTGTATTCTCATTACTTCCTTCTCTGTGGTTGATTGCCTCTTGTCCTAATTATTGTGCCATTAACTTGCCTCCCTCTCAGTGGACTCTAATTCATTTAAAAAACAATTTTTTGTAGTTTTTTTTCTGTATCTCTTCAGCACAGCAAGTTCTTTGCTTACAAATCAGCTTGATTCCAAAATGTAACATGTTGTCCAGGCTTTGCTTAAAGGTTAAAGCACATTTCATTAAAACATTATATTTCCCAACTCATCTCACAAAAGCATATGTAATGTAATAATGCAGATTAAAGGTTGTACATTTGGAATGAAAACAACAGAAAACAATTCTGTTATATCTGTTGTAATGAAGCCAAATTAAAGAAGCCAGATTTTATTTGTCTCCAACGGTAGTGATTGAGGAAGAGCAGGTTTAATCAGAAGGAGGTGAGATTCAGGTGGGGACTTTTGTAGAAACTTTATGGGAAACATTTGAGAACTTTCAATTAAACATAATAAAGAGTATCATTGACTTCTTGACACAGTCTTGTGTTAAAATATATAAGTATACATTAACCCCCTTTGTATTAGCAAAGCAGTAACAGAAACAAAACAATAAAATCAATCATAACCTTATATTCTAACTAGTAACTATTTACATTCATTATGAATATTTTCCAATTTTTGTTCATGTATATATATTTTTACATAATTCTTCTTAGTATAACTATAATTTTATCAGTTCTTTTTATTCAAACACATGTGCTAGATATTTCCAATATTTCTCTAATCTTGTACGTTTTCATCTTTAATTGGAGGAAAATATCTCATCGAGGAACCATAGTTTACTCTGGCCTGTCCTCTTGGTTTTTAATCTTCTTATGAGAGAGGTATGGATTGGAGAGGCCTGGGCAGTCTGGGGCCATCGGTGGGCTTGAGTCCTAACTCTCCCACTTGCAGCTGTACAAGTTAACCTTGTGCAAATTAACCTCTCTCTGGCCTGGTTTCCTGCTATCAGGACCAATACTAATACCCACTTCAGGAAGTTGATTAAAACAGCATGTGTAGCACACACACTTATGATTGTTGCTATGTGATAATAGTACCACAGTCTTTAGCAGGTGCCAGGCATTGGGCTAAAGTGCTCTGCAATCATATATTATTGTCTCAGACATTTGAACAGCACTGTGAGAGTGTATGTGTTTGGGGGAAGCAATGATACCTCATTAATTTTGGCATCACATTTGCTGGAGAGAAATGTACCTTGGTTGCATTCTGCATGGTCCCCCAAAACAATATTGGATCCAGTGTGTTTAATGCCAATCACTCTCAAAGTGTAGGCCGGTGACCCCTGAGGGGTCCCTGAGACCTTTTCAGGGGATCCTCAAGGACAACCCTATCTCAATAAAAATCTGAAATGTTACTTGCCTTTTCATGCTCATTCTTCCACGAGCGCCCAGCAGAGTTGTCCAGAGGCTACATGACAGGTGATATCACCATAGACTGAACACAGAAGCAGAGAAGAGAAGCTGGCCATCTTCTAAGTCAGATATGACATGACAAAGATTTGAAAACAAAAGTAAAACAATGCTACTTTTTTCTCTGAGTTATTTGGTTTTGAAAAATATAATTATTTTGAATAAATATATACCACTCTTAATTAGTAAATGTTGTTACTTTTAAGTGAATTAACAAATATTTTAAAAATTTCTTTGAAATTTTTATAGCTTCTAATGTAGGAGATATACTGACAGGTATAATATCACCTACTTACAAAAAGCTTTAGCTCTTTGTGCTCCAACAATTTTTTTTTATGTTAAGAGGGTTTTAAGACAAAAGTTTAAGAATTGCTGTTTTAAGCTAAAGGTATTTCCTTTTTGGAGCTTTAGGATGACCTAAAAACAGGATTTAGTTCTGACTTGCTATGCAAGGGGAGCTTCTTAGAATTGAGGGGAATCCTAGTTCATTTTTTCCTGCATTTTTATTTGCAGGATTCTGAAAGATTTGAAGGAATTGACATTGACTTTAAGGACCTAGCTTATGATGCTCAGAAAACTCCAAATGTAGTGGAAGCCACCAATAAGTCAGGTCTTTACGAAAAACTGGAAGATATTCAGAGCAGGTGATGCTCTACTTGCCACCCCTGAGACCCTTCCTTTGTTTCACTGCCCAAGGGGGTGAGGGTGTGTGTCTGTGTGTGTCTGTGTGTGTCTGTGTGCACTTCGGCTTCCCTGTAGATTGAGTGACATGGGGTGTTATTACAGGTGTTTATTCTTACGGAAATGTATCAGTGTGCATGTTTGTAAATACCACTGCTCTGTTTTCTGCATGTAGTCTATATAGTGCATGTTTTTGCATGCAGGTAATGTGTATGTACCTAGGAGCGTCAGCAAACTTAGGAATTTCTGTGTTTGTGCTCTTAGGTTGCACTTGTGCGAGAAGGCCCTGGCAGAGTACCTGGATACCAAAAGGCTTGCCTTCCCTCGGTTTTACTTTCTCTCCTCTTCTGATCTGCTAGACATCCTTTCCAATGGCACAGCTCCACTACAGGTAAGCCAAGGAAGGCTTGTGGAAACATCCAGGAAGTGTGAGGAGCTCCCAGCAGGAGAGTTTTGACTCCCCGCTATGCTTCCTCACTCAGGTATTATGCACACTTTGATCCTGTGTTCCCCCAGCATCGTCCCTAACCTCAAATCTGCTTCATTCTCACTATCACTGCTTCTCAGGATGCCCTCCAACCCATCAGTGCTGTGAGTGGCTCTTACTCCCTAGAGTAGAACTGGAGAAGCTTTGAAGATGGTGAAATGAAAGGGGCTAGGCCTTTACAGGGGACAGCTGTGATCTGATTCTGTAGGGCGATGCAGTCAGTAGCAGTCAAAAGTTATAGCTAAAAACTTCCATGGGTAGGAGCTCCTTCTTTTCTTCTGCTGTGTGGTATTCCATTGTGTAAATGTACCATAATGTTTTGATCCACTCATTTACTGATGGGAACTTAGGTTGCTTCCAACAAAACAAACAAGCAAGCAAAATATAACCAGAGACATCAAAATAAAAAACAAACTGACAGTAATGGAGAGGAGAGGGTAGGGGATAACAGGGCCAGGGGTGGGGGGAGAAATGGAGACAACTGTACTTGAACAACAATGAAAAATTAAAAGTTAAAATAAAAAACAAAAAAAAATGCCTGCAAAGGAACTTCCATGGGGAAAGAAGACAGAAGTTGTATTAACATTGGGGTGGTTTAGTGGAAAGGTTGCATATGAGAAACCCAAACTTTGGCTTCTATTGCCTGTTCTAGCCCCTTATTAGCCATATAGTTTGTGCATATTGCTCCTTTGAAACAAACTTTTCCATCTGTAAAATAGAAGAAGCCAACTGTGTTACAAGATTTTTAAATATTAAAGTAACTAATTGAAGTACTGTTGGTATTCAGAGCTAATTTGGAGCCATAGTAAGTGGGTCTCAGACTTGACAGTGGGTCAAAATCACCTGGGAGGCCTGTTAAAATAGCTTCCGAGGCCCCACCCACAGTGCATCTGGATCAGTAGGTATGATTTTGCATTTCTAAGGATTTCCCAAATGAGGCTGCTGGTCGAGGACTGCACTTTGATAACTACTGTTCTGGATCACAGAGTCTGAGTCCAAGTGACTGGGAGGAGAGAGGAATCATATCTCTACTGTGTATTCCATTGGCTTTGCTCCCTTCTCTCCCAAGGGAGGGTTCAAGGTGTGTTTATAGCTCTCTTGTTTTCCTTTAGACTGAGATATATACAGTGAAATACTTTGTTCAGAAGTTACTCGCATGAGTTATCTTTCTCCTTCAGTGTGATTTTGTTCTTCATTCAAAGTGTGGTTGGGTTCTCTTTACTTTTAGTTTTCAGGTTCTCCCAGTCTTGTTTATTTGACTTTTTTAATACGTCAGATTCTAAAAGTCAAACTACTGCACAAATATGGGAGGTGTCACTCCTTCCCCTGTCCTTCCACGTCATCCCCACCTCCCCTTCACCCCCTTGACACAACCAATTCCATTCGTTTGGGGTTTACTTTTTTTATGTTTATATTTGCCAAAATAAGCAATGTATTTTACACTTGTACATGTACATTTTCTTATGTTCCTTTCTTTCTTACACCAAAGGTAGCATGCTTTCTGAAAAAAAACCTTAGTTATATATCCTGGAAATCACTTCATATTGATTTAAAGATATCATCCTCTCAATGTTTACATCTTCATCATACTCCATGGACCAATACACCATAGTTTGGTTATAAGTTGTTTGTACTATTTTGCAATCACACGTGATGCAGCATTGAGTAACTCTGGCCCTTGTATTATTAGATGTTTATCTTCTAGGTAAATTCCTAGAAATAAGATCACTGGGTCCAAGGGTAAATGATAAGTGGTCTTGGTAGGTTTGCCCCATTCTCCTCTGCAGCAGTCGGATCCTTCCACATCCCCACCAGTAGTGGATGAGCACAGCCAGAACATGGCGCCCATGCCTGGGTTTCTATCTTTGTCACTGATTTGCAACTTAGTGAAATTTGTTGATAAGAAGAGGTACTAAAGAAAGATTAATCCTGATAATTATAGACCTTCTCTTCTTTTCCTATAGGTTAAAATATTTCCAAAGTGGCCCAGAGACAGTGGAGCTGAAATATTTAATCATATTAACATTCTGTTTTGTAACTACATGTTCATTAATTCTATGTCTAGTAGGGAATCAAAAATCATTGCCAGAACTTTTGTGACTTTTATAAACAATATACTCATTGTTAAATTTTTGGCTTGAGTAAACCTGTGTTTCTCCATACCTCCCACCCAAGAGATAAAGCATAATAGAACAATCCCCAATTCCTTCTATATCTGCAACTCAGTCTAGTTTTCACATGTGACTGATTGAATGGTTGGGTTGGAATTCATGAGCAACAGCAAATTCCCCCAAGTCCCTGCAGGCTCAGCTCTGCTGTTTCTTCTTACAGCAAAGTCATCTGAGGTCAGCCTGACTGGTGCTTTTTTTAAAAAAATTTTTTTGGTAGCTGTATTATTTTCTATTGAATCTCTAAGAGATCAAAATTTAAATTACATTTTAATTTTAGAAAATATGTATATATTTAGATACTTTATCGTATTAAACTTATTAATTATTAATTATCTTAATAATGAGGGTCTTTTTTTCCTACCTTAAAACCAAGACTTTCATTATCTTGAAAAAGTTTTCTTTAGTAAGCATTTAATATTTCTATTGCACTTATCTGGATAAATTTGCCCTTGGATTCATCATACTTTTGTGAAAAAGATTCTCTTTTCTCTGTTCTATGTATATTACCTTTATGTATTCATACATATTTTCAAATATTTAAACATTTCATACATATTTTTATCTCTTAGTTCTCTTCCTTGGCATTCTGCAATAGTTTCTTGAGCTTATCTACCCTACTTAATTAGCTTGTGTTAATCAGATCTTCAGTATTGCTAATGCTGTTACAAACTGTGCTGTCATTTGTTGGTTGCCTTACTTTAATTTCTACTTCTACCATCTCATCTTATCTTCCATCTCCTATTTTGTAGAGCTCCTGTGTCTTTCATTTGACTGAAAACAGTACAAGGTAATTTTTTTCACAATTATTTTTTCCTTCATTAAATATTTTTTTTAAATTTAATTTTATTTTCTTTAATTCTTGTTCAAGTACAGGTTTCTGTCTTATATTTCAAGCCCTGACCCTCGCCCCAGTGCTCCTCACCCCCCTCCCATTTCTGCCCCCCACCTTAGTTATTGTCCATGTGTCCTTTATACTTATTCATGTGAGTCCATCCCCTTTTCCCCTATGATTCTCTCCCCTCTACCCTCTGGAACCTGTCAGCCTGTTCCGTATTTGAGTGTCATTGGTCATATTTTGCTTGCTTGTTTGTTTTGATTCCTATTAAAGGTGAGATCATATGGTATTTGTCTTTCACTGCCTGGCTCATTTCACTCAGCATAATGCTTTCCAGTTCCATCCATGATGTAGCAAAGGGTAGGAGTTCCTTCTTCCTTTCTGCAGCATAGAATTCCATTGTGTAAATATACCATAGCTTTTTGATCCATTCATTTACCGATGGGCATCTAGGTTGCTTCCAACTCTTGGCTATCGTAAATTGTGCTGCTGTGAACATCGGGGTGCATAGTTGCTTTTGGATTAGTGTTTCAGGGTTCTTAGGATATACTCCTAATAATGAAATTGGTGGGTCAAAGGCATGTTCATTTTTAGTTTTCTTAGAAAATTCCATACTGTTTTCCGTAGTGGTTGTACCAGTCTGGAATCCCACCAACAGTGAACTAGGGTCCCATTTTCCCCACAACCTCTCCAGCACTTGTTGTTTGTTTCTTTGTTTATGATAGCCATTCTGACTGGTGTAAAGTGGTATCTCATTGTGGTTTTAATTGGCATCTCTCTGATAGCTAGAGATACTGAGCATCTTTCCATGTGTCCCTGGACCCTCTGTATGTCCTCCTTGGAGAAGTGTCTGTTCAAGTCCTTTGCCCATTCTTTAATTGGGTTGCTCGTCTTCTTTGAGAGGAGTCATGTAAGTTCTTTGCATATTTTGGAGATTAAACCTTTGTCTGAGGTATCATTAGAAAATATGTTTTCCCAAGCTGTTGCTTCTCTTTTTATCTTGATATTGTTTTCCTTAGCCATGCAGAAGCTTTTAATTTTGATGAGATCCCATTTGTTTATTCTTTCCTTTATATCCCTTGCTCTAGGGGATGTATCAGTAAAAATATTGCTGTGTGGAATATCTGAGATTTTCCTGCCAATGCTCTCCTCTAGGGCTTTAATGGTTTCATGGCTTATATTTAAGTCTTTTATCCACCTTGAATTAATTTTGGTGTATGGTGTAAGTTGGTGCTCGAGTTTCATTTTTTTGCACATAGCTGTCCAGTTCTCCCAACACCATTTGTTGAAGAGGCTATCTTTACTCCATTTTATGTTACTGCCCCCTTTGTCGAATATTAATTGACTGTAGAGAGTTGGGTTTATTTCTGGGCTCTCTGTTGTGTTCCATTGGTTTATGTGCCTTTTTTTATGACAGTACCAGGCTGTTTTGATTACAGTGGCTTTGTAGTATAGTTTGATATCAGGTATTGTGATCCCTCCTACTTTGTCCTTCTTTCTCAAAATTGCAGCTGCTATTCGGGGTCTTTTATGGTTCCATATAAATTTTTGAAGTGTTTGTTCCATGTCTGTGAAATATGCCATTGGTACTTTAATATGTATTGCATTGAATCTGTAAATTGCTTTGGGTAGTTTGTACATTTTGATGACTTTAATTCTTCCAATCCATGAACACCGTCTATATTTCCATCTGTTTGTAGACAAATACAAACAAATGGAAATTGATTTCACAATTACTTTTTTCTTCATTTCTTTCTTCGCTGTTCTGTAGTTTTTTGCATACAGGTCTTTAACCTCTTTAGTTAGGTTTATTCCCAGATATTTTATTTTTGTTTTTGCTATATTGAATGGGATTTTTTTCTTGATTTCTGCTTCTGCTGTTTCATTGTTGGTATACAAAAATGCCTTGGATTTCTGGATATTGACTTTGTAACCCACTGTCTTGCCAATTTATTTATTAGTTTGAGCAGTTTTTTCGTAGAGGCTATAGGATTTTTCATGTACACTATCATGTCATCTGCAAACAATGCCAGTTTTGTTTCCTCCTTTCTGATTTGGATGCCTTTTATTTCTTTTTCTTCTCTGATCGCTCTGGCTAAAAGTTCCAATACTATATTGAATAGAAGTGGTGAAAGTGGGCAACCTTGTCTTGTTCCTGATCTTAGTGGAAAAGCTTTTAGTTTTTGCCCATTGAGTATGATGTTGGCTGTAGGTCTGTCATATATGGCCTTTATTATATTGCGGAATGCTCCCTCTATTCCCATTTTCTGAGTACCTTTACCATAAATGGGTGTTATACCTTATCAAAAGCTTTTTCTGCATCTATTGATATGATCATGTGGTTTTTGTCTTTGCTTTTGTTTATATGATGTATTACATTTACTGATTTACGAATATTGAACCATCTTTGCATCCCTGGGATGAATCCCACTTGGTTGTGGTGTATGATCTTTTTGATATATTGTTGGATGCGATTTGCCAATATTTTATTTAGGATTTTAGCATCTATGTTCATCAGCAATACTGGCCTGATGTTTTCTTTCTTTGTTGTGTCTCTATCTGGCTTTGGAGTTAGGATGATGCTGACTTCATAAAAAGAGTTGGGGAGTTTTCCCTCCTTTTGGATTGTTTGAAATAGTCTGTGAAGAATAGGGGTTAGCTCTTCCTTGAATGCTTCGTAGAATTCTTCTGTGAAAGCATCTGGTCCAGGGCTTTTGTGTGATGGGAGTTTTTTGATTACTGCTTCAATTTCATCTGCTGTTATTGGCCTGTTCAGGTTTTCTGCTTCTTTTTCATTGAGTTTTGGAAGATTATATTTTTCTAGAAATTTGTCCATTTCACCTAGGTTTACAACTTTCTTGGCATACAGTTCTTCATAGTAATTTCTTACACTCCCTTCTATTTCTGTGGTATCAGTTGTAATCTCTCCTCTTTCATTTCTGATTTTGTTTATTTGGGTCCTCTCTCTTCTTTTCTTGATGAGCCTACTTAAAGTTTGTCTATTTTGTTTATCTTTTCAAAAAACCAACTCCTGGATTCATTGATCCTTAGAATTGTGCTTTTAGTCTCTATGTCATTTAATTCTGCTCTGATTTTGGTTATTTCTTTCCTCTACTTGCTCTGGGCTGTCTTTGTTGTTGTTCCTCGAGTTCTTGCAGGCATAGGGTTAGGTTGTTTGTTTGAAATGTTTCTATCTTCTTTAGGTAAGCCTGTACTGCTATGAACTTCCCTCTCAGGACTGCCTTCATTGTGTCCCATAAGTTTTGGGTTGTTGTGAGTTCATTTTCATTTGTTTCCAGAATCTTTTTGATTTCTTCCCTAATTTCAATCTTGACCCATTCGTTGTTTAATAGCATACCATTCAGTCTCCATGCTTTTGGGTGTTTGGGGGTTTTTCCTGTGGGGATGATTTCCAATTTCAGTTCCTTGTGATCAGAGAAAATGCTTGGTATGATTTCTATTTTCCAGAATTTCTTGAGACTCGTTTTGTGTCCTATCATGTGGTCTATCTTTGACAATGTTCCATGTGCATTTGAAAAGAATGTGTATTTAGCTTCTTGGGGATGGAGGGCTCTATATATATCAATTAGGTCCATTTCATCTAGGATGTCATTTAATGCTGTAATATCTTTGTTGATATTTTGTTTGGAAGACCTGTCCATTTTTGACAGTGAGGTGTTAAAATCCCCTACTGTAATTGTGTTGCTGTCAATATCTTTCTTGAAGTCTTCTAGGATTTTTCTTATATATTTGGGTGCTCCTATGTTGGGTGCATATATATTTATGATGTTAATGTCTTCTTGGTGGATTCTTCCCTTGAGTTTTATGAAGTGACCTTCTGGGTCTCTCTTCATGGCCCTTTTTTTGAAGTCTATTTTGTCTGATATGAGGATTGCTACCCCAGTTTTTTTTTTCTTGTCCATTTGCTTGGAAAATTTGTTTCCAACCTTTCACTTTTATTCTGTGATGGTCTTTTGTCCTGAGGTGGGTCTCTTGTAGGCATCATATGTGTGGGTCATGCTTTCTTATCCATCAACCATTCTATGTCTTTTAATTGGTGCATTTAATTCATTTATGTTTAAGGTTGTTATTGAAAGGTACTTATTCATTGCCATTTATGTACCTGTGTTCCTCTCCGTCTCTCTTTTTCGTCCTTTTCATAAAGCAGCCCTTTTAGTAATTCTTGTGGAGCTGGTTTGGTGGAGGTGTATTCTTTTAGATTTCTTTTGTCTTGGAAGCTCTTTATTTGGTCTTCTATCTTGATTGAGAGCCTTGTTGGATAAAGTAGCCTTGGTTGTAGGCCTCTGTTTCTCATTACTTGGAATATTTCTTGCCATTCTCTTCTTGCTTGAAATATTTCCATTGAGAAGTCAGTAACCAACCTCATTTCGGCCCCCTTGTATGTTGCTTCCTTTTTCTCCCTTGCTGCATTTAAGATTCTCTCTTTGTCTTGGAGTTTGCCATTTTAATGATGATATGTCTTGCACTAGGCCTCTTTGAGTTCCACCTGATTGGGACTCTCTTGGAACCCTGGATTCGTGTAACTTTCTCTCTCCTCAACTTAGGTAAATTTTCCGATAGTACTCTTTCAAGTAGGTTTTCTATCCCTTGTTCCTCTTCCTCTCCTTCTGGTATTCCTATTATTCGAATATTATTACGTTTCATGTTGTCTTGCATTTCTCTTAAATTCTCCTCATTCTTTTTGATTCTCTTTTCCTTTACTTGGTCCGTCTGGGAGATTCTTTCTACCTTGTCTTCAATCTCACTTATGCAGTCTTCCACCTCATCGATTCTACTCTTTATACCTTCTACTGTGTTCTTCAGTTCATAAATTGTATTCTTCATTTCCTCTTGGCCTTTGCTGATGGTTTCTATTTCCTTTTTCATGTTGATATAGTTTGCAGAGAGTTCATTGTAGCTCCCCTGTAATTTCTGGTAGCTCGTGGTAAGCTCTTTGAATTTCCTGAGTTCTAACCAGTGCTTTGAACTCAATATCTGATAGTTGACTTGCCTCTATTTCATCTAACATTCTTTGTGGGACTTCCTCCTTTTCTTTCATTTGGGGATTGTTTCTTTGTCTTCCCATTTTTTGTGATACTCTTCTTGGCCTCAGCTTCTTAAATTGATCTGTTGTGATTCCCTGGCTCTTTGGTGTGAACTTCTGTGGTAGAATACCTGTGAAATTCAGTGGTGCAGTCTCCTGCAGGTATCTTGGTGTTCTCCGCTTGCCCCGTGCTACAGGGAACGCCCGGGCAACTCTCCGTTCCCCAAGCTGAGAGCTAACATAGGCCTCGCGCCACAGGGAATGCATGGGCAACTCTCTGTTCCCCAAGCCGACAGCCACGGCCTCACTCCCAGTGCTTCCCAGTCTGCGCCAGCTGAGTAGGGAGGGAGCTCGCCTGGCTCTCTTCCAGGGGCCCTGCCAGCAGCCAGAGAGTCCCTGAGACTGTTCCAGAGCTGGCTCAGATCCTGCGCCACAGGGAATGCACGGGTGACTCTCAGTTCTCATAGGCCAACAACCACAGCCTGACTCCACAGGTTATCAGAGCTCTCTGGTTTGCTTCCGAATGCCCTCTCCTCTCTCTGCCTCTACAGGCAAACCGATCTCTCCTGGTGTTTTCCAATCTGCACCCTGCCAGATAGCGAGGGTGCCCGTAACTAGTTCTCTCCCAAGGTTGTTGTTGCCTGCCCTCAGCTCTCAGAGACTGGGGCGGCCTGGCCAGAGCCTTGGCGCACCCCGGTGGAGGGCCTGCAGCCTCTGTGCTGTTCCCTCGTATCTTGTTAATCTGTGGACAGCTCCTCTCCTCAACCTCTGGTCATTCAGTGTCCGCTACACTCTCTGGAGTCCTGCCTTCTTATATGCTGGGTTCCTGTTGGGCATCCGCTGCGCTCCTCTGCAGATCAGCCTGGTCTTTCTCTGGCGCAGGGAGGGAAGTGAAATCCTTTGTCCTCCTCCGCCACCATCTTCCTCTCCTTCATTAAATCTTTACACATGCACACACATATGCATACAACCTTAACCTCTATATTTTGAGTTCTGTTTTCTCCTTTTAAGTTGGAAGTTAATTTCATAGGTCCCATGTTATTTGTTTGTTTGCTTGTTTAATCTGTTATTTATTCTTGGATTAAGAAAGGTTCATCCCATCAAGATATTTATCCTAAGTCACTGTGATCTTGAAACCCTTCAGTTTACCTAAATACTTGGAAGTTTTAGTTTTCATCTCATCTCATACACTAGAGAGCTGGGTATTGTAAATTTAAAACTATACTCAGGGTACCAGCAGCCTGAAGGACATTACCCTTCAAAAATCTCTATCAGAGAACAGTTTGCTGTTTATTGTTTCATCTTTAGCCTGCTATTTCCCTCAGCGCAGGACCACAGTGTGGCTCTTTCTAACATCCCTTCTGGAGAATATGCCCCAGGCATCCTTGTGAAGGACCTTTGTATCATGAGATACATGCTAAGGAGAAGTCTGGCACAACCAGGCTTTCTGCTTGGAATGAGCATGCCTGCCCTGCTTTGGACCCTGCAGATGTTGGTCTGCTACACCAAAGCACTTCCAGCAAGTGGGTGACTTCTTCTACAGGCTCCAGATTATGGCCAGTTAGCATTGTTCTGCAGACTAGGCTGGGCCTATGTCATGCTGCACAGAAATATTTTCTTAGAGAGAGGGTTTATGAATTAATCATATTTCCTTCTCTAATCTGTTCCCATCTGTAGTAGATCATGCAGAGATTAACCAAACTTTGATGGCTTCATCAATTTGTAGCTAATGTATACTTCCCACTAGCCTTATGTTCTTTTGGCCACTTCTACCCAATTTAGTAGGTTCCTATCCTCACATCACCATTATTCCCACAAGCTTTCTTCAAATGTTTGGTACCCAACACTCTAACAGCCATCACATGCTAGACCTCTAACCATACTAATACTTACTCCTGCACACACTCACCAATTCTTTGGCATGGTTTCCCTTCACAGGTTCAACGCCATCTTTCCAAACTCTTTGACAATATGGCGAAGATGCAGTTCCATCTAGATACCAGTGAGAAACCAACCAAGATAAGTCTTGGCATGTACAGCAAGGAAAATGAGTATGTGGCCTTCAGCAAGCCCTGTGACTGCAGTGGCCAGGTAATATGGAGTCCTTTTTCCTCCTATGCCTTTCTCTCTCAAGTATCTTCATTCAGGGAGTCTGCACTCAGAGAGTCAGCATCAGCCCTCAGGGTGGCCTTTTTGACCCTGGGCCAGAACTGCTATCTGTGCCCTGGGTCTCCCAGCTCCCATTGACTTGATCTGACTTTGGAGCAGCTTCTAGTGCCTGCTTCCTTCTCTCTGGGAAGGACATGTGTCAGTATTCATATGTCTTCCTCAACCAAGGGCCTGTGCAGAGAGGAATCAAATGCACACAAACAATTCCCCGAGTCGATGAGAGAAGGAGTTTAAGTGATTAGCAGTGTCGGGAGACTTAACATGGCAGCCCTGGAGCACCCCACAGGGGATTCAGGAACATCTTCTCCGGGAGAAAACACCCTTTAAAGTCAACCATTTCTCTGAGATGTCACTTCTCTGTACGCATCTCCCCCACAGAGTCATTTCTTTTCACAGCCCTGCCCCTTGGTGAGCCCTACCCCCTGAGCCAACTACCATATGTTTCCAAGAACCACTCCATCCAAATCTTCTGTATATAATTCAACAAACACAAAACATAGACAACTCTCTCCTTAAAATTCTTCCCATTCTTCACCACTATCACTAAGATATAAGGCCTTCTTTGTACAGTATCCTCAATGATCCAACAAAGCATTGTTCCTGGGGGTTCTCATCTAGTCCAATGCAACACCAGGAGAAAATATCCTTTGTAAAGTTCCACCTTCATCCACATGTATCTTGGAAAGCAATTCTAGTACTGAAAAGAATCAGATATTCTCAGTTTCATGAGAGGAACCCAGGGTTTGGTTCAGACTATGTTCTTTCTATAGACCTAGAGAGCATGTAGTTGGAGAACATAATCCTGGCTTACATGTCCATTCTCAGCATGGACAAGGTCATGAGAATCCACTGACTTACTTATACCTACCTCTCCCCAAATGAGGATTTTTTTATGAACTCTGGATGATAGCCCCCTTACCACCACTGCCCAATCCCCTTAACCTGCTGCTCAGTCCTGTGTATTCCAAATGATGCATCTACCTGTTGGTAATTGAGCCTGGTTCTCATCTATCACTTTCCTGGGTTATACAAATGAAATGTCTCCTGTGCCTCTGGCTGCCCTTGGGGCTGTACATCAGGCCTGGGCTCCACTTTATTCTCTCCCTCAGGCTGAGTAGAAGAAAGCATGTATTGCAGATCATATCTTCTTAGGAACCCAGGGTCTAATCAGGAGTTCTTTTTCTAGGTAGAAATATGGTTGAACCATGTGCTTGTCCATATGAAGGCTACCATAAGGTATGAGATGACAGAAGGTGTGACTGCCTATGAAGAAAAGCCAAGGGAGCAATGGCTCTTTGACTACCCAGCTCAGGTATTCTATCCAGGACCTTCGCAGCCCCCATCCTTCACCAGGCTTTCTCAGGGACCCTATTCAACCCTCAGGGTTACCAGACATCAAACTCACTACTTGCTTCACAGTCAGGAGAAGTGGGTTTGCAAGGCATCAGCAAGAGGGAGTAAGAGAATTGTCAGCCATGACTTAATTCAACCAAAACCTTTGGAAATGAAGCATTGTTTATTTTCACCCTCATTGGCTATAGTAGGGAGAAAATGTATTAACCAGTTCAACCCACTGACCCTGACTACTTTGTGCCAAGTTCTCTGCTGAGTACAGGAGACAACAGAAGTGAACAAGACAATAAACCTGCCCTGCTGAACTTTACAGACTGGTGTTCCTTACACCAGTGTGATAATAAAGGAGGCTCAGGATACTCTGGGGACACATGGCTAGATAGTGGGTATAGGGACCACCTCTCTGAGGATATGATATTTAAATTGAGATTTGAAATAGTTTACAAGTTAATGATAGAAGGAAAAAACAACCACGTGTGAAGAAAAGCATGGACAAAGCCTCAGCAGCAAGGGAGAGCACAATGTGTTTAAGAAGTTGAGAGGAACTGAGTGTGGCTGAAGCTAAAGTAATGGGTGGGGGCAACAAAAGTCATCAGATGTGGATTCTGGAGAGGAAACTAGAAGCCAATTCTTATAAAACATGTTAGGGAGTCTTGACTTGATCCTAAGACATGTCTGAATCTGTTAGAGTGTCCTCAAGAATGCAATAAGAGGGGAAAACCAATCTGAATGTTCAAAAATTACTCTGGCTGCAATATACCCCTCCTCCTTTCGCCTGTTGGTGGCATAGTACTAGTGGTATATTTGGGGGTTGCAGATGTTTGATGCTAATTGCAGTTACAGGAGTAGGTAAGGTTGCTCTTGGAAGATATGTAGACTGGGATGAGAGTGTAGAACAAACCCTTGACAAACCCTCAGAGGCTGAGTAGGCAAGGAGGAGGCAGTGAAACAAAATGAGAAATGGTACCTTTTTAGATAGGAGGAAAGCCCAGAAACAGTATTGTGGAAACCAAAATAGAAACTGCTGATAGCAGGTGAGAAGTTAATTATGCCATGCCCTTCTAAGAGATCAAGCAAAATAAAGAGGCTGAGGAATGTCCATGAACTTGGCAAGACCATTTCAGTGAAGTGGTAGGGAAGAGGCCACATTGCAGGAGGTTGAAAAGTGAGAAAAAGTTGGGAAAGTGTTGATGGCAATTAGTAAGAAGAGAGATAAATCAGCACAGCATGAAGGGAGCGGTATTCTTCCACAGTACAGTTGGCACATCATATTCACATCCCATGAAGATCCCAGTGCAGGAAGAACTTTAACAAAACCCAGTATGTCTAAATCCAAAGGCAAGAATAGATGACCTAGGGAATGGTACCTTTGACTGTAGCAGGATCTGCTATTTCACAAAGGGAACAATTCCCATCAGGATCCTTTGTTTACCTGAATCAGAATTTTGAGGCAAGAAAATTGGTTGTCTCCTACTATTGTAACAGGTATTGTCTGGAGCAGTGTCTCTCAGACCAAATGGCCCAATAGGTGATCAATGGATCTAAATTCACCACAAATAACCAAACTTATGCATTTTTTCATATGTTTCTGAATAAATAGAAGAAATACTCTTTGGATTGCTTTTTCCATTAATTTACTTTGAATTTCTAAAAAATGCAAATCATACTGCCACATTGAATTTTGGTATAATTCACCTTGACCTTCAAGAGTAGGCCTTTCAATGTTATAGGTTTTAAAGAATAAAAAAAATGTAGTGAAAATATTAAGGACAAGAAAAAATATGCCACAAATGACCAGCAGTAGCTCACTAAACAAGAATACTCAGACCACATGAGGTTCCAGAATAACAGAGTAAAGACTGAATGCAGTTGAGATGTTCAATCAACATATTGTTATCCCCCCAAGCTCAAGGAAGATGCTGCAAAATGGAATGGTCAGTGTAGCAATTTCTTAGAAGCCACTGACATTGATCAGAGGAAGTCTTTTGTTGTTCTCAACCAAATGTTACATTGTTCAAGAGCAGAAAGTACTTTTCCCACTGTGCTGTCACCATGTCCCAGCTCTAAGGACTTATAGGCGGGTGACTGACTTAATCCATGCTGCTGGGAGAGGGCAGGACAACAGCACAATTCCCCCTCACCATTCCGTTCTGAGTCCTTGCAGTGTGGTGAGTGAACTGGCTTTGGAGACAGTCCTGGTAATAGCTTTCCTAAGTGACTCTTGGTGCCCCAGGTGGCCCTGACCTGCACTCAGATCTGGTGGACCACAGAGGTGGGCATGGCCTTCGCCAGGCTGGAAGAAGGCTACGAGAGTGCCATGAAAGACTATCACAAGAAGCAGGTGGCCCAGCTCAAAACCCTCATCAGCATGCTGATTGGCCCACTCTCCAAGGGGGACCGGCAGAAGATCATGACCATATGCACCATCGATGTGCATGCCCGGGATGTGGTGGCCAAGATGATTGCTCAGAAGGTGAGTCCCAACAACTCAGGAGTGTCCCTCTTTGTGGTCACACAGATATTGGGGTTAGGAAGAAGCTCATATATGGTCAAAACTGGCCAGAGAGCCGGAAAAGGGTCATGGTGCCTGCTCCAACTTTTTAAAAACAGTGCAATCCCAGCAGCTTGTGCTTTCTGGGCTGAGGAAGGCACTGTGTACTATACTCTTAACTGGGAGGCAATGCCCAAGTCATTCAGAACCCTGTGTGTCATGGAGCTAGGTAGCCACCTGCTACCTGCAGAACACTGTTTTACCTACCTGCTCTGCCACTCTGTCTTTAGGTAGACAACGCCCAGGCCTTTCTCTGGCTGTCCCAGCTGCGGCATCGTTGGGATGATGAGGCCAAACACTGCTTTGCCAACATCTGTGATGCCCAATTTTTGTATTCCTACGAGTACCTGGGAAATACACCTCGCCTTGTAATCACACCTCTGACAGACAGGTGAGTGCCGGCATCAGCTATTGACAGAAAGCTGCTGTCTGGCTCAGGTCATCTAGTGACCATCCAGGACCAAGGCCACTGTCACTGAGTATTTGCTCACAGAGTTACAGGGGGAGGGCTTGACTTAGCACAAGAGATGTAAAATAAAACTGAAAGAACAAACCACAGAGCAAATCAATGAGCTGTGACTTTTTGAGGCATTACTAAGCAGTCATACACATCCACATTCTAACACCAGTTCTAATGCATGCCAGCTGTTCAGCCATGAAAAACTTGACTTTATTTTTGGTTTCCTCACCTGTGAAATGGAGGCAGAGACACACCTCACCTGAGTTTTGAATGGATAAAAAAAAAACAGCAATGCTTATAAGAAGCTTAGTGTATATAAGTGCTCCAGCCAGTGATCCTTATTACAATTTTCTTACCAACTAATTGACACATTTATTCAGTACCTTTCACTTTGGGAATATGAAGATAAAAGCAATGTACTTCCTACAATCAGGAGCTTACAGTCTTTTAGGGAACAATACTCTATGCGATTCATATTAATTCATTTATGAGTGAATTCACACCAGACACTGAGTTAGTGACTGGAAATGACTAAAACATTTCTCGCCCTTAAATTCCAATTCTAGTGAGGGAAATAAGACATATGTAGATAACAATTTAAATAGCACAAGGGGAAACATGCAAGGTCTTAGTATCAAATGGTCTGAAAGCCATGTGCTACATATTTCCAAGCCAGTGACTTTCCAAGCCAGCAGAAGCCATCTGAGCACAAAGGGTCTCACCCACCACAGGAAGAAGAGGACTGGTAGCTTCAGGACGAGCTGTTATCAGATCTGGACCTTGAAGGATGTGTAGGATTTCAATTGGATTTCAGTATGTTGTAGAACAGCTATTAGGGTATCACAAAATTGTACAGAAATCTGTGTGTCCCACTTTTTCTGTTGAGAGGATCTATAGCACTCCACAATTGTTCAAGTGGTCTGGGATCCCCCAAAGGTAAAGAACTGCTAATAAGCATTCTAGAACATAAAATTTTGTGGACAAAGTCATGGAAATGGGAAAACTATAGACATGTTCCTGGAAGAGAAAGCAGACTCTTGATAGTTGCTCATAAGGCTTGGGAAAAGGGTAAGAGTCAGACTATAAAGTGGAAGAATACATTTTTAATCGAGTAAATAGTAATAAACTATTGAAAAATTTTCATCAGAGTAAAATGATGAAAACTGTATTTTATGAAGATTTATTCAACAGCAGAACATGGCAAAGGAGAGAAAGGACAGGGGAATAGAATAAAGTCATGGCCCATGTGAGAAATGATACTTTAATTTTGCTGAGATTTCTGTAAATTCTGCTAAGAGCAAGTGCCCTTTCCACCTACAATTCCATTGAACATCAAATCTCTTCTCCAAAGAATTGTATGTCTGAATGACTGGTCACCCTGAATAAGTGACTTGTAGGTAATGAAGATATTGTCAGAAGTTTTGAAGGATAAAATGGCCAAATAGAATCTGTGTCATCTTTTACTTTTCTCTCTGCCTATTTTAAGTGTCATAATTGCATGTATTCTGGTTAAATTCTCAGGTGTAGTTCCAAATAATGTTTAGTTAAATTGTAATCACTGTGCTCATGCAGTGACTAAGATGTGGGAAATCCAGAGTAGTGGGAAATCCAAACATCATCCAAACAGTAGGACCTCACGGTTTTTCTCCCTCCATGCTCTTCACTTTTTAAGTTAATTTTTCTACATATTCTAGTAAGATCCCACCCAGAGTCCCACCCAGAGTCCCACCCAAACCACACCCCATTTACTCTTTTGTGGGGAACCCTGTAGAGGTCACATCACTGTCTGTTATCACTCCCCTGTGCATTGAGACTGAAGTCTGAATTCCTCATGGGACCTAGTAATTCCTATCACCCGCTCCAGCCACAGCAACCTCCCTTCTATTCCTGATCCGTTTAAGTTTATTCCA
This sequence comes from Sturnira hondurensis, assembly GCF_014824575.4. Lineage (NCBI taxonomy): Eukaryota > Metazoa > Chordata > Mammalia > Chiroptera > Phyllostomidae > Sturnira > Sturnira hondurensis. The sequence continues at coordinate 1,405,125 of NW_028092466.1, read as the reverse complement.
ACCTCGAGCCTTTTGCATGAGCTGTTCCCACTGCCTGGAATGTCCTCCAAGCTCTCTGTTCCACTGTTACCCTCTCACCATTTAGATCTATGCTTAGTTCTGAGGAGACCTTCCATGACCACTGTCTGTAAAAGACAGTCCCTCCCCCCTCGTACACAAACACACACATGCACACACAGCAATCACCTCCACCTACCATTCTGCTAGCTTTTCCTCACATTCTGAGATGCCCTTGCTTGCTCACTGGCTGCACTCCCTTCTGGAATGTAAACTCTGTCATCAGAGACCTTTGTGTGTTTTGTTTGTTTCTATGTCCCCAATACCTAGAAGATGTTGAATTAATATCTGTCAAATAAATGAATGGTGGTTGAATGTTGAAGACTGAGAACAGACAGAATCAAGGAGGGAAGGCTGACTCAGAAGAGGGATCTATGCAGGACCTGTCTATGCCTTGGCTCCTGAAAGAAGGTGACAGGGCCAGAAGGTCATGTGAGGAGGGATATTTCTCTGTCTTCTGCTCTTAGCTGGGGACCGCCCCTCCTCCCTGCCCCACCTTAGGGTCCAAGGCAGACTAGTCTGTGCCCAGGAGCACAGATTCCTCTGTAGCAGCAGCAGCTCTGGGGCTCTTGGTATCCTCAAGGTTTGACTTGGGCTTGACTTGGGCCCCATCAGCAGGAGGGAATCATTCAGTGAGGCTTGAAGGAAAAGTTTTCCCACTGCCAGCTTTATTCGGAGTGGGCCCTCTCATGTTTTTTCATCTTTATGGTGATCCTCAGCAAGACACCTACCCTCCACAGGGAGCAAGTCTGGTGCGGCATTCTCTTTTTCAGTGACATTTTTGCCTGCTCAGGAATATAATCTAACAGTTTAGGAATTTATATGACTTGGAACAGAATAATGAAGCTATTCTACACTTGAGCAATTTAATGAATGTCTGTCTTTCACTCTAGAGTATATGTTCTATGATAACATTGACTTTGATTTGCCCACTGCTCTACACCCAGGATCAGCACCGTGTCTGGCAACTAATAGCATTTAAGAAATACTCCTTGACTGAATGCAGTGAGATGGTTTCTGAGACTTTGGAGTTCCCTCCTTTCCATGACTTAGCAGGCATCGTCATTCCCAGTGATAAAAAGTACATGACTTTTCCCTGGGGCTTCACACCTGCCAAGGAGTTAAAGAAGATAATTACCTCTTTTGCACTTACAAGTCTCTAGCACGCTAAAACTAAATGCCCTATAGAGGGAAAGGGTGAGGCTTTGACAATGAATTATTTCTAAAATCGGCACTTATCACCTCTGCTATGAAATAATAAGGACTTGAAAGGAAGGTTTGCTGTAAATAATGGTGCATACTATATAGACTTTGACCTTGTTTCGCACATTAGATGCTTTCTGACAAAGTACAGTGTTGTGAATATTTATGTGGCAAATTCCATTTTCTCATTGACTTCCATTATTATCTCAAGAAACGTTTTGCACAGAAAAAAATTGGCCTTACCACAGAAAATCACATTTTAAAAAGCATTCAGCTTTTGCCCGTGCATAGCTTAAGTACATTTAATTCTCTCTTGCCAGAGAAATTAACCAAATGGACAATTGAGCCATACAACCTTTGCACATTTATTAAAAGCACACCCGCATTACAGTGCATCCGACTGATTATGCCTATTTCTTTGGAGTGTCCCACTGCCTGGATGGGACTGGAATATATAAGTGGGTACAACAGCTCAGCCATTGTTGCAGGACTTTGGCACAATGCTAAGTTGAAGAACTAGATGGAAATGCTTTTTCAGGCTGAACAAAGCAGTTCTCCTAAGTTGTTGCTTCACCTTTGCATGGTCTCTCCCTTCCTTCACCTTCACACACACGCCCCCTCCAGCCCTGCGCTGTGTTAAGTAACATTTCAATCAGCCACTTATCCATTTTGAGTACCTCCTAATTTCTCAGGAACTACTGCAGGTAGGGGAGGTGTAATTGATAGAAGAGCGTTTGAAGGTGATTTGCTGAAAAGGGCACAACTAACAAATATCTTACACTTTAAAAAAAAGTTTTATCTGATATTTTTATTGAAACTTAGTCATCTGTAGACAAAGAAAATAAGTCATCTAGAGATAATCATTGTTAATATGTGCTCTGTTTACTTCTACATGTAGATTTTGAAAAATTGAGATTGCAATCACAGGCTATATATAAATTATCACAGATTGCTTTTTTATATAACATTATGTTGTGAGCTTATTCTCTAAATATTCTTCTAAAACATTCTAGTAGCTGAATTATCTTCTATTTATAAATATCTCATCATTTTTGTTACATATAATGAAATATTTAATTGTATTTAAACTTTACTATTAAAGTAAAGCTGTCATTACACTCTGTCTTATAATAAAATGTTTGCTATATTTTTTATTATTTCCCCATGAAAGACTCCAAGAAAGCAGGATAATTAGATGACACACACTTTCAAATTATTCTTGAAAAAAATTATCTCACTCTTGCTAGCAGTTTATGAGAGTGTTCATCTCACAATATCCTCATCAGCAGTAAGTATTATTGTTAAAATATTATTAATTTTATGTCAAAATGGTATCTGATTTTAATTTAGATGCCCTTGATTACTCACAGACCTGACCATTCTTATGTATTTATTGGCTATTATATTTTCCTCTTGTGTGAATTATTTGTCACTGTCATTGGCCATTTTAGTACTTTTATACTTAAAGTCCCTGTCCATTTCAAGATCAGTTTAATAATCACCTTATTTTATGGTACTTTATTTTATTTTACTTTTTTCTTTAACCTTTTTAAATTCTTTGGTAAACCTTTTTATTGTTGGGTAAGGTGAGTGTTTTAATCAAAAATTTTCAGATGTAAGTGATAGAAATCAAGCTCAAATTAATTTGAACAGAAAGAAGCCTTTTAACTCACATGCCTGGGAAATGCGTCCTGCTTGCTGCCATGAAACCTGCTCCTGGTCTCAACAGGGAAACACCAGGGTTTGAACTCTCAGATCTGCCTTTGCTTTTTCCTGAGTCCTGACTTCTTCCTCCTGTAGATTTTCTTCATGTGGTTAGAAAGATTTTCTCCTTGCCTACACCTTTATGACTTCTGATTCAGATCCTCTCTTTCCCAGCACTGTACATCGGATTTCTTAAAGGGACTCTGATTGGCTCTGTTTGGATCATGTGCTCACCTCTAAGCTAGTCACTGACCAATGAAATCAGTATTTTGTCCAACCTGAGCCTTGTGCCTCCCCCAGGGAAGGTGGGAAATACTTTTATTGACAGCCCCATCAGAATCCCCAGTGTGGAGGAGAGATGACTTTCCAACGTGTGGAATTTCAGTCAAGGAAAACCCACCAAAACTGTCTCAGGGAGCATATAATTTGATTTTTTTAAATTAGTTTTTGAGTACCAGTGGGCCCAACATTTTTTAAATGAGTAATGTGTCCTTTACCTCTTTGGTTTGTGATGTTTCTTCTACCATATTCAAAGTTCTGAGTCTAACAAACTACCTCAAAGTATCTGTTCTGTTTCATCAGTATGTTAATTTACCCATAAACCATATTGCCTAAGGCATATAACTTACCATGAATTATAATATATTTTTAAAAGACTGCACTTATTTATTTATAGAGAGAGGGGAAGGGAGGAGGAGAGGGACAGAAACATCAATGTGAGAAACCTTAATCATTTGCCTCTTGTATGTGCCCAACTGGACACTAAACCTGTGACTGAGGCATGTGACCTGACCAGGAATTGAACCAGTGACCTTTCACTTTGTGGAACAATGCCCAACCCACTGAGCCACACTGGTCAAGGCATGAATTGTAATATTTTTATAGTAAAGTTCTACGTCATCTATCATCATTACCTATTTTTTGTGTATCTTTTTTATTTCCTCTTTCAAATGACCTTCAATTATTTTACCAAGTTACAAAATATAAATGATTAGAGTTTTAATTAGTGAAACTTACCTTCCAGTTACTATTGAAAGAATAGCCATCTTTATAAAATGTGACTTGTTTCTGCTAATTAATATCTTCAGTTGTGTTTATCAGAAAAATTTGTAAGTATCTTTATATAGGTTTTGAGTATTTTTTATTCTTATATTTAGGGCTTTGAAAATTTTTGTTACTAATTAAGATTGTTTATATATACATATATTTCTGAGCAACTTTATAGAGGGTTATTTTACATATCAAAAATTTCATCCATTCCAAGTGTACAACTCAATGATTTTTAATCATTGCGGCCTCGGTAAAGTTACACCACTTTATCAAGTGGTGTAACCACCATGAATCAATTTCACAACATTTCCATCCCCCCCAGTAACACCTCTCATGCCTGTTCACAGTTAATCCTTGCTCCCAACACAGCTCCAGGCAACCACTACTATATTTTCTGTTCTCTATAGATTTGCCTATCCTGAACATGTCTTATAAATGGAACCATATAACATGTGATCCCTTGTGTCTGGCTTCTTTCATTTTGTACAATGTGTTGGGGGTTCATCTGTGATAGAGCATGTGTCAGTTGTTCATTCCTTTTCATTTCTGAACAATACTCTGTTTCAGAGATATGCCACACTTTGTCTATCGAGTCACCAGCTTATGAACACAGGCCTGGGTCATCCAACCTTTAGGCATTTCTGGGCCTACTGGAAAAAGAAGAGTTGTCTTGGGCCAAACATTAAATACATTGCAACATGTAACCACAAAAAATCTCATAATGTTTTAAGTAAATTGATGAGTTTGTGTTCGACTGCATTCACAGCCATCCTGAGCTGGATGCGGCCCATGGGTAATGGGTTGGACACCCTGGAGTCTTAGGCTATTCCAGTTTGGGGCTATTATAAATAATGCTACTGTGAAATTCATGTATCTTTCTGAGGATATATGTTTTTATTTCTCATGGGTGGATACCTAGTGGGGGAATTGCTGCATGGAATGGCAGTTTTATGGTTAACTTTGTAAGAAACTGTTGAACTATTTTCTAAAGTGTCTAGATCATTTTACATCCCCACCAGCAATGTAAGAGAGTTCCTGTTTCTTCACACCCTTAACAATATTCTTATTGTCTGTCTGGTTTATTTTAGCTATTCTACTGAATGTGAAGTAGTATCTCATTTGAGTTTTAACTTGCACTTCCCTAATAGGGATATTGAGTATCCATTCATGTGCTTATTCACCATTAGTATATCTTCTTTGTCATACTCTCATCATATATTTTGCCTATTGTTAAATTTGTCTGTCTTCTTATTGAGTTGTAAGAATTCTTTGATATTTTCTTAGCATATATGTTTGCATGTATTCTATTGTGTATATATTTGTAAATATTTTGTCCAAGTTTGTTGGTTATCTTTTCATTTTCTTTTTTTAAAATTATTGTTCAAGTACAGTTTTCTGTCTTTTACTTCCATCCCAGCACAACCCCTCAGTGGTCCCCATCTCCCTCGCATTTCTGCTCCTGTTAGTTTTTATCCATGTATCCTCCATACTCATTCCTGTAAATCCCTCCCCTTTCCCCCTGAAATTCCCTCCTCTCTCCCTTCGGGTCCCTGTCAGCCTGTTCTCTATTTCAGTGCCTTTGGTTATATTTTGCTTGCTTGTTTGTTTTGTTGTTTAGCTTCCTGTTAAAGGTGAGATCATATGGTATTTGTCTTTCAACACCTGGATTATTTCACTCAGAATAATGCTTTACAGTTCCATCCATGCTGTAGCAAAGGGTAGAAGCTCCTTCTTTCTTTCTGCTGCATAGAATTTCGTTGTGTAAATGTACCATAGTTTTTTGATCCATTCATTTACTGATGGGCACATAGGTTGCTTCCAGCACTTGGCTATTGTAAATTGTGCTGCTATGAACAGTGGGGTGCATAGGTTCTTTTGGATTGGTGTTTCGGGGTTCTTAGGATATACTCCTAGCAGTGGAATTGCAGGATCAAAAGGCATGTTCATTTTTAGTTTTCTTAGAAAATTCCATACTGTTTTCCATAGTGGTTGTACCAGTCTGCAATCCCACCAACAGTGAACTAGGGTCCCCTTTTCCCCACAACCTCTCCAGCACTTGTTGTTTGTTTCTTTGTTTATGATAGCCATTCTGACTGGTGTTAAGTGGTATCTCATTGTGATTTTAATTTGCATCTCTCTGGTAGATAATGATATTGAGCATCTTTTCATGTGTCTCTGGATCCTCTGTATGTCCTCCTTGGAGAAGTATCTGTTCAAGTCCTTTTCCTATTTTTTAATTGGGTTGCTGGTCTTCTTAGAGTGGAGTCGTTCTAAGTTCTTTGTATATTTTGGAGATTAAACCCTTGTCAGACGTATCATTGGCAAATATGTTTTCCCATACAGTTGGCTGTTTTTATTTTAATACTATTTTCTTTATCCATGCGAAGCTTTTAATTTTGATGAGATCCTATATGTTTATTCTTTCCTTTATGTCCCTTGCTGTAGGGGATATATCAGTAAAAATGTTGCTATGTGAAATATCTGAGATTTTCCTTTCTATGTTCTCCTCTAGGACTTTAATGGTGTCACAGCTTATATTAAGCCTTTTATTCACCTTGCATTTATTTTGGTGTATGGTATAAGTTGTTCCTCGAGTTTCATTTTTTTGCACATAGCTGTCCAGTTCTCCCAACACCATTTGTTGAAGAGGCTATCTTTACTCCATTTTATGTTACTGCCCCCTTTGTCAAATATTAATTGACTGTAGAGAGTTCGGTTTATTTCTGGGCTCTCTGTTCTATTCCATTGGTCTATGTGCCTGTTTTTATGAGAGTACCAGGCTGTTTTGATTACAGTGGCTTTGTAGTATAGTTTGATATCAGGTATTGTGATCCCTCCTACTTTGTTCTTCTTTCTCAAAATTGCAGCTGCTATTCGGGGTCTTTTATGATTCCATATAAATTTTTGAAGTGTTTGTTCCATGTCTGTAAAATATGCCATTGGTACTTTAATAGGTATTGCATTGAATCAGTAAATTGCTTTGGGTAGTATGGACATTTTGATGATGTTAATACTTCTGATCCATGAACACGATGTATGTTTCCATTTGTTTGTGTCTTCCTTAATTTCTTTCTTCAGTGTTGTGCAGTTTTCTGTATACAGGTCTTTTACCTCCTTGATTAGGTTTATTCCTAGGTATTTTATTTTTGTTTTTGCTATATGGAATGGGATTTTTTTCTTGATTTCTGCTTCTGCTGTTTCGTTGTTAGTGTACAAAAATGCCTTTGATTTCTGGATATTGTCTTTGTATCCCACTGTTTTACCAAATTCATTTTTTAGGTCAGGCAGTTTTTGGGTAGAGTCTGTAGGATTTTCCATGTACACTATCATGTCATCTGCAAACAATGACAGTTTTGTTTCCTCCTTTCTGATTTGGATGCCTTTTATTTCCTTCTTGTCTGATCGCTGTGGCTAAAACTTCCAATACTATATTAAATAGAAGTGGTAAAAGTGGACAAACTTGTCTTGTTCTTGATCTTAGTGGAAAAGCTTTTAGTTTTTGCCCATTGAGTATGATGTTGGCTGTAGGTTTCTCATATATGGCCTTTTTTATATTGAGGAATGCTCCCTCTATTCCCACTTTGCTGAGTGTTTTTATCATAAATGAGTGTTGTACCTTATCAAAAGCTTTTTCCACATCTATTGATATGATCGTGTGATTTTTGTCTTTGCTTTTGTTTATGTGATGTAGTACATTTACTGGTTTGTGAATATTGAACCATCCTTGCATCCCGGGGATGAATCCCACTTGATCATTTTCTTAATAGTGTCTTTTGGTGAGGTCTAATTTCTCAGTTTTTTTCTTTTATGGACTGTGCTTTTGGTGTTGGAGCTAAGAAATAATTGCTTAATTTTGTTATAGCTTTAACTTTTTTTCACTGTGTGTATGGAAGAAAATTGATTTTTGTAAATGTATGTTTTATTCTGCTATCCACAACCCTATATTAATAATTCTAAGAATTTCATACTTGGTTCTCTTGAGTTTGCTATGTCACCTCTAGAATTTCTAATTATATTTGAGACATAGCCAATATGAAGCACAACTATAGCTACTCAAGGTTAGTGACTAGTGTGACATTACTTTTGCTAGGGAGACCATGTGTCAGCCCTTGTCCTCAGTTCTTTTTGTCACATTTGGAGAAAGTCATTTACCAACCAGGGTGGACAAGGAAAGATGAGCACTTAATGACAAAGGATCTCATAACCAAATGGCATAAGAAATAGATTCTAGAACTGGGGCATTTATGATGAAGATGGACAACTTTCAAAATTTCAAAATTAAAGTGTTATAATAGGGACAGATTTGTTTTAGGTTGATGCTGAGGATGTTCTTTGGTGAATGCTGTTTCTCATGTTGAGCTTGAAACCTATTAGAAACCCTGTGTCTTTTTCCTGTGAACTACCACCTAACCATATTTCCCCCCTCTGCATATATGCAAAGCTTGGAAGACTAATTTTCATTCATCTTTCTTAAATTTTACTTTGTTGGGTCCACCCCATCATTTTTTGATTACTACAATTGTTTAGAATTTTGGTCCGTCTTTCATCTAATCAACTATTTCTTAATTCAAGTTATTGAGAAAGAGTGAACATCAGGGCCCTGAGCCCTGGTGATGCCACTAGTGGCCTCCCTCCAGACATGCTGCCGAATCCATGTCCTTCCTCAGCTGTGATTATTGAACTGTGTGTTGGCTGTAGTTCTAACAATGACCCCCAGTGGCCCTTTTTCTTTTATGATCGCCTCTTCTTTGACTATGGGTGAAGACTTTAAATAGGATGATATCATTCTTGTGATTATGTTTTGCTTTATGGCAAAAGGAAAATTATTCCGGTGGACCCAAGATAGTCATTTTGCCTGAGAACAGAAGGGGAAGACAGAGGAATGTGAAGAGAAGAATTTGACAGGCAATGGCTGATTTTGAAGATGGAGGGAACCATATACAAGGATGGTAGAATGGCCTCTAGGAGCTGCCAATAGCAACCAGTGAGGATCTCACTCAACAACTGGTAGGGACTTAATTGGACCAAAATCACAAATGAGCTTGGAAGTAGACTTTTCCCTAGAGTGTCCAGATAGGAATTCCACCAAGTGATACCTAGATTTTGGCCTCCTGACACCTTCAGTAGAGGCCACCGGGACTTTTGACCTACAGAGGTGAAAATGTGAATGAGTGTTGTTTTAAGCCACCTAGTGTGTGGTAATTTTTTACACAGCAATAGAAAATGAATACAAACCAATTATGATTCCACCAACTCTAAGATTAGCCAGACCACTTCTTTGGGATAACCAGAAGCTATTCATAACTGAAATCAAGGTACAGTATCTTTGATATTTTCTTTAATCTGTCAATTGAATAAATGTATCAAAAAAAGAAAAGCTATGTTTTATATGTTTTATATGTTTATTATCTTAAAAATTAATACCTTGAAAGTGAATCAGCTACTTTTCAAGAAATTTTCTTACCTCTTGTCACATCTTTTCCTCACAAGAGCCTGGTAGAGAAGATAAGAACAAAGCTTATAGAAATCATTTGTCCAAAGAAACAAAAGAGACTTCAGCTCGATATGTGTAAAGCTTTCAAACAATAAAAAGTGGCCCACTGTGGAAGGGGCTGCCTTCAAAATGATAAACCACACATTGCTGGGAAAAAAAGCCACATGATTGCATTTGAATGATTTGGGGGAAGGAGCCTGGTGTGGCTAAAGAGCCAAACCTCTGAGCTCCCTTCCCACGCTTGAACGACTAATCTAAACTGATCCATGTCCACGTTAGGGTTAGCTGGCTGGACAAGTGCTGTTCTTAAAGGATTACTCGATATTCTCATAATTGCTACTGTTTGTGATACAGTATCTTTATCTAAATTCCTACATACAAACAAAATACTGTGCAATTGTCCCCGATAACACAGTTTTTTTTAAAGATTTTATTTACTTGTCTTTAGAGAGGAAGGGAAGGAGAGAGGGAGAGAAATATCAATGTGTGGTTGCCTCTCATGGGTCCCCTGCTGGGAACTGGCCTGCAACCCAGGCACCTGCCCGGACTGGGAACCGAACCACCATCCTTTGGTTCATGGGCCCGCACTCAATCCACTGAGCTACACCAGCCAGGGCGATAGCACACTTTTTACAGATTTTATTTATTTCTTTTTTAGACAGAGGGAAAGGGAGGAAGAAAAAGAGGGAGAGAAACATCAGTGTTTCGTTGCCTCTCACATGCCCCCTACTGGGGACCTGGCCTGCAACCCAGGCATGTGTCCTGACTGGGAATTGTACTAGCAACCCTTTGGTTGAGCAGGCATTGCTCATTACACTGAGCCACACCAGCCAGGGCTCATTTTTAAAGCACTAAGTTTTAATAACTGGGGCAGGTTTCACAGACACTTTATGGTAGATGCAAGATTTGAATGCTGTCGGACTCCAGAGAGTCCTTGCCTTGAACCAATATAGCCTAATTTGCTTCCATCACTAGGAAACAGGAGCACACTGAAGCAGTTGGCTTAGAGGATTGAAGAGGTGGACAAGCTAACACGACCACAGATGGAGTCTTAGGGCAGGAGCATATGTTCTCAAGGAATAGGACATTAATCTGGCTCAGTGGCCTGAGCATAGTGGTGACCCATCATGCTAAAGAGGAAAATAGTTTCTTTCTTTTCTTTGTGTTTTTCTCATAGCCCACTGTCCCTGCCTTAGTTATTAGAACTCAAACAGCCCACTTTCTTTTCCTGAACCTCAGTCTACCTATCTGCAGAATAAAGGAGTGGATTAGTTAATCTCAAAAATCACTTTCAGTTCTCAAGTTCTATTGTTGTAGTAAAAACAAATTTTAGTACTTTCACCCAAGGGCTTCTTCTGGAGACCATCAGAAGTTTGGTAGATGCTTGAGACTGATCTCTAGTTCTGAGGACTTTTATGGAGAGATCCTTGAGTTTTCTATGAGAATTCAATCTTTGTGTAACCTTGAGCTTCTGGGCTCCCTGATTCCCTGCACTTGCAGAGAGAAGAGACCTGAGTGGCACAGCCCTCTGGGTGGCAGAGCAGGTAGCCTTGGGGCAGAGAGGGAAGGCAGGAAAGCTGCTGGGGGCCAGGATCCCAGCAGTCCAAGCAGCGGGCTCTCCTCCAGGGAGGTCCAGAGCTCTGGCAGTCCCCCCATCATTCTAGAAGAAGCTGAGGCTGGAACAGGCAACAGGCACAGAGACCAATCTGGAGCCGGAACTCAGCTCAGGAGGGCAGGTGTGGTGAAGGCCACACACAGGACTTTGTGACGGTCTAGTACAAATGTTTGAGACAGGAAAGAGGCATTGGGAGATGGTAGCAGTGGCTTAGCAAGGTGAGATGAGACGCAGCTTTCACCTTAACCCTCACCTCACCTTGGGGCCCACATGACTGATCCACAACTCCAATGGGTGCTTAGTCACAGACAGGGAAAAATTAGGCCGCTGTTTGAGCCAAGTCATCAGGGGTTAAATGCAGCCCATGCCCCCAGACCAGCTGAGTCAACATATCCCATTACACAGGAAAAGTCCAGGTAGAACAGTAACTCTGCACACCTCTCCTCCCTGCGTGGGGATGCTGCCTTCCTGGGTTTCACTTTCAAAAGCTGAAGTAATGTGGAAATTGTGCGCTCAATCAAAGGAAATTCAGGGACTCCAAGTCTTTTCAAAATCACTTTGGTTCTAGTGGAGACCCAGTCACCACCTGGCATGAAAGACTAACACAGTGTTTCTGGTCAACTCTAGGCGTCAGATTCAGAAACAAGTAGAATAAATTTTACAGACCCCCCCTTCTGAATAACTCCTGTCACCCAGCCTGCAGGTTGGTAGCCTGTGTATTGATTTGCTAGGTATAAAAATGTTAGGCCAATGTTAGGCCACATTTTTAACAGCTTTATTGAAGTATCATTCATATGCCCTAAAGTTTATCCTTCAGTGTACAATTCAATAACTTTTTTTTTAAATGTGCCCATAATAACAAAGAAGTTCGAGATTTATTTTTTTTTTAAAGACTTTATTTATTTATGCATCTTTAGAGGGGAAGGAGAGAGGGAGAGAAACATCAATGTATGGTTGTCTTTTGTGCATCCCCTGCTGGGAGTTGGCCTGCAGGAAACCAGCCTGCAACCCAGGCATGTGCCCTGACTGGGAACCAAACCATGATCCTCTGGTTCGCAGGCCTGTGCTCAATCCACTGAGCTACACCAGCCATGGCACAATTCAATAACTTTTAATAAATTCATGGTCACACAATCATTATTACAGTCTCGTTTTAGAACATTGCCATCACCTCACTTGCAATTGGTCCTCATCCTCACTCCCACCCTCCTTTCAGGTAGCCACTGGCCTGATGTCTGTCTGAGTTTTCTGGACATTTCACAAATGAAATGGCATAATATGGAATCTTTTGCATCTGACTTCTTTCATGTAGCAGAATGCTTTTAGAGTTCATCCATGTTGCAACATGTATCAGTACTTCATTTCTTTATATTCTTTAAGGTTCGTCCACATCGCAACAAGTATCAGTAATTCATTTCTCTATATTCCATTGCATGGCTCTATCACATTTTGTTTTTAATTCACTATTGGTAGACATTGGGTTGTTTTCAGTTTCTTAGTGTACAAATACTGCAGCTATGAACCTTCCTGCCTAAGTTTGTTTGTATGCACACAAATTCTCCTTTCCCTTGGGTAAATTCCTAGGACAAGACGATTGTTTTCACTTTTTAGGAATCTGCCACATCTGTCTTCTGAAGTATTTGTACCATTTCACATTTTCACCAGTAATGTGTGAGGTTTCCAAGTTTTCCACATCTTTGCCAACATTTGTTATTGTCTGTCTTTCTGATTATAGCCATCCTAGTGGGTGTGTTGTGGTATCTCATTGTGGATTTAATTTGCATTTTCTCAATGATGAATGCTTTTGAGCATCTTTTCACGTGCTCATTACCCAAAGGCACACTTCAATCTAAATGGAAATATAAGTCCTTTTTTTAAGTGTCAAAAACAATTTAAAGCTGGGCTTATTTTATTGTCAGTAGTAAAAATAGTCACAGGTGGATTAAAGAGATTGAATGATTGACCCATTCATTCATGAATATATCTGTTTGTTCTGTCAATAGCTATGATAAGTTATGAGGGTCTCAGTGTACCTGGAGGTGTGCTACTTCCTGGAGGTGAAACAATAAGTAAGACATAACCCTACCTTTCTGTGTCTTATTAAGAAACATAAAAGATGGGCATTAACTATATGCAATTATATGTTTAAATGGTGTAGGAGCTCTGCTGAGGTATCTCTGCTCACCCACCCCAGTGTTGAGAGTTCTGAGAATATTTAGTGGGTGACAGAAAGGCAAATATGAGCTCCAAGGGGTGAGTAATTATCAGTGAGGCAAAGACTGAGACCAGGTAGACTGGAAGGGTTTGGGGTGAGTGGCAGAAGGAGGGAGGGATGAGCACAGCCCTAGTGTGTCTGGGTATCTGAATCCACTCAGACTGCTAGAGCAAAACCCCACAGACTGGGCACCTTATAAGCACAGACAGATAGTTCTGGAGGTTGGGAAGTCCAAGATTGGCATGCCAATGTGGTCACATTCCTGCGAGGGCTCTCTTGCCCCTCCTAGGTGGTTCCTGCTAGCTTTGTCCTCACATGGTGGTGGGTTGGGGATTCCTCTACAGCCTCTTGGAGGCTCTGTATTCAGGAGGGCTCCCCCTTCATGACCTACTCACCTCCCAGTGGCCCACCTCCTAATATCATTGTCTTCAGGTATTAGGATTTGAATTTATGGGTTTGCAGGGGGGACACAAACATTCAGACCATAGCACTGAGCAAGTGAAAGTAGCTCCATGTGAACGGACTCTGGAGTACTGGGCTGGGGAGAGGGGAGCACTGAGAAATGAGCTGAGAGGGAGGCAGAGCTATTACCAGGAAGGGCTAAGCAGACAGCCACCAGCCCCCTTCAGGGAGGGGCTGTCACCATCAGATGGCCCTTTAGAAAGTTCTCCCACAGCTCTGTGAGGACCAGAGGGTAGTAGGGTAGGGAGCGGTGGGGTGGGGGGATCTAGAATTTTTTTTACAGAAGTGGTGTCAGGCCTCCCAGAGCTGTCTCACAAGCTCCTGCCAGGGTCAGAGGTCATCACCGGCAACCTGTGGCACTGACAGCCCCCTCCGCCCTCCCCAGGTGCTACATCACACTGACACAGTCTCTGCACCTGACCATGAGTGGTGCTCCCTCGGGGCCTGCAGGCACAGGCAAGACAGAGACCACCAAGGACCTGGGCCGAGCACTGGGCATCATGGTCTACGTGTTCAACTGCTCGGAGCAGATGGACTATAAGGTACTGGCCCAGCCCCGGGGGGACTTGGAACTGGGCAGCGGTCCCAACTAGGGACCAGGTTCATCCTTGCCACCCTGGCCTAGTGCAGAGGCCCAGGTGGGGAGATCCCTGCTCCTGCCTTCATGGGAGACGCGGGATCCTTGATTCCTGGAGCTTATTCACCTCCTTGTAAATCTCAGCACCATGGAATCTGCTTCCATGGATGAGATTTTCAGCCACAGATACTGTTCTTTTTTGATTCACCTTTGGCATCTTCCTCTCATCATTTGTAAAATGAAGAAGCTGAATATATATCCAAAGGTCTAAATTCCCTATTTGACCTAGAGCCACAGAAAGGCTTGGGAATGGCTAATATAACATTTTATTAAAATAAAAATAACATAAATATCATATTTGCACTCTTCTGTAAAAATGGTTATTTCCTCCAGAATATCCACAAGGGCAAAATGCCCCATAAGGGCAGGTGAGCCTTCTGAAGACAGACCAGGTCAACCCCAACTCCTAGCAAGAGATGCCCATACAAGACAATGCAAGGCTCATGGTCTTCATTCAGGGAACTCCTCATCCCAGGTCTGTGTCACAGAGACAAGTGAAAGAAGCAAGAGACCAGTAGTTAACTAGCCACATTCTATTCAGGACTCATCTTTATATACATTTTTTTTAAAGTGTAATAACAGGCTGCCTTGCTGACTCATTGCTTTTATTTTGTTTTACTGTATGTATTTTTGTAAACTGTCCTAAGGCCCTATGAAAACAG
The DNA here is from genome assembly GCF_014824575.4 of Sturnira hondurensis. Classification (NCBI taxonomy): domain Eukaryota; kingdom Metazoa; phylum Chordata; class Mammalia; order Chiroptera; family Phyllostomidae; genus Sturnira; species Sturnira hondurensis. The sequence goes on along the minus strand of NW_028092466.1, from coordinate 1,390,026 downwards.
GATGGCATGTAAATAAATTTAGAGTAAAAAAATAAATAAAACAAATGCATTAAGAATGGGTTAAATATTTATGTGTGTATTGTATAACACATGTATAACTCATGTGTATTGATTACAAAATAAATTTAATTTAAAAATAATTTTAGAAGCTGCACAGTAGCACTTGCAGTTACCACTTTTAGAATGCTTTAAATGAGACTCACCTCCCATAACTTTAATTTCTCTTGTGTATAAAGTTTTTCTGTGCGGAGTGTTGCAGAATCTGTAGCACCATGTTTTCTCATAGCAAGCAAACAAAATGAGGATTCAGACCTAAAATAACTGTCTTTCATTGGTCTACACACTCTAAATTTTAACATGGCTACTTTTACTGATAAACACATTAAGATAATGTGTTTTTTTTAAGTCAGGCTGAAGACAGATTTTTCCCCTTTATGAAATAATCCCAGCCTTAAAGATTATTTTAAGTTTCTAGATTCTTTCAAAGTTTAGCAATGGCCAACACTGCTGATAGGAGTAGAGTCCCCTAAGAGGAATATTTTTAAGGCATACTCATCTAGGTGTAGCAGGCCTGGCATGTCGACTGAAGAAAATCATCCGATTTCCTCTGTTATGCCTGGCATAGGAAACAGGAAAAGCAAACTGGCCCCAAAGCTATGGGTTACAAAGGCATTTTACCCAATTCTTTCAAAACTTATTGATCCCCACCCCCTCCAATTCCTCTAAGAGTACAGGGTGAGAGGAGGGTGTCTCTTAGTCTGTCTGAATAGTGACCAGAGCTCAGTCACATAAGTCCAGGCAAGCCCCAGATCAGAGCGCCGGTGGCAGGAAGAGCCTTGGCGTGGCCACCACAAGGAGAGTGGCCCCTCCCTGCCAGGACACTCAACATTCCTGATGACCAAACAGCCTCACTAGGCTGTTCTCAAAGCTCCTCTTCCCTTTATTGCCCACTATTCAATGTTGTCTTTGGCACAAAGTATACTCCAGCAGTCAAGTTAATCTGAATATCACTATTGCTCAGCTTGCATCAGGCATCATCAGAGTAAATAGATAGATAGATAGATAAACAAACAGATGAAGTATGACCTAGTCCATTTGGAGAGATGAGAAAGATGTGTGAAATAATTAGGGTGATACCAGACAACAACATGCTGAGGGCTAACATGTGTTCTGCAAACACTGAGCCCTGGAGTCCTGCAGGGTGGACGGAGAGCCACAGACCACGCTTGTCAGGAGAGCTATTGTGGAAGGTGTGAGACCAGAGCCTGCTTAAGGTTTGGTGAGTGCCACACAGCCATGTGACATTTTAACACAACCAAACCCATTAAAAATGTCTGCTTTAAAAGCATGACCAAGTTCTCCATGCTTCCAGTGTCCTTCCCCTGCCTCTCATCTGAGTTCCCCTGAACTCTTGTCCCCAGGCCCAGTGAGGATGAGGAGAGGAAAGAGTGAGCATCAGGGAGAGTGGTCACACAATCACCAGGCATCACTCTGTTGTCATTCACGACACTCACAGCAAAATATTCTGTTTCTGTACCTCCAGAGAACAAGTTAGAAATAGACATGGGTCCATGGTCAAGTGCATTAGAATGGATTGGGATCAAGAGGAGACATAAGATGGGGTTGAATAAGGAAGGAAGGGACCCATAGCCACTGGGAGAATCTGACCTGCGGGAGTGGGCTACAGACAGACCCCACAGGCTTCAGAACAGAAGCAGGAGCATGAAAAAAACAAGCAGTGTTGAAGGGAGACTTCTTGGGCAGCCAGATCAGTGAAGACAGGCAGAGACTGGGAGGAAAGAGCATTATAGTCATTCCAGACAGAGAGGGTGTCCTCACCAGATGGTGGGGTAGTAAAAATGGAAGAGGAAGAATGAGAGGCTTTAAAAAAATTAAACAACACCTAGTGAACACAGGGAGGAATGGGCAATGAAACAGGGAACAGTTAAAGTAGAGTGTGGGCCATAGTCAGGGCCCCTCACAATCCTCTTTGCCTCAGGAATTCCATTAGGTTGCCTCAGCTAATGGAGTGGACACAGAACAGTGCAAAGACCTGAGGAAAAGGGAATGTTATTGCCTTCCTCTATTAGTGCTTATTGAAAAACATATAAAACTAGCCACTTTCTCTGGAAATGGTTGCAGTTTTAGTGCTCATGTAGTCTTTATATTATAGCAGCGATGCTTTCCCCTTGACCTCAATTTGGAGAGGCTATTGTTAAAGATCAAATGGTTTTGAACCTACACTATCTGGATTCTTTTTGATTTGATTTCTGAAACATTCTACTTCCACAGTTCTAACTCTGTTCTCTCCTTCTCAACTTCATTGTCTAATTCTCTTCCATGTTTTTCAGTTTCACATGGGCACCAATGGATGCACACATGCCTTAAGCTTCACCAAGATTCTGGTCCTCTCTTTGCCTGGGCAGTAGGGCCTCCATTGAATGCCCTGCTCTCATACTTGATTAACACTCTTTCTCAAGTCATTCCTGCTCACTCCTGTCTTCTGCTCAGCTAGATTCCACATCCTATTGATATGAATCATCTCATTTTTTGTGGTCCATTCTGATGGTTTCATGTCCTTCCTTTTGCAGTTCCAATCAGTCACTGATGTTGATTCTTCCTTCAGCAGGCCTCTTGCCTCCAGGGCTTCAACCCTATTCTTCTTGCCCTTATTCTAGCCCAGAAACTTGCCATTCTATAGCAAAGCAACACCACAGCCGGGCCATTGTACTATAGCAGTGGGATAAAAAATAGGGCAAGGTGGGGTCCCAGCATGTCTGTTCCATCCCTCAGGGGAAAAACTGGGAGGGTGGGCTGACAGGTATCCACCTATGAAAACTCTACTTTTTTTCTGTTTTTGTATTGTATATCCATTTGATGAAATGGATCCACAGCTTGAAAAAGCTTTTGAAACCTTTGCTAATGTGGAAAAGCATAGATTTTGAATCCTGAACTTCCACTTAAGTATTTGTGATATTTGACAGTTTGCTATTATTATCTCAAATATAACAGATATTACTATATATATATATCAGATATTATGCATATGTACTCATGCATGTAACAATAGCAACATCCAGCAGGAGTGTGGTTTTGAGCGCACAAGCACTCTGCCTGAAACTTATGTCGGCCCTCAGAGACTGCCTGTGACTACTACGCAATCTGAAATGACCTCATCACAGCCTCCTGGGGGACTTCTCCCTCTCCGACAGCATCTTATTTCTGTGTCATTACCTGTTAAACTAGGCTGTAAGCAACTCCCCACCCCAAATAGGACTTTGTCTCCCTGTTCACTGTTGATTCCTGGTGATGTAGAATAATTCCTGGCACATTGTACATACTTGATAAGTATTTGTTGCATGAACATAGGAATCATTTAATTCAAGGAGCTTAGAAAAGGTAGGGTTTATTCTTCCCTCTCTTTGCAAAGTCTGCCCACATCCAACTTAGCTTATATAATGTTAGACTGGTTCTCTTAAAATGTCGATTTAATGATGATTTTCTCTGTTTCAAAGCTCCAAAGATCCCTTATAACAATTCTAATATTTTCATAACCATGACCCTTTTTAGTAATTCAATTTTGTAGCTAAAATTCATCTTTATTTTGCCCTGGAAACATGATGGTTTTGCTCATTCTTTGTCTGTAATCTTTCATCCTCCTACAAAGCCCTTACCCCTCCATTCTGCCTACATGGAGACTATTATGCCATTAATCCAGCATGCCCAATGTGTGTTCAGAAGACACCATAGAGTTCTATGCAATACCACTAATGTTGGCCAGAGTGCATTCTGAGAAAACCAGGGATTACATGAGTGGAAAAAAATCCTAGCCATNCCCTGGAAACATGATGGTTTTGCTCATTCTTTGTCTGTAATCTTTCATCCTCCTACAAAGCCCTTACACCTCCATTCTGCCTACATGGATACTATTATCCCATTAATCCAGCATGCCCAATGTGTGTTCAGAAGACACCATAGAGTTCTATGCAATACCACTAATGTTGGCCAGAGTGCATTCTGAGAAAACCAGGGATTACATGAGTGAGAAAAAATCCTAGCCATATAATATTATGACAAAATTGAATGCATTAATTGTGCAGGACTTCTCAGGGATCTTAAAAAGCTAATACATGTTGTAAACTGGCAAAAGTGGGCTATAGAATGCAGCTCTTCCCAAGTTTTCTTGACCAAAGAAACTCGTCTGCCAGGAGCATCTTCCAGACTTGGCATTCTATGAAATAAGCTTTGGAAAATGCTGCTTTAATACTATCTGAAATTCACCTCTGGCAAAACTGATCCTTCCAGAGCACTGTGACTCACTCCTCTCTGAATTCTATCACATTTGGGGTTTACATTGACCTTCAGAACCACCGCTTGTGTAGCAATTTACCTGTTTCATTTGTGCACTTTATCTCCACAACCTAACTAGAAAGAAGTTCTTAGGGGAACTGAGCATAGCACATGAGCTATGCACAGAGCCAATGGTCAAGTAATGCCCTCTCAGGGAACAGATGGGACTTTTCTACTATTTCTGTGTTCCTTGCACTTTAATGATATCTCCTTGCCAGTGACCTTGAGAGCATCTCCCAGTAACCTCTCCTTTCATATTGCTCCATGGTTTACCAGTTCATGTTGCATGCTCAGAATGGCTTTTATTTTTAGGACAGAGATACAGTCTTCCCTCTGAAATTCCTTCCTTGATCTCTTTTGAAAGACTTGCCTGCAGTTTATTTTCTGTTGGTGTTATTACTTCCCACCCCATCACCAGCTTCCTATCTATCACTCTGGGGAATCTGGGTATTTGGACACGGGTTTAAAGATACAGACATAAACTTTTTCATCAGCACATGCCAAAGCTGAGTGGAAGGCTTTTTGTCTGTATTGCACAAGAAAAATAATATTTTATTCATTTCCTGGGATTTTGAAAGCTACAGAATCCACGGTATTGCAAGCTGGATGACATTTTAAAGGGATTTCATTCTAAGTGTCTTGAAAAGGTTCTGTTTGATCCTGTGACTTACATTGGCACCCACAGCCATCAAAATTTTAATTGTTCTTGAAATTTTAATACAAGTTTCTAACCAGAGGTCTGTAGGGGTCTGGAAGTATCTGTAATAAAGAGGGTGGGAAGTCTTATCAATGACTCAGATGTGCATTGATAAGCTAGGCACTGATAGTAATTTAAGTTCTGTACATTCTATTTCAGTCTTGTGGCAACATCTATAAGGGCCTCGCTCAGACTGGTGCCTGGGGCTGTTTTGATGAATTCAATCGAATCTCCATGGAGGTCCTGTCAGTGGTGGCCACGCAAGTATGGGGCCAGGAGTTGGTGGGAGCCCTGTGGCCTTCGTGCCAAGCACTGCAGAAGTCTAGGTCCTCTTGTTTTCAATCTCTGCTCATCCATTTCCCCTTCTCCCTCCCCCCTTGCATTTCATGCCCCTTTCTCCACCCTCTAAAATCAGGCCTGAGTGCATGGGTTACCCAGGGCATGGGTAACCTGCAGGTCCCTACCAAGGTGGATCCATTTACTGGCTGTGGGACTCCATTTTATCCTCTGTAAAATGGAACTGAAGAACAGCCAGCTGGCCTGTGTCACAGGGAAGGAATGGGTCAAACCAGATGGTGGAGCCCAGCTCTTTGGAAAGGGCATTGACTTTGGAAACTGTCAGACCAGGGCTTAAAATCCAGCTCTGCCATTTCCTCACTGAGAGCCTGGCAAGTTGCTCCACGTCTGTCAGCCCAATTCTCTTCATCATATATAAAGTGAGAATTACAGTGTGAATGTAATTGAACAAAGAAAGTCTGACCAAAGATTTTTGGTCAGATATTATGTAAGCATGCCACTTGTCTTTTAAGTCATCCAGAAAGTTCTTACTCAACACCTACAACATAGTAGGTGCCATGCTCAAGCTTAGGGTGCAGGGTCCCTAGTTAAATAGGACACAATTGCTGGCTGCAATTGCTGGCTGCACTTGAGTTCTTGACACAGACATGAGCACTCGGTAATGTTCAGAAATGATTTAAATCCTGACTCACACTATAGGGCAAGATGCTGGACACGTCATCTTAAAGTCAGGCCTGCCAAGCATGGATAGGATTTAAATTTGGGAGTATTAGAGGAGAGAGGGGTAGCCAAAGTGAACAAACCTTTGTTGAAAGTTTGTTCTGTACTGGATACTTGTCCTATATCATCTCTTAATATCTCTTACATTCCCACAACAGCCCTGTGAGTCACTATTACCCCCCTTATATAGATATATAGACATATACATGTGTGTGTGCATATATGATTTAAGCTCATCTACACTGACCAGGGGCAGGTCCAGGCATAGATCTGGTGTACGGAAGGTAAAATAAGAAAATAAGTGTAGATAGGCAGACTTGAACCAAGTAGTAGGTAGACTTTAATGGCATGATGTGTATTATATTTTCTTTAGTAGGCAACAGGAAACCCTGAAGACTTCTGAAAGGGAAATTGCCCCTATACTTGGCAGTGGTTTAGGAAGGGGCTGGGCAGGGGACAATCAGTGGCTACAGTCAGTCAGAGCTCTCTAATTACAGCTGTAAATGCCTAAGCTGATCCCTGACAACTTCCAGAATGGCCTCCACTCACCATGAACAGGTATATTCTTTGGCAACACCAATTCCCGGGCTTCTCCCTACAGCCACGTCCCCCCATTGCCCACTAGGAGGTGTTGTGGGCCCCCCATTCCTGTTGCTTTAACAAGACAAAGCAAATGTAGGGGTGCCCTGTGGTGGTGGGGTCTCAGGAGCAATTGAATGACTGGTGTTTCTGTTTGTGCCCACACACCATGCTGTCAAAGATGGTTTAATTTTCTTCTTATTGTTCATTTTTATCTCTAAAGCAATATGTATACATACAGCATGGAAAAAGAAAATAGTCACTCTTTGGTACCTTTTGTGTAATTTTTTCAGGTCCAGACAGAGAACAATGAGAAAAGTTTAGCTTCACTGACATTTTTCTTAGATAGGCATGCAGGGTTGAGCAGCAAAAGAGGTGTGTGTGGGGGGACTTCAAAGACAGGCAGCATCCTCCCCCTCCAACTGGCCTGTCTGCCCTGCCCTGTAAGGTGCATCTCCACCCACTTTCCCCCACATGCTGGCACCCTCTTGTCCAGACATGATGTTCCAGCCGCAGGTAGGCTAGATGCATGTGGGGGCGACTTTCCTCACAAGTCCCCCCAGCTGCCACGGATGAGAGTAATCATGAATGAGACAAGATGTGATCTGCTTGGGAAGGAGATGTGGCCATTTTCCCAGAGAGAAAAGGCCGTGAGCAGTGGCCAGTTTCTCAGGGGAAAAAGGCATTCAGCCCCCTCCTCCAGGGCCTTTTACTAGGTTGTAATACACAGGAATACAGGGTGGCAAGGATCAAACAGTAGATAACATTTCAAAGAAATCTGAGGGCTTACTATGAGTCAGAGTCTGTCAGGAACAGAGTTTTAGGGTTTCCTGCTCGAACCCTTAACATATGAATGAAAGCACTCTTAGCAGAGCAGATTTCATAGGTCTATCAGGAAGTCTTTGTGATGCCAGATTTTTCCCCAGGACACTCTCTAGCAAGGCAAGGAACTGCACCTCTCCCCAACAGGTATTCAGGCTTAAGGGGATTAGATCCAGGAAGTGCTTCTCCCAGAGAACATGGGGACTTGGGCTTTGTCAAAACTGAGGGCCAAGAGTCCATTGCTCCCACTTTGTTGCAGCCCCCCCACCCCTGCCGAGGCCTTCCGTGGAGGCCTCCCAAGTGATCCAGTCTGGCTTAGGTTGCCCTCCTGCTGTGAGGGGTCTTACCCGTCCGTCATTGACTTCTGACCAAGCTTTGGGTGCAGGGAGAGGAAACTGAAGCAGCATTTGCTACCAGAGACAAGCTTTGTCTCCTGCAGCTGGCATTCCAAAGGTTGTCCCTCACCCTTAGCCACAAGGGGTCGAGATACAATTCCTAGAACCAGGCAGAGTGATCTACAACAGATGCGGAGCTATAGAAAGGTATGGAAGATACCACAGGCTGAATAGCAGCAGAACTCACACCACCAGCTAACCGCCCCAGCCACCCCCATCTTCAGTTGACACTGGGAGCCACAGGTGGCCAGGAACCTCTGCAGGACTCCTTCACTTCCCTCTCCTCACCAAGTGGTAGTCTTCCTACCTCTGTGTTTAGCAGCCAGTTGGTGATCCCATTCACTGATTCTTTCCAGATTGTTGCTTGGTGAAGTTCCTGAAAGGTAAAAAATGTTGGGCTCTTCCCTTATTCCCAGTGGTGATATATGGTTTTCCCTTTCCTTAGATTTTTTTACTTGATTAGGGGTTAGTAGAGGAAGGAAGTCAAATCGCTGACCTGAACACTACATCTGAAAGCCCTTTAGTCTTCTGGTTCAGGGGCTGACTGTGTGCATTTCTGTGCTGTTGAGTCAGAACCTAAAACTGGCTCTGGGAATACTATTTCCACTTTTGAAAACTGGCAAATCCTCCAGCTCAGGACATTTTTGCTTTCTTGGAGAGCAAGTTGTTAAACATTTACCATCACACTTCTTCCTTGCAGAAATATAAGGTCGGTGTTGCCAATCTTTTAAACTTTATATAGAAGCTGAATGTCTATATTTTTATTTTTTAATTAAAAAAAGATTCTTTTTATTTATTTTTAGAGACAGGAGAAGGGAGGGAGAAAGAGGGGAGAGAAACATCAATGTGTGAGAGGTACATCAACTGGTTGCCACTCTCATGCCCCCTACTGGGGACCTTGCCCATAACCCAGGCATTTGCCCTGACTGGGAACCCAACAGATGCCCTTTCAGTTCCCAAGCCAGCATTCAACCCACTGAGCCACACCAGGCAGGGCATATGTTTTTATTTATTTTTTTAATTCTAGATTTAAATAAGTTGGCAACTTATTTGTTTAAAAAAAAAAAAAAACAGAAAAAAGTCCCTGAGCCTGACAAATAAAACACATTAGCTGGCTGCATTCACCTCTGCATGGTGACTTCACAACTTAAAATGAGAAATGACACCCCCCGATAGGGTCTTTTTTTCTTTTTTTTCTTGCATCTTTTTCTATAATGTATTTTATTGATTATGCCATTACAGTTGTCCCCTTCCCCCACTTCATTCCTCTCCACCCTGCATATCTCCTCCCGCCCATATTCCCCCCTTTAGTTCATGTCCATGTGTAATAAGTTCTTTAGCTTCTACATTTCCCACACTACTCCTGCCCTCTCCCAGCCTATTTTCTCCCCACCGTATATGCTACTTATTCTCTGTACCCTCTCCTGGCTTCTCCTCCTCCCACTCCCCTGTTGTTAACCTTTCATGTGATCTCCATTTCTGTGGCTCCGCTCCTGATCCAGCTGTCTGCTTAGATTGCTTTTGTTTTAGGTGTGGTTGTTAATAACTGAGTTTGCTGTAGATTCACTGTTTATATTTTTATCTTCTTTTTCTTAGATAAGTCCCTTTAACATTTCATATAATAAGGGCTTGGTGATGATGAACTCCTTCAGCTTGACCTTATCTGAGAAGCACTTTATCTGCCCTTCCATTCTAAATGAAAGCTTGTCTGGATAGAGCAATCTTGGATGTAGGTCCTTGCATTTCATGAGTTGGAATACTTCTTTCCAGCCCCTTCTTGCCTGTAAGGTCTCTTTTGAGAAATCCGTTGACAGTCTGATGGGAACTCCTTTGTAGATGACTGTCCCCTTATCTCTTGCTGCTTCTAGGATTCTCTCCTTCATTTCAATCTTGGCTAATGTAATGATGGTGTGCCTTGGTGTGTTCCTCCTTGGGTCCACCTCCTTTGGGACTCTCTGAGCTTCCTGGACTTCCTGGAAGTCTATTTCCTTTGCCAAACTGGTGAAGTTCTCCTTTATTATTTGTTCAAATAAGTTTTCCGCTTGTTGCTCTTCCTCTTCCCCTTTTGGCACCCCTATAATTTGGATGTTGGAACATTTAAAGATGTCCTGGAGGTTCCTAAGCCTCTCCTCATTTTTTTTTTGAATTCTTGTTTCTTCTTTCTTTTCTGTTTGGTTGTTTCTTTCTTCCTTCTGGTCCACTCCATTGATTTGAGTTCCAGTTTTCTTTCCATCGCTATTGGTTCCCTGTACATTTTCCTTTGTTTCACTTAGTTTAGCCTTAATTTTGTCATGTAGTTTACCAGTCACCAAATTCAACCAGTTCTATGAGCATCCTGATTGCCAGTGTTTTGAACTGTGCATCTGATAGGTTGGCTATCTTTTTGTCATTAAAAGTATTGGCTCTGGGGATTTGATTTGTTCTTCTGTTTGGGCCATCATTTTTTGGTCAGGTCGACCCTGTTACATATGAGGGGCAGAGCCTTAGGTGTTCACCAGGGCAGGGCAACCCAGTCTCTGGGTTGTGATGCTGTATGTGGGGGCTGGATCAGAGAGGGAACAATGACACTTGTTCTGATCTCTCTTGGATTTTAGTTCCCCTAAGCAAATTGGGCCCTTCTGATGCTGGTTCCCAGGTGTGTGGGCTTGTGAGCATTCTAGGACCCTGTGGGTCTCTCCAGTGAATTCTCCTGTGAGGCTAGGAGTCTCTCCCAGCACCTTTTTAATAGGTGCTTTTAGTTTTTATTTCCCAGCGCTGGAGCCCTGGGTCGTGGGGTCTGTCTTGCTGCCTGTTTTTGCCTAGTTTATCTGCATGCAATTGTGTGACTGAGGTCAGCCCTGTGCCGCCTGCACTCCTGGGTCTGGCAGCCACTGCCTTTTTCTGCCACGACCCCTCTCTAGCCGCCTACTCTACCGCTCTTACCAATGTGGTTGAATGGTTGTCAGACTTCAGTACAGTTCAATTTTCTGTCTGTTCTGGTTGTATTTTTGTTGCTAAATCTTTGTTGTCCTTAATTTTGGTTGTGGGAGGAAGCAGAGTATTTCCACCTACACCTCCATCTTAGCCAGAAGTCAGGTCTTTTTTAATTTGGGGTATAGTCCACTTAAGAGTATAAGTGGAATAAAACAAGTAAAATAAACCTTCCTCAGACTACTAATTCTAGGCCCAGAATGGTTCTGAAAATCAGGAGATGTTCTGAAAAACAAACACTTTTCACTCCTGTGGATATTGGAGTTGAGGACCCATAACTATACGTGTACTTGGAGTTTTTCTCCTTTTTTCCACTGTACTTCTCAGGTGGCTGAGGTCTCGCTCCATCCATTTATTTCTTTCCCACTCTCCTCTGCTGTTTCTGCCCACCTTTATGTGAACCTCTTTCCTTTTTGTTTTTATGATGATCTGCTTCCTCCCTCCTGGCAACTTGCTGCAGACTTCAGAAGGTGTGTTTTATTCTCATCTGCTGGGTCACACTGCTGTGACTGCCCTCATTAAATCCAGGACAATTCGTCAGGACACGCTGTCCCTGTGTGTCCCAGGGCAGCTCTCAGTGCTGCAGAAGGATATGTGCCAAAGGGCTATCTCAGGGTGTCCCTGATGGGCAGGTGCTGTGAGTCAGTCCAGCATCAGCATAGAGCCCATCTTGGGCTCCAGAGATTGTGTAAGCAAGTTCTACATACAAATGGGACTTTAGAAGAAACAGCTTATTGCAGAGTGGGGTTAGCAAGAAAAGGGCGTGGGGAAGTGGACTGCCAGGGCTCAATTCTCCCTCTGCCACTTACTGTGTCACCTTAGGTGGGCACATGTCTCAAGTTCCACATCTGCAAAGGGGTTAATAACTGTAGGTACTTTGCAGATATAATTATTATTATATCTTTGCACTTATAATAATTATTACATGATTTCTATGTGTAAAGCACTTAAAGCAGAGCACTACTGACAGTAGGCACTCAATAAATGTTAGTCTCCCTTACAATGATGAGGAGGAGGAGGGGGAAGTTGTTGTTGTTGAGAGTGGTGGTGGTGATGTTAGTGGTGATGATGATGGTGGTGGTGGTGGTGGTGGTTGTTGAAGATTGTGTCATTATTACCTGAACTCTGTAGTAAATGGGTTGAAAGAAAGCAGAAGGCTGGGCCACATCAGCACAGGGACAGAAGGTCCACACTCTGGTCCCCCCAGTATTCCCTGCATGCTTCACTCCTCACCAACTGGCCCAGCCTTGGCTATCTTACCAAACTTGACAATTCTCCAACCGATGAGGCAATGAGGCCCAGCAATCATTGTCCCTAATGGATAATAGATACTGTGAATTTGCTTTATTTCCGATGTGAGATCAATAATGGATTCTCCAAGATCCATTCCCTTTTGCTTCTGGAAGTAAATGAAATAAGGTCAACCTGGAGTTCCGTGATGCTCTCACATTCCAGTCTGGGAGCACACCCATAGGACACCCTCTCCAGAAAGTGGTCTGACAACAGCCTAGGAAAAATCTGAGGCGTTAACATTAAAAATCACATGCCTACCCAAAGGGAAAATTGCTTTTAATTATTCACAGTGATCCAGGCTGGCATATTGGTTCAGAAGCCGCACCAGCTGTGACACTCTCCTTTGCCCTCCTTCTGCTTGTCTGCCTTTCTCCTCCCTGCTCCTCACCCATATAGGCTCCTCTACCCACCAACTTCTACAAACATGAGTGTGCTTCGTTGTCCTTGTAGGCGGATGTTTTCATGTGTCTGTCAGGTTGGTCAAGCAGAACTGCACATCCAATTAGGACATGTGTGGCAATTCCAAGAGCAACTACTCTGCTATTTTAAAAATGTGTATAACACATTATAGTACTTACTTTCTTTCAGAGTTTTGCCATCACTGTTGCAATCAGCTCACTAGGCCTTATACTATCTAAGCCCCAGGGACACTCAGTGCCTCCAGCTCCTAGTCCATTCCACATTCTTTGGCCAGGCATCCCTGCCACCCCTTCCCTTCCAAGGCAGGAAGTAGCTAGAAGCAGCAAATAACCACTGCAGTGCTCCAAGTGCTCCAGGTGCTGAACAAACCCTACAGTCTCAGAACCAAGGGAGCTTCCCATGTAACACCCTTCACTGAGGAGCTTAAGTTCTAATGGAAAAGTATACAAAAAGTATAAGAAGTATAAAAAAATACAAAAAGCAGCCCTGCCTGATGTGGCTTCATAAATTGAGTACCGGCCTGTGAACCAAAGGATCAGTGGTTCGATTCCCAGTCAGAGCACATGCCTGTTTAGGGTGCCAAGTCTGCAGTAGGGGGTGCATGAGAGGCAACCACGCATTGATGTTTCTCTCCCTGTCTTTCTCCCTCCCTTACCCTCTCTCTAAAAATAAAGTAATAATATCTTTTTAAAAATGTAAAAAGTGATGAGTGGGTTGCACTTCCTGAAGGCAGCAGACTCCAATCTGCCATCAGAGAGAGAAGTGTGGAGTGAGGATTTTAATAACACATGGCATTTTAGAGGAAAGGCTGGAAAAGAGAATGACCATAGGGGATCACAGAATGGCCCACTTTCCTGGAACGAAAAGGGCAAAGTAGAGGGGTGTAAAGGAAAAGCTGAGGGGATTCATGAAGCAGAGCTAGCTGGTAGGCTCCTTAAAATGCATCACCTGCAGAAAGCTAGTGTGACTTTAACACTTCGTGAGCCTGTCCGATGCAGGCCCTCACCTGGGGCGGGACCCTTCAAGTCCCCAGGCTCAGACAAGTACACACAACTTGTACAAACAACAGGCCACTGAAATCAGAGCTGGCCTGCAATAGAGAGGAGTATGAACCTATTTATCTATTTAAAATATAAAGCAGAACACAAGGCCTACTAGAGAGGTGCAGTTAAAGGCCACAGAAACTGGAAAGAGAAAGTGAACCCATCTGGTTGAGGGGCAGTTATGGGTCATGAAATGGGTAGGCGCAATGTGGGAAGGACAGTTAATTGGCCACCAGATGTTCTGAAAGTGGACAGTCAAATGGCATCATCTAGCTCCATGCTACCGCAGCTGTGGACCAATAGTGTCAGCATTTCCTGGGAACTTGTTAGCAATGCACACTCTCAAAACCACTGGAACTGCTGGAATAGAACCTGCATTTTCATGAGGTCCCAGGGATTCATACACATAACAGAGTTGGGGATGTGCTGCTCTGGCACAGCAATCTCAACCCTTAATGCACAGATTGCCTGGGTGCACCTGAAAACGATGCCTAAACACAGTCTCTACCCGCTGAGATCTGACTTTATTGGCCTGGAGCAGGGCCTGGGCATCCAATTTTATTTTTTAAAAACTCCCTACATGGTTCTCACATTTGGAGAACTTTGAGAATCAGAGTGGAGAGAGAGATTGTCAAGCAAGGAAAACACTGGGAGGAGTGTGGGGCTGGGGTCACATCAAGGCCCACAGGATGGAGCCTTGGCTGGTCCAGATCAGGTGTGCAGGGACAGGTCCCCTCCATGGCAGGCGGGCAGAAGGGAATGGAGGACTCAGTCTCATCAGTGGGGCAGTGGTCAGTCTGCAGCTGTGAGTGGGGACAGCAGGCAGCAAAGACTGTGAGTAGAAATTCAAGATTTGACAGGGCTGCAGTGGTTCTTGAACTTCGCTTGGATCTGGGTCACCTGGTGGGCTTGTTAAAACACACCTTGTTGGATATCTCCCCTAAAATTTCTGATTTGGTCAGTCTGGGACAGGGCCAAGAATTTCCATAGGAACTTGGCAGGATCTAGGGATACCAGCCGTGGAGTGGTGGACAAGCACCTGCATTGTCTTGGCCTCAGTTTCCCCTTTGGTACAATGTTTGGTCCAGATTGGGGTTTCTCAACATGGGCACTGTTAATGTCTTGGGCCTGACAATTCTCTACTGTGAGGATCTGTCCTGTGCTTTCTGTGATGTTTAGCAGCATCCCTGGTGTCTCCCCACTAGGTGTGACCACAAAAGTATCTTGAGATTTGGCCAAATATTCCCCAGGGCGGGCAGGCGCAAAATCACCGCAGCTGAGAACAGCAGTTTCTGCCCGGCTTCCCATTTCTGTGTGTTTTTTTCTTTCTTTCTTTTTAAATATATTTTATTGATTATGCTATTAAACTTGTCTCATTTCCCCCCATCACTCCCCTCCACCCTGCACACCCTCTCCCACCCACATTCCCCTGCTTTAGGTCATGTCCTTGGGTCATATATGTAAGTTCTTTGGCTTCTACATTTCCTATATTATTCTTACCCTCCCTCTGTCTATTTTCTACCTACCAATTATGCTTCTTATGCCCTGTACATTTTTCCCCTCTCTCCCCCTCCCACTCCCCTGTTGATAACCCTCCATGTGATCTCCATTTCTGTGGTTCTGTTCCTGTTCTAGTTGTTTGCTTACTTTGTTTTTGGTTTTGTTTTAGGTGTGGTGATTAATGATTGTGAGTTTGCTGTCATTTTACTGTTCATATTATTTTCTTCTTTTTTTAAGATAAATCCCTGTAACATTTTATATAATAAGGGCTTGGTGATGATGAACTCCTTCAGCTTGACTTTCTCGGTGAAGCACTTTATCTGCCCTTCCATTCTAAATGAAAGCTTTGCTGGATAGAGCAGTCTTGGATGTAGGTCCTTGCATTTCATGAGTTGGAATGCTTCTTTCCAGCCCCTTCTTGCCTGTAAGGTCTCTTTTGAGAAATCCGCTGACAGTCTGATGGGAACTCCTTTGTAGATGACTGTCCCCTTATCTCTTGCTGCTTCTAGGATTCTCTCCTTCATTTTAATCTTGGCTAATGTAATTATGATGTGCCTTGGTGTGTTCTTTCTTGGGTCCAACTTCTTTGGGACTCTCTGAGCTTCCTGGATTTCCTGGAAGTCTATGTCCTTTGCCAGACTGGAGAAGTTCTCCTTATTATTTGTTCAAATAAGTTTTCCACTTGTGGCTGTTTATTTTCCCCTTCTGGTACCCCTATAATTCGGATGCTGGAATGTTTAAAGATGTCCTGGAGGTTCCTAATCCTCTCCTCATTTTTTTGAATTCTTGTTTCTTCTTTCTTTTCTGTTTGGTTGTTTCTTTCTTCCTTCTGGTCCACTCCATTGATTTGAGTTCCAGTTTTCTTTCCATCGCTATTGGTTCCCTGTACATTTTCCTTTGTTTCACTTAGTTTAGCCTTAGTTTTGTCATGTAATTTACCAGTCACCAAATGCAACCAGTTCTGAGCATCCTGATCACCAGTGTTTTTGAACTGTGCATCTGATAGGTTGACTATCTCTTCATCACTTAGTTGTATTTTTTTCTGGAGCTTTGATCTGTTGTTTTATTTTGGCCATTTTTTTTCTCGCACGCCTGTTATGTAGTAAGTGGCAGAGCCTTAGGTATTCACCAGAGCCGGGTAACCCACTTTGGTAGATTCTAATGCTGTATGTGGGGGAGGGGTCCAAGAGGGAAAAATGGTGCTTGCTCCACTCTCTGCCAGATTCCAGTCACTTCCCCCACGCCAATTTGGCCCTTCTGGTACTGATTCTTGTGTGTGGGGTTTGTGTACATTCTAGGACCTTGTGGGTCTCTCCAGCAAACTCTCCTGTGAGGGTGGAAATTTTTCTCACTGCTGCCTCAACCCCCACTGGTATTTTCAATCAGTGGTTTCAGGCTTTATTTTCATGCACTGGGGCCCTGGGTTGCGCAGTCCATTTTGCTCCCCAGTTGTTTCTTCCAGTTTATCTGTGCACAAATGTAGGACTGCCCAGTCTGCCAGCCCGCTTGGGCGCCGTACCCCATTCCACAATCTGCTGCCTCACTGGGTCCACCAGCCGCCCTGAGTCCTCTCTGCCCAGCTGCCCAACTCCGCCCCTCATATCAGTGTGGATGAGTGTTTCTTCTTTAACTCCTTGGTTGTCAGACTTCCATACAGTCCAATTTTCTGTCAGTTCTGCTTGTTTTCTGTTTTTAAATTGTTGTTGTTTTGGTTGTGCAAGGAGGCGCAGTGTCTCTACCTACACCTCCATCTTGGCCAGAAGTCTTTCATTTCTGTGTGTTTCATTTCATGAGTGCCCAAAGCACCTCTTCTTACTTTGTGGAAGTTGACACCTATAAATTTTAACAAACTTGATTATTTTCAAAGCAAAACAAATTCCTCTGAAAATGTACATAGAAGGGTGGGCCAACACAGGTTCACAGTTGTTTGCATGGAAAAAGACATGCAGGTTATGATTGTTGCAGTAGCTTTACTAACTCTGTGTTTTGAGTACTCACAACTATATGCCAGGTTCTGCCCACCCCTGTGCCCCTTGTGGGGAAGGCGATGGGGGAAGTGGCTGAAAGTGGTGCTTTGGCACCAGATTGCTTGGTTTTTAACTCAGGTCACCCTGGTTACTGACTATGCAGATTTCTTTGAACTTTTTATTTTGAACATATTTTAAAATTATTTAAAAGTTGCAAAAATAGTATAGAGTTTCCACAGATCCTTCCCTTAGCCTTCTCTATGTCAACATCTTAGATAGTATAATACAATTTCTTAACTGCCTTCTGCCTCAGTTTTCTCATCTATAAAACTAGGACCCACCCACCTCCTATAGCTGTTAAGAGGACTGAATGGGATAATTCAGGTAAAATACTCAAAATAGCACCTGGTAGCCCTGGCTGGCGTAGCTCAGTGGATTGAGCGCGGGCCTGGGAACCACACGATCGCGGTTCGATTCCCAGTCAGGGCACATGCCTGGGTTGCAGGCTGGTTTCTTGCAGGCTAACTACCAGCAGGGGATGCACAAAAGGCAACCATACATTGATGTTTCTCTCCCGCTCTCCTTCCCCTCTAAAGATAGATAAATAAATAAATAAAATCTTAAAAAAAAAATAGCACCTGGCGCATATCAAGAGCTCAGCAAATGTCAGTGATTATTTTATTGTTATTCCCTGTGACTTTAAAATCTCCAAAAACAATGAGTGTTTAGTTGAAAAGAGACCCTGTGAGTAAGGAGTATACTTTGCATCCTTACATATCAGTCAGTGCCTTCCTGTGTGTGCACCTCCACCTGGCTGAGCTCACAATTTAATCCACACAATCCTGTCCACCTGCTTCTCCCCTGACATCCTGAAGGGCATCCTGGATCTCAACCACTTTTACCTTCCAGGTGCTTGTTCCAGGGTCTCAGCTGCTGTGAATGCAGTGAAGAAATGCCAGTGGAGCCCTCCTATTTTATAGCAGCCAGGCTAGCAGAACCTGTTATTAGTGCCATTGCTTCAGCGTTACTTGCATCCTTGTGTCTGCTCAACACTCTCCCTCAGGGCCCCCGACAGAATTTACACAAAAGCACAGATACTGCCAACCGACAGTGCAGCATCAGTTCTCACTGAGCTTGAGGTTTTTGGGTCCCGGTGTTGCGAGAGGGAATGTTGAATCAGAGGAAACAGCAGAAAAGGTCCTGGGCTCTTGCTCCTGCCTCCACACAGAGGTGTCAGAGCAATTGCAAATGGTGATTAATCTCACCTCCCCACTCCATAACAAGGTGAGTGCTCAGTATATCATGTAGATGGAAGGACTGGGGCCTAAGGAGAGAACCCAACCTTTACACTCCCACAGCTTGCAGGGTGGTGAGAGGCTACTTGGCAGCACTGTACTGTAAGTGCCTGAGAACCAGCAGAGCTTGATCTGTTCGCCTGCCTGCTGGGAGTTGGCAGTTCAGTCTAAACTAATTGCTGCGAGCTCAAATGCATTCAGTCATTAGAACTTCACTTTGGGAAAGGAGCTGAATCCTAATTGTAGAACTATCATGCATTCTGGCAAACGCTGCCTTTCAGGCACTGGAGAGAGCCTTGACCAGTCTTCTCTCTCTCTCTCATGCACACACACACACACACACACACACTTCTGCAGCCCAAGCTCCACTGACTCCTTCCTTGGCTATTCTAAACTCCCTCAACATAGCTGCCATGCTTGGAATTCATTCAGAAACCCTGGCACTGGGCCTATCTTTCAAGTGTGGCTTTCAAAACTTTGAGAGGCTAGGAATACTAACTCAGCGACACTCCAGGGGCTGGCTGAACAATTGTGCCCCTTTTGTCTCCCCTCCTTTTGTTGCATGTCATGTTTGTACACTTTTTTCAAAGCACTAGGTATGAAAATAAATTGCTGAATTTCATTTCTTTCTCTTCCACCTTTGCTAGTAAGAGTAATTTACAATGGAGACACGACTAGGCCAGGCTTCAGCTCAAATCCCCTGTGGCTCCATACCACAATTAAGAAAAAGTCTGATCTCTGTAGAAAGGCACCAATACCACATGGGGACTTGGGCATGGCCCAGTTGTCCTGCTGTGGCTCTTTCCTCTCCTCATCAGACAGGACCCTTCACGCATGCAGGAGTCGCCCAGGTTTAGTGCAGTCTGTTCTGGAGATGCAGGGTAGTGAGGGGCTGTGAGGAGTTAAAAGAAATGAGCCGTGGTGGTGATAGGCATACTTGTATTAACCATTCCCGTGTCAGTTGCTGTTTGTGAGCATTTTCTGTCGCTAAACTCTGTATGACTCTTTTTAATTTAATCCTGAGAACAAGCCTGAGAGGTTGGTACTGGTGTCCTTTCCATCACAAAGCCAGGCTCCAGACAGAGTTCAGTTGCCTGATTCAAATCAAGACATCACCACTGAGCCACTGTGTGAGGTTGGGCAAATGACTCCTTTTATCAATGCTTCCATTTCATCCCAGACAAATGAGGATGATGGCATTAAAGTGCACCCCTTGAAGGGTGGTAGTGAGGAGCAAATCAGTTAATATAGAAAATGTCCTTGGAACAGTGTGCGGTGAGTTCTATTACACTGGGTGACTGCAGAGGGGACCAGTGCTCAGAGAGGAAACTCCTGTTTGTGGTCCCTCCCAGCCTCTTGCCACTGTGTTGTAAATATGTTTATATCCAGGTTTCTTTTAGACACACACCCAATGCCCATCAGTCAAGGGCCCAGGCCGCAGCCATTGTGCCTGTCCCTCAGTGAAAGGGGCCACAGAGCAACCGTCTGTGTGGTGTGTGCTTTCCCAGCTCTCGCTATCACCAACACAAACTCAGTGGAGGCGTTTTTCCATTGACTTGTTCACCAGGTAAAAAGCATTCAAGATGCAATTCGAGATAAGAAGCAGCAATTCAACTTCCTTGGGGAGGAGATTAGCCTGAATCCTTCTGTGGGCATCTTCATCACCATGAACCCTGGCTACGCTGGCCGCACGGAGCTGCCAGAGAACCTGAAGGCTCTCTTCAGGTGAGCATTGGCCCTGCCCCATGTGAGTGCCCCAAAGAGAAGCTTCCTTTATTTTTTTTTCTGCTTGAAAGGTGTTACCTATGAGTTAGAGGAAATTTTGAACATATAGAAAAGTAGATTTTTTTAAAAACCACCTTTAATGCCATCACCAGTAAGATGGTTTTTTGCTTAATTGTGGTCTGCTTTTCTTTATGTGCATGTTTTAAAGCCATATATTTGTGATCTTCATTTGTTGTCTACACAGAGTTTGATATTGTTTTTTCTTTCATAGTCTATCATAACCATATCACAGTTTCCTCTGTTAGATATTCTTAATAAGTCTCATTTCATGACTGCATTTTATTCTGTCAAGTACATGGCCCATGTGAAATTCACTACTCCCCATAGTTAAATATTAGGACTATTTCTATCATTTAAAATGTTTTTGCATAATGTTATAATACACATCTTTGTAAATGTCTTTTTTTCTGTGTGCATGATTATTTTCTTTGGCCAGCTTCCCAGAAGCGGAATCACTGAGTTAAGAGGGAGGAACATTTTTAAGGCTTTTGAGACACATTGCTAAACCGCTTTCTAAAAAGATGAGCCAAGTTACATTCCTAATAGCAACGCATGAGAATGCTTATTTTTACCTTTGCCAGTGATGGGTAGGAACATGTTTTAAAATCTTTACTTTGACAAGAAAACACAAGTGCCTATCCTAGCAGGAGCTGGAATCTCCACTCTTTTTTCAGAGAAAAACCCAACAAAGAGCAACCTGAAAAATGCTTCATGGCATCTCATGGTCTTCCCACTAGATGGTTACCCAGGAGCAAGGCTGGGGGAGCTGTGATGAATTTGTCTGTCCTGGCTCTGGATGTGAGGGCCTAAGCAGCCACAGGGAAGCTCCCTGGGTATCCAAGGCCCTCGTGTCTAAACTGCTCCAAGGCTGGCAAATTCCTCTCTCATGAGAGTGGGAGTGGGTGGCTATCTTCTCCTTTAGCCAGGTCTCCACTTCAGCCAAGAGCTTGTGAGAATTTCAGCAGGCTGTCTAAACTGGTGCCATCGAACACCCTGCTGTTTCCTAGTTGTTCACACAGAGTACTTAATAAACAAGCCTGTGTTGCAAATGATAATGGAGCTGGATTATCCCCATGATAAGAATTAGTCCTCATATTCCCCCCTGTATTTAAACAGAACATATATCCATAGAAAATCAGAGCGGGGGTGGGGGGACACTGAAGAATATTGGTAAAAGCAATAAATACAAACATGATTTACATTTAATTCTCACAAAAAACCCATGTGTGGGGGGTATATATTAGTACAGTAAGAAAACAGATGGATTCAGCAAACTGCTCAGGGTAGTAACCCTAGTTACTAGGGTTAGGTAGTAACCCAGCTGGTAAGCAGCAGAACTGCAGTTTGAACCCAGACCTTCTGGCTCCAGACTCTCTGCTCCTGGCCAGAGCAGTCCTCTCATCCAGAGATTATCAGTGTAACCATTTGGCATTCTTCCTCCCAGTGTTTTGTGGGTGGAGTGTGTATTCTTTTTCAAACTCGGAATCAGACCTACATAGTTTAGTATCCTGCCTGTATTGGTTAATGTCTCCCCAGGTCATTAACTACTTTTTTTTTATACATTATTTACTACAGCCACATTACATTCCATAGTGTGGATATATATTTAACTTTATTTCATATTGCAAAATAGTTTTGAGTTTTTAAGCATTTTGTTGCTCCTTTGATTTTGAATGCCATGTAGAATAATTTGAAGAAAAAATGTACTCAATCAAATGTTTTTGAAAATTTTGTATCAGTGTAGGAAAAATGCAGGTAAAGACTATAACAACCCTAGGCTCCTATTACATACCTAATAAATTAATTTAAAAATAAGTAATTTTAAAATAAAATGCTTCTAGAGCCAGAAGGGGAAAAAGCTAAGTAAATTCTCCTACAGAGACAAAAAGCTACTTCTGCATTCTCATGTATGCCATTTGGGGACAAGGTGAAGTTAATAAGTACTTACTTTAACTCTAAGCATTAAATACAAGCACTTATATTTGTATGCAGGTAAGTGCAAAATAAGCCCTTAGTGTCTAGGCTTAGAAGAGACATATGTGCTCAGGACAAGAAATAGAGAGATCCTCAGTTTCCTATAGATAGATACCAAGAGGGACTCAGTTCCTCAACCTCAGCCCTTCACCTGTTCTACACAACTTGCTTTACTAATCTGTGTCTTGTGTAAAGGTACTAGACTCAAGTTACAAGACTTGAGTTGTACCCTCAAACTCTGCCCATGTCTACTAACATTATCTATCAACTTGGGAAAGAGGATCACTTCCTTTATCCTTAGTTCACCCAACTTTCAGTTGAAGGTCTTAGAGGAAACCACTGCAAAGGTCTAGGATTTTATATTCACAAGTGCCTCCATCTGTGATCTCAGCTGGTGCCTCCTGCCTTAGACACTCTCCTTCAACTGTGCAGTAAGGAACTGTCTCACCCTTTGTCTCCCTGGGCACAGGCCCTGCGCGATGGTGGTTCCGGACTTTGAATTGATCTGTGAGATCATGCTGGTGGCGGAAGGATTCATTGAAGCTCGATCATTAGCCAGGAAGTTCATCACCCTTTACCAGTTGTGCAAAGAGCTTCTCTCCAAACAGGTACACTCCCTAGTTACACCAGAAATTCAGTCGTGTGTCTGCCAAAGTTCTGGACAGATTCCAGGGCCAGTGAGTTAGGGAAGTTATTATAGACTTCTAGAATCGCTGTGCCCATAAGCTTATTAAAAGTTCTGAACACTTCTATAATTAAGATCTGTAATTAAGATCTGTTTCTTAGCCCAGCATTTTTAAAATTTGACTGCAGAGCTCCCATTTTTAACTGTGTGGCAACACCTCATAGATCAGCAGTGTCCTATGAGACACACAGCAGCAGCTGAGAAAAACCTTAGAGGGACCTGTCTTCTGCTGAAGGGAGTTGAGAGGGACAGGGTTGAGGAGAGAACGCTGGGCACTGAGGAGACCCTTCTCACTGCTGCTTGGCCTTACATGTGAGTCCTGCCTACAGAAGATACCTTCACAGAAATAACAAACATGACCAAGAACCTCCAACGTTGGTGTCTTGGATAGAGAATTTCTTAGTGGCCATCAACACTTACCTTTGGGGAATCTCTTACTTGGATCACCTTTGTTGCTAAAACATGAGCTCTCTCAGCCCTGAGAAACTTGTCCAAGATGAATTAAAAAGCCTCTCCTAATTTCCTCACCCTTCCCAGGCCCCCTGCTCATCACGTCCTCTCTCCAGGTTCTCTGCCTCCATTGACTTCCTGGCCAGTGACCTACTTTTATAACCACAGCCCTAACCTCTCTTTTGCATGCTGAACCTGTATATTCAATGGTCTATACCACAGTTCTCCCACATGTCTAAAAAGCACCTCCAGGTCAGCATCTAAAGTTGATCTTCCTATCAGCCTCCCCCTACTTCAGCATTTCTCCCTTCAGTAGTCACCATTTACCCACTTGCTAATTCTGGAACCTTGGGAGTTATCCTTGATAACCTTCCTCTACCTCAGCCACTGACTCATCATGAGTGAACTGTTGCTCATTCTACCCTCTGTATCTCTCTCAAACATGTTATTTTCTTTTTAAGACTTTAGTTCCAATCACATATCTCTTGCTTAAACTTTTAGAACTAGTTTTTCCACCTCTATTCTAGTCCCTCGAGTTCATTCTTTTTTTAAATATATTTTATTGATTATACCATTACAGTTATTCTATTCCCCCCTTTCATTCCCCTCCCCCCGCACACTCCCTACCCCACCATTCTCCCCCCTTAGTTTATAACCACGTGTCTCAAGTTCTTTAGATTCTATATTTCCCCCACTATTCTTGCCCTCCCCCTATCTATTTTCTACCAACCCTCTATGCTATTTTCTGTACCTTCTCCCCCCTTCTCCCCCTCCCACCCCTCTGTTCCTAACCCTCCATGTATTCTTCATTTCTATGGTTCCACTCCTGATCTAGCTGTCCGCTTGGTTTGCTTTTGTTTTAGGTGTGGTTGTTAATAACTGTGAGTTTGCTGTCCTTTCACTGTTCATATTTTTCACCTTCTTTTTCTTATATAAGTCCCTTTAGCATTTCATATAATAAGAGCTTGGTGATGATGAACTCCTTGAACTTGACCTTATCTGAGAAGCACTTTATCTGTCCTTCCATTCTAAATGAAAGTTTTGCTGGGTAAAGCAATCTTGGCTGTAGGTCTTTGGATTTCATGACTTGGAATACTTCTTTCCAGCCCCTTCTTGCCTGTAAGGTCTCTTTTGAGAAATCTGCTGACAATCTGTTGGGTACTCCTTTGTAGATGACTGTCCCCTTATCTCTTGCTGCTTCTAGGATTCTCTCCTTCATTTTAGTCTTGGCTAATGTAATTATGATGTGCCTTGGTGTGTTCCTTCTTGGGTCCAACTTCTTTGGGACTCTCTGAGCTTCCTGGATTTCCTGGAAGTCTATGTCCTTTGCCAGACTGGGGAAACTCTCCTTTATTATTTGTTCAAATAAGTTTTCCACTTGTGGCTGTTTCTTTCCCCCTTCTGGTACACCTATAATCCGGATGTTGGAACGTTTAAAAATGCCTTGGAGGTTCCTAAGCCTTTCCTCATTTTTTTGAATTCTCATTTCTTCATTCCTTTCTGGTTGGATGTTTCTTTCTTCCTTCTGGTCCATTCCATTCATTTGAGTCCCAGTTTCCTTTCCATTGCTATTGGATTCCTGGACATCTCCCTTCATTTCAATTAGTGTAGCCTTCATATGTTCCTCTAATTTGTGGCTATAATCAACCAGTTCTGTTAGCATCCTGATAAACAGTGTCTTGAATTGTGCTTCTGAGAGGCTGGCAATTTCTTGGTCGCTGAGAATTATCGGCTCTGGGACTTTGAGTTCTTCTTGCGCCATCTTTTGGGCTGTTCCTGCCTATTCCGTAGCAGGATCCGAGCCCTAAGGTGTTCACTAGCGCAGGGCAACTAAGTCACTGGGTTGTGATGTTGTATGTGGGGGCGGGGTCAAAGAGGGACTATGGCGTCCCGTCTGCCGCCTGCCGCCTCGGCCCTCACTGGTGCCGCAGCTGCTGCCATCACCGGGCCCACGTGTTTCGTCCCACTGCACGCGAGTGTGCCACCGCCGTCAGCCCTCGCCCCCTGGGGCCTGCGTGGTCCGTCTCACTGTGCGCAAATGTGCAACCGAAGTCAGTCTGCCCCGCATCCTGACTGGTTCCGGGCTGCCTGCGTGCCTGGGTCGGGGGATCTGTCCTGCCCGACCCTGCTCACTGCTGGCTCCGCCCCTCTTACCATCCCTGTTTCAGGGTTAGATGTATTCGGACTTCCGTATAATTCAATTTTCTGTCCTTTGGCTGTGTCTTTGTTTCTCTGAACCTTTGTTATATTCAAACTTGGTTGTGGGAGAAGGCACAGTGTTTCCACCTATGCCTCCATCTTGGCAGAAGTCCCTCATTCTTTAGCCAATAGCTAGAGCGATTCACTTAAAAATGCTCCTCAGTGTTAGAATAAAGACCAATATACTTATCACTCTCCACAAGAAACCTGCATGGAGCTCTGTCTCTTGCCAACTTCCACAGCTTCACTCCACAGCCTTCTCCATATTGTACTTGCTGTACCTACATTGTTTTGTTTTGTTTTTAAGTTTGGTGTACAGTGACGACAAAGAAGATAGTGGCAGTACTTGGTCTTAGAATCACACTGCCCTGAAGAAACAATAATGAAAAGACCCAAGGAAGTAAAATTCAGTCAGGCACAGATGAGAGAGAAAGACAGTTAAGGCCAGAAGGAACTCCTGTTCCACAGGCTCAAGGGAGGGAAGACAGACAGTTTCAAGTATAGTCACCATGTCTATTGTCTTCATGGCACACTGAATTGTTTAAAGCACATATCACAAAACAATCTGCTATGAAGCAAGTAGCAGAGCTGGTATTTGAACCTAGGTCTGTCTCAGTTCAGACTCTGTGCTCTAAACTGTACACCCACCACTTCTCTCACCATATTGCTCCGAGGCCTGATGTCAGCAGTATGGTCCACTCTTCCCAGATTCTATCATAGTGACCAGTGGGTTCCACATTTGAGAAAAAATTTTTAACATTCAATTTTATATTAGTTTCAGATGTACAGAATATTGTTGGATATTTATAACTTGGAGAGTGATCCCCCAATAAATCTTACACCCACCCTACACCATGTATGGTTATTACAATATTATTGACTATATTCCATAAACTGCACTTTATATCCCCATGACTAATTTGTAATTGTAACTGTCAATTTGCACCTCTTAGCCTTGTACATTTTTAACCCAGCCCCTAATTTCTCTTCCCCTCCCAATCTGGCAACTGTCAGTTTGTACTCTGTATCTACGAGGTTGTTTCTGTCTTGCTTGTTTATTTTGTTTTTTTGATTTCATGTATAAGTGAAATCATATGGTATTTGCCTTTCTCTGACTTATTTTGCATAGTATAATACTCTCTAGGTCCATCTGTGCTGTTGCAAATGATAAGATTTAATTTTTTTTTATGGCTAGGGAATATTTCATTGTATATACATACCACTTCTCTACCCATTTGTCTCTTGATTGGATTATTTAATCCATTTACATTTTATTTTTTTTAATTAAGATTATTTATTTATTTTTTTTAGAGGGGAAAGGAAGGAGAGAGAGAAATATCAATGTATGGTTGCCTCAGGTGTGTCCCCTGCCGGGAACTGGCCTAGAACCCAGGCATGTACCCTGACTGGGAATTGAACCGTGATCATGTGGTTCACAGGCCCGGGCTCAATCCACTGAGCTACACCAGCCAGGGCTACATTTAAAATTATTTTGATAGGTGTGTAGTTATTGCCATTTTATTAATTGATTTCTGATTTTTTGTTCTGTTCCTTTCCTATTTTCTTACTCTCTTTTGTTCTATGTTGATGACTTTCTGTAGTGTTGTGTTTAGACTCCTTTCTCTTTATTTCTTGTGCATTTTCTTTTAGATTTTTGTTATATAATTACTATGTGCTTCACATATACCAAACTATGTGTATAAAAAGTCTATTTTAAGTTGATGGTCAATTAAGTTTCAACACATCCTAAAACCAGAATGTGTTTACTCACCCACTCCACATTTGTGTTTTTGTTATTAATTTTTATTTATTTTATGTGTATGCTTATGTGTATTCTTTAGTTTACTGTTATGATTACACATGATCTTCCTACTTTTTTGTCTTTTAATCTTTGTACTATCTTTTAGTGTTGTTTGATCCACTGTTTTGATTATGTGGTTGCCTTTCTCAGTGAATTTTTTTTCTTTGTGATATTTTTTAATTCATAGTTTTTATTTCTTTTCTTAAAGAAAACATTTCTTATAATACTGATTTCAGCAGATGAACTCCTTCAGCTTTTTCTTATGTGGGAAAACTCTTTACCTCTCCTTCAAATCTAAATGACAGCCTTGCTGAGTATAGTAATTTTGGTTATAAGTCTTATTTTTCATTACTTTGAATATTTCACACCAATCTATCCTGGCCTGCAAAGCTTCTGTTGAGAAATCAACTGACAATCTATAGGAACCCCTTGTAGGTAACTAACTGCTTTTCTCTTGCTGCTTTTAAGAGTCTGTGTTTGGCCCTGGCAAGGTGGCTCAGTTGGTTGGAGTGTTGTCCCATACACCAAAAAAGTTGCAGGTTCAATTCTCAGTCAAGACACATACCTAGGTTGCGGGTTGGATCCCCTCTTGGAGCGGGGAGGCAACCAATCAATGTTTCTATCTCACATCAGTCTATTCATTAGATTCCATGTATGAGTGAAATCAAATGGTAGCTGTCTTTCTCTGACTGGCTTATTTCACTTAATATAATGTTGTCCAGGTTCATCCATCCTGTCACAAATGGTAAAATTTTCTTCTGCTTCTCCTCCTTATTTTTTATGGCTGAACGGTATCCATTGTGTAAGTGTACTATAGCTTTTTTTTATCCACTTGTCTACTGATGGACAATTGGGCTGCTTCCATTGGTGTGGGACTAGTCCATCTCTCATCTCCATCCCTCCTGTCTGTCAGGAACTGGCTTCTTTATAACTAAGTTTAGTTGTAATTTTGACTAAACTTAAGAAGTCATAACTATAATTTAGTTGTAATTTTGATGTTTTCATAGGGGGAGGCAAGTACAGAGTTTACCTACTCTGCCATCTTAACTAGAAGTGACCAAATTTCTAAGAAACTATTTTAACTCCTTTTCTCAAAGAGTTTGAAGGCCTCCCAGGTAGAGCATGTGAGGTCAGTCTCAGCAGTTTCTAAGAGCTACCATTGATGCAGAAGAGGTAGGTGGATAGGTTTGGAAGTGGTTCTGCTTAATCTCCCTGACACCAGTTCCCTATATGTTCTGTGTCTGCTGTTGTCATTACAACTAGAAAACTGATGCCAGGCCAGAAACCAGGATCCTGAGATCACCACCTCCTACATCATTCTTTGCAGTGCTTCTGCCTTGGCCTCAAAATGACCCAGTCCTGATGTACTCTCTATAATTTTGCAGATGCTAGCCTGAGCACATGGTGCTCTGCTTCCCAGCTGCTCCAGTCTAACCCTTGCTGCCTTCTCTCAGGATCACTATGACTGGGGCCTGCGGGCCATC
This sequence comes from Sturnira hondurensis, assembly GCF_014824575.4. Classification (NCBI taxonomy): domain Eukaryota; kingdom Metazoa; phylum Chordata; class Mammalia; order Chiroptera; family Phyllostomidae; genus Sturnira; species Sturnira hondurensis. The sequence goes on along the minus strand of NW_028092466.1, from coordinate 1,361,300 downwards.
AAGTCTGTGCTGGTGGTGGCTGGATCTCTAAAGCGAGGAGACCCTGACAGGCCTGAGGACCAAGTCCTGATGCGCTCCCTGCGAGATTTCAACATCCCCAAGATAGTGACTGATGACATGCCAGTGTTCATGGGCCTGATTGGAGACCTCTTCCCCACCCTGGATATTCCTCGGAGGAGAGACCTCAACTTCGAATCTTTAGTTAGAAAGGCAGTGGTGGAGCTGAAGCTCCAGGCTGAGGACAACTTTGTGCTGAAGGTACATTTTTGTCGCAAAATCTGTCTCCTAATTCTTTATTTAGGCAATGGGTTATACTTCCTCCTTAATCCAAAGAGTTGCTTTAGTTGTACAGATATTTGTCTACTTTGTAATAAGTAGACAAATATCTTCATTTCAACAATTCTTTACTGTGGCAGCCACTGTGTGGAATGCATGGTGAGGGATACAAAAGAGAGACAGGGCCCTGGCCATCAAGAAGTTCATGTTCAAATGGGAGAAATAAGACACAGTCTGCTCTGCCATGTGTTCCTTTAATGTGAATCACTTCAGACATGATTATAGAGGAATGAAATGGTATAATGTGAAAGCCATGTGGGTTCACATACACTTTTATGTTCTTATAAATATCTTGATGTAATTAGGGGCAAGCTTTTTACAATGAAAGAAAAATATCTTAGAGTGGTAGGCAGAATCCACAGAATTTGTGACTGTGTTACATTACATGGCAAAGAAGGATTGAAGTTACAGGTAGAATTAGGTCACTAATCATCTGACCTTTAGGTGGGGAGATGATCCTGGTTTATTGGGTGGCCCAATATAATCACAATGACCTTTATAAGTGAAAGACTGAGGTAAGACCACGAGTGCCTGAGTGAGGCCAGGGAAGAAAGACTTAGCCAGCCACTGAAGACAGAGGAGGGGACCATGAGCCAGGTGACCATGTGGCCACCTCTAGAAGTTAGAAAAGGAAGGAAAATAGGCTCTACATTAGAGCTTTCAGAAGGAACCAGCCCAGTCAATGCCTTGATTTGTACCCACTGAGACCCACTTTGGACTTCTGACCAACAAGCCAGTAAAATATTAAATTTATGTTGTTTAAGTCTTCAAGTTTGCTGTATTTTGCTTTGGTAATAATAGAAAATGAATACATTAAGCCATAGATGCAGACTTATAAGAAAAATACCCTGAAACTTTAGTGCTAGTATAACTAGTTTTATGGCCATAGGAACTATGGTGGTTTGTACTATTTTCTAGGAAGGCTCTGGGCAGTTGAAGACATTTCCCCATCTATGAAATCAGTAGATTAATGAAGAAGGCTCTATCTAGATCAGATCCTTAGTTGATTAGAATGGTCTTATTAGAAGTGAATCCAATTGCAAAAGAGCACAAGGCCCCCAGATTTAAGGCTTCAGAGAATTAAGGGACATGAGATAGGGTAAAAACTCTCTGGTGATTTAATTGTGCTAGCATTTTCATTGGAATTAGGAGGCATTGTTGAGTTTTCAGGGATTGGAATACAGAATTCTGTACATTCTGAGTGATGTCCCCCAATCCTGCTTTTCCATAAGCCTGTCATTTTTGCTGTGCAGTTTTATAGAAAGTAATGTGTTCAAGATGCATAAATGTCATTAGAGTAGAGTACCTACACACAAATAACTATGCCTTGGAGCTGGATATGACATGTTGAAGAATCACATGAATATCACTTTAGAGTTCACAGAGTTTTATATTCTATATCACATTAGGTTTCTCTGAACCCTCAAGGCAGGTGACAGATGAGACATTTTATAGTAACAGGGATGGTGTTGCTTTTCCAGGGTATTTCACTAGGCTGTTTCACAAGAGAGAAAGAAGAATGTAGGCTTGGGGGCAGGTCACTCCTGCTCCACTCCCAGAAGCACTTCTGGCATACAATTCTTTCAACAGTAGAAATTAAGCCCTGGCTACATATGAATAGAATTGCAAGTTGGTGCTGGATTTCATTTCTGGGATTACATTTTACACAAGAAAGTATCACCTGATCCTTTGCAGCAGAAATTATTTGTGAATTGGTCCCTTCCTACTACTGAACTCTCACGTTTTAAGTTCAGAAATTAAGTACCTAAACTTAATTTTTGATATTTTTAAAATTCTCATTTATTCTATTATAGTTGTCCCAAAAGTTGTCCCAATTTTTCCCCTTTTTCCCTCCTCTGTCCATCCCACACCTCCTCTCCAGCTCCCACAGTCCATCCCCACACTGTCATCTATGTTGATGGATCATTCATACATGTGACTACTCACGTCTCTTTCTTTCCACCATCCCCTCTTTCCTCTGGTAGCTGTCAGTCTGTTCCATGTTTCCATGTCTCTGATTCTGTTTTGCTGGTTAGTTTATTTTGTTCATTAGATTCTTCTTATAAGTGAGATCATATGATATTTGTTTCACCAACTGGCTTATTTCACTTACCATAATAGTCTTCAGCTCCATCCATGCTGTCATGAAGGGTAAAAGTAAAGATGAACAAAAAGGCCTTCCAGGTATAAGAAAAAGTGTCAGCAAAGGGGTATATGGGGAAACAAAGATTGCACTAGCAGCAGCAAAAAGTCCAGTGTTGCTAGAGAAAAATGTATTGGAGGGGGTGGTGGTGGGGAGTAGGCAACAGGACTCCGAAGGTAATATGGAACCATAATACAAAGAGCTTGAATGCCAGGCTGAGGGTTTTCCTTTCAAAGAGTCTGATCCCAAGAGGCACCCTCACCCCATAGATGAGTTAAATTTGAGGCAGTGCACTGGGGCTGGTGTCTTAAATCGGAAGGATTCACGTCTTTCCAGACTCTGGCAGTCTACTGAGGCACTGTGACCCTCCTTCCCCATTTTCTGCATTTTTTTCCTACTCAGAATCTCAGTCTTCCTTTCTCTTTATTTGTCAGTTGGCCCACATTCTGCATCCTCCCCTTCTTTTTCATAACCACTTTCTGCTCCTTGGATAAGAGAGATGCTTTCTATTAAAGGCTCTTGGAAAAGATGATGTTTTCTACCAAGTTTTTATTAGCACTGTCCACTGAAACTTCTGAAGGTTAATCCATGAAAGCCCCTAGTGAGTCTTTGGTTTGAGATGATACCCTGTGATCCCTTAAAAGTGATCATATAAATACAGTGGTATTTTTTTTTTAAAGAAAGAGTAATAAGCCCATTAAAGTGTGAAAACTAAGAAAGGGATAGAAAATAAATTTATGGAAAAAAGGACAAAAGCAGGATAACAGATCAAGCAGACCAGGAAAGATGCAGAATACACCTGGAAAGGGGTTCAGAGGAAGAGGGGCAGGAAGTGGCTATAACCTAGGAGAAACTCCGCACTTAGAGTTGATAGTGAGGGAGGAGGGCAGGGATAAGAAAGGGAATTGAAAACAGCCAGAGGGGGTCATTAAATCTGTTTACCCTGTAATTTGCCACTTGGCTCCCCACACTTTTCTTCCATCTCCCTGCACTAGTCCCTGATTCCCAAGAACTCATACTATGTGCAGCCAGGCATTTAACACACAGCCAAATAGAAAAGTCAGGGGGAATTTAATAGCTCTTCGGGGAAACCAAAGACTACTACTCTTGGGGTACTAGTGCCCCCTTTGAAGTACTTTTCTTTTGTTTGGAGCCCCTTGGCCTGAAAGCCAGCCACCTGCTCACTCACCAAGTGAAAGGACAAAGACAAAGCCCAGGATCTGACTTTGTGCACAGAGCTTCCTCTCAGACCTCCCACCCTGGTGAGAAAGCTGTAAGTCAGCAGCAGGCAGCACCCCTCCCAGCTCCTCGGAAACACAGTACAGCTCTTCATTTAATCTTGAGGTTCATCAGATACTGGGGAAAACTAGTAACATGAGAAACTCAGACCAACAGAAGGACTATCCAGGTAGATACACACCCAGTAACTGATTGCAGTGGAAATAAGGAAAAGCACATTTTGAAAATTCTAATCCATGTCCTTGAAGAAAATTAAGAAAAATATACCCATAAAACTGGAATGGGATGCTATAGGAGAAAAAGAATTCTTGGAGAACTGTAAAGAGTCCTTTGAAATGAATTATATCACTGACGACACACAGAATTCAGTGGGAGGACCGAATAAACAAGGAAATCTCCTAGGATGAAACTATGTATGTATGTATATGGGTATAATATATATATATATTATATGTCTATATATATAATATATATATATATATCAATATATATAATGGATATTATATATCCTACATATATAATGGATATTATATATCCTATATATATATATCAATATATATAATGGATATTATATATCCATTATATATATATAATGGATATATAATAAATATAACAAATTATGTATATATAATACAATATAACATATAATACACAAAAGGGACAGAAAGTACAAGAGGCAAGATAACATACAGAGAATAAATCGAGGTTGAGCAATGTGTTACCGATGGGAATTCCAGAAAAACAGCAAGAACTTGCTAGACCTGGAGAGACATGTACCCATATTTCATGGCCTTAGGCAGTACTAAACAGAGTGGATGTGAATGGACTCACACAGAGGCATGCCCTAATGAAATTCAAAGGTCAAAGATCAAAAACAAAAGATAACTTTCCTTTTCAGCAAAGGAGTGGTAGCACAAAGGTGACTCAGGAAGGAGTGAGATTCAGAATGACAACACAAACTCTTGTATCCTCAAGGAAAGGGATGCCATTCCTTCAATGTGCTGAAGGGAAATTATCTCAAGACTACCATTCAAGTTATTTTCAAAGAGTCATACATTTTACTTTTCATGCACCTTTTTTTGAATAGGTTACTTGTGGGCATACTACAGCAAAATAAGGATTAAAAACAGGAAAAATGTCATGGGACTTAAAAAACAAGATCAAAATGAATTTGGAATGATAACTATTAGAAGACTTAGAAAGCAATAAATCAAAATTAGAGCAGGCAGATAGTGGTCTCCGGAAAAAATACCTCAAAAATGAATATAGTCAAATCAAGGATAGACTAACAAGGTGAATGTTGTTATGTGTTTTATTTAACTTCTAAGTCATGGGAAATAAGGCATGTATCATTTTTTTAACAAAAAGAAAAGAAAGCAATTTTCTTGCTTTCAAAAGAAAGCAAGAAAAACTCCAAAAGAAAAAAGTCATGGGCTAAATTTTATTTTTAAAAGTACCGTATTTTGCCATGTATAATGCATACTTTTTGCCCCAATTTTTATACCATAATATGCTAAAAAGTAAATGATAAAATTTATTTATAATGCAAAAAACAAGTATTTATATATAAACAAATTAAAATTGAATTAAAAATTAAAACAAAAGAGTTTTTTTTAAAGTTTCAGCCAAAAATGTAGGTACACATTGTACATGGCAAAATATGGTAAATGTGGAACTTTCAGTCCAGGTGCCAGCAGAGTTTATGCTGTGCTCACCTTCCACAACCACATCAAAATTATAACTAAACTACAGAACACCCATCCTTGGAAATGCCTGAAGTCTAGTTAAACAGAAGTTTTATAACTAAGGTGGTCAGGTGACCAAGCAGTCTGTGCCTCTGGGCCCCACAGGACACCTACTGTGTAAGTCCACTCTCCCAAGATGGGGAGATGTAGCAGTTCTACCTGATATATAGAAACAAACACAGGAGCAGTTCTACCTGATATATAGAAACAAACACAGGGAGACACCAAAAATTAAAAGAAAAAAAAGTCCCAAATGAAAGAACAGGACAAAACTCCAGAAAAAAATAACTAAACAAAATGGAGATAAGTGCTCAATAAAATGCAGAATTCAAAACACTGTTTATACGGATGCTCAGCAATCACAGGGGAAGAACAGATGAGCTCAGTCAGAACTTTAACAAAGAGATAAGAAACATATAAAAGATAAACACCATTAAAACACTAGTCAGAAATGAAGAATACAATAACTCAAATAAGAATACATTAAAGGGAATCAATAGTAGATTAGATGAAGTAGAGAATCAAATTGGCAATTTGGAAGACAAGGTACCATAAAACACCCAACTGGAACAGCAAAAACAAACAAACAAATTTAAAAAATGAGAATTGTTTAATGGACTTCTGAGACAATACCAAGTGTAACAACACCAAATCATAGGGGTACCAGGAGAAGAGAGAGAGAGCAAGGGCGTGAAAACCTATTTCAAGAAATACTGACTGAAAACTTCCCTACCCTAGTGAAGGAAATAGACATACAGTCAGGAAGTTTAGAGAATCCCAAACAACATGAACCTAAAGAGGCTCATATCAAGACACATCATAATTAAAAAGCCACAGGTGAAAAACAAAGAGAGATCTTAAAAGCAGCAAGAGAAAAGCAGTCAGTTACCTATAAGGGAGTTTCCATAAGGCTGTCAGCTGATTTCTCAACAGGAATTTTGCAGACCAGAAGAGATTGGTGTAAAATATTCAAAATGATGAAAAATAAGAGTTACAACCAAGATTACTCTACCCAGCAGGGCTATCATTTACATTTGAAGGCAAGATAAAGAGCTTCCCAGATAAGACAAGCTGAAAAAGTTCATCCCACCAAACTAGTATTACAATTAATGTTAGAGACTTTTTTAAAAAGAAGCAAATAAATATTAAAAATATGAATAATAAAATGGCAATACCTATATACCTATCCTCAATTACTTTAAATGAACATAGATTAAATACTTTAGTGAAAAGATATAGGGTGACTAACTGGATAAGAAAACAAGACCCATACATATGCTGTCTACAAGAGACTTCAGATCAAAAGAAATACAGTCTGAAAGTAAGGGGATGGAAAAATATATTTTATTCAAATGGAAATAAAGAAAAAAGCTGGGGTAGCAATACCTATATCAGACAAAATAGACTTTAAAACAAAGACTAAACCAAAGACTATACCAATTCCACCTCTGGGTATTTATTTGAAAAAGTCCAAAACACTAATTTAAAAAGAGAGGTGTTTAATTCTTCTTTTTTAAACACAGGAGGTAATTCCTGCATTTATTGCAGTATTATCTACAATAGCCAAAATGCAGAAGCAACCTAAGTGCCTATCAATAGACAAGTGGATAAAAAAGTGGTGGTACATATATATACAATGGAATATGACTTGGCCATGAAAAATGAAATCTTGCCATCTGCAACATCATGGATGAACCTAGAGAGTATTACACCGAGTGAAATAAGTGACACACAGAATCACAAAGATATAATTTTACTTATATTAGAATCTGAAAAACAAAATAGAGACAAACAAGTAGATACAAAGAACAGTTTGAAGGTTGCCAGATGGGAAGGGGTTTGGAGGGTAGGTGAAAGGGGAAGGGATTAAGATGTACAAATTGCCAGTTATAAAAACAGTCACAGGGATGTAAAGTACTGCATAAGGATATATGATATATCATTAGTGATTAGTACCCAAAACTAATATAATACTGTATTTCAACTGTAATCAAATAATAAAACATTATTTAAAATAAAATTTAAAAAACTTTAAAAAGTAAACGTGACCTGATAGGGATCCATATATGTAGTGTGAAGGAAGAGTATCCATTTGACCTTGGACCGATGCCTAGCATATCCTCTGGTAAGTTATGACACCAGTTCTGCAGAGAATACAGTATATTTCTGGTAACTACTTTCTTCTGTAGTGAAAAATATTTATAATCATAAAAACATAAGTCACTATTTGTCTTCAACTCTTAGAATTATGAAAAATATAAAGTGTTTAAATATAAGTACAGCATATAATATAAATATTATCTCACATGGCAGTGTAAAAGTATAGTGTATCTGAAAAAAGATAGGAGATAGAAGGAAGGAAAAATAGAAGGAAGTGTAGAGATATTTATGAATTTATCTATGGAAGATACTGTGCAAAGTTGATGGATTTGTAACAGTCACAGAGGAGAAATAACCCATTTATTAGCTGATAAACAAATTAAAAAATGTGGCATGCTTACACAATGGTGTGCTGTCCAGCTACCAAGAGGAGTGAAGTACAGGCACGTGCTACAGCCTGTAGGAGCCTTGAAAGCATCACAAGTGAAATGAGTGATTCCCAAAATACCATATATTTTATAAATATGTTCACGGGAAATGTCCAAAATAGGCAAATCTATAGAGCCAAAATGTATATCAAAGGTTGCATAGGGTTGAGGTAGGGATGGGGGTGGGGTGGGGAGGGACTGCTAATGGGTACAATTTTTCCTTTCATGGTAATGAAACGTCCTAAAATTGAATAGTAGTGATACTTGTACAATTCTGTGAATATGCTATCATTGGATTGTACACTTCAAAAATATGAATTTATAGTATGTAAATTATATCCCAATAAAGTTGTGGAAATGAAAAAGAATTGATAGAACTAGAAAATGATTTTAAGTCTTTCCAGTATCCAGGAATTAGTTGTTCATGAACCAAAACAAATCTAGGAATAAGTAGTCTCCATTCAACAGCCAGAGCACCACCCCCACCACCTCTCTGACTCTCTCCTCTCCCCACCCCTCCTCCTCTAAAATTTTAATGCAATGACCTCAGGTCAGTTTCTTGCTTAAAATACTCTAGTTGGGTCTGAATAAAATTTCAGCTACTAATTCCTGCACACCCGGCCCCTGCATACCTCTTTTATTTCATTTGGTACCCCTCTTCTTTTTCTCTCCTGGTATTTGAGCGCTCCAAGTTTGCTGCTGAACTTCAGGCCTTTGCACTTGCTGTCACTCTACCTGGAATGCTCTTCCTGCTGGTCTTCATCTGTATATTAGATTAGATGTCAACTCCTTAGAGACTCCTCATGACCGATCTCCTCATCCTTCCCTGGGAAGATCTTGCATTAAGTCCCTGAAGGATGAAAACCAGAGCCAAGATTGGGTCTTTCCTGGGGGTCCTTCTGGGCCCTGAACCAGAGGAACAGCGATGGCTTCAGACAGAGAAAAGACATATTGATGGTGTGAGAAACACAACTCAAATTAATGTCTAAATAAATTATCCAGCCACAATGGAAGCTAACCACCCTGCTTCCCCAAATAGCTATTTATCTGCTCTCTTCAAATTGAGCTTAAAAGTACCACTTTCCTTCTGATTCCCTAGTTGCATCATTTTATAATTTTTAACATCTGTATCACTTACATTAAAAAATAATAGCTATTGCTTATCATTTTTAAAAATATAGAATAGGTCAAATGTATGAGAAATTTTTATTGTCTCATTACCCTATCAGTATTTAGTACATTTCCATTTCAGTTTACTTTTCACTGCTATTAAGGATCTTATAGTGCAAATTCAAGAAACCTGATCTACAATAAAGTTCAAATATTTTAGCTCATGACACACAAGACCTTTCATGATAGGCCCATCCAACATTTCCAGCTATCTTTTATATTTTCAGCAAATATTTTTTCTTAGTACTTAGTATGTGCCAGATTCTCTGCTACACATTGCAACAGAGAGATAAGAAGCCCAGTCCTGCCTGCTCTCTAGAAGCTGTTTCCCTAATAGAAAGGCAGAAAAGTAACCATTGCAATATTGACAAGTATTAAGATAAAGGATGTAGGTATGGGTCACCTACCCTAAACTAAGAAATGTGTAGGGTCTGGTCAGAGAAAGGTGGTTGAAAGGATAACTTCTGAATGAAAGGCACCATATGTTAAGAAGCATAGACACAGGAAAGAGCTTCATTAAAGAACTCTGAAATGTATCTACCTGTAGTTTACATGTTGGAGGATGAAACACAAAACTGAAGGCTGTTTGGTCAGACAGCAAAAGGGTCTTGTAAGTCAAGGATTTGGGATTTCATCACCAAAGCTATGGAGGTCCATGGAAGGAACAGAGTGATGGCAGTGATGTGATCAGATTTTCATTCCAGTAAGTGCAGTGCAACACTGTGCACAGGCAAGCATGGAGGCAAGCGAGAATCAAAGCAGAGGCACCATCAGTGCTACAACTGTCTTCAGGAACTTGTGACTCCAGCTTCCTCAGGTGGTCTGGCCACCCACAGCATGCTCTGTCACTCCACAGACCTTTGTGCCATTCCCTCTGCTTCGAGTATGCTCCCTGTTCATTGTTTTGGGAAACTCCTACTCACCCCCCGAAGGCCCACTTCAAATGCCTGCTCCTCTGTGAAGACTGTTTTGTCCCCTTTATCCTTACAAAATCCATTGTTCCCTCCTCTCTGTCCCCATAGCATTTATAAATGCCTCTACTGTATTGCCTATCAGTCTGCACTATAATAATTTGTCAACGTGACTTGCTTCTCCATCACACTATGAGATCATAGAGAACAGAAGGGTTGTCTCTGAATCTCCTTTAACCAGTATACTCTCGAGTGCTTAGTTGTTGGCTAATAATTAAATGACTGAATAGTGAATACATGAATAAATGAATCATGTTGCCCCTCCATTTAGAACCCCATCATATCTTGAGATGAATAACCCTTCCTCTGTTGATGTGAGGTGTCATTTCAGATGCCAGCCTGGCTTACAGAAGAGCAGTTGGGATGTAGGGGAGAGATGGAGTGGTCTCTAGCTGAATTTCCTGTCTCTCCAGGTGGTCCAGCTTGAGGAGCTTCTGGCAGTTCGGCACTCTGTGTTTGTGGTGGGCAGTGCTGGTACTGGCAAGTCTCAGGTTCTGAGGTCTTTGCACAAGACCTATCAGATCATGAAACACCGCCCCGTTTGGACTGACCTCAATCCCAAAGCAGTCACAAACGATGAGCTCTTTGGCATCATCAACCCGGCCACACGAGAATGGAAGGATGGTAAGAGAGGGCTAGCCCTAAAAGTTCCTGCTGTCCTCAGACACCCATGTGCAGGCTTGGATCTATCTAGTGGGGTGAACTGCAGAGGAGAGAACATGGGACTGATCTGTTTGGGATGGGAGAAGGAGGTGAAAAGGATCAAAGAAAGGAAGAAACTGATTTTGGCTTGGAGGGAAATCACACCCCTTCAGTTATTCTCTCTCTTGGGAGACTCTCAGCTGTCCCTTGAGAGAGGGCTCAGAGAGAGGATCAAGCAGGGCAGGCGTTCAGCTGTAGTTGAGGCTGGAGTGTGAGTCCTGGGGTCACTACACAGCCTGGCAGTGGTTTGAGGCTTGACTAATGTGGGCAGTGCATGCTCATTCCCAAATGAGCAGCACAGTCTAGCATCACATGGAGGGCAACCTCCCTGTGAGCACTGCCCAGGACTGATGTGGGAGCTGCTGCAGAAGTCTGCCTGGGCCAGGGCCAGTGATGTTCCCATCACTCATCCTGTGATGGGTTGAAGGGCCCTATAACCATGGTCCCTTCAACAGCCATTCTGAGGGTCCCAAACTCATGTTCACTTGGTGCTGACCTCAGCATCATATTCAAAGAAGTAAAAATCATAGGTACAGCCCTGGCTGGTGTGGCTCAGTTGGTTGGAACATGGTTCCATAAACCAAAAGATCATGAGTTCAAGTCCAGGTCAGGTCACAAGCCTGGGTTGCAGATTTGGTGCCCCATTGGGGTGCATATGAGAGGCAACTGATCCATGTTTCTCTCCCACATCAATGTTTCTCTCCATCTCTCTCCCTCTTCTCCTCCCTCTAAAATCAATAAGCATGTCCACTGGTGAGGATTAAAAAAAAAACAAAACAGGTAAATGTTGGAAAGGGTCTCCTGTCACTGGAAGAAAGCAGAAAAAATGGAGAAATCTCCCTATGAACCAATAGGGACCTGGCCTCTTTCTAAAACTGATGTAGCTCTGGGAAAGAGGAAATCTCACCTCCCTCCATATTAGCTACATCAGGGTCAAACTGTCTGGATTCCTCTAATTTAGGACCTTCGATCAGAAGTCAAAAATAAGGTGATTTAAGGAGCTGCCTCTCTAATTGTTATTTCACTGACTATTAATGAAATTTAGCTTCTTTTCCTTCTTATTGGTGTGAGCAATTAGCTCTCTTATGATTTTATGTCCCCTTGTTATTTCTATGTAAGAGTTCTTTATGCATCTGTTCTATGCATTGCTATTGGTTTTTCCCTGTCTACCATTTGTTTATAAACACCTCATGGCACATTTGCCACGTGCTTTTTATTTTTTTTTATTTTTAGCTTCAGGCACAGACACTTAATTTCTCACAACTCTGGAAGCCACACCCAGGACTGATGTGTATGCAGAGCTGCACTCTCACTGAAGGCTCTCCAACCCTTCCTAGTTCCGGCAGTTCTTGACATTCTTTAGCTTGTCAGTGCCTCACTCCAGTGTCTGCCTCCATGTGTGCGTGGCCTTTCCCCCTGGGCCATGCACCTTTTAAAAATGGAAATTATGTCTTTCTAGTCCTTTTTTAGCACCTGGGATTCCTGTTTAGTTTATAACTTTCTAACTTTCACCTGTAGATATAACATCATAAACTTGTTCCAAAAGATTTTTTACATTAATTGTTGTTATCCCTCTGGAATTGACTTTGGGGCTTAGTATGAGGTAAGGTAGAGAATCAACTTTTATGTCCTCCTAGTTGGATAATGGAATGCACAGCACTGTTTATTAAGGAACCCATCCTTTCCCTCTCAGTGTAAACCCCAGCTGTCATGTGTACTGAGGTCTGATTCTCAGGTTTTGTTCTGTTCCACTCACCTATTTATCTAATCCTGTACTTATGTAATTCCATTTTGCTTACAATTATTTTATAACATTTTAGTATCTATTGAGGTAGATCCCTCTTCAATGTATTTTCATACTTTGCTTGGCTATTTTCAGGGATTTCTTATTCTATATTGAATCTGAGCTTACATAAAATAATTAAAATTTAAATGGTTTTGGAATTTTAATTAAAGTTTTATTAAATACATACATGAAATATGGAGAAATTGAGAAAGAAGACTTGTAATAATCACAGTATGTGTTTAAATGGAATATATACCCTTTTAATTTTTTTTAGAAACCTTGTTAAAAATAAAGTAGGTTATATCAATACACTTTAAAAAATTAGATTCAGTAAATGGAAAATTAGTATAAACATCGAAGAATTGGAAAATGCACCATCAAACTTAATGTAACACATAATTATAAAATTTTATATCTTATGGATAGAAAATATTCCTTTCTTAGTTGGGTCATAGAGCATTTTTAAAAGTTTAGATGGCCACAGAAGAAGCCATAATGAGTTCAAAAGTATCAACTTTCAGGCTACATTCTCTGATAATAATGGATTAGAACTGGAAAAAGCATGAAAGTTATCAAAAATAATTTTACTATTTTCAAATTACCAAATGCTCACTTAACTCCTGGACTAAATAGAAAATTAAATCACAATCCTAGGAAGCACTAAAGAGAAGAACATGTCATAGGAGCCTCTGGGACACACCTGAGGTCTGTGAGGTAAACCTTTAAGTGCTGTTATCACAGAAGATGGGCTGGAAATTAGTTGGTATCCATGCCATGATATTGTTCCAAATGATAAACTAGACCTGAAGAAAACTGAGGTCAAAAAAACTAATAAAGATAAAAGATGAAAATTAGTAGGAAGGAACCAGAACAATAAATCATAGTAAGGATAAATAATCATTAATATTCATTCTTTGTAAAGACAAATAAGTCCATTGTAAGCATGATTAATGGGAAAAAAAGAGAAAAAATATTAAGATTAGGAATTACATAGCAAGAAGATATAACAGTAGATATAGAGAAGGTGAAAATAGAAGAGAACATTTAATTAAATGACACATTTGAAAAACTAGAAGAAAAAGATTATCTCCTAGCCAAATATAAATTAAGAAAATTTACTTAATAAGAAGTAGAAACAAGTAAACTGATAAAAATAAAATTTTAAAATTCTAAATAATTTTAAAAAAATTACATCTCAATTTATTCTATGGAGTCAAAAAATCTTGATATTGACATTTCTGTAGAACCAAAAACAATAGCCCAATTTCACTTATTAATGTAGACTCAGAAATTCTTAACAGCATATCAGTAAATTAAATCCAGCAATGTCTAAAAACAATAATACATTTTGACCAAGTAGAATCTACTCCAGGAATGTGAAGATAGATGTTATTTTTTAAGTATTAATATAAAGAATTGACAAGTTAAAAAGAGAAAATTATTTAATTAGTCAATAGATGCTAAAAATTCAGTAGCTATTCCTAATGTTTTAAACTCTAAGTAAAATAAGAATAAAAGGAAATACCTTAAATATTAATAATACTCTTTACCTAAAGTCAAAAGAAAAAAAAGCATTCTTAATGGTGAGAAATTAAAGCCATTTCTATTAAAATTAAGTGTAAGTCAGGGAGACCTATTATCAAAATTATTATTCAGCATTGCTTGGTGGAATTCTGGAAAATACAGCAGACAAGAAAATGAAATGCCTGGTATAAATTGGTGGAAAGGAGAAAAATTATTTTTTGTTGGTTGCATAACTTTATTTTATTTTTTTAAGATTTTATTTATTTATCTTTTTAGAGGAGAAGGGAAGGAGAGAAGGAGAGAAATATCAATGTATGGTTGCCTCTCATGAGTCCTCTGCTGGAAACTGGCCTGCAACCCAGGCATGTGCCCTGACTGGGAATCAAACTGCGATCGTGTGGTTCGCAGGCCCACACTCAATCCACTGAGCTACACCAGCCAGGGCTGGTTGCATAACCTTATACCTAAAAAACTCAAGAGGTATTATTGGAAAATCACTGGAATTAATAAGAAAATGTATTAAATGTAACTAATTATAAAATAAATACATGAGGTTTGGTAATTTTTCTTTATACTAACAGTAGCCAGTTAAAAATGGAAATACAGAAAAAAAATCTCATGGCTAATAGCAGTAACAACTCTATGCTTAGAAGTAGATTTGGCCAAAGAGATATATCGAAAACACTATAAAAATTTGTTAGGGAACATAAAACAATATATGAATAAATGAAAAGACAAATTGTATTATTCATTGAGAAAGCTTAGTTTCATAAAAATCAGTTCTACCCACAAAGGGGATAAATCTCACCTAATACCGATTAGAATCACACTGGGCCTTCTCTCAAAGCCTGTATTTGAAAGATTCTTCTGGGCTGCAATTACAAAGCGTGGAAACATACCTAAAAAGATGTTATGTAATTCCATCATGTTATAGTTGCCTGTTGAAATGACTGACTGGGTCTCTTATCCCTTAAAGAACCAGTTTCTTTGAGTTTTGTTATTTTGCTCTTGTTTTTCTTACAAAGTCACCCTGGAACACAGAATAGCACCTTGGGCACTGTCAAAGGTTTGGAAGAACAGAATGCAAAACCAGCTCTGACCTGTGTTGTTATTTACACCTCCTCTGAGTGTTATAGCCAATAGGGACAGGCTGTGTCAAGGGAAAACAAAAGATTTACAGTGACATGGAAAATAAGATACCTGTGGTTCCTTCTAGGACTGTTCTCTTCCATCATGCGGGAACTTGCCAACATCACCCATGATGGGCCCAAGTGGATTTTACTGGATGGTGATGTAGATCCAATGTGGATCGAGTCTCTGAACACTGTCATGGATGACAACAAGGTAGCAAAAGGGAGAAAGGGAATCCCCAGGTCATCCCTCATCTACGAACCCAATCCCCACCCCCCCACCCCCCGGCACATTTGGAAGTCTTGATTCCACACAAGGGCTGATCCTGAGTAAGGACTTATTACTGCCATCTTTATTTTTAAAATGCCCCCAGCTTTATTGAGATATAATTGACGCATAATGTTGTATAAGTTTAAGGTGTACAACACGATGATTTGAAATACCCATGTACTGCAAAATAATTACCATAATAAGGTTAGTAAACACTTTCATCACTTCACACAATTACCTGTGTGTGCGTGTGTTGAGAGCTTTTAAGATCTACTCTCTTAGCAACTTCCAAGTATACAATACAATGTTGCTAACAATAGTCACCATGCTATATATTACATCCTCAGGATTATTCATTTTATAACTAAGTTTGCACACTTTGACCCCAACAACCATTTCCTCTACCCACCCCCCTACCCATCCCTACAAGCACAAATCTATTTTCTTTCTATCAGTTCTTTTTTATTCCACATAAAAGTGAAGTCATATGGCATTTGTATTTCTATGTCTGACTTATTTCACTTAACAAAATGCTCCCCAAGTCCATCCATGGTGTCACAAATGGCAGGGTTTCCTTCTTTTTATGGCTGAATACTAGTTCACTTTGTATATATGCAGGCCACATCTTCTTACCATGTACCCATCAATGGACACTTGGGTCATTGCCATGACTTGGCTGTTGTAACTAATGACCCAGGTGGATGTCAAAGTGCAGATACCTCTGCAAGACCCTGATCTCATTTATTTGTGTTTTTAAAAGACATCTAAGAATGGATTCATATGAGCAACTTAAATGGCACTGCCATTGCTTCCACCATTTTCAGCATGGCTATCATTTCCTTCAGTGTCTTCTGCACATAGATTGTTAGATTTTGAAGGAGTCTTAACTCATCTATTAAATCCTTTTTACTTTTCTCCTTTTTTATAAATAAGGTACCCGAGGATGAGAAACTAAGCCTGTCAAACACCCTCAGCAGTGACAAATCTTGATTCATGAATAATATATTTTATTTTTTATGAACAATGAGAAATAATTAAAAAGCCAGTGGGAATGCTCATAAATTAATTAATTAATTAATTAATTAGTAATAGGGAATCCAAATTTACATGAAACTAAAAATGTCTACTCTTAAAAAAAACACAAAACTAACTGAAGGCCAATAAAGTGGCTGTTAAGATGATAGCTGCTTCTAAACTTGTTCAGAAACCACATCCAGATTATAAGTGTTATGATGGCTTCAATATTTACAGATTCATAAGAATAAATGTATACTCTCCAGAAGGACTACTTTAAAAACAACAGTAGTGATATAAGCCTAAGCTTTGTCTTTTAATTATATTATTCCAATATGGTCTAGTTCATTTCAATCATTGACATCAATTTAAATTCTTTAGATAACTGTTTTCCTGATTCAATACACAGACACACGCACAGGGATGGGTGTAGAGGGGATACAGGAGGAGAGAAAGAGTATTATTGCAGAAAAAAGTTATACACTTGCTTCTTTTTTTATTTTAATTGTTGTTCAAGTGCAGTTTTCTGTCTTTTACTCCCAGCCCAGCCCACTCCGCCAGTGCTCCCCACCTCCCTCCCATTTCCATTCCCCCTAGTTTTTGTCCATGTGTCCTCTATACTTGTTCCTGGAAACCTTTCCCCTTTTCCCCTGAAATTCCCTCCCCTCTTCCCTTTGGTCACTGTCAGCCTGCTCTCTATTTCAATGTCTTTTGGTTATATTTTGCTTGCTTGTTTGTTTTGTTGTTTAGCTTCCTGTTAAAGGTGAGATCACGTGGTATTTGTCTTTCACTGCCTGGCTTATTTCATTCAGCATAAAGTTTTCCAGTTCCATCCATGCTGTTGCAAAGGGTAAGAGCTCCTTCTTTCTTTCTGCTTCATAGAATTTCATTGCATAAATGTACCATAGTTTTTTTTTTATCCATTCATTTACTGATGGGCACCTAGGTTGCTTCCAGCACTTGGCTATTGCAAATTGTGCTGCTATTAACATTGGGGTACATAGGTTCTTTTGGATTGGTGTTTCAGGGTTCTTAGGATATAATCCTAGCAGTGGAATTGCTGGGTCAAAAGGAAGATCCATTTTTGTTTTCTTAGAAAACTCCATACTGTTTTCCATAGTGGTTGTACCAGTCTGCAATCCCACCAACAGTGAACTAGAGTTCCCCTTTCTTCACACCCTCTCCAACACTTGTTGTTTGTTCCTTTGTTTAATATGGCCATTGAAACTGGTGTAAAGTGGTATCTCATTGTGGTTTTAATTTCCATCTCTCTGGTAGATAGCGATATTGAGCATCTTTTCATGTGTCTCTGGATCCTCTGTATGTCCTCCTTGGAGAAGTATCTGTTCAAGTCCTTTGCCCACTTTTTAATTGGATTGCTTGTCTTCTTAGAGTGGAATTGTGTAAGTTCTTTGTCTATTTTGGAGATATCATTGGCAAATATGTTTTCCCATACAGTTGGTTCTCTTTTTATTTTAATACTGTTTTCTTTAGCCATGCAGAAGCTTTTAATTTTGACGAGATCTAATTTGTTTATTCTTTCCTTCATGTCCCTTGCTCTAGGGGACATATCAGTAAAAATGTTGCTGCATGAAATATCTGATATATTCCTGCCAGTGTTCTCCTTTAGGACTTTAATGGTGTCACAGCTTACATTTAAGTCTTTTATCCACCTTGAATTTATTTTTGTGTATCATATAAGTTGTTCCTAGACTTTCTTCTTTTTTTTTTTGCATGTAGCTATCCAGTTCTACTAACACCATTTGTTGAAGAAGCTATTTTTACTCCATTTTATGTTACTGCCCCCTTTGTTGCATATTAATTGACCATAAAGACTTGAGTTTATTCCTGGATTCTCCATTCTGTTCCATTGGTCCATGTGCTTGTTTTTATGAGAGTACCAGGCTGTTTTGATTACAGTGGCCTTGTAATACAGATTGGTATCAGGTATTGGGATCCCTCCTACTTTGCTCTTCTTTCTCAAAATTGCAACTGCTACTCGGAGTCATTTATGGTTCCATATAAATTTTTGAAGTGTTTGTTCCATGTCTGTGAAATATGCCATTGGTACTTTAATAGGTATTGCATTGAATCTGTAAATTGCTTTGGGTAGTATGGACATTTTGATGATGTTAATTCTTCTGATCCATGAAAACAGTATATATTTCCAGTTGTTTGTGTCTTCCTTGATTTCTTTCTTCAGTGTTGTGTAGTTTTCTGCATACAGGTCTTTTACCTCTTCAGTTAGATTTATTCCTAGGTATTTTATTTTTCTTTTTACTATATCGAATGGAAATTTTTTCTTGATTTCTGCTTCTACTGTTTCATTGTTAGTATACAAAAATGCCTTTGATTCCTGGATATAGACTTTATATCCCACTGTTTTGCCAAATCATTTATTAAGTCAAGCAGTTTTTTGGTGGAACCTATAGGATGTTCCATGTACACTATCATGTCATCTGCAAACAATGACAGTTTTGTTTCCTCCTTTCTGATTTGGCTGCCTTTTATTTCCTTTTCTTGTCTGATCACTGTGGCTAAAACTTCCAGTACTATATTGAATAGAAGTGATAAAAGTGGACAACCTTGTCTTGTTCCTGATCTTAATGGAAAAATTTTAATTTTTGTCCATTGAGTATGATGTTGGCTGTAGGTCTCTCATATATGGTCTTTATCATGTTGAGGTGGTCCCTCTATTGCCACTTTGCTGAGTGTTTTTATCATAAATGAGTGTTGTACCTTATCAAATGCTTTTTCCGCATCTATTGATATGATCATGTGATTTTTGTCTTTGTTTTTGTTTATGTGATGTATTACAGTTACTGATTTGTGAATATTGAACCATCCTTGCATCCCTGGAATGAATACTACTTGGTCATGGTGTATGATCTTTTCAATGTATTAGATGTGGTTTGCCAATATTTTGTTGAGGATTTTAGCATCTATGTTCATCAGCGATATTGGCTTAAAGTTTTCTTTCTTTGTTGTGTCCTTTATCTGGTTTTGATATTAGGATAATGCTGGCTTCATAAAAAGAGTTCAGCAGTCTTCCATCATTTTGAATTTTTTCAAATAGTCTGTGCAGGATAGGGGTTAGCTCTTCCTTAAATGCTTTGTAGAATTCTCCTGTGAAACCATCTGGTCCAGGCTTTTTTGTGTTGGGAGTTTTTTGGTTACTGCTTCAATCTTATCTGCTGTTATTGGTGTGTTCAGGCTTTCTGCTTCTTCTTCATTGAGTTTTGGGAGGTTATATTTTTCTAGAAATTTGTCTATTTCACCTAAGTTTTCAAATTTCTTGGCATACAGTCCTTCATAGTAGTTTCTTACAATGCTTTGTATTTCTGTGGTGTCAGTTGTAATCTCTCCTCTTTCATTTCTGATTGTATTTATTGGGATCCTCTCTCTTTTTTTCTTGATGAACCTGCTTAAAGGCTTATTTTGTTGATCTTTTCAAAAAACCATCTTCTTGATTCATTGATACTTAGAATTGTGTTTTTATTCTCTATGTCATTTAATTCTCCTCGGATCTATTTTTCTTCTACTTGCTCTGGGCTGTCTTTGTTGTTGTTCCTTGAGTTCTTGTAGATGTAGGGTTAGATTGTTTGTTTGAAATGTTTTTATCTTTTTTAGGTAGGCCTGTATTGGTATGAACCTCCCTCTCCGGACTACCTTTGCTGTGTCACATAAGTATTGGGTTGTTGTGAGTTCATTTTCATTTGTTTCCAGAAATTCTTTGATATCTTCCCTAATTTCATTCTTGATCCATTCATTGTTTAATAGCATGCTATTCAATCTCCATGATTTTGAATGTTTGGGTTTTTTTCCCCTTGGGGTTGGTTTCTAGTTTCAATCCCTTCTGGTCAGAGAAAATGCTTGGTATAATTTCAATTTTTTTGAATTTGTTGAGGCTCATTTTGTGCTCTGTCATGTGGTCTATCTTTGAAAATGTTCCATGTGCATTTGAAAAGAATGTGTATTTAGCTTCTTTGGGATGAAGGGCTCTATATATATAAGTTAAGTCCATTTCATCTAGGACTTTGTTCAATGCCACAGCATCTTTGTTGATATTTTGTATGGAAGTTCTGTCCATTTTTGACAGTGGGGTGTTAAAATCCCCTACTCTAATTGTGTTGCTGTCAATACCTTCCTTGAAGTTCACTAAGATTTTCTTTATGTATTTGGATGCTCTTATGTTGAGTGCATATATATTTACAATGTTTATGTGTTCTTGGTGGATTCTTCCCTTGAGTATGATAAAATGACCTTTTGGGTCTCCTTTTGTGGCCCTTTCTTTGGAGTCTATTTTGTCTGATATTAGAATTGCTACCCCGGCTTTTTTTTTTCCTGTCTGTTTGCTTGGAAAATTTGTTTCGAGCCCTTCATTTTCAGTTTGTATAGGTCTTTTGTCCTGAAGTGGGTCTCTTGTAGGCAGCATATGTGTGGGTCATGCTTTCTTATCCACTCAGCTATTCTGTGTCTTTTCATTGAAGCATTTAATCCATTTACATTTAAGGTTATTATTGATAGGTACTTATTCATTGCCATTTTTGCACTTGTGTTACTCTCTGTCTCTCTCTTTTCCTTCCTTTTCTTAGAGCAGTCCCTTTAGCATTTCTTACAGAGCTGGTTTGGTGGAGGTGTATTCTTTTAGACTTCTTTTGTCTTGGAAGCTCATTATTTGGCCTTCTATCTTCATTGAGAGCCTTGCTGGGTAAAGTAGCCTTGATTGCAGGCCTCTGGTTTTCATTTCTTGGAATATTTCTTGCCATTTTCTTCTGGCTTGGAGCATTTCCATTGAGAAGTCAGCAGCTAACCTTGTTGGGACTCCCTTGTATGTTACTTCCTGTTTCTCCCTGGCTGCCTTTAAGATTCTCTCTTTGTCTTGGAATTTTGCCATTTTAATGATGATGTGTCCTGACATAGGTCTCTTCGGATTCCTCTTGATTGGGACTCTCTGTGTTTCCTGGATTTGTGTGACTTCTTCTCTCATCAAATTAGGGAAGTTTTCCATCATTACTTTTTCAAATATGTTTTCTATCCCTTGTTCTTCTCCTTCTTCTGGTACCCCTATTATTCAGATATTATTACGTTTCATATTGTCTTGCATTTCTCTTAATCCCTCTTCATTCTTTCTGAGCCTCTTTTCCTTTTCTTGCTCTTTCTGGGAGTTTTTTTCTACTTTGTCCTCCAATTCCTGATTTGATCTTCTGCTTCATCAATCCTGCTTTTGATTCCTTCCACTGTGTTCTTAAGTTCAGAAATCATGTTCTTCATTTCCTCTTGGCCTTTGCTGATAGTTTCTATTTCCTTTTTCTTGTTGGTATAGTTTGCAGTGAGTTCATTGTAGTTTCCCTGTAGTTTCTGGTAGCTCATTGTGAGCTCATTGACCTTCCTGATAACCAGTGCTTTAAACTCAATATCTGATAGTTGACTTTACTCTATTTCATTTAGCATTCTTTCTGAGGCTTCCTCCTTTCCTTTCATTTGGGGATTGTTTCTTTGTCTTCCCATTGTTTGTGAGGTTCTTCTTGTTATCTTCAGCTTCTTAAGTTGATCTGTTCTGGTTCCCTGAGTTTATGATGTGAACTTCTGTGGTAGAATACCTGCTAGATTCAGTGGTGTAGTCTCCTTGATCTCCCAAGCTCACTGGTCTTGGGCTGTTGTTTAAGTTGGCTCTGTGTTTGTCTTTGGGTTTTGATTGTTGTTTGGTCTTTCTTTAGTGTGTCCTTCCCACCAGCTGGTTTACTGAGGGTCACTCTGTCCACTACCTCTTGTATTTTGTTGTGCTGGTGAGGACGGGTTGTATTAAAGCTGGGTCTTCCACATTTACAAGGTTTTGAGGATTCTCTCTTGCTCCTGTTTAGTTGTTTGCCCTGGGTAGTTTCTCCACTACTTAGTCGTATTTCCAAATAGGTCCTGGATTGAGGTTTGTGTGGTTTCCACTCCCTCCTTCACCTTCTTCTGTTGTTATCTGGTGGTGGTTCCTTTGTTGTTGGGTTTCCTCTTCCAGTGGGTCCTGGTGTTCACCACTTCCACCTGTTGTTTGTTTCAAACTGTCCAAACTGGTTTTTCTGGTCTTGCTGGCTGCAGCAGACTGAGGGGTGATTGGCATGGCTTTTCTCCCTTCCCGAGGTGTACTCAGCCAGTCTTGCATGCATTCTCTCTAGAGCTAGTTTTGCACCTCTCCTCATCATCTCTGCTGTGGGATCCAGGTTTTTCTCAGAGGCTCTTTCCTCATGGTTACCCCTGTGGGCTGGGGTGCAGGCATGCGCATGTGGCTGTCTTTGTCCCTTCCCAGTGCTATGGGGGTACGCAGGGCCTTTACCTCAGCTTCCCACAGCCTCCTGCACACAATCTTCCTTGCAACCCTGGGATCGCTGCCCCTACACTTGATTCTTGAACAGCAGGTTCAAACTGCACTGGTCTACCTATATGTAGATTTTTCAATTGACCAGCTCAGTTCAAACCCTCATTGTTCAAGGGTTTACTGGTGGTTAGGAATCTGTGTATATGGAATGCTGGCTTAAGTTATATTCATATTTTCAGCACCCCTAACCCCTTTGTTGTTCGACAGTCAACTATAATCACAAAGAAGAAAGTGATCATACATAGTCCCCACCAGGAGAAGTCGGCCAAGTCTCCAGCATGCTGCTATGCATCCTCCTCCCCACCTGACATGGCCTTTTCTGTTGTCTCCAGGTGTTGACCCTGGCAAGCAATGAGAGGATCCCTCTGAATCCCACAATGAGGCTCCTCTTTGAGATCAGCCACCTACGCGCAGCCACACCAGCCACCGTCTCTAGAGCAGGTATGGCCTAAGAAAGTAAAAGACAACAACAACAACAAAAAAACCCTGAAAATAGGAAATAGGTGCCTCTGTGTTACATATGACATTGCTGGCCCTGCAGGAGTCTCCAAACAGGAGCCGGACATCCATCATCCAAAACTCTGGCCTAATTTGCAGTCTTAGTGCACATCCACAAGGGTGTCAAGTGTCCCAAGGCCAGACCTATGTGACTTTCTTTATTCAGAAATGTCATGGGAATAGGAAGGTAAATAACCCCTGAGCAGAATACTGTCCTCTGATGAAAACACCTCAAATTAGACAACTTTTAGCTTCCATGTTGACCAAGATTCCCAAGCACTGCCATTCTCACTACACCTGATGGACAAGCAACTTCTACCTTAACCAAATTTTCAGCAGAAATTAGAGGATAAAGAGAGCTTGTTTTATCTAGCGTAACATCAGATTTTCTTTCAAGGGCCTGGGCTGATGTAAGAAAACACAGGCCCAGAAAATTCTCATACTCTGCATTTGTTCCTTAGTGCTGCCTTAACAAATTATCATAAACCCAGCAGCTTCTGAAACAACAGAAATTTATTCTCTCACAGCTTAGAAAGTCAGACACTTGAAATCAAAGTGACAGACTTCTAGGGAAGAACCTAGGCTGCATCCCCCAGCCTAGGAGTTCCTTGGTTTACAGCCCCATGACTCCAACCTCCACCTCCATCTGCACAAGGCCTTCTCCTCTGTGTGTTCTTCCTCCTCCATCCTTGTAAGGACACTTATAAGTGTCCCACTCAGATAATCCAGGGTGATCTCATCTCAAGATCCTTAACTTAGTAACATCTGCAAAGGCCTTTTTTCCAAATAGTCACATTCACGGGTTCTAGGGATTAGAGGGTGGACACATCCTCTTGGGCCACAATTCAGTCCACTGTACATGTCTACTTTATGACACCTATTTCCATCAGTCCCAGCCCTCTTGTCTCCTGTTCTTAGACTTGGCCTTAGGGTCCTTCACAAGGCTGCTTTCCCTTAGTTGATGTCAGCCCATCAGGGTTGGTCCCAAGAGAAAACTAATTTGACCTCACAGACCTTGGCCAGGTCTCTGTTATTTTTAAGTCCAGTCTTCTGTATATTTTCTAAACAGATAAAATAAGTCTCTGGGGTGGAGAATATACTGACACTTGTGGAAAATTCATTGAACAGTATTCCTTGTGCTCCCAGGGATCCTGTACATCAATCCTGCAGACCTGGGATGGGGCCCTCCCGTCAGCAGCTGGATTGACAGGAGGGGAATCCAGACAGAGAGAGCCAACCTTGCCATTCTGTTTGACAAGTACCTTCCAGCCTGCTTAGACACACTGCGAACCAGGTAGGCCAAGGGATGTGGAAGGTGGCAAGTTAAAGCAGCAATAAAAAGGCTATTGGCTCCCACCTTATGTCCCACTGATGTTCTTTCTGTCCTGTCCCTGAAGTCAGATGTCCCTAGAGCAGCCCCCTCCCAGCATTGTAGATGGCAAAGGGAAACACACATTAGATTGACCACGGATGCCCATCATTCATTCTGGCAGGAAGAGGGATGAGTGAGGAGGAGAAAGATATAAAGGGCCATTTGTGAGTACCACATGGGTATATTCGAAGGAGGCTGTAAACTGCAGTATTAGATAACAATTCTGAGATCCTTCAGTCTTCAGGGCATACAGTCGGCCCCCCTTCAGGCCAGATTGACAGACTTAGAGGTGAAGATGACACCTGTCAGTGACATGTGAGTCTCACTTCCTACTTCTGGCTGTATGTTCATGGCCCCAATAATGCAGAATCAGGTATAGTTCATCATTTGACCAGTCTTGTCTCCTGGACACTGAGTTGACTTTTCCCCTTATGGGTTTACAAAAATAAAAGAGACAAGCTCTGCACACTTATCACCTAAACAAGAGATTAATTACTTTTAATCAGAAGGATACTTATCATAGCAAGACTATTAGGTGCCCCCAGAGACAGGTCCCAATGTTTGGAACCTGTATTTGTCACACATTCTCTTTTCTTGCCAATTGATGTATCATCCTATGAGTCAGGCACCCAACCCCGTAGTTCAGCCAACCTAAACCATCAGGGGCTGGCACTGTAAGGCAATATGACACCGAGATCCATAGCTCCTGATCGCTGAACAACTTAGGGTCAGGGTTATTTTTCCCAGAAATTAAGTACATCACTCAAAGTGAACCTTGGCCCCTATTCATTGGTCTAGCAAACACAGGATGGAGAGCAGTTCATCAGTGTGGAGGAAGAACATTCTGGTGCTAGGGCCTCAGACACTCTCATTTCATGTGCCCTGTCCCTCACCCTATCAAAGTCCACCACAGTGACTATCAATTTTATATAACTAAAGACTGTGTTGAAATTGAGTAGTTTACATAGTGGTATATTTTTAAGTGTTTAAACATTTCTTAATTTTGATTTTATAACTTTTATATTTTGCCATCAATAATTATTTTTCCAAACTTCAACATTTTCATAAATCTTTGAAAAGCCTTTACCCTCCTTGTGGCCTGTGGGCTTTATGGCCTTGGGAACCTGAGATAAAGCAGCCTTGGCAGCAGGGAGTGTCTGGAAGGACAACCGTGCTGAGTGTCACAAATGGGCAGGGGCCACAAAGAGCTAAAATAGCACAGTAGAGAAAATATTACACCCCTATTCCTTACCTTCTGCTGAGACCCTTGTCCAATATATCATCTAACTAAAGGTTAGGCTGTCTCCCATTCTGGGCATTCAGAAGAAGAAGCCAAACTCTTGTATATCTGTGTGTGAGTATACACATGTGTGCTCCTGAGCATGCATATGCCTCTGAAACAGGCTTTGAAGGCTCTATATGATATCTACACAGAGACAACTCTTGCCTAATCTCTGAACCCTATGGTTATCAAGAAACATGCATAGCTGTCACTTACAGTGCCTGCTCTGTGTGTTATTTCATTTAATTATCACAACATTCCTAAGGGGACTAACCATCCTATAGATATGAGAGCTGAGGTGCCACGATGGTCTCCCAGTGCCACAAGTAGTTAGTAACCAGCACTTAATTCCAAGTCTTCTATTTTACTCATCACAGTATTGTAAGACTAGTTTTATGTGGCCCTGGGACTAGAAACAATGTCAACACATTGTGATTTTTCTATTGAATGAACCATCCTCACAATGGTCATTAGAAAGTGCCAACAAGGTTGGCACCAATTCAATGCCAAGAGGAATCCCCAATTTGAGGTGCAGTGAAGAAGGAAACTTTATTCAATGCAAAAAGCTCAAGTGTGAAACAGCA
Organism: Sturnira hondurensis; assembly: GCF_014824575.4. Lineage (NCBI taxonomy): Eukaryota > Metazoa > Chordata > Mammalia > Chiroptera > Phyllostomidae > Sturnira > Sturnira hondurensis. The sequence continues at coordinate 1,334,638 of NW_028092466.1, read as the reverse complement.
CAACTGTGGAAACAGCAGGGCTATGAGGCCCCTCTCTGGCTGGACAGCACTGCTCTGCCCCTTGCCAGTCTGCTTTGCCTTGCCCTGGTCTGCACTGATCTGCTCTGGCTTGTGCTGGTTTACTCTACTCTGGTGAAACATCCTTGGTGTTTCAGCTCAACTGGAGGAAAGTGAGCTCTCAGAGCCAGAGGGGAGTTGACATATACATAGAAGTCAGATTCCTGGGTCCCTGATTGGTTTGTCCTCAAGCAAATGAGGACTCCAAATCCTTGAAGTTTTGTTGATCCAAAAGGTGCTGTCCTGATTGGCCAAATTGGGGCCACTCTAACTGGCTAGTGAAAAAGCTGATAGAAATCTAGCTATGCAGCTCTGATTAGACAAGGAAAGCCTCAGTCTATTGGTTGAAATAAGGTTCTAGGAAACCCTAATAAGGGCTGGTTCAGCAGGCAGGACACAATGCAGTCAGGTAGTTCAATGAAGGCTTCTCCTTGAGGTACTGTTTACATGATGGCCCCTGTGTAGAAATGGCTTCTAGCCTCCGTGTTTAACATTTGAGGCCAGTTAACCACAAGGAGCCCTCCTTGGTAGGTATCTTCTTTCCCAGGATCCACAAAAACAACTTTGTTTCCCACTGTTCCTTCAAAACCCCTTTATGTGGCTCGTGCTCCTCCTGCCCCTGGAGGAGATCTGGGTGATTTCTGGTCACTTTTCAGTAACAAAGGCATCTGATCCCTTCGAGTCACACAATGTCTCTCTCTCTGTCTCTCTCTCTCTCTCTGTCATACATACACACACACATACATGGTAATTTTTTAAAATTAATGTATTTTATTTTATTTTTAAATATATTTTATTGATTATACCATTACAGTTGTTCTATTCCTCCTTCATTCCCCTCCACCCTGCACACCCCCTCCCCCACCCTTCCCCTCCTTTAGTTTATAACCACATGTCTCAAGTTCTTTAGATTCTATATTTCCCCTACTATTCTTGCCCTCCCCCCTATCTATTTTCTACCTACTGACTATGCTATTTTCTGTACCTTCTCCCCCTTCTCCTCCCACTCCCCTGTTGCTAACCCTCCATGTGTTCTTCATTTCTATGGATCCGCTCCTGATCCTGCTGTCCTCTTGGTTTGCTTTTGTTTTAGGCATGGTTGTTAATAATTGTAAGTTTGCTGTCCTTTCACTGTTGATATTTTTTAGCTTCTTTTTCTTAGATAAGTCCCTTTAACATTTCATATAATAAGGGCTTGGTGATGATGAACTCCTTGAATTTGACCTTATCTGAGAAGCACTTTATCTGTCCTTCCATTCCAAATGAAAGCTTTGCTGGATAGAGCAATCTTGGATGTAGGTCTTTGGATTTCATGACTTGGAATAATTCTTTCCAGCTCCTTCTTGCCTGTAAGGTCTCTTTTGAGAAATCCGCTGACAGTCTGATGAGAACTCCTTTGTAGATGACTGTCCCCTTATCTCTTGCTTTTTCTAGGATTCTCTCCTTCATTTTAATCTTGGCTAATGTAATTATGATGTGCCTTGGTGAGTTCCTTCTTGGGTCCAACTTCTTTGGGACTCTCTGAGCTTCCTGTATTTCCTGGAAGTCTATTTCCTTTGCCAGACTGGGGAAGTTCTCCTTTATTATTTGTTCAAATAAGTTTTCCACTTGTGGCTGTTTCTTTTCCCCTTCTGGTACCCCTATAATTCAGATTTTGGAACGTTTAAAGATGTCTTGGAGGTTCCTAATCCTCTCATTTTTTTGAATTCTTGTAACTTCACTTTTTCCTGTTTGGGCATTTCTTTCTTCCTTCTGGTCCACCCCCTTGATTTGAGTCCCTGTTTCCTTTCCGTCACTATTGGTTTCCTGTGCATTTCCCTTCATTTCAATTAGTTTAGCCTTCATATGTTCCTCTAATTTGTGGCTAAAATCAGCCAGTTCTGTGAGCATCCTGATCACCAGTGTCTTGAATTGTGCATCTGAGAGGTGTGCTATTTCCTGGTTGCTTAGAGTTATTTGGCTCTGGGGCTTTGAGTTCTTCTTGAGCCACATTTTGGACTGTTCATGCCTGTTATGTATGAGGAGCAAAGCCCTAGGTGTTCACCAGGGTGGGGCAACTCAGTCACTGGGTTCTGACGCTGTATGTGGGGGCAGGGCCAAAGGAAAGCAATGGTGATCCCCTCTGCTGCCTCCTGCCACTTGGGCCGCGCAGTCCATCCCACTGCTCGCGAATATGCGACCGTGGTCAGCCCGCTGCCTTGCGCCCTCACTGGGTTCGCTGGGGCCTGGGTGGTCTGTCTTACTCCTCTGTTGGTTTATCTGCGTGCACATGTGTGACCGTGGTCAGCCTGCTGCCCCACGCCCTCACTACGTCCGCGATGCTACCCCGGCTGCCTGTGCACCTGGGTCAGGGGATCTTTCCTGCCCTACCCTGCTCTGCTGCTGGCTCCGCCCCTCTTACCATCCCAGTTGAATGGTTCATTGTTGTTGGACTTCTGTATAGTTCAATTTTTTTTGTTCTTTGGCTGTGTCTTTGTTTACTAAACCTTTGTTGTATTCAGCATGGTAATGTTTTTTAAAATCCCCTTAAAACAAAAGCTTCTCCCTGGCCCCTGCAGCTCAGGCTGCTTCCAGTGCTCCACCTGCAATGGGAAAGGGGACTGTCCTGGACTCCTCTTCTTACTGTAATGGTTTCCCATCTCCAGCTGTAGCTTCTGACCCCTCAGGATGGAAGGGGGACACAGAGAAGAGAGTAAGGGTCAGGAAAGGTCTCATTGAGTGAAGCCACTGTCGGGGCCTTAGTTCCCCTAACTGCGGCAAGTTTGGAACCCTGACTCCTTCTCTTTAGAAGCTTTTTTAAGTTCCTCAGACCCTTTCTAATTACTGGGGAGCTCCCTTTCCTTAAACCCGGTGCCTCTTCATCATCTCCTCACGCCAACTCCCCCAGGGGGTCCCCTTAGCCAGCATCTAACACAACCCCACATGCTGTAGCCCACACTCAGATTGCAGGCAGTACTCACCTCTCCTTTGTCTTGACAAACTGGTACACAGGCTGCCCCAGCAAGCAACCTCTCTACACTTGACGGCGATGAGCAAGCCTCCTCCAAGTTTTCCAGGCTTGGGTCCTTTGCCACCTCAAAGTAATCCTGTCAAAGCCTCAATCTCCAGCTCCCACTTTGGGCAAGCCCTGCCTTCCTTGTGGGAGAGGGGGAACTCATTGCATGTCAAGAGCTCTCTCCAAAATCCTACATGCTAATTTCTAGCCCTCTGGTGTCTCCTACTCTGATCCTCGCTACCCTTGAGAAGATGAGAGGCAGGGCTGCAAATCAGTTGTCTGGAATCTCAGTTTAAAACATGAGGATAGTTGGCCCGGTACTGTCTTGGTGCCTCACCCAAAACAGAGCCTGAGATGACTCCACTCTGACATTCTGTCAAAAATATGTGTCAAAGAAGTGAAGGAAAGCCTATCAAGTACTCAGTTTTCTCATTACTCCTGAAAGTGATGCCTAGACTAGTCATTTTCAACGCTTTTCATCTCACAGCACACATAAACTAACTACTAAAATTCTGCAGCACACCAAATATATATATATATATATATATATATATATATATATATATTTGCTGATCTGACCAAAATATAGGTATATTTTTAATTTATTTACACCAGACAACTATTGTTGTGTGGCTGTTGTCATTTTTTTAACTTGGCAATCTAACCAAAAAAAAAGGTCAGTGCCCCCTGATTAAATAACCAGGTATTACATGTTTTAAAAATTCTTGTGGCACACTGGTTAAAAGTTGCTGGCCTAGACTATTAGACAACTTTGTAGCATTGTTGTAAAGGTTGCAACCAGATGAAAAAATATCATAAACAAAGAACAAGAGAATGGAAGGCTGTAAAACTCTGGGACCCAGGAAATGACTTCTAAGATGTCAGTTGATGGCACTGCTCATCTTATCACAGTGAACCCTGTGTCTGGGTGGCCCTGGGCATGGCCAGATGGGCTGGCACACTGAGGAGTTGAGGGTGTGAGTACTTGGTGCACTCTGTGTGAACACGAGGTGGGATTAACGTCGGTGTGTGGATGTGTGTGCACCCATGTGCTCCTCCTCCCTTGGGCAGAGATGCACCTTTGCACAACTCTTGAGAGCTGCTTTTCATTCAAGACCTCTGAAGCCAAGATTAAAAGTACAAAGCCAGGCCAGGACAAAATCACAGAGGTACATTTTTGGAAGAGGCACTCTAACCAGTCAGTCATGATTGTATAAAATAGCCATGGACCCTGGCCCACTCTGCCTGGCAGCTAAGACCTGGGCCCCAGAGAAAATGTTTCCAATGTATGTAACTGACAGAACTCTGAGCTGAAGATGTGGAACCTCACAGTTATACCCACCTTGACTTTCCTGCTTTGACAATTGGAGAGACTGTGAAAGGGGGGAAGCTGCTGAGATATTTAGTCCTTTGGTTGCAGCTGCCTACATTCCCAGGGAGTAGGAAGAGATCATCAATGTTCAGAAAAAGGAGAGGGAAGGGGAAGGTATTGCAGGAATGGAAGCTTCCCAGGAGCACTCTAGGCCTTTACATCTTTCCAAAGGGCACTGACCCATAACAGCTGATGACAATAAAGGTTAAGTAGCACCATTGTCCTATGGATTCCCAAAGAAGTTGACAGATCCTGAGAGCATCAAACCCAGATGGGGTCCCCAGCTATCCAGCAGTGCCTCTAGGATGGAAACCCCAGCATTTCATTACATGTCTGGTGTCTCTCAGCAGATTTAAGAGGATAATTCCAGTCCCAGAGCAGAGCATGGTTCAGACACTGTGCCACCTTCTCGAGTGTCTCCTGACCAAGGAGAACATCTCTGCAGACTGCCCCAAGGAAACCTATGAGCTTTATTTTGTGTTTGCTGCCATCTGGACTTTCGGCGGAGCAATGATCCAAGATCAGGTAAGAGGATGTGTTGAGGTTAACACTCAACATTCAAGTCCATAGTGACAAAAAGTGTTCTTTCAGCAAAGACGTGAGAGGACAGCTAAATGGCAGAATTAACATGAAAGCCTCAAACTATAGATATCTACCCACTGCTCTGTTAAAGACATCCGCTCCCACAGAAGGGCCCTGTGATGTGAGGCATGAGATTGGAATGCATTTGGAGCTGTTGCTTTTCGAGTTAGTGGCCATGTTCCCAATTGCATGGAGAGCAGCAGTGTTTGAGTTTCAACAACTGCAGATATAAGTACAGTCCTTTTCACAGTGTGCTTTATAGATATTGTGCTGTAGAAGTTCCAGTAGGAAGAATCTCTTTAGTCTTCTAAATACCACCTAGAACAAGCATGCACCAGTCTTCTTTACCAGGCCAGCTTAACCACTGTGCCCCCATACCCTGAAAGGCAGAGCTGTTCCTAGAAGTCTGGACTGAACCAAGGCAGCATCTAGCACACAGTATTGCCCTCGGTAGCTTCATGCTCTTTGTTGGAAGGAATGTTGGCTTGGAGTATCTTGGCATCCTAGTCCCTAAAACTTCCTGCATTCCCAGCCTTGCTCTTTACTCAGTTTCTTCCAAATAAAAGGTAGTTTGTCTACAAACAACATGTTAAAATTGTGCAGGTCACTCTTTTACAACTGACTCAGGAATGTCATTGGAGGTTAAGAACACAGACTCTAAATTTGAACTGCAACTCTGCCACTTCTTATCCAGGGGACACTGGAAAGTAGCTCAGCTCTCCCTATCATATTCTGCCCATATGTACAAAGGAGATGAGTGTGGCAATAGTGAGGATGGTTGTGAGAATTAAATATTAATCGCCAACATAAATATGGGCAAAGCACTTAGAATGGAGTTGGCCCACAGGTGTCTTATTATTAATATTCTCCTAAATACTCAGATTTTGAATATTTAGAAACTGAATATAACTATTCAGTTTCAATTTAAGTATCTAGTGCCTCTCTCACAACAGAGCATTAAACCAAGCTATGGATGCTAGAGCTATGATTTACTCTTTCTGATCTGAGTTGATTGTGGGCTCTTCTGAGGAGAGAGGTAAAACGTGTCAACCTCCCAGGCCAGAGCCATGTTCTAAGAATGCAAAATGGAGGTGACATGGAAGAATAAAGAAACAATTTAGCCCTGGCTGGTGTAGCTCAGTGGATTGAGTGCGAGCCTGCAAACCATTCGATCACTGTTCAATTCCCAGTCAGGGCACATGCCTGGGTTGCAGGCCAGTTCCCAGTAAGGGACGCATGAGAGGCAACCACACATTGATGTTTCTCTCTTTCCCTTCCCCTCTAAAGATAAATTTTAAAAAATTTTTTTAAAGAATTAATTTACTTTCTGTTTTCATAGGCTCTGGTTGTAACATTCACCCTACCTCTCAGCACCTCCTAACATGATCCTTGGTGCTCAAAATTCAGATCGAGATTCTCACAAGCTGTGGACACTGCTTTTCTCCACTTCCTCTCCACAGCTCGATGTGGATAGGAAAGGGGATATCTCCGAGGGCAGGAGGATGCCTAGACTGGGAGTTTGACAGGGAGAATTTTATCCTGTCTGATCCACATCCCTTGGATCTTTGACATCTTGACATTTCCCCTTTGTGGCAACGATGCAGTGAGCCCAGCAGGATGGATGAGACCTCTCTGGAATGCACGGAGACCCAGAATGCACAGGTTGCTGCTTTCCATCAAATGCTGTGCCTGTCCTGTAGCTGCTGAACTGTCAGGCAGCAGCCGCTGCTGGACTTCTCTCCCATGCTGGTACAGAGAAGCAGTGGGACATCAAGAGAAAGATACCAGTCAATTTTTTCTTTCTCTTTATGGAAAAATTTAAATCCACTCAGCTCTTTAAAAGCCCAGGAGAAAGCCTCCCTCTGGGCACTCACGCTCTGGGCTGATCGAAGCCACAGGCAGCCCTGCTGGCACACGGAGAAAGGACAAGGGGAAAAGCTTTTAGCAGGAGGGAACACCCAAACCCCTCCCTACCCCTGAATCCACGCCCAACAACAAAAACGTGCTCCAAATGGAAAAGTAAGAAGTTGGCCAAGATATTGACATCACCAACACCAATGGGGATTACATTTAAAAAGCAAAGCAGAAACACAAAATACAGCCCATACAGAGTGGAAAGCCCAATAATAACGGGGTAGGGGGCAGGAGGGAGTGCTGGCTACTCCTTTTACAGAAATTGCAGGAAATGATCTCTCAGAAGCAACAATGTCTCCAAGAGCACTGGATTGGGAGACTAAACTCCTGTGTTGAACTCCTGCTTCTGCCATATGCTTCTAGAGCTTTTGTATAACCTTTTGAGCTTTTTTCTTTTCAGGAAAATAGGAAATGATTTTCACCAGCCAGGATAAGCTAGAGCATTTTGAAGATTAAGTGAGGTGATGTTCTGTTCAAAACTCTGCTCCATGATGACAGTACAGCCTCAGTGTCCTCAAGTCCAAAGGGTAGGAAGGGGACCAGACAATTTCCAAAGTTGGAAGGAGATGGGGATTTTAGAAGGGACCTCTTCACTGAGGTCACTGCTGAGGAGATGCCCACTTGTTAATGGCGCAAAGGCTGTGGGATGATCCAACAAAGGAAGCCTTGTCTTCACAGTGTCCAATTATAGGAGAAAGGGGCCTCCCCAGGAGGCCATGTACAGCTTTCTCTCTGTTGCTCCCTGATTTTAAATTTTCAGAAGGTACCTTAGGAATTTTCTTTTCTAGGATCCTCATTTCACAGATGAGGAAACAAGCACAGGAAGCAGGAACTTCCCTGTGGTTGTGTACCTGACTCCCCTCTGAGTCTTCTTACTCAACCCCTCCCCTGCTCACCATGCTCCCAGGTGTCCCAGCCACACCATCTCATTCATTCCATCACAGGTTGCCACCCTAGGCATGCTCAGTTTCAGGAGTCAGTCTGTCTCTCTGCAGACGTTCTTGGCCACAGTGGCCCATCTGTGGTCCTGTATTCGCTCCTCTGTGTTCTTGTACTTCCCTCCCTCCCCCTCCACCTGTGATGGCCCTGCAATGAGCCAGTGCCATGTCAGAGGGGCATTTACACACGTTTGAGGGAGGCCCTGCTAGCTGAACCTGGCCCAGGGCTGGTCCCCCGCAGACAGCATCTGTCCTTGAAGAGCTGGTCCCTCAGGCAGACCCGCACAAGCAGGAGCATTGTGTCTCCTGTCCTGACCTTCTGCCTGACACCAGGACAGCCTGTCCAGGCTTCTCAGCCTCTGAGAGCCTTAACATTCCCCCTGCTTCATTTTGGCAGCTTGTGGACCACCAGGCAGAATTCAGCAAATGGTGGCTGGCCAAGTTTAAGACGGTCAAGTTTCCTTCCCAGGGAACCATCTTCGACTATTACATAGACCCAGAGACCAAGAAATTTGAGCCATGGTCCAAACTCATCCCCCAGTTTGAATTTGACCCTGAGATGCCTCTACAGGTGAGTGTGGCTGAGTGATCAAGGAAGTACAGTCACCCCAAGGGTCTGCAGTGACTCCAGAAACCGCCCCTTCTCATTATCCAAGAGTTTTGACCTTGTTAGGACTGGTCAGCTCCAGGTACTAGCATTTCCAGAGGAAACTGTAGGTGCATGAAGTCACAAGTTCCCCTGCAAAGGTCAGATACTTAATTACTGGACCCATTGGCAACCTGGAGGGGGCTGGGGGGATGGCAGGGCAGAGGGTTCTGAATGTAATAGAGAGGCCCCAGGGAGGCAGACAGAGCTGGTAGAGGAGGGAGGAGGTGCTCTCTACTCAGAGAAAGCGCTGGTAGAGTGGTCTTACTGTGGATGTTAAGGAAGACCCTCCTGCCCATGATAGCAGCCTCCACCATGACAGCAGAATTCCCTCTTCTGAAATGCTCCAGAACATTCTGCACTGTACCTGTTTCTCCCACAAGCCCCTGGCATGCTCACTGTGTTCCTGTTCCAGGCTTGTCTGGTGCACACAAGCGAGACCATCCGAGTGTGCTACTTCATGGAGCGGCTCATGGAGCAGCGGCGTCCACTCATGTTGGTGGGGACCGCAGGCACAGGCAAGTCGGTGCTGGTGGGAGCCAAGCTGGCCAGCCTCGATGCAGAGGACTACCTGGTGAAAAACATACCATTCAACTACTACACCACATCAGCAATGCTGCAGGGTAAGGGGTCCAGAGAGCATGGCAGGGGGTGGGGGTGCCTGAGCAGCCCTGTCACCTGACACAGAGCTGGAGCAGAGTGGCAGGCACCTGCTCAGCTGGACGGTGCATGTCTTCTCACAATACCCTTCTCAGCCCTTCCCTCCTTTCTCTCCCATAACACCTCTGTCCCACTTCTCCTGCATACCTTAGCGCAGCCTCTCCCCACCAGCCCTTTCTCCCCACACTCTTTCCTAACCCATTAAATTCCTCCAAGTCAGGAGTTCGGCATAGAGCCGTTCAGCACATTGGTGACCAAAAAAAAAAAAAAAAAAAACACCTGAAAACCCTTTGAGAGATTTGCATGGGCTTCTGTCACCTGATGTGTCTCTCAAGATCATTTTATTCATCCCTCACATTTTATAGATGGGGAAACTGAGGCACAGGTAAAATACATGATGGGAAGGCTGAGGTCACCACCAAGCATCAAGGCTGGCATGGCACTTCAGTGTTCTGCCCACACTGAACCTGCTTTTCACTGGAAGGTTACACACTGGCCTTCCTAGGGATCCAGGGCCCTCCAGGGCTTGGCTTCAGGCTCAGAGGGTTAGTACAGGCATTTCCCCTCACTGGAGTCACTTTCTCTCTAGCCCTCACTTACGGTAGGGTCTCTTATTTTATAGAAATGTTCAATACACTAACCCTGGAAAGAGCTTCCTTTTGAAGAACCACCCACGCCAGCCTTTCTGAAAGAGGAGGAAGCAGCAGGGTGAGGGACAAACCCTGCTCTTATGCCTTGTACAGTAACAGGCTTGCCCCACTCCTTGTATCCCAGCCCCACCACTAGAATGGAAAATCCACTGAAAGTGAGGAATTCAGTGTGTGTGCTACTTGCAGATTGGTAAATTATCTTAATATAAGCCATAGCTTATAACATGAAAAATGAATATGGCATCATCAGGCCTTAGGCTGGCAGACTTGCAAAACAGGCTTCACTTTGACCCCCACCTGCTCAGCCTGGACCATTTTTACTTATCTGATCCTTCTGTGGCCCATGTCCAGTGTCAACCCCAGAGGCAACCCCAGTGTTGCCAGTGCTCTGCTCTCCCCAAGCCCATGTGAGATACCAGCTCACTTCCCGCCTTCTTTGTGCACCATTTGCCGCCTCTTCCAGAGTGAGGGTCCAGCCATCCCTGTATGCTGGTAGGTGTGGTGCTATGTCTGCTCTCTACATGTCACAGCAGCTAAGTGGCTGCAGCTTATTGGTGGAAGTTTGAGTTGTCTCCTCTCTCTCTCTCAGTGACAGAGAGACCTCTCCATGGGCTTCATCCACTGCCGGGGTAGTAAAGGCTTTACACCTTCAGCCCTAACCCAGGAATCCTCTGTGGTTCCTGCATTAGTATTAACAAGTAAGGCAAATCGAAATGATGAAGGCTTATGTTGAAACTTCACTAGTTTATCCAGGGTGTGAGCATCTTCTATTTGACTACTGAAAGAATACTTCTGCAATTTTTTTGTGCTGTTCGCAATGTAAACAGCTACAAGCAAATACATTTTTAAGTTTAAATTGCATGAACATTTTCCTTCCACTTTTTGCTAAATCTATATAATTAACAAAACAAATCAAGCCCTGGTGTGCATGCTTGCCTATTTCCTCAGTGTAAATGCTCCCACGATGACCAGTTTCCAGTGGAGAAGTGATGCACAGTAACACGCCATCTGCAGTACCTCTGTGTTACAGATAAAATCAACCAAAATAACTCCAAGAACAGAGATAATGGCAAAGTGTAGCAAAATTATTTGGATCTGATGAATTTTGAATATTATCTTTATTTTAATATAATTTACTTAATTGTAAACTTATCTAATTTTTAAAATAATGGTTATGTCTAACCATTGCAAAATTCCCTCAGTCTTAATAGCTCCAGGGACCACTAGCTTCCTCTTCATCCCTGAGAGCACAGCTGCCAGCATGCCCTGCAAGGCCACAACCTGTCCCAGGCCGGCACCACCTCGTTAGCGCCAACCAGTGGTCATGAGCAGACTTCCCATGCCTGGCTGGTTCACGTCTTTTTCGTTCCCTCGAATTAAGAGGGATTTTGTTTATTGAGAGCAAGAGAATACAAGCAATATAAAAATTTAAAGTTTATCTGACTTTGACGTTTTTCCTTTTGTCAAATGCGGGTGGAATTTCATTTGCATATTTTCTAAGGGTCCCAATCTGCTCATGAAATCCTCATATGGACCAATCTTTGGGGCAGAGATTCCTTAAGTGACCACTGCGGAGCACTCTTACTGGGGCGGGAGTAACTGCTCAGAGCTGCCCACTTCTTCCCCTCTGCCCTACGTGCACTACAAAATAGTCACGCCTGTGATGGGGAGACCAGCAGCTAGTGAACAGAAACTCTGAAAGCCCACTCTGCCCTCTAGTCCAGGTAACCTCATTATTTTGTCCAGGGCCACAGTCTTTTTCACTTTCCAAAAATCTGGGGAACTTCTTTTCCAAGAACACTCTCAGGTCTTCCCTTGCTAAGTAGCTTCATCCCCAGCAAGTTTGTGAAACATGAAAACCGTGGTGCTCACTGAGTGTTCCATTTCAGACGGCATTTTGTGGAGGTCTGGACCAGAGGCATGGCAGGATTGCCTGGCTGTCCAGGATGTCTGGTTTGCATCTTAATATGGTCCACCTAACGTAGTTTCTCTTTCTTGTTCCTGGAAAGATACACCTCTACACTCAGTGCAGGGCTTAAATCCAATGACTGATCAGATGACCAGCTCTGTCCATTTGCACCAATTCTTGCTATTACTTACAACTATACTGATGATGATGGTGGTGATGATAATGATGATAACTAATTTATCAAACATCTGCCAGGTATATGTTAGGCATAATCTTAAGATTAGGCTTTTACACATTTACAAATCATTTAATCTTACACAGCCCTGTAAGGTATTCGTATCCTTGTGTTACATGTGAGAAAACCAAGGCACAGAGAAGTTAAAAAGCTACCCTGAGCCACACAGCAGGTGGTGAGCCAGGGTTTAAACCCAGGAAGTCAGATCTCTGTGTCTGTGCTCTAGCCACTAGACTATACTACATCCCTAGTAGAAAATACTTTGGAAACTGCAATAAATATTTGATATTATTACTATCATTCTTAGTAGGACTACTGGAGTCTTCCAGAGGAGTTTTCTAGAATCCTGTTATAATTTTATAATGTGAAAAACACCTTAAATAGAGAGTAAATATTTATAGTCAGGAAAGAGGACCTGAGCTTCTTGCACTGTCCAGACCCCTTGCTCCCTACTCTGGGTCCCTTGCCTGGGAGACCTACTTCTTCCCTTCTGTTGGAAAGCAGAGAATTATTTTAAAAGTCACAGCATGCTGTCCAATAGAGCAAGGCTGAACACTGGCTTCGCTGTTGCTGAAACACACCAAAACGCAACATGTTGTCTCCTGTTCGCTCTCTGGTAGCCTCTGTCCTCATCCCTCCTTTTACACGAGGTGGTGGATGAAGTGCTTGCCCTGTCACCTCGCCTCTCTGGGAGTGACTAGGACCTGAGAGAAACCCCAAGCCCCAGAACACCCGCATGTAGGCAACAAAGCTCACACCCCTGACCCTGAACAATGCTGATCTCCCTTCCCTGGGACGACCTCCTCCCTTTTTCCTTAGTCTCAATCCAAACAACTTTGATTATTTGACTTCTTAGCCTAAAACAATTTATAGAGAAGCAACAAAATGGCTCCTAAAATGGAAGAAGTATTAATATGCTACCAACAGTTAGAAATGCGGGAGCCAGAAACCCAGTAGATATGCAAGAGGAAACAGGAAACTTACAGAAGGAAATACAGGGATTAAAAAGGTAGCTACTGCTTTAGACCAGAGGCACACTGCCACACCACCCGCAGCGGCCCATGACTTTTTACAGGCCAGTGTTCCTGTGGTTGTTGTACTAAAGCCCTGTGTAACTGAGAAGAGCCTGGGTGTGATGTGGTATAGTCTGTACAGATGTGCAAAATGTGCTCCTAGAGGCAAAGTAGCCTAATTGTCCATATAACAGAATGTTAAATGCTATTACAAAGAATGAGGAAATTCTGTGTGAATTGAGCTTCAACTATTTCCAAAGCTTTGTTGAGAAAAGAAAGATGCAAAACAGTATACACAGCATACTCCAAATTCTGTTTAAAAATAGATATATGAAAATTTACACATAAATGTTTTCTCATACATCTAGGCGTGTATGAGTACACACACATGTACACACATGCACACAAGAAACTGTAAGAATTGCCCCTGCCAAAGGAAACTGGTTGTTGACATGGGATGGACTTTGAAAAAATTATGAAATATTTCAATCATGCAGAAATATACAGAAAATAATATAATGGATGGTCATGTACCCACTACCTAGATTTCACAGATGTCAGCATTTTGTCATTTTTCTCTGCTTCTTACCATCGTAGATACAACCAACACACCACCCCCATCCTTTCCTCCTTCATGTCCCTCATTAATTGGGCCACTAAAGTCAGTGTGCATCACTCCAAACTTACACTTTTGATACATATGTGTACCCATAAACATCCACCATGTTCTATACATTTAAATGTTAAATATATAACATAATGGAATCTCCTTTGGCAATTTACTTTTTACACCATTGGAGATCTATTTCACTGATTTTCACTACTGCATAGAATTCCATTGTGTAAATAAATCCAGCATATTTATTCATTTTTCTACTAAAAAGCATTATAATTTTCCAGCACTTTTCCTTTAAAAAACATTTTTGAGTTTTAACTGACATGTAGTACATGGCACATATTAAAGTATACAATTCAGTAAGTTTTGAAAAATTTGCTCACAAAACCATCACTGCACTTAGAATAAGGAACATATCCATCACCTTTGAAAGTTCCTATGTCCCTTGGTAATCCCTCCCTCTCATGCAACTCCCACCCTCCCATTCCAGTGCCTGGGCAACCACCCATCTGTTTCTCTCACAATATGTGAGGTTGCATTTTCTAGAATTTTACATAATGGAATCATTCAATGTGTACTTGTTTTTTTGTGGCTTCTTTTACTTAGCACAATTTTCAGATTTACTCATGTTGTTGAGTGTATCAATAGTTGATTCTTTTCATTCCTAAATGGCAAGATAAAATATACAAAACATTCAGAATGATTTCTAGCATGCACTAAGTGCCTAGTAAATGAAAGCTGTTATAATAATATTAAAATTCTTTTCAAATTTAAGAACCAGTATATATTGTAAAATAATTTCTAACTGCCAAGTGGCAAAACAAAAAGAATACAAGCAAACCCCATTTTTTTTGTTGAAAAAGAAGTTTAACATAAACTATGCTAAAACTAAAACTGTATTTTTGAAAGAAACGTTCCAACTTTCAAATGGGCAGCAACCCCACCCAGCAGGTTGATTCATCAAGGTCTCCTGAGGGATATTCTGCAGCTCACTCAGTTTTCTCAAAATCAGATTTTTTTCCAATAGAGAAGGCAGCTGCTTGACAATCCCTGTGTCTCTCCTCTCTCTCACTACATCCAGCTCCCAGGTCTCCAGTGAGCACTTTCCTAAGCACAGACTCAGAACTCCTTTAAATACAAATGGGGGTGGGTTTCCTGGCATTCCCACTGCTCACCACTGTGGGCAGCACACGCTGTATTTAATGTCTATAATATGCCCAACCATGTGTGATCTTTCATTTAATCCTCCCCACTCAGTGACACACTGTATCTGTAATGCTTTTGACTGCAAGCAGCAGAAAATATGAGAGTGAAATAAACAAAAATTTTTCACACTACAAGAAGTCTCGAGGCAGGCAGTTGCTAATGGTGAATCAATGGTTTAGTGATATCAGGGCTGTGATATCTATTGTTCTCTTAGCTTCTCCCTCAGTGTAGCAGAATGGCTGCTACTTCAGCCATCGCATCTGCATTCTAAAATGGAAAAAAATAAAATGAAGGGGAGAGTTAGTGCCCATGTCAGGAAATTAGATCTCTCCAAGAGCATAGATTCATGTCTGTGGCTTACTGTTCAGAACTGTGTCATATGGCCACCCAACTAGAAAGTGACTAATGAGAAGGAAGTTGTAGATGGTGTCCATCAGAGTGATGACAGCCTCTGCTTTTATAAGATGAGCAAATGAAGCTTAGAAGTGTTAAGTGACTCCTCTCAAAGTCACACCATGAGTCCTATTTCAAGCTGTCTTATTTCATCAAGCTATAATGGCCTTCCACATTGATAAAACTGAAAGTCATACATCTGGACCCATAGAATGCCAACTCACTTCAGCTTATCTGATATCTAGAGCACATGGATAGCTTCCCTTTGATAATAAGTAAAATAGGCCCTTCAGTCAGACACTGAACACTCAGACCTCAACTGATTCCTTGTAACAGCTGCACAAGGCACAGATTAATACCAGTGAGTAATGCGGCATCTCAGCTTTCGAGAGGCACAGATCTGCACTCATCCTCTGATCTTCCCACCTCTCTAAACTCCACATACCCAGCTGCACTGCTGCCATTCCCTCCACTGAGGCACAATTTCAGGGGCCTTCCTTGGGTTTTGTGGAGGATTAAGATGATAAACGATTACTTTAAGTTATTTTTATATCATCTGTAAAATCTTGGTAGAAGGTAACACCCATTTTGTAGCCTGACAAACCTTTTGTAAGTATTCATGAGATATATGGCTTTTGGAATTTAGTAGCTGAACATTTTTTTTCATACAAAAAGGGAGACGGATTTGTCCAGGAGTACATGGTTACTGTAATTAAACACGGGTTTAGTTCTGAACTTACTGGGTGGCAGTTCATAGAGGGCAGTGTGAGACACATTTTTATTTGGTTACAGTAATTCCGCCATCTTTGATCACTGGTGCCATTTAGTATCTTCTACAGTGTTTTAGAATCCATTTTAGTCTTTATTTGAGTTGGTCTGTTTTATGTCTCTTAAAATACTTTCAACTCGGCCTTGTCTCACTCATTTTGAAAATACAATTGTTTAAAATAGAAGAATTTGCAATGACCCTCAGACAGGATAGTTTGGAAAGAGAAAAGGAGACACAAAAAACTCGGTCAGGGCATAATGGGCTTGTGTCTGCAGTGTTGAGAGAATGGGCCAGAAATGATGCTCTCCACCATCCTGAAATTCTCTCACCACCCAACTGAGGTTTGAATTATTAGTTCAACAAATATAGGAGTGCTTAATTATACTAATTAGAGAGGAGCTCAAGTGTCTGTGTCTTTGCATAAAACAAATATTTGTAACCTGTTCATTGAAAGTTTACTGTCAGAAAGGATCATAAAAGATACGACCAAACTCTAACCTCCAAGGAGCACCGACTTACATCATCACAGACAGATAACACTTGTCTGCTTGCCCAATGTCTTCCAAGAAGATGATGTAAAATTGAATTTCTAAAGCTGTCTCTCCAGTGAGCAAGATGCTCTACTTGGAAGAGGAGAAGGAAGTTTCAAAGTATAAGAAAATTGAAAACAAGGTATTTTTAGATAATAGAGAAGCCATTCCCTAAATTTTGGTACTTCTGATTGTGGAACACAATGCAACAATTAAAATCAGGCTTTGGGGCCTCTTTCCAGGCAGGTGCTCCCCAAGGAGAAGGCTAAATTCAGCTGGAGCATGAAGATCATGAAGACCAGTGGTGAGAAGCCAGACAAGTTCAGCTCCTAGGCCAAAGGATCTCCTTGAGCTGGAGATGAACTTGTACCTCAAGGCCTAGCTATGGGAGCAGAATATAACAGCAGCCGAACCCATCATTGAAACTTCAGAATATTTTTTGTTTCAAGAAAAATGTTCCCAACACCAACAGATGCTAGGGCCAAAGTCCCCCACAAAAACTAAGTTGGCTCCATCCGCTCTGCCTGGTCATCATGGAGTCGTGGCTAGGAAGAGACCTACATTCCACATTCCACGTTCTTTGTGGTGAACGAGAGAACAGTCTCCATTTGGTTCTAACAGGCTGTAGAGGGGATTCAAGGGATGCCGAAGCAACTTCTTGTGCCCACCTGGCCCAGGAGTTGACCTCAGCTGATGACGGGATGCTGGCCTGGCTGCAAGCAGGGCTGCCAGTGGCCAGAGGAGAGCAAGCTACAGGGACTGCAGTTCCCAGAGGAGTTGGGTGGCTTTAAGAGCCCTGGGGCCAGGTTCCTGCTGCAGGGAAAAGGCGGTTCACTTTTTCTACTCCCATAAAGTGTGGACCAGGGATGCCAGGGACCAGAGTGCCAGGGCTGTCCATTCTAGGTCAGGGGTGCTGCTGAGGACTGGAGCACCATCCAGGACCACAGTGCCCCTCTGGGATCCGGCCAGCAGGTGGGCATCGGGGTGCTGCTCAAGGTTGCCCTGGCCAGGACCAGGCTGAGCTGTGATTTGCATCAGTACAGGATGATCCAGCCTCCTGCTGAGCTCAGACCCCAAAAATGAAGAGCACCTGCGGCAAGGGGCCACTGCCTGTGCACCTGGCAGGCCCTGACCCCACCTCCTGGTCATCTGTCCTCCATCACTCACAGTGACCTGTGGAATGAAGGCCAGACTCTGGGAGCAAGTTTTCTGAGGCCTCCAGTATTTTTCCTACATTATATTTTCCTTTTATTATTAATTTTTGGAAACCAGAGAGGCCAACAAAGGCTACCGCAGAACTTACAGAAAAGACAATGGAGGTGATGAAGCTTGACCAGCAAATAAAAGAAGTTCAAATCTAGCAAAAGTGGTCACAAAGGAAACTAGGCCGCTCACTAACCAGCAGTGCCTGTCCAGGCTGCCACTAAATCCATGCTGGGAAAGCTAACCAACAAAACTAAGGAGTATTGAGGAGAAACTGAAAGTCAATAGAACTATGCACAGGAAAGTGGTAAGATCCTGTGAATGAGATAAGAATTAGCCTCCTAACATGCCAAATGTACTTTGGAGCTTGAGATGCATCTCTTGGTGAAGGAAAAGCTGAAATCTGATTTGAAGCAGCAGTGGCAGGCAGTGAGGGAGAAACAGTACAGAGAACCACAGACATTATAGGAGGAGCTAAAGGAAGCCCACACCAAGGCAGCTGCAAAGGCCCCAGGAAAAACCATCCCTGCAGAAACAACTGAGTGAGGCCCCTGTGAGCATGCTGGGAAGGAGAGAAAGTGGGGAGCTGAAGAGGAAGACCCAGGCCTGGGAGCAGTAGCAGAGAGGCATGCTTCTCAGTTGTGCCACGACCACCACACAGAGAACCAGTGGTCACACAAAGAGTTAGTGCAGCAGGCCCAGCAGAGCCAGTTGGTGCAGGCCACCCAAAGCCACTTGCACAATCAGAAGCAGCAGCTGCAGCAGAACAGTGGTCTACAGAGCACTTCGTCTGAGCCAGGCAGCAACAGGGTCATCCAGAGGCCGAGAGCACCCCTCCCCTTGGCACCACAGCAAGGATGAATCCACAGAAATTCCTAAACTGTCCTGATTCAGTAGGGACTGGAACACGCATTCTTAGGTGCTGCACAATGCTGGCCAGGAAGGCTGCAGATCTCATTGCTCCTGTAAAATGCCCATCCTGAGGTTTTTGTCTGGAGCATTGGGTGCTTTTCTCTAGCCCTAATGCTAGATAATTGTGTGACCAGCTTCTCTTAATTAGGTTTTTCTTTAATTAGTTGTTGTTAATCATCAGGATGTCCCTCAGACCTCCAGATAACCTAACACCATTGGCCAAGCACTCACATGAAAATAGTTCCAGGAAACCACCTTGAGAAAGTGAAGGGGAAACAGTCACGTGACTTCATCTCATTGCATTGGATTTCTTTATAGAAAAAGCACCCATAAGAATAGCATCTCAAATTGACTTTACATAGCGCTTTCTGCTCTGTAAACAACCAACATCCATTTATCCTCATGCCTTTTGGCCAACTCAACATAAAGCAAATGTTTTTAAGCCTTTTTTAAAGCCCCTGCCACTGACCAGGTAGCTCCCTCTATAGTTTTCTCAGGAGTGAGAAGGGGCTTTAATAACAGCAAAGCCAACAATCACTGGGCAGACTCCCATGCAGCCCTTACAGTTTCAGCTTTCGGTGAACTGAGCAGTGAATGGATAATAAAGGGGACATATATCATGTCAAATCTTTTAAAAACGTTGTGAAGAGATACCTCTAGAATTAGTGAGGTAACTGAATACCTCTGCGAAAATGTATCAAAAATGTTTTTAAATATCTGGACAACTTTTTAAAGAATCTGTGCCTTCTAGTTCTCTAGCAACACCCTAAATTCTAAGTCAACAAGATTACTTAATGTTAAATATAGTGAGTACTTCAGTTTTAGGTCCCTATTACATTTTCTTCTTATATGGGCACCTAATAGCACATGGAATGCCTCTTGTAATTTTTTTAATATATTTTATTGATTATACCATTACAATTGTTCTATTTCCCCCTTCATTCCCCTCCGCCCTGCACACCCCGCCCCCACCATTCCCCCCTTTAGTTTATGACCACGTGTCTCAAGTTCTTTAGATTCTATATTTCCCCCACTATTCTTGCCCTCCTCCCTGTCTATTTTCTACCTACTGTCTATGCTACTTATTCTCTGTACCTTCTCCCCGCTTCTCCTCCTCCCACTCCCCTGTTGCTAACCCTCCATGTGATCTTCATTTCTATGGATCCGCTCCTGATCCTGCTGTCCTCTTGGTTTGCTTTTGTTTTAGGCATGGTTGTTAATAACTGTGAGTTTGCTGTCCTTTCACTGTTCATATTTTTTAGCTTCTTTTTCTTAGATAAGTCCCTTTAACATTTCATATAATAAGGGCTTGGTGATGATGAACTTCTTTAATTTGATCTTATCTGAGAAGCACTTTATCTGTCCTTCCATTCTAAATGAACACTTTGCTGGATAGAGCAGTCTTGGATGTAGGTCTTTGGATTTCATGACTTGGAATATTTCTTTCCAGCCCCTTCTTGCCTGTAAGGTCTCTTTTGAGAAATCCACTGACAGTCTGATGGGTACTCCTTTGTAGGTGACTGTCCCTTTATCTCTTGCTGCTTCTAGGATTCTCTCCTTCATTTTAATCTTGGCTAATGTAATTATGATGTGCCTTGGTGTGTTCCTTCTTGGGTCCAACTTCTTTGGGACTCTCTGAGCTTCCTGGATTTCCTGGAAGTCTTATTTCCTTTGCCAGACTGGGGAAGTTCTCCTGTATTATTTGTTCAAATAAGTTTTCCACTTGTGGCTGTTTCTTTTCCCCTTCTTGTCCCCCTATAATTCAGTTGTTGGAACATTTAAAGATGTCCTGGAGGTTCCTAATCCTCTCCTCATTTTTTTGAATTCTTGTAACTTCACTTTTTCCTGTTTGGGCATTTCTTTCTTCCTTCTGGTCCACCCCCTTGATTTGAGTCCCTGTTTCCTTTCCGTCACTATTGGTTTCCTGTGCATTTCCCTTCATTTCAATTAGTTTAGCCTTCATATGTTCCTCTAATTTGTGGCTAAAATCAGCCAGTTCTGTGAGCATCCTGATTACCAGTGTCTTGAATTGTGCATCTGAGAGGTTCACTATTTCCTGGTCACTTAGAGTTATTGGCTCTGGGGCTTTGAGTTCTTCTTGAGCCATATTTTGGACTGTTTGTGCCTGTTATGTATGAGGAGCAGAGCCCTAGGTGTCCACCAGGGCCGGGCGACCCAGTCTCTGGGTTGTGACTCTGTATGTGGGGGCGGGGCCAACGGAAAGCAATGGCGAGCACCCTTTGCTTCCTCCTACCACCACCGAGGGCCACGCAATTCGTCCCACTGCTTGCGAATGTGCGACCTCAGTCAGCCACTGCTGGGTTCGTTGCTGGGGGCTGTACGGTCCATCTTACTTCTCACTCCCACTGTCTCGAGCCCTCACTGGGTCCGCCCGATGCTACCCTGGATGCCTGGGCACCTGGGGTCGTGGGATCCTTCCTGCCTGACCCTACTCCGCTGCTGGCTCCGCCCCTCTTACCCGTTCGGTAGAATGGTTCGTTGTTGTTGGACTTTTGTGTAGTTCAATTTTTCTGTTGTTTGGCTGCGTCTTTGTTCTCCAAACCTTTGTTGTATTCAAACTTGGTTGTGGAAGAAGGCACAGTGTTTCCACCTATGCCTCCATCTTGGCGGAAATCGCCTTTTGTAATTAATATGTGCCATGTATTTATGCCTTTTTAATGGAACTGGGAATAGTATTTTAAATTAGTAAAGACTTTTTAGACTTTTAGGGTTTTTTTTTCATTTATGACATACTGATGTCTAGAACAATGATTTATTTGAATACTGAATCCTGGTACAGGAATATAACCTCATATTTTAACATTGCGCCTCCATGGGGAAACTATAATGAACTTTACTTTCCAAAAATTGTCAGTAAAGAAAAACTTCAAAATAATTTTCTTGAATTTTGTTTTATTGATATGTGAAATTAATCCCTTCAAATTGTGTTTAAAAAGCACTCTCAATGTGCCTTTAAGTTTTAGTTTTAACAATTTTTCTGTTAAATATATAATTTCTCTATTAAACAGATTTTTTGTTATTAAAAAATTACTTGGATTAATAAAAATAATCAAGTTTTAGGGAAATATGTATTTATCATATAAAGATATTTATAAAATGTGAAATTTTAAAAAACAAGTAGAATATGCAGTATAATTCTGACTTTGTAGAGGGAAAATCTAATAGAGCAAATCGACTAGGATGAAATACACCAAAATGTTGAAAATAATGCTTATTGCTAGGTGAAGAAATATAGGTAATTTTTATTTTCATCCTTATGATTTGTTATGCTTTTTATCATTATATAATGAATATGCTTTGTTTTTATAATCATGCAAAGCACATTATATTTGAAAGAATAAACACAAAGCCCTTACAATATATCTAAATCTTAAGGTAAAAATTTGATAATGTGGAAAGAATAGTTCAAACACAGGTACACAAAGCATGCTGATGCAAAGTAAGATGTGAATAATTACTAATGCTCCCTGTCAAAATGTGCTCAGGCAATGAGTCAACTAAGCTGGGGATTCCTCAAGGGCAGAAGCCATGCTGCCATGCTGTTTACGGAGGAGTTTACAGAAGTGGTTACATGAGATAACCCGGGTTGGAATCCTGGTGTTGTTCTCAGTAGCTGTATGACCTTGGATAAAGTCCCTTAATTTCTCTAACTCTCAGTTTTCTCATTTCTAAAAGACTTTTTAAAAACTGGTTATAATACATAATGGGGCAGCTCTTCAGGGTCAATGATATAATGTATGTCAAATTCTTGGTATGAAGCAGGGCCCTGGTAATGTTCCATGGATGCATGAACGAACTGCTCTAGGTTCTGAGACTGGGGGACTCGGTGGGACTGGAATGGCCAGGGACGTCCCTAGAGAGGGTTCAGATGTGATGGCTTTCAAGGTCTTTCTCCCTGGGACATGAAAGAAGCACTAACATCAGCATCCACAGACCAGAATTCTCATTCCAGCAAAGCATTCAACGTGCCTTAGCTTCTATTACCTTAGTTACAAAGTGGGGTCTTTCTTTGGCTACTCATGAAGTTCCTTACAATAATAAACTTCATTCATTTATTTATTCCTTAATGTAATAAATGCTTTTCAAACATCCTGCTTTATGCTAGATAATGTTCTATGTGTTGGCGGCACAACAGTGAGAAAAACAGAGATTGCTGCCCCAGTGGTGTTCAGAATGCAGGGGGTGTGACAATAAACAAGATAAATAAGGGAACTATATAGGATATTAAGTGATAATAAGTGTTATGGAGAACAGTGAAGCAAGGACAGGGACTAGGAGAGGGTGGTAATTTTAGATAGAGTGCCAGGGAAGGGCTTACTGAGAAAGAGGCATTTGAGTGAGTACCTGAGGTAAGTAAGAAGCACCGTGTGAACATTTGGGAGAAAGAGATTCCAGGCAGAGGAAAGTCCAGAGCAAAGGGCCTGAGGCAGAGTGGAGGGAGTGAGGAAAGGAGCAGCAGCAGAGAGAAACAGATGCAAGGTCTGCAGATGGAACCAGACTGGCTTTTTGCCCCAAGTGAGATGGGCTGCCACCCAGAGCTGTAACAGGGGCCTGGCCATCCTGATTTATATCTTACAAGGCTACCTAGTCTGCTGTCTTGAGAATACGGTGAAGGGGACTAGGGTGAGAGTAGGAAGGCCATTTGGGAAGATTTTGTCGTCACTAGATGAGAGCCAATGGACAAAGCTGGTAGCAGTGGAGACAGCAAAATGAGATAACAAATACAGGCTCACTTTGAAGATTAAATGGCCCCTTAAACATATGATCTGGTCAAACGGCACTGGAGGGCAGCTGGTGCTGCTTCACAGGACCCCCTGCTAGATGCCAAGCACCCCACCCAGAGAAATTCAGTAAGGTGGTGCAGAGGAATTCCTGCCTGGGTGTGGACTGACCCTCAGCACTTGTTTATCACAATGCAGAGCCCAGGCAACATTTCTTTATATGTCTCATGTGTTTGGCACCTTCAACATCAATGCATTTGCTGACACTTAATCCCACTCTGCTCCTCCAGTTTGGCTGGAAACAGGATAACCTGCTACATTTCTGACAGAGAGACTTGGAATGGGGCTTGGCCAAGAAGGGACCAAAGTGTGCGTGCCTTTCCCCAGGGGGCTTCTCTTTCTCTGGGGTACTTAGCGTGTCCTTTTGAGATAATCCGCTGCCTCCCAAGGCCACTTGTCACTAACTGACAGGCTTTTCTCCTCGACAATCTTTTAGAAGCACAAAGAACTTAATCAACCCAAATTACAGGGTCTAATTATTTTCAGGGGTTGGTTTGAATAGCACTGCTTTGGGAGGAGGAGAAACAGTCTAAGGGGAGAATTTCTTCTTGAATAGACTGTTCTCAAAAACACATCCTTGGCAGCCCATTAATTATATTTCATTTTGACAGATCTCTTACATAGTTGTTATATCTTTAGGGGGAAAGAAGGTGTTGGGTGATTAATTGGTTGATAGTGTATGTTAATTGGATGCAAATTAAATTTAAATTTAATTCATATTTTAAACACTTAATTTAACTCAGGACCAGAAAATTAGAATATTCAAGCTTCTTGAAGGAACTTGTCTTTCTATCTGTCACCTTCTACGTCTATTGGCACTTTCTCCTTATTTACAAACTTGTTTTTCAAGAGAAAGAATCAGAGGGTTCTTGGAACTTCCAGCTATAATAGGAAATGTTGGTTCTTGCAATACATAAATATTTAGTTGCTTGATCGAAAAAATACATATACCTCCACCCTATTACTTCAATTTGTTCTGAACAAGTCCTGTCAGGTAGGGTAGTGATCCTGTTGGATTCTGTTCCCCTGGCTGGATAATTGAAGAGGGACTTCCTGCAGAGAGTTTGCTCTGAGTCTCAGAAAGACCCTGAGATGCTGTGGGAGAAGCCAGACAGCCTGGAGGTGTCGGGGAGAAGGGGAATTCATGATAATGGAAGCTTCTCAGAAATTTTCTGAGACCTTGGAACAATCAAAGTATCTTCTGTTTCTGGTCTGGTCTACAAGCAAAGAAAACTGTGACCACAAGTATGCTAGGAGGAGCAAGGGCTTCACCGTTTGCCCTGGATTTGTATACTGGCTCCACCTTAGAAAAGTTGCTTTGTTCTTCTGAGCCTCAGTTCTCTCATCTTTAAAGTGGGATAGTAGTGCTAGTCTTACAATTATATGACAAGGGTAAAGTGGGATCATTAATGCTCTTGAAAGCCTAACACACTGCACAGAGTAAGAAGTTCAATGCCTGTAGGGAACTGTTGGTGGCACTGCCAGGCCGTTCCAATGTCACCTAGTCCTGTGGAACACCTGAAACCAGGCGTGACTACTGTGGTTGTTAGCACACACATACGTGCTGTACCCCAGTCTGTCCTTGGCCTTTGTTCTGTCTTGGTCCTGACACCTGAGGTCTGAATATCCTTTTCTCACTAACTGGCTTTCTTGTCAGCTTTCCTAGAGAAGCCTCTAGAAAAAAAGGCTGGGAGAAACTATGGCCCCCCAGGGAACAAGAAGCTCATCTATTTCATTGATGACATGAACATGCCCAAGGTGGATGCCTATGGGACGGTGCAGCCCCACACCATTATCAGGCAGCACCTGGACTACGGGCACTGGTAAGAGCCCACGCTGGGCATGGGGGCTGGTGGGGAGAGGACCAGGGCAAGACTGTAGGCCCGTCGCCATTCCCTGGAGGCTGCATACCTCAGCCTGGCTCTGGTGCCAGAGGAGATTCCCCATGAAACTCCATTCCTCACGGAGTCTCTGCTCGCTGGAGGGTGTTTTCAGGCAGCGGCTTTGCTCCCCAAGTGAAAAGAAGGTACTGAGCTCACATCTAAGGGGGAAAGCCTACTTTTTATTCAATATTCTTCTCAAAAGTTACCTTCTCCAGATCCCCAGAGAAGAATGAACCACTCCCCTTCCCCTCCTGTTGGTCTCATAGCACCAAGCAGGCACCTCAGTGACCACACCTAACACACTGCGTAGTGCTGAGTGTCTGCGGGTCTTAACGACCCTAGTCTCTTTAGAGCAACTCACAGGTTCAATATTATCTCTTGCAACAGTATAGTTTTTAATGGCAAAAGGCCTGAATTTGCCAAAAAAAAAAAGCAAGTCAGTGATGTGAGATTATTTGTCTCACCTTCATACCTCACATGGAATCAGCTGATGAAAAAGAGTAGGGAGTACGAAGAGAGAATTCAGGGACAACTAGAGTTGGAGTGGTAACTTGAGTCGCCTTTCATTCATTCCCAAGTCTCTGTTGGATGCCTGCCATCTACAACCACCCGCAATCTCCACACCAGCATCTGAGCAGCCAAACTAAACTGGAAGGAATCAGAGTCAGACTTCCCAGTTTTACTGTGGATTCATTCATGGTCACAAGTCTTAAACGAGAAGTAGAAATTTCTTGGAAATTCTACCATATTGCTTCTGTATGTTTACATTTCCATGCTCAGAAATGTCCACAAGCTTCCCACCCACCTCAGCTGGTGACCACGCGCCATCTGCCATCTTGCTTACACATCTATACAACTTAGTTGCATCCCCAAGCACTCTCTGTCCCTGCTCCTGTTACATCTTCCCTGAGGCATAACCACCCACCAGCATCTGGATTCTACTTTCTTCCACCTCCTGAAATCCTCATTTCATCAACTAGTCCCCTGTCTCCTTCACACATATATTTAAATTTGCATACATTTCTATTGTTTTAAAAAATCATTCTCTATTTACTGCTCTTTCTCTCCCTGCATAATCAAATTCCTCACTCTGTCTTCACTCCCTCATCTCCTGCTCATCTTCAGTCCAGTATTATTTAGTTTCTTTTTTTAAAAAAAGATTTTATTTATTTATTTATCTTTAGAGGGGAAAGGAGAGAGGGAGAGAAACATCAATGTATGGTTGCCTTTGGTGTGTCCCCTGCTGGGAGTTGGCCTGCAGGGAACCAGCCTGCAACCCAGGCATGTGCCCTGACTGGGAATCGAACCTCGATCCTCTGGTTCGCAGGCCCGCACTCAACCCACTGAGCTACACCAGCCAGGGCCTATTTAGTTTCTATTTCCTCCATTTTAGTAAACTGTTCTTGTCCAACTACTAACTGCATCTTTATTATGAAATCCAACAGATCCAGCTGAGTCACCATCTTTTTTCTTCTCTCTGCAGCACTTGATGTAGTTAACTATTTTCTCTTTCTGGAAATACTGACTTCCTTTGCCTTCTGGGGTGCTGAGCACCCCCGATTTTCCTCCTACCTCTTAGTCGGTCTTGGTAGTCTCCTTCCCGTGCTATTTCCATAAATATTGGATCCTACAAGATTTTATCCTGGGCTCATGTCTCTTCTCAGTCTCTGTGAGTGGATCCAGATGTTTTTTAACCATCTGGATCCAAACATGTGAGTGATAGGGCACATTGCACCTTGCCTTGACAAGGCACATAGCTGTCTGGCCCCTCACACAGTGCTCACCTGTGATTTCTGACTCTTCCAGGTATGACCGGAACAAGCTGTCTCTAAAGGAGATCATGAACGTACAATATGTTTCCTGTATGAACCCCACTTCAGGAAGCTTCACCATCAACCCACGTCTGCAGGTAAGGGAGGAGCCATGGCCCTGGGATCCTAAATGCCGCCTCACCAGGGTTGATGCCACTTGATCGTAAGTAATTATTGGCCCTACCCCACTCCAGCCTTTAAAACTGGTAAATCATAAGTTGTTAACTTTCTGGGAAGAAAAACTCCTTGACCTAGGGTCATGAAGCTGTTTAGAGATGAAAGGGGTCATAGAGATAGATGAAATGGCTCTCTCAAGGTCGTGTGGATATTCGGTGTCAAATTTAGATTTGGAATCCAGTTTCCTGAGTCCAGTTCAATTCACTTCCTACTACCCCATACTGACATCTTTGACCCAAAATCCAAAGCCCATTCTTCCTCATTTTAGGTTCAACCTAAATTTAGGTTTCGTGTTTAAAAAACCTGACCAGAATATAGAACGCAAAGCCCTTAGGTGGATTCTTTACTGTTATATCAAAAATCAGAAAAGGTGATTTTTAGTCTGTGATAACAAGTGTCTAACTCAGGCCCCCCCACATGCCTCTGTTTCCTCACAGCGTCACTTCAGTGTTTTCGTCCTTTCCTTTCCGGGAGCAGATGCCCTGTCCTCCATCTATGGCACCATCCTGACTCAGCACCTGAAGCTTGGGAACTTCCCAGCATCTCTGCAGAAATCCACCCCCCAGCTAATCAATCTAGCCCTCACCTTCCATCAGAAAATTGCCACCACATTCCTACCCACAGCAATCAAATTCCACTACATCTTTAATCTCAGAGACTTGGCCAATATTTTCCAGGTGAGTCCATCTGCTCCAAGACATCAAAGAAGTCTCAGTGATGATCCAGTCCCTCACATTCTTAGTAAAATAATAGTTAATGCCAAACTCTTGGCAGAGGCCCAGTTCCTATGGAGTCAAGAACATAAGCTGGTACTAGAGCCCCACGGGTCCGGGACTGAGGACCTCAAAAAACAGAGTTCTGTCTGTCTGCCAGCTCAATTACTTTCCAATAGGCACAATGCATTTTTGAGTTGGTTCCTTTGGACTGGAGAACGCTCAGCATCTTGGAGATAATGTTACATAATCATTTCAGCATGCCTAGGGAAAAAACAGCACAGAATGAAAGAGAAAACTATTTTGCAGGCCCTGGTGATACATCCATTGTGCTTGGATGAAAACGAATGTCCCAACCATGCAGGATGGCTCTGCCTCCTGAAGAAGCCATGTCATAATATTCCTGAGCCACCACCTTCCAGCCTCTGGGATCCTCAGTTCCAAATATTCCAGGTTCTTCTCCAGGCCAAAGCCATTTCAGACCATTTCAGCTGCTCATCTGAATTCTGATGGGCTCTCTCTGCCCGTGGCTTCCAGTTGCTTGACCCTTCACTCAGAGAGCACAGTGCAGCAAACCTGGCCCTCTCTTCCCCTCAGTCCAGTGTAGCATCCTCACATGGTGACATCCACAACTCTCCCATCCTGGACAAGAATTTGCACAGATGCCAGTTCAGAGAGACCCCACCCTGAGATAGCCCTGGACCATTATTGGGAGAAAATGCCTTTCACACTAACCAGAGGCCACACCTGTAAGGAAGTGTCAGCCAGGTCAGGCAGGACCCTCCATGGGCAGCACATGTGTTTGTAATGAATTACTCAGCACACTGCCTGTGCAGATCTGACTCTGGGGAACCCAAGACTAGCCAAGGGCCACATCCTGAGGACATAGGGCACAGGTGGCAAACACAAGGCCCATGGGCTGAATCCAGCCCTCCACTTTGTTTCACCTGGCCCAGCACCTTGTTTCTATCCAGTGGCAGCATTGAGCTCTTGCTTAACAGGTAAGGAGTAGTTACTTTTATACAGTCCTAAAATTACATTCAGCCCTTTGAAGGCAACCATGAGGCTGATGTGGCCCCCAGTGAAAATGAGTTTGACACCCCTGACATAGGGCCTACATGTTCCACCCAGGACTCTTGGTTATAAAGAGCAGAAACCCACTAAACTGTTCAAATATCTGTTCAAATATCTAAGAGCTATGCCCCCAGAGGCTAGAACTGAAGGTGGCATCACTGAGGCCCGCAGCAAGGTCCAGTCTCAGAACATCTGTAAACTGGCACAGAAGAGCACTCCTGGAAAGACCACAGACCTCCCAAGCATCACCTCCTTAAAAATGAGGGAGCAGAGAACTGCTAAGATTATACAGATTTACCTGAGAGCGCTCAGCCAGCCAGTGAAGAAACTGGAACTAGAATCTTAGTCTTTGGGTTCCTGGCCTAGACCCCTTTCCATCACCACATCATTCAGTGCTTCTCATCTGTACTTTCAACGAGGCAAACAAGCCTAGGAGAGTTAAGGTAGCAAGAAGGACTCAGCTCCGAGTCTGAGTCTTTAGGTCCATAGCCATCAGGCCTGGGTGATGGCCAGATTTGTGTGTACCCACGCTTATCTCCCTTTTATTGAGTATTAATTTCAAAGGACATTTTTTATCACATGATCCCTCTCTTAAATCTCACTGTAGCATGATGAGGTGGGGGTGTTACCATCTGTATTTTCCAATTTAATAAGAAAAGGAGTTAAAGTGAGTTGATGAAATTCACATTGCTCATAGCGGCAGAACCCAAGAGAAAAGAGACGTGAAGTCTCTTCCAGAAGCACCCAGACCTAGCTCCTATCTGGGCGGGCACTTTGTCACCTGTACAACTTAAACTTTATATTCATGACAACCCTTTGGGATACACATTCTTATCCCAGTTCAACAGAGACTCAGAGAAGTTACCAGCTAGGAGATGCCAGCATGAATAGTAGAAGAGGTAGAAAAGTGTAAAACAACATTAGTGAAGTAACAAGCAGCCTGTTCTGGTGGGGACAGAGAGCGATAGCAAGGGGCTGGCAA
This sequence comes from Sturnira hondurensis, assembly GCF_014824575.4. Lineage (NCBI taxonomy): Eukaryota > Metazoa > Chordata > Mammalia > Chiroptera > Phyllostomidae > Sturnira > Sturnira hondurensis. The sequence goes on along the minus strand of NW_028092466.1, from coordinate 1,304,596 downwards.
GAGTGGAAAGATCATCTGAGCCTGGAGTGAGCCCTCATAAAAAGCCTTACTTTATTTAATCTGTGACAGTAGCTGATGTTTACTGAGCACAGTTCTAAGCCTGATGATTTAATACAACAACCATATGAGGTAAAATACTGACCGTTTCAGTTTAGAGATAACAAAGCTGCGCCACTGACAAATCAAGTACCAAGAGCATGAACACAGAGCTGGTGAGCAGCAGCGATGATGCTAGCCACACAAAGCTAGAATATTCAGCTCCACTGTGCATGTAATTGGGGTGAGTGAGGCTTCCTGAGGAAAGTTCTATTGCAGCCTTGTTTTAGGGGTGATAGTGGAGTGGGGGTGAGTCTCTTGTTCCCCAGTCTGTGTCTTTGCCAGACTCAGGTGGCTTCAGTAGCCACCCCTGGGCTCTGTGTCCCAGCCAGGCTTGTCTGCAGCCTGCCAGCTGTCAGCCACTTGCTGCAAGGGTGGGAGAGTACAGCTCCCTTGAAGTGCCTGCCTCCCCCAAAGAACACAGTCCCGTGCTTTCCTCCAGAGGTGAGCTGCTAGCTCAAAGCTTGACCACATGCTTCCCCTACATCCTCCCACCTGCCTGCCTGTCTGGGGGCCTGATGGATGACAACCCTGCATAGGGAGTCCAATGTTTTCCTCCATCCAGCTGTATTGGAGGCCCTACCATTGAGACCAGCTCTGCACTTCCTCCCTCTGTCCCATTCAGGACAGCACTTGATAGTTCTCTGAGTAGCAGAAATAACTATCCGTTCCCATCTCAATGTGACACATCACTATGTAGAAGGCACCAAGTTTACACTCACCATGCTCATGCTGACTCTGCGCTTCACTGTCAGTCAGCCCAGGTGTTCAGCTATAATAGAGCTGAGAGTCCTCAATAGCAACCCTCACTGCCAAACACAGCCCTAGGAATTAGGATGCCTGGTGGGTGCTTCTTTCTGCCCTCCACAGTTCATGCATGACTGTGGACCTAGTGGAATGTCTTCTTTTTTTAAAAGAAATTTTTACTAAGTGTAGCATAAAAGTAGAAAAGCACGTAAGTCCTAAGTATGGAGCTTGGTTAATTGTCACAAAATCGTCACACCTGTGTAACCACAACTCAAAATCACAGCTCAAGGAGAACATTCCCTAGTTCCTGAAGCTCCTCTTCCTCTGCCTTCAAGCACTCTTTCCTCCTCGGTGTTTGGTATTATGATGGTACCAATACATAGAATCGGACCATTGGTAAAAATAAGAACAATTTCTTTCCTTCCAGTCTTTAAATCTTCTATTTCTTTTCCCTGTCCTATTGTTCTGGCTACAACTGCTAATACAATGGTGAAAAGAGGTGGTGAGTGTGGTCTTGTTGCATTCTTAATTATAGGGGGAAAGCTTTTAATAGTTGACCATGAAGTGTGATGCTTACTTATTACAGGTCTGTGTGGATGCTCTTTATCAGATTAATTCCTTCTTTTTCATACTTTCATTACGAGTTTTAATCATGAATCTATGTTGAAACTTAAATTATTTCTCTGTATCTATTGAAATCATTATATCATGTTTTTCTCCTTTTTACTGGAAATGTGATAAATCACATTATTTTTTAATGTAAGATTAATCTTGCACTTAGGTAGTCAATCCAACTTAGTTGTTACATGTTAAGCTTTTAATATTTTGCTGGATTCCACTTACTATTTTTTCTGTATAATTTTTGCATCTATATTGAATGTCCTATAATTTTTCTTTTTTCTATTATTCTAAGGTTATGAAGCCCTACTAAGAGACAGTGGGAAATGTCTCCTCTTTTTTTCCTCTGAAGATTTTGTAAAATGTGTTGTGCTTTCCTTAAATGTCAGAAGAATTTACTGATGAAATCACCAGGAGTTTTTTTTGTAGAAGATTTTAAATTATAAATTTAATTTATTTAATACATATTAGACATTTCAAATTTTCTGTTTCTTGATGTATCAGTTCTGGCAAGGTGTTGATGTCAACAATTTATAGTTGATTGACATAAAACTTTATTATCCTGTTATTATCTTTCAAATATCTGCTGTAACAGACATCATGTCTTCTTTCTTATTCTGAATATTGGTTACATATGCCTTTTCTCTTTTTTCTTTTTATTTTCTATTGGTCTTACTAGAGAGTTATCAATTCTGCTAGTGTTTTCAGAGAAACTAAAGTTACCGATATTATGATTTTTACTTTATTGACTGTATTTGATATTTGTTTTTATTAATATTTACTCTTATCTCTTTCTTCCTACTCACTTTGGGTTTTGGATTAGTTTGTTCTTCTTATTTCTAACTTCTTGACAGGGCTCCTGGGGTCATTATTTGTCAGCCTTCCTAGCTGACTGGCCCTTTTCTTATTACTGAGCACACTTTATATCTAACCATGGCTCTTGCTTTAAAGTCAACTTTGTATGATATTAGCATGGTTACTGCATATTCTTTTAGTATGTTTATGCTGTATTGTTTTCCAGCTTCTCATCCAGTTCTTTTGTACTTTTGTACTCAAGATACATTTTCTATAGGCAGCATACAGTTAGATTTTTAAAATCTAGTCTGATAATCATTGCCTTTTAATTAAAATATTTAGTTCATTTATATTTGATGCTATTTTATATAATAAATATTTAAGATTAAATCAGTGATATGCTATTTGTTTTCAGTATATCCTATCTAGTCTGTGTTTCCTTTTCTTTAATTTCTTGAATTTTATTGAACTAATTATTTTTTATTCTTTATGATTTTTCTTTTAGTATGCTATTCACCCTTTTACTATTCATCTAATGATTACCAAGTACATCATTTTATCCTTTTTCCTTTATAAATAAGTACTTTTATCAATTACCATACAGTGCAGGGACCTTACAACAATTTGCCTGTCTTCAATTTTTATGCTCATTATTTATTTTAATTTAATGCGGATTGAAAACCCATAATACACTAATATTTTTGTCTTAGTAAGTCAATATTATTTAGATTTCCTCATGTTACCCTTTTCATTGATTTTTATTCTTGCTGCATCTCAGTTTTATTAGATTAAAAATGAATTTATTTCTTATTTTTAAAGAATTTTGGAAGGGGATTTCCTTCCAACCAATTCTCAGTTAGCAGCAGTTTTTTCCTTCCAGCACTTTGAAGGTGTTATTCCGTTGTCTTCTGGTTTCCATTGTTTCTATTGAGAAATTATCCATAAGCCTTACTGTTCCTTTGAGAGTGTATGAGTCTGTGGGGGAAAAAAGTTTCTTTCTTCACTTGTCCACTTCTAAAATTTTTTTCGGTCTTTGATTTTCAAAAATTTCATTATTATGCCTAAGATGTCTAGAAGGTATTTTTTTATATTTATCCTGCTTAGTGTTTGTAGCATTTTTGAATCTGGTTTAATGTCCTTTTCTCAGTTTGGGATGTGTTAGAGCTACAATTCCTTTTTCTTTTTCTTTTTAATTCTTTACTTCATGGAAATTTAAATTTTTTTAAATTTGTTATTGTTGTTCAAGTACAGTTTTCTGCCTTTTCCCCACCACCCCAGCCTACCCCACCTCCCTCCCCCATTTCTTTATTTTCACAAATATATTTTATTGATTATGTTATTACAGTTGTCCCATCTCCCCCCTTCATTCCCCTCCACCCTGCAAACCCTCTCCCTCCCACATTCCCCTCCTTTAGTTCATGTCCATGTGTCTTAAGTTTTTTAGTATTTACATTTCCCATACTATTCTTGCCCTCCCCCTGTCTATTTTCTGCCTACCATCTATGCTACTTATTCTCTGTACCTTCTCCCCCCTCCGCCTACTCCCCTGTTGCTAACCCTCCATGTGATCTCCATTTCTGTGGTTCTGTTCCTGTTCTAGTTGTTTCCTTAGTTTGTTTTTATTTTAGGTGTGGTTGTTAGTAATTATAAGTTTGCTGTCATTTTACTGTACATGTTTTCGATCTTCTTTTTCTTAGATAAGTCCCTTTTTACATTTCATATAATAAGAGTTTGGTGATGATAAACTCATTGAGCTTGACCTTATCTGAGAAGCACTTTATCTATCCTTCCATTCTAAATGAAAGCTTTGCTGGGTAGAGCAATCTTGGATGTAGGTCCTTGTCTTTCATGACTTGGAATATTTCTTTCCAGCCCCTTCTTGCCTGTAAGGTCCCTTTTGAGAAATCCACTGACAGTCTGATGGGAACTCCTTTGTAGGTTACTCCTTATCTCTTGCTGCTTCTAGGATTCTCTCCTTCATTTTAATCTTGGCTAATGTAATTATGATGTGCCTTGGTGTATTCCTCTTTGGGTCTAACTTCTTTGGGACTCTCTGAGCTTCCTGGACTTCCTGGAAGTCTATTTCCTTTGCCAGATTGGGGAAGTTCTCCTTTATTATTTGTTCAAATACGTTTTCCACTCGTGGCTGTTTCTTTTCCCCTTCTGGTACCCCTATAATTCGGATGTTGGAACGTTTAAAGATGTCCTGGAGGTTCCTAAGCCTCTCCTCATTTTTTGGAATACTTGTTTCTTCATCCTTTTCTGATTGGATGTTTCTTTCTTCCTTCTGGGCCACTCCATTGATTTGAGACCTAGTTTCCTTCCCATCACTATTGGTTCCCTGTACATTTCCCTTCATTTCACTTAGTTTAGCCTTCATTTGTTCATCTAATTTGTGACTAAAATCAACCAGTTCTGTGAGCATCCTGATCACCAGTGCTTTGAACTGTGCATCTGATAGGTTGGCTATCTCTTGGTCACTTAGAAGTATTCGCTCTGGGGCTTTGAGCTGTTTTTCTGCTTGAGCCGTAATGTTTTGGTGTGTTCGCACCTGTTATGTATGAGGGCCGGAGCCTTAGGCATTCACCAGGGCAGGGCAACCCAAGTTGCTGGGTTGTGACACTGTATGTAGGGGCAGGGTCAGAGAGGGAAAAAAATGGTGCTTTGCTCCACTCTCAGTTGCACCTCAGCCTCTTTCACCACTTCCCCCAAGCAAATTGGGCCTTTCTGATGCTGATTCTCATGTGGGTGGGCTTGTGAGCGTTCTAGGACCTTGTGGGTTTCTCCAATGAACTTTCCTATGAGGGTGGGAGTCTCTCCCTAAGCCTCAACCCCCACAAGTGTTTTCAATTGGTGTTTTAAGGCTTTATTTCCCAGTTCTAGGACCCTGGGTTGCACTAGGACCTTGGGTTGTGCAATCTGTCTCGCTCCCCAGTTATCTGCACGCGAATGTGGGACCACTGCACGGTCAGCCAGCCACTTTGCACACAGTGCCCCACTTCTCAATTGCTGCCTCACTGGGTCTGCCCATTCCTACCCCATGCCTGGGGTCTGCCAGCCACTGCCTGGGTGCCCAGGGTCTGCCCAGTGCCTCCTTGCATGCCTGTTGCTGCCTTATGTGCCCTGGGTGCCTTGCACACCTGGTGTCACTGCTTCCTGTGCCACCCCTCTCCGCTTGGCAGTCTGACTCGCCCCACCTACTGGTCTGGATGAATGTGTCTATTTTAACTTCTTGATTGTCAGGCTTCCATACCGTTTAATTTTCTTTCGGTTTTGGTTGTTACTTTGTTTCTGAATTGTTGTTGTCCTTATTTTGGTTGTTCGAGGAGGCACAGTGTGTCTACCTACACCTCCATCTTGGCCGGAAGTCGACCCTCCCCTGTTTGTTTAAACATTGTTTCCACTTCTCTCCTTCTACTTTTGGTACCCCAGTGCAAGTATAGACCTTTTCACTGTGTCTCATGTGCTTCATTTGCTATGCATTTTTCTTTGGTAATTTTTCTTTTTTTTCCCTGTTTGTTATTGAGTCTGAATATTTTGTGCTGATCTCTCTGTTCACCAGCTCCCTTTTCAGCTGTGTCTTTTCCTTGTTAACCCCATTTGATAGTATCTCAATTTCAGTAACTGTAATATGGGGATAATTTTTGATTTGACAATTTCTGTTTGACTTATTTTTAAAGATTTTAGTACTATGCTGAGATTCTTTACCTGGTAATCTAATTTCTTGGTCATATTATAGTTTTGATAAGTTTTGAGACTGGTATTTACAATACCTAGATCTTCTGTAAGTCAGTTTTTCTTGATTTTGGTCATACCTCCTGGTATTTCCAGTAATTTGTTTGATTGACAGACTTACGAGTTCTAAAGTGTGCAGATAACTTGAGGGTTTAGATGATGTTATTTTCCTTCAGAAATTACATACTTATGCTTCTCCAAGCAGTTACCAGGGATTGAGGAGGTTGAAGTTGGGCTTGAGTTCCTGTGAGGCCTGAATTACTTGTTCACCCACACTCCTAGCATTTGACAGAGTCCTTGGGGGCTTTAGCTATAACCTCTTTCTTGGTAATCCCTGACCTCCAGTTTCCATCCTTCCTACCCCATGAGACAAGAAAGCTTTTCAGCATCCTAACCTCTCACTCATCTCTGTCTTAGCAGTTTCCGAACCTATAAGCCATTGCTTGTGAAATGGCAAATGCCTGAAGGAGATAAATGGAACCAAAGTCAGGGTCAATCTTGCTTCCTCCTCTTCTCTCTAGTACTCAAGCCCCTTAAGTCCTTGCTCACTTGATTACTTTCTGTGGTGGACTCCAGCCAGCAGAGTCTGCCTGTTCTGGCTGACGATGAGAAGAAATGCATGGACGACAGCAATCCTGTGGAGAAAAAGGGAAGGGCCCGGCTACTCTCTCAAGGGGAGAGTGCCTATGGATGCCTTGGCCACTCCCTCAAGAGGGGAGAGCCCTTTTGGCTGTTAAATGCTCAACCTGTGCCCGCAGGGTGTGAAGATTGCCAGAGAGAGTGAGCAAGGCTTCTGCTTACTAGAGAGTGTGGTCGCAAGAGAAGATGACCTTGGAAAGATACCCTTTTTCCCTAAAATACAACACACCCTATGCCCTTCGAAAAGCACTCTGGGTCGTCTGCCCTTACCAGGGGGCTGTTGTGTGCGTTCCAACCACATTATGAGTCAGCCACGTCTGGCGCCCAGAAACAGAAATGCAAAGGCTATCAGCCAAGGCTATCAGCCATTGTGGTCAACACACCAACATGGGTGGAACACGTACAACGGCCCAGGTAAGGGCTGACAACCCCAAGTGCTTTTCGAAGGGCATAGGGTGTGTTGTATTTTAGGGAAAAAGGGTATCTTTCCAAGGTCATCCTCTCTTGCGACTGCGCTCTCTTTAGTAAGCAGAAGCCTTGCTCACTCTCTCTGGCAGTCTTCGCAACCTGTGGGCACAGGTCGAACATTTAACAGCCAAAAGGGCTCTCCCCTTTTGAGGGAGTGGCTGAGGCATCCATAGGGGCTTTCCTCTTGAGGGAGTGGTCATGCTGTTCACTTTTTCTCCACAGGATTGTTGTCACTTGTGCATTTATTCTCAGCGTCAGCCACAACAGGCAGACTCTGCTGGCCAGAGTCTGCCACAACTTTCTGATGCCTCTAAAAAGATAAACTTAAAAATAATTTTTGTATTTTTTATAGTTGATCTCAGTGGGTTGGTCTGTGATCAGCTATTCTTCCATTACCAAAAGCAGAAATATTGGTAGAGGTTCTTTCAATGTTCTAGTGATTGATGGATTCAATGTTAGTTAATTCACTCCTTCAACAAGCATCCACTTAGAATCTAGTATATGAATCTAGTATATACTAATCTAGTATATTACTAGCACTATGCTAGGTGCTAGTAATAAAATTATTAAAACAAACCATATCCAAAATGAAATCTCTCCATTTATCTCCCTTTGGGACACTCGCCATGACCTAGAAGAGGCAAACCTGAGCAAAGAAAAATAATTGTAGAACCTAATAATTCTCTTATAAATATATATTTATACATAAAAGGTTATGTGGGCCACATCAGGGAAGTGATGTTGGACAGGGAAGAAGTCATGGAGGACTCCAACCAAGGATGCCAATTTATCTAGAGCTTGAAATATGAGCAGAGCAAACAAAGAAAAAGACATGAAGCACAGAAAGTAATCTGAGCTTTGTAAAACTAAAATCTAGATTTTATGGGTTGTGGTGATCAGAGTAATCTTGAGAAAGCAGACTGGGGTGAGTGTTTTAAGATGGCGGCGGAGTAGGACAAAGGATTTTGCTTCCCCCCATACACCAGAGAAAAACCAGGCTGATCTGTGGAGGAGCGCAGCAGATAGCCAACAGAGACCCAGCATATAGGAAGGTACGATTCCCAAAAGTGTAGCGGACACTGATGACTAGAGGTTGAGTAGAGGAGATGACCTCAGGTCAACAAGGTACAAGGGAACAGCGCATAGGCTGCAGGCCTTCTGCCAGGCTGCGCCAGGCTTCGGCCAGTCTGCCTTGGTCTCTGGGAGCCAAGGGCGAGCAACAATGACCCCGGGAGAGAGCCAGTCATCAGCACCCTCCTTATCCAGCAGGGTACAGATTGAAAAATACCAGGAGAGATAGGTTTGCCTGTGGTGGCAGAGAGAGGAGTGGGCATTAGGAAGCAAACCAGAGAGCTCTGATACCCGTGGAGTCAGGCTATGGTTGCCGACTTGGGGGAACTGAGAGTCACCCATACATTCCCTATAGCAAGGGACCTGAGCCGGGTCTGCCACAGACTCTGGAAGCTGCAGGCTGACAGCAAGGCCCTTGGAAGAGAGCCTGTGATCAGCTCCCTCCCTACCCAGCCGGGCGCAGACTGAACAACGCCAGGAGTGAGGCCGCGGTTGCCGGCATGGGAGAATTGAAAGTTGCCCTGTGCCTTCCACCATAGTAGTGGGAAAGGTCCTCGTCCAAGCCTGCGAGACCAGGAAATCCTGGCTGGGAGCGCACACCATCACGCCAGGCCAGGACTGTGAATCCTAGGGAAAAATCTGCTCTCGGGGTGCTGGAGAGCGGTGCCAGGCTGGATCTTGGGAGGGCACTGGTGAGACCGGTTGAGTTCACCTAGAAGCGTGGAAGGCCACACTAATAGCCCCTCAGGCTGCTGCAGCTAGTGAGATGAGAAGAAAAGGTTTGACCAGCTAGAAACCAATAAGAGGAGGAGGTGAAAGCGGAGAACACCAAGATACCTGCAGGAGACTGCACCACTGAATTTCACAGGTATCCTACCACAGAAGTTCACACCATAAACACAGGGAACCAGAACAGATCAATTTAAGAAGCTGAGGCCAACAAGAAGAGTATCACAAAAAAAGGGGAAGACAAAGAAACAATCCCCAAATGAAGAAAAGGAAGAAGTCTCAGAAAGAATGTTAGATGAAATAGAAGCAAATCAACTATCAGATGTTGAATTCAAAGCACTGGTTATCAGGAAATTCAAAGAGCTTACAACAAGCTACCAGAAACTACAGGGGAGCTACAATGAACTCTCCGCAAACTATATCAACATGAAAAAGGAAATAGAAACCATCAGCAGAGGCAAAGAGGAAATGAAGAATACAATTTCCAAACTGAAGAACACAGTAGAAAGTATGAAAAGTAAGATCAATGAAACGGAAGACTGCATCAGTGAGCTAGGGGACAGAGTAGAAAGAATCTCCCAGATGGAGCAAGTAAAGGAAAAGAGAATCAGAAAGAATGCGGAGGGATTAAGAGAAATAAAACAAATATGAAATGTAATAATACCCAAACAATAGGAATACCAGGAGAAGAAGAAGAACAAGGGATAGAAAACCTATTTGAAAGAGTAATTACGGAAAATTTTCCTAAGTTGAGGAGAGAGAAAGTCACACGAATCCAGGAATCGCAGAGAGTTCCAATCAGGTGGAACCCAAAGAGGCCTACTGCAAGACACATCATCATTAAAATGGCAAAATTCCAAGACAAAGAGAGAATCCTAAAGGCAGCAAGGGAGAAAAAGGAAGTAACATACAAGGGAGCCCCAATAAGGTATCCTACTGACTTCTCAATGGAAACATTCCAAGCAAGAAGAGAACAGCAAGAAATATTCCAAGTAATGAGAAACAGAGGCCTACAATCAAGGCTACTTTACCCAGCAAGGCTCTCAATCAGGATAGAAGGCCAAATAAAGAGCTTCCAAGACAAAAAAAGTCTAAAAAAATATGGCTCCACCAAACCAGCTCTACAAGAATTATTAAAAGGGCTGCTTTAAGGAAAGAAAGAAAAATAGAGAAATGGACAGGGACACAGGTACATAAATGGCAATGAATAAGTACTTTTCAATAATAACCTTAAATGTAAATGGATTAAATGCACCAATTAAAAGACATAGAATAGCTGAATGGATAAGAAAGCATGATCCACACATATGCTGCCTACAAGAGACCCACCTCAGGACAAAAGACCATCACAGACTAAAAGTGAAAGGCTGAAACAAATTTTCCAAGCAAATGGACAAGAAAAAAAGCTGGGGTAGCAATTCTCATATCAGACAAAATAGACTTCAAGAAAAGGGCCATAAAGAGAGACCCAGAAGGTCACTTCATAATACTCAAGGGAAGAATTCACCAAGAAGACATTAACATCGTAAATATATATGCACCCAACATAGGAGCACCCAAATACATAAAGAAAATCCTTGACCTCAAGAAAGATATTGACAGCAACACAAATATAGTAGGGGATTTTAACACCCCACTGTCAAAAATGGATAGATCTTCCAAATAAAATATCAACAAAGATACTGTGGCATTAAACAACACCCTAGATGAAATGGACCTAACTCATATATATAGAGCCCTTCATCCCAAAGAAGCTAAATACACATTCTTTTCAAATGCACATGGAACATTGTCAAAGATAGACCACATGATAGGACACAAAACAAGCCTCAACAAATTCAGGAAAATAGAAATCATACCAAGCATTTTCTCTGATCACAAGGGACTGAAATTGGAAACTAACCCCACAGGAAAAAAACAAAAACACCCAAAATCATGGAGACTGAAAGGCATGCTATTAAACAACAAATGGGTCAAGAAGAAAATTAGGGAAGAAATCAAAAAGTTTCTGGAAACAAATGAAAATGAACTCACAATAACCCAAAACTTATGGGACACAATGAAGGCAGTCCTGAGAGGGAAGTTCATAGCAATACAGGCTTACCTAAAGAAGATAGAAACATTTCAAACAAACAACCTAACCTGGCACCTGCAAGAACTCGAGGAACAACAACAAAGACAGCTCAGAGCAAGTAGAAGGAAGGAAATAACCAAGACCAGAGCAGAATTAAATGACATAGGGACTAAAAGTACAATTTGAAGGATTAATGAATCCAGGAGTTTATTTTTTGAAAAGATAAACAAAATAGACAATCTTTTAAGTAGGCTAATAAAGAAAGGAAGACGTAGGACCCAAATAAACACAATCAGAAATGAAAGAGGAGAGATTACAACTGATACCACAGAAATAGAAGGGAGTGTAAGAAATTACTATGCAGAACTGTATGCCAAGAAAGTTGTAAACCTAGATGAAATGGACAAACTTCTAGAAAAATATACTCTTCCCAAACTCAATGAAAAAGAAGCAGAAAACCTGAACAGGCCAATAACAGCAGATGAAATTGAAGAAGTAATCAAAAAACTCCCATCACACAAAAGCCCTGGACCAGATGGTTTCACAGGAGAATTCTACAAAGCATTCAAGGAAGAGCTAACCCCTATTCTTCACAGACTATTCCAAAAAATCCAAAAGGAGGGAAAACTCCCCAACTCTTTTTATGAAGCCAGCATCATCCTAATTCCAAAGCCAGATAGAGACACAGCAAAGAAAGAAAACTTCAGGCCAATATCACTGATGAACATAGATACTAATATCCTCAATAAAATAATGTCAAATCACATCCAACAATATATCAAAAAGATCATACACCATGACCAAGTGGGATTCATCCCAGGGATGCAAGGATGGTTCAGTATTTGCAAATCAGTAAATGTAATACATCACATAAACAAAAGCAAAGACAAAACCCACATAATCATATCAATAGGTGCGGAAAAAGCTTTTGATAAGGTACAACACCCATTTATGATAAAGGCACTCAGAAAATTGGGAATAGAGAGAGCATTCCTTAATATAATAAAGGCCATATATGAAAGACCTACAGCCAACATCATACTCAATGGGCAAAAACTAAAAGCTTTTCCACTAAGATCAGGAACAAGACAAAGTTGTCCACTTTCACCACTTCTATTCAATATAGTATTGGAAGTTCTAGCCACAGTGATCAGACAAGAAAAGGAAATAAAAGGCATGCACATTGGAAAGGGGGAAACAAAACTGGCATTGTTTGTAGATGACATGTTAGTATACAAGGAAAATCCTCTAGGCTCAACCAAAAAACTTCTCAAACTAATAAATGAATTTGGCAAAACAGTGGGATACAAAGTCAATATCCAGAAATCAAAGGCATTTTTGTATACCACCAATGAAACAGCAGAAGCAGAAATCAAGAAAAAAAAATCCCATTCGATATAGCAAAAACAAAAATAAAATATCTGGGAATGAACCTAACCAAGGAGGTTAAAGACCTGTATGCAGAAAAGTATACAACACTGAAGAAAGAAATCAAGGAAGACACAAACAAATGGAAACATATACTGCGTTCATGGATTGGAAGAATTAACATCATCAAAATGTCCATACTACCCAAAGCAATTTACAGATTCAATGCAATACCTATTAAAGTACCAATGGCATATTTCACAGACATAGAACAAACACTTCAAAAATTTATATGGAACCATAAATCACCTTGAATAGCAACTGCAATTTTGAGAAAGAAGAACAAAGTAGAAGGGATCACAATACCTGATATCAAACTGTATTACAAGGCCACTGTAATCAAAACAGCCTGATACTGGCATAAAAACAGGCACATAGACCAATGGAATAGAACAGTGGCCTTGAGTCTCTGAGCCCAGAAATAAACCCAAATCTTTACAGTTAATTAATATATGACAAAGAGGGCAGTAACATAAAATGGAGTAAAGATAGCCTCTTCAACAAATGGTGTTGGGAGAACTGGACAGCTACATGCAAAAAAATGAAACTCGAGCACCAACTTATACCATACACCAAAATAAATTCAAGGTGGATAAAAGACTTAAATATAAGCCGTGAAACCATTAAAGCCCTAGAGGAGAGCATTGGCAGGAAAATCTCAGATATTCCACGCAGCAATATTTTTACTGATACATCCCCTAGAGCAAGGGACATAAAGAAAAAAATAAACAAATGGTATCTTATCAAAATTAAAAGCTTCTGCATGGCTATGGAAAACAGTATCAAAATAAAAAGAGAAGCAACTGTTTGGGAAAACATATTTACTATTGATACCTCAGACAAAGGTTTAATCTCCAAAATATACAAAGAATGCACAGGACTCCACTCAAAGATGAGCAATGCAATTAATAAATGGGCAAAGGACTTGAACAGACACTTCTCCAAAGAGGACATACAGAGGATCCAGAGACACATGAAAAGATGCTCGATATCGCTAGCTATCAGAGAGATGCAAATAAAAACCACAATGAGGTACCATTTTACACCAGTCAGAATGGCTATCATAAACAAAGCAACAAACAACAAGTGCTGGAGAGGTTGTGTGAAAAAGGGGACCCTAGTTCCCTGTTAGTGGGTTTGAAGACTGGTACAACCACTATGGAAAACAGTATGGAATTTTCTAAGAAAACTAAAAACATATGTGCCTTTTGACCCAGCAATTCCACTGTTAGGAGGATATCCTAAGAACCCTGAAGCACCAATCCAAAAGAACCTATGCACCCCAATGTTCATAGCACAATTTACAATAGCCAAGAGTTGGAAGCAACTTAGATGCCCATCGGTCAATGACTGGATCAAAAAACTATGGTACATTTACACAATGGAATTCTATGCTGCAGAAAGGAAGAAGGAGCTCCTACCCTTTGCAACATCATGGATGGAACTGGAAAGCATTATGGTGAGCGAAATAAGCCAGCCGGTGAAAGACAAATACCATATGATATCACGGTTAACAGGAATCTAAACAACAAAACAAACAAGCAAGCAAAATATGACCAAAGACACTGAATTATGGAACAAGCTGACAGGGACCAGAGGGGAGAGGGGAGAGGATCACAGGGGAAAAGGGGAAGGACTCACATGAACAAGTATAAAGGACACATGGACGATAACTAAGGTGGGGGGCGGAGATGGGAGGGAGGTGGGGAGCACTGAGGGGGGGGCAGGGCTGGGAATATAAGACAGAAAACTGTACTTGAACAAGAATTAAATTAAAAAAAGAGAAAGCAGACTGGTAATCATATTATAACCTGACCTTTATGCCATGCTACAGAATCTGAGCATTATTCTGCTGGGAATGACAAACAATTAAATGACCGCTTTTTCTCTCAGACAAGAAAGAAAGCAATGAGGTCAAATGCAGGAATGAATGAGTTTTAAGTTATAGGACTTATTGAAGTTGTTGAGGGACTCCAATCTTGGTGGTCTTTATTGTTCAATGAAAAAGAAAGCTAAGACATTGACTAATAGAAACAGAGATGTGACAGGAATTTGAAAATGACTGTAAATATGTGGAATAATCCCTGTTAGACAGGAAGGAGAACCTCCTAGAGATAAACAAATGTACTAGTGACCTGCAAAGTTTAGCATGTGCATTCCAGCCCTTTGTCCTCATTTGGATTTCATATAAGCACTTATGGCTTAGACTAGTTTTCAAAATGGCTCTTAAGGAGTTGGAATACAGCAGAGAAGCCACATCTTTTCTCAGTGTGGTGATTTGGAAAGTAACTGTTAAAATTCCAGGATCTAAGTAAGGTCAGGCAAACTGATTTAAATACCTTTTGGATCTGAACTAAGGCCATGCACTATGCGATTGGGCATGCTTCCTGTCTTTCTGAATCCCAATTTCCAAATTATACAAAGAGCATATAATAAAAATGACTTTGTGGGATGGTCATGATGGTTAAATGAGGTTTATCTGGCAAAACATCTAGTCCAGTGCCTGTCACATAACTGGCCTCAATACATTGTACCTGTCATAGTTTTAAGTTGTTATTCATGTTACTTTTTTATCTGTTCTCCTTGAAGGGCATTCTCTTCTCCTCAGTGGAATGTATAAAGTCCACACAGGACCTCGTTAAGCTCTATCTGCATGAAGCAAATCGTGTTTATCGGGATAAGCTGGTGGAAGAAAAGGACTTAGATCTTTTTGATAAAATCCAGATAGAAGTGGTCAAGAAATTTTTTGATGTGAGTATTGCCCTGAGAAATTTTTTTACATTTGAAAAATAATTATAATTATGTGGATGATAACCAAAATGATCACTATCTAGCCCATAAATTGGAGAAAATCAGAGATTACACAAGGAAAGAAAACTCTATCATTATTTTGCCAAGGTGAAAAATGCTGGGGCAAAAAGAAGCAAATCAATCACAGAATCTCAGTGTTGAGAAAGGCCATAGACATCAGCCAATCCAAGTTTGCACTAACTCCCCTCAGTGGCCTTTCCTGGGTCAGTCATCCCAGTTGACGTGCCAGCATCCTTGGAAAGGCCCAATCTCATCTTCCCCAAAGCAGCCACTTTGGAACTGTGAATGACTGAAAATTTAAAACAACTTTGAAATGTGAGGATTTTGGAACAATTTTAAAAACTGAAGATTGATTCTAATAATGATCTAAAATGTATTTCCCTGTCTCCTAATCCTAGGTCTATATAAGACAAACCTTCAAATATTTTAAAGCCATTTATCTCACCCTTCCTAAGGCTTCTCTTTCAATACTCTGGTTTCTCTTCAGATCATATAAATCTTTCGCCTTTTACTAAGGCTTCTCTTCTCCAAGCCAAATAGTCTCAGTTCTTGTAGCCATTCCTGACATGGCTTGTTTCCAAACTCAGTTATTTGACATCATCTTGGTTATTCTTCCATTGCTTTCTCCTCTGAAATCATGGTGCCTGACTTTCACCCCAGACCCAACTTGTGTCTGACTGAAAGCAAGATCATCATTCCCCTTTGCTTATACACCATAACTTTGTTACTCTGTTTTCCAAAATGTGTCCAGCTAAATAGTTATACCACAATATACTCCCTTGAAAAAAGATATCTGAGATTTCTCAAGTTGAGAAACAACTTTGTATCATATTGCTTTCTTAGAAATTCAGTGCATTCCACATTGAAGCCCTGAACATCTTGAATGACCCTGATTCATATACCATTTCCCAAACATGTTGGACCCTTACGCCTCTTTCCTTCCATCAGAGCTATTAATAATTTTTCAGAATGATTGGTTCATAGAATACACCTTGGAAACAGTGATACATTACATATCCTAAGATAACATAACATTGCTTAGTGTAAAAATCACCCCACAACTAACACTGAGCCTTTTGTTGAACAAATCCCCATATTTTTCACACATACTGTTTGTCTGTCCTCTCAGAAACTTAGAAATAATTAAATCTTGTATTTGAATATATCGTGTTGTCCCTATGTTCACCTCCTTAGGTTTAGCTCTCCACATGTTTTCCTGATAGGATCCTGGGTCTATCTCAAAAAATGGTTACTGTCCTCCCAGACTTACAGGACAGCTTTATGAATCTTTGCACAGCACTTTTTAAAAAGATTGATCAATTGATTGATTGATTTTAGACAGAGGAGGAGGGGAGAAAGAGAGGGAGAGAAACATCAATGTGTGGTTGCCTCTCACAGGCCTCCTACTGGGGACCTGATGAAGCCCTCGACACAGGCATGTGCCTTGACTGGGAACCAAACCTGCAACCCTTCAATTCACAAACCAGTGCTCAATCCACTGAGCGACACCAGCCAGGGCTGCACAGCATTTTAAATAACTTAGATCTCAGTCTTCCCTTTCCTAGTTCAAACAATCTGAATTCCTCCACTTATCCCATCATTTTTACATGATCCAATGTTCAGTGCTCTGATATGTTAGATACTCATATCTGAGCACTGTAGAATTTGCCAATGTATTTCTTCATGGTTAGGTCTGCCAGTGAGCCTTTACTGTCTCCTTAGGTTGGCCTAAGCC
This sequence comes from Sturnira hondurensis, assembly GCF_014824575.4. NCBI lineage: Eukaryota > Metazoa > Chordata > Mammalia > Chiroptera > Phyllostomidae > Sturnira > Sturnira hondurensis. Next base: position 1,287,650 of record NW_028092466.1, on the reverse strand, counting down.
AGCACTACAGCATGATAGCACTCCATGCCTGAGACAGAGGTTTCTGTGTGGGTCTGGACCCTGAGGACACGTACTTGTGATCATAGACCCAGACACAATTGATGTCGCTGTTATCCTCTCCCAACAGCATTGGGGGGAGGGGGGTGTTGGTGCACATTTTTATTTCAGCACAAATAGCATGTATACCTTCCTTTTCAAATAAATTTTATCCTTTTTCACTGTTAGAATCTCTATGGAAATAAACATTAATTTCAGTCTTACTGCAAATACAGGGTCACAATTATGAATAACCACTGTCACAGCATAAACTTGGTGAAGAATCTTGGTCTGTTACCTAATAATGGAATTTTTGAAAGTTGAACTCTGATATTTGGCTTTACTAAAAAATATAATAATTTCATTCTTGATTTTTATTACTTTAAAAGCAAAACTCTTGATCCTTTTCTCCTTCTAGGGATCAGAGATAGAATGACTCACTCTATCTTATTAGTGTACCACGGGTAAGACATCACCACCCCATCCACTGCTGGAGCCCCCATGCCTAGGAAGGCATGCCCTGAGGCTGCTCCTTGTCTGTGGCTGAGGCAACTCTAAACAGAGCTCATGCTGGGGGATGATAACATACAAATTTTTCGTCCTTGTCCAGCCATCCTGCTTGTGAAACTTCCCCTACAACCATCGTTTTGGCAAAATATATGCATATGTTGAGGGAAATGTGTACTGTGTATGAGCAGTGTTGGGCCAAAATTGGAATTCCAAAGGTATTCCTTTCAATCTTTCAACCAGTTATGTGAAAAGCACACACAAACTTATCACTAAAATTCTGTGGCACACCAAAAGTATATTATATTTTTTGCCAATCTGACCATTAGGTATAATTTTGATGCATTCACACTGGACAGCTATGGTTGTGTGCTGTCCAGTTTTTTATCTGACAATCTAAGGGAGAAGAGTCACTATTAAGAAATCTTTGATTCATGGTGTGGGTTGGTTTTCTCTTGCCCTTCCATACAGCCTGACTCTGATCACAAAACCAGAGACGTGGTCTGTTCATCAAAGCATCTTTGTATTCCAGGCTTTTCAGCCTGCACTTTGGCTGTTCCTCTGCTAGATCGTTCGTGTAAATTGACTGCCATCCGGACTCATTCCCAGTGTATTAGCTCATTTTCAAGCCGGGCAAATGGGCTCCCACATCACTTTCCCGCATGTTCTCCTCAAGTAGCAAGAATGGCTCTCCTGCCTCACATTAAATCTTACCCAAATGTCTGGACATTTATTGTTACAGTCTAGCAAAACCAGAATAGTTTAAGGGTTTTCTATGGCCCTGAAACTACCTTTAAAATATAATAACTCTTTGCTGTTTAACTCTTTCTACTCCTTTCTTCTTAAAACCAGGCAACATTCTTGGCTTTTCTATTGCTATCACTGTCATCCTCACTTCCCCTCCGTTAGGTTTAATGAATCTTGCCTCATTGGCTTATATGTGAGGTACCACATTGAAGACCCACCCTACAGTGACCCTGTGTCCCGGGCAATGCCCTTGCTCATGACCAGCATGCTGATTACCTGTTTTCCAGGTAGACCTCCCAGTCTGAACTTTAGGATAAAAGAATGGCAGTTGGGGACTATTTCTTGTGCTTGTACAAATTTTACTTATGTACTAGAAAACCTATTTTTTCTTGGACTTACTTCCTCTACAACTCTTCTTACTCTTAAAATATCAAGGATGTTGTAGACTGCTTTGCCTGGTTTCAGGAATTGTAACTCTACCCCTGTGGATAAGGATGAGTCAGTGACCTCTGGAATGCCAGCTGCAGGAGACAAAGCTTGTCTCTGGTAGCAAATGCTGCCTCAGTTTCCTCCCTGCCCCCAAAGCAAGTCCTTGGTGGGTACAACCCCTCAGAGGAGGGGCAACCTAGGCCAGACTCAATCACGTGGGAGGCCATCATGGAAGGACTGCTGCGGGGGGGGGGGGGGGGGTGCNGGGGGGGGGGGGGGGCGGGGGGGGGGGGGGGGGGGGCTGCAATGAAGAGGGAGCAATGGGCTCTTGCCCCTGGGCTTTGACAAAGCCTCAGTCCCCATGACCTCTGGGAGAAGCACTTCCTGGCTCTAATCCCTTTAAGCCTGAATACCTACCTGTTGGGGAGAGGTGCAGCTCCTTGCCTTGCTAGAGCAAGTCTGGGGAAAAATCTGGCATCACAAAGACTTCCTGATAAACCTGTGAAATCTGCTCTGCTAAGAGTGCTTTCATTCATATGTTAAGGGTTCAAGCAGGAAACCCTAAAACTCTGTTCCTGACAGACTCTGACTAAGACTAAGCCCTCAGATTTCTTTGAAATGTTAGCTACTGTTTGATCCTTGCCACCTGTATTCCTGTGTATTACAACCCAATAAAAGCCCTTGGAAGAAGGTGCTCAATGCCTTTTTCCCCTGAGAAATTGGCCACTTCTCCTCCCCCAGCAGACCACATCATGTCTTAGTCATGCTTACTCTCATCCATGGCACACAGCAGGGGGGGGGGGACTTGCGAGGAAAGTCGCCCCCACAGTGTGTTTTGATAAGTAAGTAATTCCTTTCTAAATCAAAAAAATACTAGCCATGTCTTCCAATACTCAGAGACTGGGTTGGTGGTGAAGAAACATAGACTCTATATCTTTTAAGCTGAGCTGTGTAAGGTATTTATTAAACATGGTAAGGTTCATCCTGGGGACAAGAGCTGGCACACAAGAAGCCCGCATCTTCGTGTAAGTTTCATAAGTAGGGGTTCTACTGCAAATGTTTTAGGATTATCAATGTCCTTTTAAACAAACCAGTCACCTAAGGGTAGTTGGTGCCATATTCTTCAGAAACTAATCCCTCTGTGCTGAGCTTATGAAGCTGGGACTTGCTTCCTCTAGTGTGCATTATCAGAGGAAACAGCAAGGATGTTTTATGAGATTGCTGTGGATTGAGGAGCAAGTCACATCAGAACAGATGTTGGAGGGATGAGGCCACTGGGTGCATCATGATCTCCTTCCTTCAACACTGGTGAAAGAGACCCTGCTTAGAAAAATACCCACCATGTCCCCACCTACTCTGCTCAGAGATGGAACCCATTTCTGATGGTACTTGTGAGAGGGGTACCTCCCACCTTCCACTACCCATCCTCAGCCCAAAAGGAGTAACAGACACCATCCATGACTTTGTGGACACAATGAACAAGTGTTAAACACTCATCTCAGTGGGCTTCTTAAGAGGGACAGTGTTGGGATCAGCACTGATTTTATTTGGGGGGAGTGTGTAGAGAGAAATGGGAACTCAGGTGTCTCTACTCTGTGCAGAACCAGAACTGAGATTCTATAAGGAGGGTGCTTATCCCTGTTTTTCCTCACCAGGATATTGAAGAGACCATGGAGCAGACTCAAAGCCTGAACATGTATTGCCACTTTGCAAATGGCATCGGTGAGCCCAGGTACATGCCTGTGCAATCATGGGAGCTATTGGCCCAGACACTGGTGGATGCCTTGGAGAGTCACAATGAAGTCAATACAGTGATGGACCTGGTTCTCTTTGAGGATGCCATGCGGCACATGTAAGTACACTTCTCTTGTTTTTTCTCAGTCGCCTCCTCTCCCCACTGTCTGGGGCCTCATTCAGGCATTTGAGGACATTTAAACAAAACTGGGAAACTAGCTACTGCTTCTTCTGTGGAGGTCAAGGTGACAGCTGGGAGAGCAGAAGCTGCTGCTCCTTCCACTGGCCCTAGGGGGCACTATAGAGCTGAATGCAGGCAACACAGGATTTATTTCCTCCTCTGTCACTTACTGTCCCTGGGCTGGACCACAGTGACACCATGGGAAGATGTGCAATAACAAATGGAGAACCAGACAGCTCTGAACCTGCATCCCCACCCCATACTAGTCCAAGGCCAATTTTATAATGGTGAGATTGGATGTTTTTGTTTAAGTGCACATGTATTTCCAGAGTTAAACATCCTCACAGATGTCATTGCTATCAAATGAATTGCTGACATAGTCATCAAGCCTCCCAGATACTTTACATTCATGCCAGTGCTACCCTATCCTGCTCTTTACATCCCTCATTCTGTGTCCTCTTCACCACCCCTCCCTGCCTGCCCATGTTCTTCCTCCCTGTCTCCTAATACTCACAGTCTTCAGCAGAAAAATATACTCTACTTTCAACTCCTCTGAACTGTTCCTGCATTGACAGTCTTCCTGAAACCTGACTGGCCCCCTAGTTGAGGAAGGCTGCTTTTTTCCCCCATTTTATGGACTCCAGGGCCTAGAGAGAAGTAGGTAACCCCTTTACCCCCACCTCATCCCAGTAGCGTATTTAAACCATTTCTCCTTTGATCCTTTATGAAGTCCAGGACTTTTTTTTTTTAAGCACAAGTAATTGGACTTTCACTCTCATTGCCTCTTCTTGTTACTATTGTCTGCTAGCATCCAGTTCCACGCATCATTTATCAGTGACCTTGGTGCAAGGACTGTCTTTCTGCCCTTGGTCATACCTTTCTTCTCTCCCGGTGCCTGTGAAACACCTTGTCTTTTTGTCCTCAGCCTCCATAGCTCCGGTGCTCTTCCCTTCATCCCACCCCAGCCAGTCACTCACATGTGCTGTCCTAGAACTTCCATCATCATAATGAGCCCACCTCCAAATCCTCTATGTCAAGCATTTCACTTTCTGACTAATACTTCCTCCCCTTTCATTAACCCATCTAGTTTTTTATTCCAGATGTTCTTAAACTTTATCAAAACTTTATTCCATGAAGAGAAATGAACTGCTTCCTTGAACTCTTTTACCCCTTAGTATTTTTTTTCTTAAAGATTTTATTTATTCATTTTTAGAGAGAAGGAAAGGGAGGCAGAAAGAGAGGGAAAGAAAATCAATGTCTGTTTGCCTCTCACACATCCCCTACTGGGGACCTGGCCTGCAACCCAGGCATGTGCCTTGATTGGGAATCAAACTGGCGACCTTTGGTGTGCAGGCCTATACTCAATCCACTGAGCTACACCAGCCAGGGCTTTACACTTTAATCTTTACTTCCCAGCATCACCACAGACTCAATCATTCCAGTGCAAGCTCCCGAACTTTCCTGTCATTGATTGCATTCATGTGAAAACCCCTAAGCATCTGTAGATTGTTGAAGAACAATCCCTCACCATGTTGATTTGGTCTGCTTCAGATTTTCAGACACGAATATCAAAGGGGCCATCAACTTTGGTAGAAATCCTCCTCCACCACCCTTGCTGACATCCCTACCCTCTAGTGGCTGCATCACAGTTTTCTTTTCCAGTTTTTAACACCCCTCCCCTCTCTTCATTCACAGCTAATGAGTACAGCTCTTATTTCACTGAGATAAGGAAAGCAACCAGAAGAGAATTTTCTCATCTCCTGGCCATCAAATCTAACAGCCTATCTGTATCCCACCTGCATCCCACACTAATACTGACTTTCCTAACAGTTCAGTGACTGTTCATACCTAAGGTCAGTTCTTCCAGCTGTGCCCTAGATCCCATCTCCTCTCACCTTCTTGGTGACTCTGCTTCTCCCTGCAATTTCCTCTCCTCTCCCATTCTATCCCATCCTCTCCCCACCCTCTCTCTCTCCCTTCTTACTTCATCATCATTAATTCATTAATTTCCTGATCATATGCATTAATGTAAACATGCCATATTATCATTTGTCCAAAAAGAATAGGCTATTCTTAATTCTACCATCCCTTTTCATACACTTCCCCATTTATCTCAAATTTACAACCAAACTCATCAAAAGGATTTACTTGTCACACCTTCCCATTTTTCATCCTCTTTTCCATCTACTTATTACCACTCAAAAAAGGAAGCTCTCATGGATGTTCTACCTCCTGCTAAATTCAGTTGTCACTGGTGGGTACTACCTTTATATTACATGACTGCTCTGCTACATTTGTCGTGATTAACCACTCTGTTTACATCCATCCATTCATCTGATGGGTGTCTTAGAATGAGTTCAGGGATCTTTGTTTTATTCATTGCTAGACCCCCAATACCTAGGACAGTGTCCAGAACATAGCAGGTACTCAACACAAATTCTTAGCACATCACATGAGAATAAATAATGAGGACAGAGAGTGCTGAGGGGTGACTGTGACTTGAAATGAGGTGGTCAGAAAGGCCTCGCTGAGAAGGCAGCAGGTGAGGTGGAATGTAAGGATCTTCACTCACTAAAGAGGTCACTACAGGCCTGGTGCCTGTGCTTTGTGTACATCACTTCATTTACTTTTCACCAAAACCTGAAGAAAGCAAGGTTGTACGTCACACACCCCAGAAATAAGCAGCCAGAGCCAACACTCATGACACCAGGCTTTGGGGTGTTTGCTCTCAGCCATCATGCTGTGGTGCTTCCTCCTGTGCTTTGGTCTTCCCCCTGGTCCAGTGTAAGCTCCTTGAGCACAGATCTTGTCTCACTGGCCACCGAACCCCTGGGACCTTGGTCAGTGTCTGGTGCAGTTGGTGGTCAGTGAATAATGGTTTTAAAGTGTCTGTTCACTAATGTTTAAGAGCTACCTGAGCCTGTGTCCCAGTCAATATGGTTTCCAACATGGGTGATCAATGGGTTGATGCTGTTTTAGCAATGGAAAAACAGCAGAAATAACTGTCTGGAGGGGCAGTTCTGAAGAATAAAGTGTATTTGAATGGAACACTTAAAAGTATTAGTGTCCCATGACTTCATTCTCACACTGCCCTTCCCTCCTCTCCCTGCGCCTCCTCAACCCAAATCTTTGCAGCTTCTACCAGCCAAAAAAGAGCAGAAAACAGAACACTGAACCATACAGTAAGAGATACAGATAATCTAATAATTTTGGAAGATTCCATGACCTCTCATCACTGCACCCAGTGCCCAAGGTGGAGGGGTTTGGACTCACTGCAAGGACCCCAAGTGGGACTAGGCAGGGCAGAAAGGGTGCCCCAGTATTCATTTCCCAGAAACTCACAGGGCCAGCCAGGGCCCAAGGGGCCAGCCAAGGTGAGGGCCTACGTTTATAGGTGCAATAAGGCCCATGCTCATATTGATGAGCATATTATCAAAATGATATTATCTGGCTATTCTCACCACATGGGTTCTTAACATTTTCTTTTGTTTGATTCCCCTACACCTTTCCTAAGCTTTGCTCCTTTTGCCCTGAACTTATTAATGGAGCTCTGTGGAATAGTTAGTTACAGGTACTGTGGACTATTATGAGCACATGTACTGTACATATAGCCAGACCCAGGTTTCTGTCCTGGTTCTGTCACTATTGGGCTGTGCCCCTTTGTGAAGGACACTGATCTCCCTCAAACCCAAGTCCCATTTTCCTTCTCTGCAAAATTAGGGTAATAACAGTACTTATGTTGTAGGGTCGTTGCTCTGTGTGAAGTGCTTTGCAATTAAGAAACAGTCCATAAATGTTTGTCTTTTCTCTTTGTGCTGTTTTTTCTGCCTTCACAGTACTGTTTTGCCTTCCTTTGGCCTTCCCTCACAACCTCCACACATTCTTGTTCTGCTCTTTGTCAAAGCCTCATGCTGGATCTTTTGCCTGCTTTTGGCCTATTCTTAATCTATCTTTTTTTTTCTCTTCATTCCCACGTATTCTTTTCTGCCTCCTCTTCTTTTCTCTTAGAAAAAAATTCAGATGTATTTCTCTTGCTCTCCTTCTTTTGTGTTTCTTCCCCGTTCTCGGGTGCACGTTCACTCTTCAGTGTGCCAGCTTCCTCCAGCTGTGCTGTGATGCAACTTCAGCTTTTGTTTGTGATCACCCAGAAATTCAGTAATGAATTAACTTAGACTGCCTTGCTTTTCTGGCCCAGCAGCCCTCTAGAATATTGATCTTCTTTTTAAATTTTGTAATTTAAATGCAGAGTCCTTTGCCCTCGTCAGAGGTTGTTAATGAATCCCCAGCTGGAGTCCAATGCTGACAGTTGCAGACTGAACCATTCTTCTTTGGAAATGTCACCAACTAATGATGTATTTTCCATTTAAATATCGAATCACGTGGACCATGCTAAGCTGAGTCAAGGCCTTCTAGAATGGAGCTGGTGTTAAGCAGCCCAGAGTACCGAGTTGGACTTCTCCTTTTCATCCTCCATGCTTGCCTCTGTCCTCTAGTAATCCATTTCTTCCCCCCTCCTTTTTTAATTAGAAAAGAGGACTTGTATATCTTAGCACCATGGTTTCTCCTTTTTTTGTTGTAGTCAGACACCATCCAATACAGACAGAAAGCAGATAATTCCTTGCCCCTGGAATCATGAATGCTTGTGTATATCACTCCAGATGCGATGCTGAGTATAAGATACATATTGTCCTCTTAAGAGAACTGTATGGAACACTTCTAGTGTGCTAGAACTATACAGAATACATGACGGCATAGATACTCTTCCAATGTCTAGAAAGTGTGGCTTAATAAGGGAGCAAGAGAACAGTAAATCTGATACAAGACAGAATACTAGTATTATAATAAAAATTATAAAGAAAGTAAAATCATAAAAGAACTAAATGTAGATCAATTATTAACTCCTAATTATTTGGGGGAATAAATTTAAGTACATAAATTTAGTGACATAGAGTTTAAGTAAGTCCAAAAACCTAAAAATTTTTGTACATCTGAAACATTAAAACTAAAAAATGTAAGTGCCCAAGTGGGGGGATATTTTGAAACATACATAAAAGGGCCTTATAAATTTAGAAGAATACTTCAATTGAGAAGTGGGCAATGGACAAGAAAGAAAAATTTATAAAAGAAGAAATAATAAGAAGAAAAATGTTCAATTCTCTAAACATTTGAACCAAATGTTAAAATTGATAATTGTTAAAATGTTAATTGAACCAAAAATTAAAACCATAATTGTTTCAACCATTAAATAGGCAAAAATTAAAAAATAAGACCCAGCCCTGGCAGGTGTGGCTCAGCGGACTGAGCACCAGCCTGCAAATCAAAAGGCCACCGGTTTGATTCCCAGTCACGGTGCATGCTTGGGTTGCAGGCCAGGTCCCCAGTATCAGGTACGCAAGAGGCAATCACACACTGATGTTTCTCTTCCTCTCTTTCTCCCTCCTTTCCTTTCTTGCTAAAAATAAAAATAAATTAAAAGTCTTTAAACCAAGAATTGCTTCTCTTAAAAAAAAAATAGGACCCAATGTCAACAGGGTGGAGGCAAGTCTCTCCAATATGCTGGAGGTGCGAGTTGTTGACTAAACTTCTTCTAGCATCCCCTTTCAAAAAATAAATGTGTCTCATAGGAGAGATGAGGCAATAAAGATCCACAGACATTAAGTTTACTGATGCTAATTCTATGACTAAGTCTTCAGTATATGCAAGAAATTTGCAGTAAGGAAATTCAAACCACAGAAGCTTAACATGAGCCCTTTAACCTCACACATGCATTTTGCTGATGCATCAAACTCCACCCCCAAAACTTTCCTCAAGCCCTCCTCCAAATTGGGATTAGCTATACCCTAAACTGTTCTACCTCTAATTACTATTACTTAATTTGAATATGGACTTTTTCATTATAATATCATTAACACAAGACAGGGACACAGAACAGTGGCCTGTGCGATGCAATCTCAGATTTACCCCCTGCTCTCTGTGGTTGGACTTGACCTGAGTTCTTGTTCTGCACATTCTTCTGACCCCAAGGCCACCAACACTGTTGTTTCTCTCTCCTTAACTTACCCACTTCTCCACAGTGGCTTTGTTACTGTGATATGTATCCCCAAATTCACTGACTTAATGCATTTTCATTCAGCCTAATCTTACATATTCTCAGCCTCCGATATAATGGATTCACCTTTTGATCCATCCTACTTAAGAATAGTATAAATTGGTACCAACATCCTGGGGGGCAGTTTTTCAAAAAGCCATAAAATTGTTTTACTGTTTGACTTGGCAGCTTTACTACTAGGACCTTATCCCATGGACATAGACATATAAATGGAAAGTGTTCACATAGCATTATTTAAAAATGGACAATGTTGAAAACAAACTAAAAATCCAACAGTAGGCCCTGGCTGGAGTAGCTCAGTGGATTGAGCATGGGCCTGTGAAGCAAAGGGTTGCTGGTTTGATTCCCAGTCAGGGCACATGTCAGGGTTGCAGGCCAGTTCCCAGCAGGGGACACACCAGAGGCAACCGTACATTGATGTTTCTCTCCCTCTCTCCTTCCCTGCCCCTCTGAAGATAAATAAATAAAATTTTTTTTAAAAATCCAACAGCCCTGGCCGGCGTAGCTCAGTGGATTGAGCGCGGGCCTGCAAACCACACGATCGCGGTTTGATTCCCAGTCGGGGCACATGCCTGGGTTGCAGGCCAGTTCCCGGCAGGGGACTCATGAGAGGCAACCATACATTGACACTTCTCTCCTTCTCTCCTTCTCTTCCCCTCTAAAGATAAATAAATAAAATCTTTAAAAAAAAGAAACAGTTTGGCATTTCCTTTAAAAAAATCAAACAGTAGGCTATTGTAGACAAGAGAGTTATTCTATACAATGGGATCTTGTTCCACAATCAAAGCATAGTTTAGCAGATTACTCAGTGGCACAGGGAAATAATCACAGTATATTGCTAAATGAAAAAATGATCTCAAAACTCTGTTCAGTATAAATGTGAACACAACTTTGAAAATATATAGAATAAAGACACTGAAATAGAGAACAAGCTGACAGTAACCAGAGGGGAGAGGGGAGGGAATTTCAGGAGAAAAGGGAAGGGTTTGCAGGAACAAGTATAAAGAACACATGGACAAAAACAGGAGGGGGTGGAAATGGGAGGGAGATGGGGAGGGTTGGGAGGGTGGGCTGGGATGTGAGTAAAAGGCAGAAAACTGTACTTGGACAACAATTAAAATAAAATAAAAAAGAAAATATATGGAATAAAAATATATTGAGGTTTCAGATGTAATAAATGTATATACACATAAATATATACTTATAAACATATAGACACTAGGGAAAATTTCAGAACATATAATTAATGTCAATAGTGTATATGCAACATAGAATTGTAGTTTTTCTATTTTATGCATTTTTACAACAAATAGTTATTGTTTTTAAGATGATAAAAGAAAAGGGCATAGGAGTTACTCTTATAAGAATGTAGATACCTCACATAGGTATGTACATAGTGCCAAAGGGAATTTTTTTAAAGGCTGCTGGTGTATCCTGGAGGGCAGGCTGTGAACAGCTCAGGGGAAGAGTAGCATTTGAGGAGAGACAGGAGGAGTGGGCTCCTGGGGGTGAGGGGTGGTCTAAGACCAGGGCCTGGGAACATCACCCCACTGCTGGGGTGAGTTTATACTCACTGACAATGATAAGTATAGCTGAAAAGGAAAAAGTCCAGAAGCCAGGGAAGTGGTGCCTTGTAGAAGCATCCACAAACACTTATTACGAGGGCATTGACATCCAGGAAGGATAGAGGAGAGAGCTAAGCGCCACCGCAGAGCTCTCTGTCATTCACTGGCTTTAATTTTACTGCTTCTCTCTTAAGAGAAACGAACTGTTCTATGCTTGTCCTCCAGACTTCCCCTGATTTTTTTCTAGCTGTACACTTTCTACCTTTCTCCTTTTACCGCCCCCCCTCCTCTTGCCTAAAAAAGCACAGATAGATGAAGCAAAATGAAGTGGGGAGGTGTGGCGGAGTCAGGTGTGGCTGGGAGGGGCTGGAGGGAAAGACCTGGTCCACTCCCCTGACCATCACATCCCTGCCCCCGGCACTCCACTCCTGCCTGGCAGCCATGAGCTATTCCTCCACTACTCTAGTTCACCAGTGGTGACTTCATTCCACTTGGTCAAGAAGGCAAGGCCAGGTCTGGGGACAATTGAACTCAAGTTTGCCACAGCTGGGCCATACTCAGCTTCCAAGGAGGGTCCAGGTTCTCACTCTTCACACATGCTCCTCACAGGGAAGAGTGACCGGAGCCTCGTGCTCCTGCCTCCTTCCCTTCAGCTGCCGCATCAATCGCATCCTGGAGGCTCCTCGGGGAAACGCACTGCTGGTGGGCGTGGGGGGCAGTGGCAAGCAGAGTCTGACCAGGCTGGCGGCCTTCATCAGCTCCATGGACGTGTTCCAGATCACGCTGCGGAAAGGCTACCAGATTTCAGACTTCAAGGTGAGAAGGCCCGGCGGCTACCAGGAGGAGACTCCTGCTACCCACAGCTCCCTCTCATCAGCCCTTCACTTCCCTTGCCCAGAACCTTCACTTAATTGCCTGCCCATTTTCTTCTTAGATTCTGGGCTGATGACTGAGGCACTTCTTCCTCATCGGTCTAGCCTAAGGACACTGGCCTTCCCATGGCTGGGGTGTGAGGCCTCAGGGCCTTTGACTGACCTGTGCAGCTTCAGCTCCTGACCAAATCTGGAGCACATCTGTTGGGTTGGTCAAAAAGTCCACTTATTTTTTGTGGACTTTTTGGCCAACAAAAAGTCCATAAAACAAAAAACTTTTTTCATTTTCACCAAGAACTTTATTGATTTGAGGATTTTGAGTATGTCAAGTATCTCCCACTTAGTATAACATTGATTGCTCTGAATTAATACCTCAATTTGATTACTATCAAAGGCTTCAGCTGGTCTACCCCACCGCAGAGCATCCTCCAGTGAGAAATCTCTAGCACAAAACTTCACAAAGCACTTTTGACACATTCAGTCAGTCACAACACCTTCTCCATACACTGCACAAAACTTTTTAATGTTTCAGTTGTGTTTTTACCTTTCTTGAAATAATAAAGCATAATATGCTGAAAATGTTGCATATTTTCTTCCATCTTCAATATTAAAATAGCTACAAAAATCACCAATTTTGATAAGTTTTTTAATGCACACCGATATGACAACTGTCACAATACAATCTAACAAAATTATTTTGGATGAAGTTAAAGACAACTAAGCACCACTAAAGTCATCTTATGGAAAAAAAACAAAGAAACTTTTTGGCCAACCTAATATATCAAATTCAGCACTCAACTCTCCAGCAGCTCTAGTAGACTTAGAAGGGACTCTGACGGTCTGTCTAAGTTTTATAAGAAATTTATATTTTGAAAGATGTGTTAAGTAACCCTTAGCTGCTGGGACCTTCGGTGACATTTCCTGGTTTCAGACATCAGCACTGAGGAGCCACAATGTACACTCTGGAAAGTGAAGAAAAGCTCTATATAAAATTTCAAAGGTCACTTCACCCAGCCCCCCCCCTTTATTTCTGGCCACAATAGAGGTATGATAGGGAGTCATGATGGGGTTTCCAGCAGGATGCTGCTCTCACTGACCCTGGGAGAATTTTAGCCAACCCTGAGCCAGACCTACCCATCATCACACTCTCCAACCTAATGATGCTCACTGCAGCTGTGAAACACAGCTGAGCCTCCCAGTGACTGGCTGAATCTAAGGTCTTTCACTCATCAGGGTCACATTAGGTCAATCTTTACTGCTTCCAAAAAAGGAGACAACATAGTGCCTATGAGAACTGTGCATTTATAGGATAACCTAAGACTGTGGTTCTCACCCTTGGCTATATACAGAAATACCCTTCAAATAATGCTGATGCCAGCATCCCACCCTCCAAAAATTCTGACTTAACTAGTCTGGGGAGTTGCCTGGGCACCAGAAATTTTCAAAGCATCACCAAGAGGATTCCAATGAGAGCTGAGAAACATTCATTGTCTTTGGTAATTCTGCAAATACATAAGGTTGAGAACCATTAATCTAAAAGGAAGCCTATTAACTTTAAAGGGGAATTTATTTGAACATGAAAGAAGGACTTCTCTAAGGAAATGTATCAAGCTATTAGAGAAGGAGCTTAGAGTTGTGCAAGAGGCAGAAGACCAAGGTTAGGGAGTAATGGCTGAGCTTTGTGAGAGAGATCAGCAAAGGAACTGAGACTGACTAAGCTAGAAAACTTCATGGCTCAGCATCCTAGCCCCATACTCTATCTACCTGCAGTTTTGAATGGATGTAATTTGCTACCAGGTGAGTGTGTGTGTGTCCCAATATATTTTTTTCTAACACAAATCCTTTGCTGAAGCTAGTCATAAGAAAACAAAATGCTGCTAGAATACAATATACTCATCCCCAGGCAAGTTCCCCAGGTACATGACTCTTCTCTCAAGACCAAGACCAATCCCTTGCTTCTGGGACAGGTCACTTACTTGCATGATAAGTCTCCTCTGTCCTTTGGAAAGCTCTTACCTCTGCACAAAGCAGGAGCTCTAAAAGATAATACAAAAGCCACAAAACTAGCCCTGGCTGATGTAGCTCAGTGGATTGAGTGCAGGCTGTGAACCAAGGTTTCGCTGGTTCAATTCCCAGTCAGGGCACATGCCTGGGTTGCAGGCCAAGTCCCCACTTGGGGGCACACAAGAGGCAACCATACATTGATGTCTCTCTCCTTCCCTTCTTCTCTCACTAAATAAAAATAAAATTTTAATTGTTTTTTAAAAAGCCACAAAACTAAAAGATCATCACTGTTTAATTTTACTTGCCCTTCACAATTGGAATCAAGGCCTGGGAATGAGCATATTTTCCAGACTGTCAGTGCAACATAAAGCTCATCCCTCATTGCCATTTGGCTTTATTTCCCATGAAAGAAGACAAGAAAGTGACCCCATTCCTAAAGAGTGAACAGGGATCTCCTGTAAAAAATCCTTCTTCTCAGATGTTTCTGATAGTGATTGTTTTTGCAGATGGACCTGGCCAGCCTATGCCTAAAAGTCGGGGTAAAGAATCTCAGCACGGTGTTCCTCATGACTGATGCCCAAGTGGCTCATGAGAAGTTCCTTGTGCTCATCAATGATCTCTTGGCATCTGGTAAGAGACTCTTTGCACTTGCATGTTTAATACATTCCCCCTGGAGTTGGAGTCATTTGGTCCAAGGTCAGAAGAGCTGGGTTATAGATATGAGGGGAAAAACTGATACAGTGGAGAACAGCTTCATCAAGGTTGGTCTAGGGTTGGTGCTGGACCAGCTGTTATGGCTCTTTCATTTACCTTTCACTGCAAAACAGACAATAATTTGGGGATATCTTAGTGGGACTGTATCTGATCATCGGGAGATGAGCAGGTTAAAGGCCTGCTGTTTGCTCCCCAAATCCAAGACAGAGAGAAACTAGAATTCAAGTAGATTAGACATTAGCAGGAAGATACTCACACAGAGAACATGCACATAAAACACTTAGACAGTAGAGTATGATTTGGTTGTCAGTTTAATCAGTCAAGGATTTGGGCTTTTTGGAAGCAAAGTGGAAGCAAGAACAGTATCTCTTCATGGTTTCCCTTGTTTTTCAATGAACTTGACAGGGGATGGCAACTGTTTTATGACACAATCAATGAAAGCTAGGACTTCAGCCAAAGTTCAGATCTTGACTCTTTACTGTCCTTATTTATCCTTATTTATTTAAGAATTCAGGACTTATGGCAGTCATTCTAGAAAAATATATAAATGAAAATTCATCCAATATATAAAAATATATATACCCAGACCTGGGTGGTATGGCTCAGTGGATTGAGTGCTAGCCTGTGAACCAAAGGGTTACTGGTTTGATTCCTTTTTTTAAAGATTTTATTTATCTTTAGAGAGGAAGGGATGGAGAGGAGAGAAGGAGAGAAATAACAATGTATGGTTGCCTCTCATGAGTCCCCTGCTGGGAACTGGCCTGCACCCCAGGCATGTGCCCTGACTGGGAATCAAACCACGATCATGTGGTTTGCAGGCCCGCGTTCAATCCACTGAGCTACACCAGCCAGGGCTCACTGGTTTGATTCTTAATCAGGGCACATGCCTGGCTTGTGGAACAGGTCCCAATTATAGGGAGTGCAAGAGGCAACCACACCTTGATGTTTCTCTCCCTTTCTCCCTCCGTTCCCCTCTGTCTAAAAGCAGATAAAGTCTTTAAAATATACATATATACAAAAAAGACAATATAGTACATAAATTATGCACTTTCAGAAATGCAAGGTATGTGTATATTTTTAGTGACACTAACTTTTTTATTTTTAAATTTATATTAATTAAAAGAAGAATAGAGCTTTTCTGGCTCTTAAACCAGAGTCAGCATCTGCAAAACCCCCTCTTCATCTGGATTAAGAATATGGCCAGTACACAGATGTTCCTAAATGAAATTTCTGCCTCCAGGTCCCAGCATTTCAGAAAGTTCATTTCTCCACAGCTCACCACATCTCTTTCATGGAATACTCTTTAGTTTATAAAGCCCAAGGACCATGATCACAATATACTTTCCCAAGTCTGTCTTCTGTCACATGTTCAGGACAGCTCCTGCCATGCAGTCCCTAGGAACCTGACTGCTTCAGAACTGTTTTCTGCTTCGGAGCTTGTGCCCTTGTACCCCTGGCCACTTCACTGTTACATCCATGAAGAGTGAGGGGTCCCTGGCCCACATTGCTCAGTAGCAGGCTCTGTGAGCACTCTGTAGCTTGCTCTGATATAGACCACAGCTCTGTGGTGTGCTGGCTGTAAATGTCACACTGATCCCACACTCTGGTACCTTTTCCAACCTGCCATGATTAAGTCAGTTTATATCCAGATGTTTGCCCACTAACTGTTACAACCTTTCTCCTCCAATCCAATCCATTTTTCCTTTCCTAAATACTATCTTTTTAACATCCCACTACCTCTACACCAGTATATCACCTACCACAGTGCCTCATCTTTTATTATTTCATTAAATAATGAGAGAGGGGTCCAATTATCCTCCTTCCCTCAAGCTGTGCCCTAAAGTCTAATTTCTAAAATAATCCAAAAGGGTAAAATTGTGCCTCCAAAGACTTACAGCTTTGGAGATGCCAGGCATGTTGCCAACCTCACTCCACATCTCAGCTGGCTTCAACCCAGCCAGGTCACCTTGTCCTAAAATAACATCTGAGACACAGAAGATGTTATACTTTTACCAAATTAAATTTAATTCCTCACTTATATATTTTTAATTTTGTATTTAGGAAATAACTTTTTTTCAAGATCAAATGAATTTCTGAAACCCCACTGGTGAAAACAATGAGTTCAGACTGCTTCAAAGTAATGGAGTTTCAAGCTTGTATTTTGTTTTTAAGGCTTCTACATAGAAAAACAAAACTTATAAACACATGAAAATGAAGGTAAAATTAAAAGTAACACTTTTCTTATCTCCATTTCTTCCGAACTACTTTGACAAGGGGAGTATAGACCCTATCTTTGTTCTAATTTTCCCTGTCAGATAAATAATTTCTGTCTAAACATTAACTGACTGCCAGTCCAGGCAGAGCTACAGATACTCTTCAGAACCTCCCCATCCCATTAGTTTGTTGGTGTCATGGTCGTATGCAATCACTTTATTCTTGTATAACACAGCAGGGACTAGGAAAATATACCTTAGGCTACCTTGCTGTTAACTCATCCCTCTCTAGTTATCTACAAGTCCTGCTATGCTGAAGATAAAGCTACAGGGAGTGAACTCCACTGATTCAACTCTCCTCCAAGAACATTTTCCTCAGTGACCCAATGACCTCACATTGTAGGCTCACTGGCTTCCTCCCATACTTCTTCAGATCACTGTTTCATCTGTTGACTTCCTGGCACCATCTCCAGAATCAAATATTAATGGTAATTCATCTGATTAATCCAACTTCTGACACCAACCAAACATTTCAGAACCCATCATTATGTCAGTTGCATCTCAGGTGAGTTATGGATAGACAGGAAGAAATCCTACAAAGTCATTAGACTCCTAGTTTAATTAGGAAAGGATACATAGTTGTGTATGAAGCAGGGTGACCACCCAGATCAGAGCAAATGAAGCGTATCTTTGATCACTTCCCTTGGCTCACCAGACTCCTTAATGGGGTCCGTGCAGCTGCTGCTGAAACTAGGGATGAAATGTTCACCCTTGCTGAATCTGAAACATTTAATTCTTGCTCTGTCCTTAATATCCTATATAATAATTCCTGGAGAGTGTACTCTAGCCATCAAACCCAGGCATTTTAAAAATTCTTACAAAATTTGTTCTCTCTTGTTTCTTGAACCAAACTCAGCACCAGCAAGACTCCTTTCTAATCTAGAGGGGGAAAATAGAGTTATTTCCTGGCTTTCTGGGGCAGCACATACACCTTCAGCTTTTCAGCATTTCCGGAAGCCCACTGTACCAGTCCCAGCTGAGAAGACTTAGTCTGCTCTAGGTGTGGTATCTTTTCCTCTGCTAACTCTGCCAGATTTCATATTTCATTTCCCTTTGGGATTTTATGTTGAGACTTTCCTTTTGCTTTTCAAAAGGCATAATTGTTCACTCCAAAATTAAGGGTTTTTTCCCCTGGCCCAATTAGACCACTTTCTATCTATTCATATATTCAAAACTATTTACTAAGCTCCCATGGTCCAGTCAGTATAAATAAGTATCATTAGCCTCTTTGAAGTCTATTGGATTAGTTCGTATCCAGTTGTTTCTCCTCTCTTGTAAAGTCATATGTCTCTTTATCTCTGAACTAAACTGTTTTTAATATTTGGACCAAATCTCCTTTTGGTATATAGAACATGAGAAGATCATCTTGAAGGTGCTTAAGACTAGATCCAAGACTTACAGCTTAGTAGTCTGCACACATCACATGAAAATGTAGAGTCTGGAAGTACTTGTAACAGATGTGGGTAGATTGGATTGTTCTTCTCCCATGTGTACCTAGAAACTGGATTTCCTGATGGGCCATCTATGTTTTACATGAGCTAAATTCTGACCCAATGTCCCTAAAAGGAAAAAATAGAAAGCATGGGGCAAAAGAGAAGCTGTCAGGCATGCAGCAGACCTCTGATGCATGACTGTAGTCTCACTGGATCTATTAACTAGAGTCATCCTCACACCACAGACAGTGGAAATTTACACCAGCACCTTCTTGGGTTTCCAGCTGCCAAACAGAAAATGCCGAAAGGGTAATGCAAAAAGATACTTGAATGACCAGCCTTTTCTTTTCTTCATGTGATACTAAATTCTCATCCAAGTCATCTGAGACTATATCTCTGTGCATTCTACTACATTGCTAAGTTCTCCATCACCACCTACATCCAAGAGCAAATAAAACACCACCAGTTTTACCCCTTTGCCATTTCTGAGTCCATATCTTTTCTATTATGGCTACCACTGATCATTTCATCTTTTGCTTCAACAAATGCTGATACTTCTTAATTCATCTCCCTATCTCCCAGGAATCTTTCCTCCAATCTATTCTCCTCACTACTTCCACAAGTGTCTATCTAACCTATAATTTGTTCATTAGTTGCTCTAAATGCAGGATAAAATTCTTTTGTACAGAAAAGAAACTGCCTTTGACCTCTTCCTTCTGTCCTCACTAGCCTCACCTCCCCCATTTTGATGTAATAGCTTCTCACTTCTTGGGGTGTTTTACTGGCTGTTCCCTAACATCCTTCCTTACTCATAGGGCCTTCTCCTTCTTTGTCTGGATCAACTTCTTCCCATATTACAAGATAGATCTTGGCTGTTATCTCTGTAGAAAATTGTCACTGATCCAATGTCACCCCAAGGACTGGGAAACCTCCCTCCATGTTTCTATAGCACTCAGGGGTTGCACACACCACCACTGTATGAAAACAGCATCATAATTTTATACAGAGACCATGTTGTCTGCTGTTGGTTAAATTTTTCTTGTTAAATAATCCAGAGATACAAAATACGAAGATTAAATAACTACCATCCAGCTTAGGAAATCAAACAAGACTGATATAATTAAAACCCTCTGTAGAGACCGTGTTGTTTTCATCATTTATGTTGTCAGCAGTTAATACATCTCCTGGCCCATAATTAGTGCTCAGGAGGTGTTTGTTGAACCAGGGTGCACACAGCATGAGAATGATGTGCTGTCTTACTATTAGGTATTGCTATTGGACACGTGCTTGAGAAGGTTTCCAGTCATATGTAGAGAGGGACAGGGGTACTAAGTCATTATATTCCCTTGCTTTTTCTTCCTTGAGATTAGGGAAACATCTCTGTAAAGTGTTAGGCCTAGAGGGAGTCAAAGCCTTTAAGCCAGTGTGAAGCTGATTCATAGAGAACCTGACCTGTCTGTACCTTTGCCTTTTTTATCACCAAGCTCCAACTAACTGAACCATCTTGCACTCTCAGGATCTGCTCCCCCAAAAGTAGTTGTAGCCTCTGAAAGCCCCAGACTAACACAGAGAAGATGATGATTACTCTGACTTACTACATGGAGTCTGCAAGTGTTTGGAAGCAGAAATAGGGTTTCCCAACTTCGGGTCTCAGGAGGAAACATTTCCAATATTTATTTATTTTTTTAAAATATATTTTACTGATTATGCTATTACAGTTGTCCCATTTCCCCCTTCACTCCCCTCTGCCCTGCACACCCCCTCCCACCCATATTCACCCCCTTTAGTTTGTCTTAAGTTCTTTTTAAAAAATATATTTTATTGATTATGCCATTACAGTTGTCCCATTCCCCCCCTTCACTCCCCTCTGCCCTGCACACCCCTCCCCCACCATTCCCCCCCACTTTTGTTCATGTCCATGTGTCACAAGTTCTTTAGCTTCTATATTTCCCATACTATTCTTGCCCTCCCCCTGTCTATTTTCTACCTATCATCTATGCTACTTATTCTCTGTACCTTTCCCCCTCTCTCCCCCTTCCACTCCACTGTTGATAACCCCTCATGTGATCTCCATTTCTATGGTTCTGTTTCTGTTCTATTGTTTGCTTAGTTTGTTTTTGTTTTAGGTGTGGTTGTTAACAATTGTGAGTTTGTTGTCATTTTACTGTTCACATTTTTTATCTTCTTTTCTTAGATAAGTCCCTTTAACATTTCATATAATAAGGGCTTGGTGTTGATGAACTCCTTTAACTTGACCTTATCTGAGAAGCACTTTATATGCCCTTCCATTCTATATGAAAGCTTTGCTGGATAGAACAATCTTGGATGTAGGTCCTTCCCTTTCATGACTTGGAATACTTCTTTCCAGCCCCTCCTTGCCTGTAAGGTCCCTTTTAAGAAATCAGCTGACAGTCTGATGGGAACTCCTTTGTAGATAACTGCCTCCTTATCTCTTGCTGCTTCTAGGATTCTCTCCTTCATTTTAATCTTGGCTAATGTAATTATGATGTGCCTTGGTGTGTTCCTATTTGGGTCCACCTTCTTTGGGACTCTCTGAGCTTCCTGGACTTCTTGGAAGTCTATTTTCTTTGCCAGATTGGGGAAGTTCTCCTTCATTATTTGTTCAAATAACTTTTCCTCTCGATGCTCTTTCTCTTCTCCTTCTGATACCCCTATAATTCAGATGTTAGAACATTTAAAGATGTCCTGGAGGTTCCTAAGCCTCTCCTCATGTTTTGAATTCTTGTTTCTTCATTCTTTTCTGATTGGATGTTTCTTTCTTCCTTCTGGGCCACTCCATTGATTTGAGACCTAGTTTCCTCACCATCACTATTGTTTCCCTGTGCATTTTTCTTCATTTCACTTAGTGTAGCCTTAATTTTTTCATCTAATTTGTGGCCAAATTCAACCAATTCTGTGAGCATTCTGATTACCAGTGTTTTGAACTATGCATCTGATAAATTAGCTATCTGTTTGTCACTTAGCTGTATTTTTTCTGGAGCTTTGATCTGTTCTTTAGTTTGATCTGTTCTTCACTTTTTTTTTCTTGGCATACCTCTTACACAGTGAGGGGCAGAGCCTTAGGTGTTCACCAGGGTGGGGTAACCCATGTTGCTGTGTTGCGTGGGGAAGGGGTCCAAGAGGGAACAATGGTGCTTGCTCTGCTCTCCACCAGATTTCAGTCACTTCCCCTGTTTCCCACAAACAAATCAGGCCCTTCTGGTGCTGATTCCTGGGTGGGTTGGCCTGTGTGCATTCTAGGACCCTGCCAGTCTCTCCAACAATCTCTCCTGTTAAGCTGGAGCCTCTCCTGCTGCCTCAACCCCCACAGGTGTTTTCAATCAGTGGTTTGAGGCTTTATTTCCCCATGCTGGGGCCCTGGATTGCATAGTCCATCCCACTCCCCAGCTGTTTCTCCCAGTTTGTCTGTGTGGGATGTGGGACTGCCCTGTCCACAATCTACCGCCTTGCCAGTTTTGCCCACTGCTGCCTTGCCAGCCAGCTGCAGCCTTGCACGCCCTGTTCCACAATTCATGGCTTCACTGAGTCTGCCAGCTGCTGGGAGTCCTCTCCACTCTGGCTGGCTGCCTCCGCCCCTCATACTGGTCTGGGTGGGTGTGTCTTTAACTCCTTCGTCGTCGACTTTCATACAGTTTGACTTTCTGTCAGTCCTGGTTGTGTTTTGTTTTTAAATTGTTGCTGTCCTTCTGGTTGTGCAAGGAGGCACATTGTGTCTGCCTACACCTCCATCCTCACTGGAAATCATTTCCAATATTTAAATAGTCTCTGTCTGTGTCACCACAAAATCCTCTCTGTCAGTTCAGGTTCCTGCTTCCAGCATGACTACCTACATCACACAATAAGTGACAGGAATATTGTCAGGAGACACTGGGGAACAAATCTGAAAATACAAACTTGGCTCCCAATCCAGAGGTGTTTATCCCCAGATATTCCATCTGGCAATCTTCATAAGGGTTCTTGGGATCCTGTACCAAACACCACCATTGTAAGAATGCAGAAAAAATTCTTAATGGCCTGGAGGTTTCAACATCTCAGCACTGAGGGCTTCACATAAACCAGGTTAAGTGACCTTTTCCTGTAAAGGAGTGGAATGTAAATACTCTCAGCTTTGCAGACCAAACAGTTTCTGCCATAATTAGTTAACTCTGTAGGGCAAAACTAGCTAGATAATCCCTAAATGAATGAAGGTGGCTGTGGCCAATAAAACTATTTATGGACAATAAAATTTAAACTCTGTAATTTTCACGTGCCATTAAATAGTATTTTTCCCAACCATTAAAAATGGCAAAAGCCATGCTTAGCTTGCAGGTTATACAAAAAGAACAAGGCCATATTGGCCTGTAGACTGTAGTTTTGCTCCCTCAACATCCATGATCTGATTCATAAAACACCAAACGGACATAAAACCTCCATATTTTAAATAAGAGGAAGGTGCAGAATGCAGACTTATTATTACAAATGATAAGACCAAAAGGGGTCCAATTTCTCACTGGAGGGCTCAGAGATATTAACAGATAAGGAAATGCAAGTTATAAGAGAGGTGAAGAAAAAAAGAATACTGGTATAGACCAGCTCCTTAAGCTGGATGAGGCAGTCTCATGCCAGTTCTGCAGCAGTGTTTCTCTTTGCAAGGTTCCTTGCCCTGGCTGGTGTGGCTCAGTGGATTGAGCATCAAACTGTGAACCAAAGGGTCACTGGTTCAATTCCCATCAGGGCACATCCCTGGGTTGCAGGCCAGGTCCCCAGAAGGGGGCATGTGAGAGGCAACCACACATTAACGTTTCTCTCCCTCTCTGTCTCCCTCCCTTCCCCTCTGTCTAAAAATAAATAAATAAAGTCTTTAAAAACAAAAATGTTGCCTGGAACTTTCTGAATCCCAACACATGCTGAATATTATTTCATTTCCTTAGCAGTTCTGTCTGACCTCTGTTTATCAAATGAGTCTGACAAGGGTTATTCTATTAATATTTATTTTGACAAGTTATAGCACAGGTTGTTTTCTATTCATGCTATGAAATGTTTTAATGAGTGGAAATTAAATCAAGTTCATGCAAGGAAAAAAGTTAATGGCTATTTTCATGATAATCTTTTTTTAAATTTAGATCTTAATTTTAAGTGATTAAGTTTAGTTAGTATAAAGCTCATAGTAAATGCCTGGCTATGCTGGTGTTGTCAAACTATGTAAGCCAGATGTTGTTGGAAAGTAAGCATGAGTTCCTTCCACATTGAGTTCAAGGGCGTGCAGCAGCCTCAATGATGAATAGAATCATCATTCCTAATCACTTGGATACTGATCATTTGCCAAAGCATCCAACTGAGAGGACCTCCCCCAAGTCCTCACATAAGGAAGCAGCATGGGTAGCATGGCCCCAGAGGCTTCTGCTGTCCCTAATATCTCTGTGATGCTAACATTTCTGTGTTCGTTGTGGAGGAAGGAGGAAATGTGTGAACATGAGAACTGTAAAGAGGAGTTTGTATGTGGTTCCAGGTCCACCTGAAGCCTTGTGCTGGAAATGTGAAAGGGCTTTTCTAATGCCCACAGAACAGTTCATAGCAAACCCCGTTCACCTTCCCAGCACAGCCAGGGTTCTCAGACCACAGTGCTAGTGCTCACACCTCCCTCAAATTCATCTCCTCTGGAGCACTTATGCCATTTAGGATCAGCCAGGAAGTATCTTTGCACCTCCCAGTCTGTGTCCATTTCTGCAGTTTTCACCTCTCCTCCCATATTACCATTCCTCCTTTCTGAGGCCAACTCTTCCTCCTGAGCTAGGAGCCCAACTCCTGGATTCGAATTCAGAAATGTGTTATGTTCTCTCTTCTTTCAATTCCTGACTGCCTCACAGTTTTCACATTCTCACCACCCACATTTATTTATTGCTTTCATGTGCTTTATGCTTTTTTGTGCTGTTTCAGAAAGCTTATCCTATTCAAAACCATAAAAATAATTTCATGTATTTTATTTTTTAATTATTACTGTTTTACTTTTCATGTTGCTGATAATGTCTTTTAATTCACCTGGAATACATTTTTGTATGGTGTTCTAATTTTATTTTTTAATAATAATATTGAATTAACCTTAATTCACTTATCAATTAGTCTATCCATTGTTTGCACACTGATTTTTAATATCAATTTTCTATTTGCATTTGGGTCTGTTTCTAGGTGTTTCACTCATTGTTCTATTTATTTACTCCAGGACCAATGTTACTAACATAGCACTGGGAGGAGACCTGATTCCTGGAAGGGCAAATCCCTCCTGGTTCTTGTTCACAAATATCATAGCCATTTTTACCCTTTGCTCTTTCATATAAGTTGTAGAATAGGCTTCTCAGGATCAAAACAGAAACCTATTTGATCTTCTTATTGGAATTGTGCCTTCATCATACCGGTAATGCCGAATCATCCACCCATGAACACAGCAATATTCCTCTCAGTTTGTTTAGGGTTTCACTTACTCCCCTCAACAGTCTGTTATACTTTTTTACATCAGGATCTTTGCACATTCTTTTGTATATTTATGACTGCCTGCCTTATTTTTTTTTTTTGGTATTCTAACTTTAAAAAAAAGGGTTTTTTTGGTTGAAGTACAGAATGCCATTTTATTTCCAGTTTTAATTTTATATCCAGCAGACTTGTTGTTGAACATGCTTATGAGTTCTGATTATTTATGTGTATATTGTCTTAGATTTTCTATGTAGAAAATTAGATTTTGAACAATGATACCTTCATTATTTTTAACTGCCCTTATACATTTAGTTTCTTTTCTTAACATTTTGCATAGCCCAGGACTCCATATAATGTTGGATAGAAAACATGTAACAGTTATGCTTTTCTTAGTTCCTGATTTTAGTTTTTCACTATTAGGTATAATGTTTGCTTTGGGTCTGGTTGGGATATATATCTATTATGAGAAATCTCATTTATTCCTGGTTTACTAACATTGTTTAGAAATTTTATGACATCTATTTTAATTGTCATGTTGTTTTTTAAAATCTACTAATACAGTGAATTCTTTTTATATATTTTTCTGATATTTAACAATCCTGGCATTTCTAGGTTAAACCCTACTTGGTCATCATTGTTATATATTTATTTATTGTTATATATTTTGTATTTATTGTTATATATTTTGTTAAGATATTTAAAAACTTCACCATATACTGCCTCATTTATTTTATCTAACAGTATAAAATACTCACAGTATTTTATCTAACTTTTAAATTTCACCAATCTATAAAAAATAATAATTATGAGTAATTAAAATATATTTTATTATTATGAGTGAAGTTGAATGTCTGTTCACATGTTTGCCAATTTGATTTGTACAAATGAAAAGTAACTAAGCATAATTTCAATGTGCATTTGTTATAACAAGTGAGGTAAAGCATTTGACATATGTTTAAAAAACATTTTTACTTTCTGTGCTCTGAACTCCCTTTTTGTATCCTTTACCCCATCTTTCTGTTGGATTATTGATCTTTCTCTTTATTTGTAAAGATATATATGTGTGTGTGTATATATATATATATATATATATACACACACACACAGAAAGATATATATGTGTGTATATATATATAAACTCTTTTTTTATTTAATTCTTTTTTATTTAGATTTTCTTTAATTTTTCTCAATAGTGCTTTGTAGTTTTAGTGTACAGTTATTTTACTTCTTTTGACAAATTAATTCCTAAATATCTCATATATTTAAGTAATGCAAATGGTATTATTAATTTTTCATTTATTGCACTTTTTAAATTTAATTCTTATTCAAGTACAGTTTTCTCTCTTTATACATATACATATATATATACACACACATATATAGACAGAGAGGGAGAGATATGTGTGTGTGTGTATATATATATATATATGTATATGTATAAAGAGAGAGTGTTTCTTCACATTTTAGGATTAGCTATTTAACTATAATTTTAATTAAACACATATTTTCTGTTTTTTCCTTTTTTGGTGAGAACATTTTAGATCTACTCTCAGCGAATTTCAATTATACTATATAGTGTGGTCACCTATAATCACCATGTTACACATTAGCTCTTCAAATCTTGTTCATCTTTTTTCTTCTTTACTGCATTTTTATTTCTTTATTTTTAATTAAATTTGTTGGGATAACATCGGTTAATAAATTTATACAGGTTTTATGTGTATAATTCTATGATATATCATCTGTATATCACAGTGTGTGCCCACCACACAAAGTCAAATCATCTTTCATCATTATACATCTGATCCCCTTTGCCCTTTACTACCCCCTCGCACCCTTTCCTTTGGTAACCACCCTGCTGTTGTCTGCGTCTAGGAGTTTTTGTTGGTTTGCTTGTTTGCTCATTTGTTACTTTCAGTTTTATATCGCATGTGGAATACTACTCAGCCATAAGAAAAGATGAAATACTACCATTTGCAACAACATGGATGGATCTTGACAACATCACACTATGAGAGATAAGTCAGATAGGAAAAGTCAAGAATCATATGATTTCACTTACTCGTCTTATAACTTATAAAAGTTTGAACGCTTTTACTAACCTCTCCCTATTTTCCTCACCCTTCAGCTCCTGGCAACCACTTTTCTACTCTGTTTCAATGAGTTCTTTTTCTTTTTTTAAGATTCCACATGTAAGTGATACCGTGTAATGTTGGTTTCTCTGTGTTGGGCTTAATTCACTTAACATAATATGCTCTAGGTTCATTCACGTTGTCACAAATAATAGGATTTCCTTCTCTCTTAAGGCAGAATAATATTCCTATGGATATATATACACAGCATATTTTCTTGATTCATTCATCCATTAATAGACACTTGGGCTGTTTTCAAACCTTGGCTATGGTGAATAGTACAGCAATGAACATCGAAGTACAGATACCTTCTCAAGATAATAGCTTATTTTCCTCTGGGTAGGTACCCAAAAGTGGGATTGCTGGATCATATGGTAGTTCTATTTTCAATTTCTTGAGGAATCATGCTCTTTTCCATAGTGCCCACACCAGTTTACAATCTCGCTAACAGTGTACAAGGGTTTCCTTTTCTCTGCATTCTCACCAACAGTTGTTATTTCTTGTTTTTTTCTCATATATAACAGCCATTCTAACAGATGTCACGTGATATCTTCTTATGGTTTTGACTCGCATTTTTCTGATGATTAGTGATATTAAGGATCTTTTTATGTACCTGTTAGCCATTTGTATGTCTTCTTTGGAAAACATATGTTAATCCCCTGCCCCCCTACCCCCCCATCCCCCATGGCTAAGGCTGTGAGTGACCTCCAGAATGTGAGCATCCAGAAGGCTGTGAGTGACCTCCAGGAGACAAAGCTTGTCTCTGGTAGCAAATGCTGCCTCAGTTTCCTCCCTGCCCCTAAAGCTTGGTCAAAAGTCCTTGACAGGTAAGTCTCCTCACAGCAAGAAGCAACCTAAGCCAGACTTGACCACTTGGGAGGCCATCATGGAAGGACTCGGGGGCTGCAACAAAGAGCGAGCAATGGACTCATGCCTCCGGCTATGTGAGATAGCCCGAGTCCCCCTATCCTCTGGGAGAAGTGCTTCCTGGCTCTAATCCCCTTAAGCCTGAATACCTGATGGGGAGGGGTGCAGCTCCTTGCCTTGCCAGAGCATGACTAGGGAGAAAAATCTGGCATCACAAAGAATTCCAGAAAAACCTGTGAAATCTGCTCTGCTAAGAGTGCTTTCATTCATATGTTAAGGGTCTGAGAGGAAATGAGTATGTCTCCCAAAGTTTCTGCAACTCTCTTCCTGACAGACACTGACTCAGACTAAGCCCTCGGATTTCTTTGAAGTTTATCTACTATTTGATCCTTGCCACCCTATATTTCTGTGTATTACAACCCAATAAAAGCCCTTGAAGGAAGGGGCTCAACACCTTTTCCCCTGAGAAACTGGCCACTGCTCAAGGCCTTTTTCCTCTGAGAAACTGGCTACCTCTCTTCCCCAAACAGATCACATCATATCTTTGTCATGTTTACTTTCATCCGTGGCAGATTGGAGGATGTGTGAGAAGAGTCACCCCCACACGTATTGAATGTTCATCCTTTCCCCACTGAGTTAAGATGTCATACTTATACTAAATTTCATGAAGCTACTCCTGTTCTCTTTTTCACTAAAAAAAGCTCATTGTTTTATTTTTAATTACAGTTTATAGTTATAGTCAATATTATTTTGTATTAGTTTCAGGTATACAGCATAGTGTGATAGCTCATTCTTCTTAAATATGTGGATGTATCTGTATATTTCTCACGGTCCTTTCACCAGGTCTTATGGCTACTTTACCCTCTGTTTTATTTATCCTGCTAAATATTAAGCTGAGCAAAGTTTCTAGAACAGTAGTTAGTAAGTACATGCTTTAAGCAAAAGAGGAAAAGACTATTGAATCTGTTGGGCTACCAGCTGTTGACCAAGGACAAGAGGGTTCCATATACTCCGCCCCATCCTTTAATGTATTATTTTCCTGCCATGATTTGGAGTAGGTATGGTGCATGTCCAGTTTCACCAGCAAAAGTGGTGGAGCATGGCCTGAAATCCAAAGGACCTGTGTCCCAAAGTTGAATAACATTATGTCTAGTTGCATCATGAAGACAGATGCCAAAGCTATCCATCTGTGCTCCATTTCTTCCCAGGAGAGGTCCCAGATCTCTACTCTGATGATGAAGTTGAAAACATCATAAACAACATGAGGAATGAAGTCAAGAGCCAAGGTTTGGTTGACAACAGAGAGAACTGCTGGAAATTCTTTATAGATCGGGTTCGACGACAACTGAAGGTATACAAGGATTTACTGCCCAGGGTAGACAGGACCAGAGACTATTTGTGAAAGCCTCTACTAATGTTTTGGACACAGCTGTCCTAACCGATTATCTGGGGAGTGGGAGGTGAGGGTGCAGTGCCCTTCTCAGCCTCTGCAAGAGTGCCCTTCTCATCTGCTTCATGGGCAGTGGCCTCCCTCTTGCCTCACAGTTTTAAGTTTTCCACTTTCTTGGCTAGAAAGGCTGGCTAGCAATTAAGATTTTTGTGTCTGTTGGATGTGCTTCTCAGTTTCCTGGGAAATTAAGAATCCAAGGTTGGCCCTGGCCAAGTGGCTAAGTTGGTTGGAGTGTCAACCCGTACTCCAAAAGTGTGCAGGTTAGATCCCTGGTCAGGCCACATACCTAAGTTACAGTGTTTATCCTCATTTGGGGCACATACGGGAGGCAACTGATCAGTGTTTCTCTCTCTCCCTTCTTCTCTCTCTGAAATAAACATATCCATGGGTAAGAATTAAAATTTAAAAAATCCAAGGTTGTATCTGTCCATCTGTGAGTATTTCTCTGATATGTTTTTGGTTCTCCCACCCTTCTGACTTCTCAGGTGACTCTCTGTTTCTCCCCTGTGGGGAACAAGCTGAGGGTCCGCAGCAGGAAGTTCCCAGCTATTGTGAACTGCATGGCCATTGACTGGTTTCACGAGTGGCCTCAGCAGGCATTGGAGTCTGTCAGCCTCCGCTTCTTGCAGAACACCGAGAACATCGAGGTGAGAGGGAAAAGGAGATATGCCTGAAGATTCTTTCCACCTCAGGGTAAAAGAAATTCCATGTCCAGAATTTCAGGGTTCAAGTTCAGGCTTGGATGGAGGTGTTAGAACAATTTCCATGTTGTGAAGCAGCAGGGGTCAGGAGCAGTTACCTCCAGTCTTCACGAAGATACTATCTCTTTATTTCGTGCTCTCTGATTTTAGCCCACAGTCAAGCAGTCAATTAGCAAGTTCATGGCTTTTGTCCACACAAGTGTCAACCAAACATCCCAGTCCTATCTGAACAACGAGCAGCGCCACAACTACACAACCCCCAAATCATTTCTGGAGTTCATCAGACTCTACCAGAGCTTGCTGCGCAGGAATGGAAAAGAGCTCAAGTCCAAGATGGAGCGGCTTGAGAACGGGCTGCTGAAGCTCCACAGCACCTCTGCCCAGGTAGTGACATCCTTTTCCATCTCTCCTGCCTGGGGTGCGAAGAGGAGGTGGGAGCATCCCCTTCTCAGAGAACTGGATGGGTCACACTTCAGGTCTAAAAATCATTTATGGTTTTCCAGAGGCACCAGGATTATCAGACACGGTGTCAAGAGTTAAGGCTGAATTCATCCTCATCTTCAGATCTTGTCTGCTCACCCCCATTGGTGCCGGAATCCCTGAGAGCACCTCTTCTCTCTTCCTCTTTATCATCTCCTCCTTTCACATTACTTTCCTCTCCGGTCCACTTCCCTTCCATCTCATAAACCCCCAAAAGATAAATGGTTGAAAGAAATGGTTGCAGGGTTCTACCAATTTTCTTTTGTGTCTTATCTTACAGTATTCTGTCAAAGAGCCATTGGAACCTAATTTCTTACACAAATCTTGTCTCATTTCATGCATTTCCTCATACATTTCTATGTGGTCAGCCATCAAAAGAAGGCCCCTGTTGTCCTGTCCTTGATCTAATTTTCTACTTACTTTTCCAAATGGTACAAGTTTATTTTAGTCAATGTATTATTCTTACCTTGAGAACTGGGGACAACTCTAGCACCTTCTCTGCCCCTGCCCATGCCCATCAAACATTGCTGGTCCCTTGCTGGCCTTTCTATGCTCTGTTTACCCACAGCAGAGCCAGCCCCTCATAAGGTGATGAAATTTCATTCATTTGTATAGTATATGTTCCTGACAGTGCAGGCCTTGCATACCTCTACTGTCATTTTCTCAGAGCTTTGCTTTTGGATTGGCTGTATTGAACATCCTTCTTCTGATGTGTGCCTTCTCCCCACTGCAGTGTTCTTGATTCACAGAAATATATCTAAAAATTTTCAGCCCATTTAGTGGGATGCAGTGAGCCTTGCAATCTATATTCAGCTTCTTCTTCTTCTTTAGGAAATTTTTATTCTATTACATGGTTTTGTTTATCTGTTCTGGCCTCTCCTCCAAGAGCAATGATTAACTGGATGGGTTCCCTGTGCCCCATTTCTATTATGTCCTCCCTCATTGTTTCCATCCCTTTGGCCTTTTTCACTACATTCTAGGGAAGCTTTTTGGGTTTATTCTCAACAATACTAACTCAATAGTGTGTAATATTGCTTCTGCCTCCTATGCTTCCAGTGACAACTTTAATTATGCTGTTACATTTTTAATATCCTGCCAGCCCTTCATCATCTCATCCTTTTTCCTTCCCTATGGCTATTTTAGCCTATTTTTCTGAAACTATATTGCAGAAACTGCTCTACTGATGATGCCAAACACCTGCCTCAAATGGTTTTTCTAAATCCAGTCATAGGTCATTTCAGAGTTGTGTCCTTCTTCCTAGTCTTTTAGATGCTATCTTTTTTCTTGTTCTGTATTTATATAAAAACCTTTTTTAAACTTATCTTCAGACATGATGAGACCTCTGCTCAAACAATGTTTGGCAACAAATGGAGTGCAACAACAATCTATGATGCTAGTCTCTTTCCATGTGTGTCATGATCTAAACCCTTTCTTAGAGCTACTGTTTAGGGCAGGTTGAAGTACACAAACCCCAGTCCAGGTCCAAGCAGTTTACCTGGGGTGCCCCTCTATCACAGAGTGGTGGCATCTTCTCTCCTAGTCACCTTCTGCTTCTGTCCATCTCTAAATGTGTAGAAAACAACATGAGAAAGAATTGCAAAATGTAGTACAACCAGATTTTTTAAATATTTCCCACATTTTCTTCTTTCTGTCTCTGTGCCGCCCCCCCCCACCTACTGTACCCTTAGAACATTCTGCATCCCCACCAGCACCTTCCTACCTTCTACCCACTTATCCCCTGGGAACTGCTGATTGGTCTGTGTAGAGGATTTTGCTGGGAGTGAGCAGTAGCTAAGGTGCTCTCATACTCTCACAGAACATCACCCAGTGTTCCATTTTACACTGACCCTGGGTCTTTGAGCAGACAGTGAAGAAAGCATGAATGTCTGTTTTCCTGTTTCAGATGCTCCCTATTTAACAAGGAGAAGCCCAGTTATATCATTAAGTGAGTCCAGCTCTATCTACTTACAGTTAGTGGAGAATCCTCCCAAGTCCTGGCACTGGTTCCAGTTTCTTCTCTTTCTGTCTTCTGTTCTTCATGAAATAACAATTCTGCATACTCAGTTACCTAGGTCAGAAACTGGGCCTTTTATTTTTTACTCCTCCCCCTCCCTCACTTCCCATATTTAAGCATTAACAAATTCTGTGGGTTTTGCAAATATCTGTCAAAAGTACCCCTCTTACTGTATCCACCATTTTCAAAGTCTTGATTTAAGACAATTTTTATCTGGATTTGTAATAAATCGAACTCTCAGATCTCTCCCCAACCCAAACCTGCTTCACCCACAACCTCCTGCAGCACCTGTTGGGCTGAGATCCTGGTGGCCATCTTCAACTCTTCCCACTCCTCTACCCCTCTGTTGACACCAGTGAAATCACTGTTAGCTGTAACCTCAAATATGCTCAGAGTTCCACCCCTTCTCACCTCCTACATGGTTACTACCCAAATCTGAGCCACTATCATCCTACCTGGAGGCCACGATAACTTCTAACTCATTTGTCTGCTTCTACTTTTGTCCCTCTGAAGTCTATCACCAACAGAACAGCCAGAGTGATCAATTTAAACCAAATTGAATCATGCCACTTTTCTGCTCAAAACCCTGACATAGGAGTGGACCTTAGTTCCCTTATTACAGT
This sequence comes from Sturnira hondurensis, assembly GCF_014824575.4. Taxonomy (NCBI): domain Eukaryota; kingdom Metazoa; phylum Chordata; class Mammalia; order Chiroptera; family Phyllostomidae; genus Sturnira; species Sturnira hondurensis. The sequence goes on along the minus strand of NW_028092466.1, from coordinate 1,254,311 downwards.
AGCTTCCAGAGCTCCTCCCCAACCCTGCCCTTTTACCTCCCAGACCTCATCTCCCACTACCCCATCCCTGTGATATTCCTCTCCAGCCACATGGCTTCTTTGCTTTCTCCTCAGACATACCAGGCCTTTGCATTGGCTGTTCCTTCTGCCTGGATGTTCTTCCCTCTCAAATCCCCATGGCTCACTCCCTCATCTCCTTCAAAAGCTACCTTCCCAATGAATCTTACCCTGTATGATCCCATTTTAAATTGTAACCCCATGCCTCTCCTGATTCCCTTACTTGACCTTTTCCCCATAGCCTGACCCCTATCTAACATATTATATTATTTACTTATTGGTTATTTTTTTGTTGCCTATCTCCATTTGTTGGATATAAGCTCTATAAGGACTGGGACCTTCTATATTTTATTCACTGACATATTAAATATTCCAAGTGCCTAAAGCAGTGCTTAGTCAGAGTGGATACTCATTAAATACTTATTGAATAAACAGATTAACTAATGAATAGCATTCTCCTTTATCTCCCTAACTGTATTCTGGCAGCACTCCACACCAGTACTACCCAATAGAACTATCCTGTAAGTCATGTATGCAAATTTAAATTTTCTAGTATCTGTATCAAATAATGTAAAATGAGCCCTGGCTGGTATGGCTCAGTTGGTTGGAGCATCGTACCATAAACTGAAAGGTTGCTGGTTCAATTCCCAGTTAGGCATATACCTAGGGTGCATATTTGGTTCCTGGTCACGGCACATATAGGAGGCAATCAAAGGATATTTCTCTCTTCTTCCCTCCATTCATCTCTCTCTAAAATCAATAAATATATCCTTGGGTGAAGATTTTTTTTAAATGTAAAGTAAAACAAGTGAATTTTATTTTAATAGAATAATGTGATTATCTATCATTTTACAACATTCTTTAATAATATATTTTATTTAACCCCAAATATCCAAAATCTTTTAACATATAATCATTCTAAATAAGTTATTAATGAATTACTTTCCCTTTTTTCTACGTAATTTCAAAAGTTAGTGTATATGATGATACTTACAGCACATCTTAACTGGGACAAGGCACATTTTAAGTGCTCATTAACCACAAGTGGCTAGTGAACACCAACTTAGATGGCACACCACTAGACCAACCTCTGTTCTGCTCTTAGATTGACCTTTGCTCAAGCCATTAGTCTGAGTATTCTCTCTTGTAGGTCTTAATGATGTAGATATTACAGTTCAGATTCTCTGATCCTTTTTAGAACTTTTAAAATTGTATCCTTGCATATTGCCCCACTATTTTCTTCCTACATTCTACCACATTGTACCTGAGCTACAGGAGTACTATTTGTAGTCTACACAGTGTTCCATGAGTAGTTCACATCACTGTGTCTTTCCATGGGCCCAAGCCTCGTCAGTTTGGCACTGTTGAGACTGAAACAGTCTGCTATCCCACTGCCCAAAGCCCTTGCTGAGTTCTGAATAGTGAGTTCTGAGTTCTGAATACCACACACCATTAGTTCTGAGTTCTGAATACCACACACCATTCCCTTCTCTGTGGTTCCATCCTTGAATTATGTTTCTTTTCTTGCATGCATTATGCTGTACTGTTATCAGTCCTTTGGGGGCAGAAACCAAGACTCATTGGCACATACAAGGTATTCTATAAATGCACAGATGGGTATATGATAGATGGATAGGCAAATACCATGAACAAGTTCTGAATCACCTATAAGCTCAGAGTGGGGATGAATGATGGATCTTGGCAATGCTGTGTATATGGTATATATTTCATACTTACTGATAATTATAATGTTGATTCTTCTTATATAAATGGGATCTAGGGTTTCTAACTCTGATATAAATGCTTCATCTGAGATTGTACTTTTGGAAGAAGAAACAAAACATATCATCCTAGAGAGACTTCCGCCAAGATGGAGGCATAGGTGGAAACACTGTGCCTTCTCCCACAACCAAGTTTGAATACAACAAAGGTTTGGAGAACAAAGACACAGCCAAAGAACAGAAAATTGAATTATATGGAAGTCCGACAACAACTAACCGTTCAACCGGGATGGTAAGAGGGGCAGAGCCAGCAGCGGAACAGGGTCGGACAGAACAGATCTCCCAACCTAGGCATGCAAGTGGCCTGGACCCAGTCAGGGTGTGGGGCAGACTGACCGTGGTCGCACATTCGCACACAGTGAGACGGACCATGCAGGCCCCAGGGGGCAAGGGCTGACTGCGGTGGCACACTCGCGTGTAGTGGGGTGAAACTTGTAGGCCCAGGTGATGGTGGCAGCTATGGCACCGGTGGGGGCCACGGCAGCAGGCGGCAGATGGGACGCCATTGTTCCTCTCTGACCCCGCCCCCACGTACAACGTCACAACCCAGCGACTTAGTTGCCCTGCTCTAGTGAACACCTAGGGCTCCGATCCTGCTATGGAACAGGCACGAACAGCCCAAAAGATGGCGCAAGAAGAACTCAAAGACCCAGAGCCGCTAACTCTCAGCGACCAAGAGATTGCCAGCCTCTCAGAAGCACAATTCAAGGCACTGTTTATCAGTATGCTCACAGAACTGGTTGATTATAGTCACAAATTAGAGGAACATATGAAGGCTAAACTAATTGAAATGAAGGGAGATGTCCAGGAAACCAATAGTGATGGAAAGGAAACTGGGACTCAAATGAATGGAATGGACCAGAAGGAAGAACGAAGCATCCCACCAGAAAGGAATGAAGAAATGAGAATTCAAAAAAACTGAGGAGAGGCTTAGGAACCTCCAGGACATCTTTAAACATTCCAACATCCGGATTATACGGGTACCAGAAGGGGGAAAGAAGCAGCCACAAGTGGAAAACGTATTTGAACAAATAATAAAGGAGAACTTCCCCAGTCTGGCAAAGGACATAGACTTCCAGGAAATCCAGGCAGCTCAGAGAGTCCCAAAGAATTTGGACCCAAGAAGGAACACACCAAGGCACATCACAATTACATTAGCCAAGACTAAAATGAAGGAGAGAATCCTAGAAGCAGCAAGAGATAAGGGGACAGTCACCTACAAAGGAGTTCCCATCAGAGTGTCAGTGGATTTCTCAAAAGAGACCTTACAGGCAAGAAGGGGCTGGAAAGAAGTATTCCAAGTCATGAAATCCAAAGACCTACAGCCAAGATTGCTTTATCCAGCAAAACTTCCATTTAGAATGGAAGGACAGATAAAGTGCTTCTCAGATAAGGTCAAGTTCAAGGAGTTCATTATCACCAAGCCCTTATTATATGAAATGCTAAAGGGACTTATATAAGAAAAAGAAGATGAAAAATATTAGCAGTGAAAGGACAGCAAACTCACAGTTATTGACAACCACACCTAAAACAAAATCAAACCAAGAGGACAGCTAGATCAGGAGTGGAACCATAGAAATGAAGAACACATGGAGGGTTAGCAACAGGGGAGAGGGAGGAGGAGAAGGGGGGAGAAGGTACAGAAAATAGCATAGAGGGTTGGTAGAAAATAGATAGGGGGGAGGGCAAGAATAGTGGGGGAAATATAGAATCTAAAGAACTTGAGACATGTGGTTATAAACTAAGGGGGGGAAGGTGGGGGAAGGAGGGTGCAGGTGGAGGGGAATGAAGGAGGGGAATAGAACAACTGTAATGGTATAATCAATAAAATATATTTAAAAACATATCATCATAAACTGATAAAAAGATATCAGCTCAAATTATATTGTATCAGTCAGTATCCTCCTACTCAATTATGACTGTTTTTGGTGTTCATAATCTAGTGGGAGTAGACTTAATTAATCTCATAGCTCTAGCTGAGATAGACTCTAAATGTATTTGGCAATAATAGTTGTATTAGAAGTAGTAATAATAATGGTAATGATTACAATAATAATTACATACTAATCTATAGTTTCTAAACTTTAGATATAATTTCATGCTTAGCCTCAGCTGGTCAGAAATGTAACTTTATTTTTCTATAACTAAATTTAGCTCTGGATCCATCTTTGTCGTTTAAGAGGAGAAACCTCTCAATATTGCATTTCAGGCTGACTTGGTGATTTCAGGTTAAAAACTCGGTCTTTGGAGGGCAGCCACTCAGAGTTCTAACTCTACCCTTGGCTGTTTTCCTCTGCAGGGTCTTTTCCTCCCCCTTTCTGTGTCAGGCTCCTGGAGGCAGCTGATGAAACACTGTGGTGTGGCTCTCCACTTCCCATCAGCTCTGATGATGAATGGCTGGTCCCTCTGGGTTTTCACTTGGCATCTCTCTCTGCTTCAGCTTCAGCTGAAATCTTCATAGTTGATATAACTTGCTTTCTCTGTCTTGACACAGTCAGAGCCCCCAACCCTGACTTGGGTCTCAATTCATCTCTCACTGATATCCTCAGAACCTTCTCTCATCCTTGATTCTCTATTCAACCTGGGCATATTCGTGAGGAAGTGGAGCTGTTGGAATGAAGAAATATTCACAAAAGGCCTACAGCTACTACCTGTAGGATTTAATCCACAAGTCTGTCAATTTGAGAACATTTAAATTCAGTTTATCTATGGTTTCAAATGATCTCAGGCCACCTAATTTACCTGAAGTTGACAGCTAATAATTTACAATGATGTATTCTTCAGGACTCTTGTTGCAAGTAAAAAAAAAAAAAACTAAGTTAAATTTACTTAGCAAACAGGAAAAAAATGAAAAGCAGGAAATGACAGGAGGGGAAAGAAGGGCAGGAAGGAGAGGGAAGGGGATGCGAGGAGAAGAGAGCAGAGGAAAGGAGTAGAGAGAGAGAAAACTTTTAGATCACATGATATATTTATTAGGGCACTTTTGATGGCAGCTAACTAAAATCCAGCCAAAGCTTGTTTAGGCAAAACTGACAGTAACCAGAAGGGAGAGGGGAGAGGGATAATAGAAGATAATAGGGGAAGGGCCATCAAGGAACACATATAATGGATACATAGACAAAGCCAAAGGGAGTAGGTTCAAGGTTGGGAAGTGGGGATGGATGAGGAAGCAGGATGTGGTGAGATGAAAATGGAGACATTTTCTATACTTGAACAGCACTAAGAAAAATAAAAAAGACATGCATTGATTTGTATAACTGAGAAGTATGGAATAGAGCTTAATTTGGACAAGGCTAGAACTGGATACTCAGTGGTTGTCCCTCTTCAGGCAGACAACTCCCATGGCTTGTATTATGTCTGCTTTGTAGCCCAGTATAAAAAGAAAGGCCTTTGCCTGGTATTTTCAGCCAGGTTCCTGGGTTAATGATCAGCAGTTCCAATTGGCCTCTTTGGATCTTTGGTTTACCCATGGTTGAACCAATCTCTGTGACTTGAATGCTTTCATTGGCCATCCCAGGATCAAATGACACCCTCTTAAGTCAATCCCACCCAGACTGTAGGATTTTGGGAAGGGGGAGTTCTCCAAAGGAAAATCAAACCATGTTATCAGAACAGGAATGAAAAATTTTTATTGGACAGGTGAGTATAGCAAGTATCTAGTATAGATGGAAACAACTATTTCTAAGAGGAAAACATGCTTGAAGTCTAAGTTCATATCAGCAAGTGTTGGGTAACTATATGAACTCAGAGCTCAGAAAAAAGATACCTCTAGGCCTCCAACCCCTAGGAGAATGTTTACTACTGTTGATTATCCTGGGTTCCCTTTCCTTTGTTTAGAGTTCTGAGGAGAAGGTCCTGGGAAGCTGGACCTCTATTTTTGGCATAACATACCTGATCCTTGAAGAAGGGAGGGTCTCCAACTATGATCTTGTTATCACCCACTCAGACAACACTGTCACAAGCATACGTTCGTGATATAGTCTTCCCTATAAGTCAGCAGGCAACTGCTTAGCTTGCTGCCTGCTGAGCAGCCTGGCTCCAAGGAATAGATGAGAGTCACACCCAGTAACTATGCTACTCACTCAGCTTTTATTGAATGCAGTTTCACTCAAAGTAGAACATCAGCATACATTAATATCCTACTCAGCACTCTACCAATCTAAGAGAAATATCACACACACACACACAGCAATCAGTGGGAACCCCAGTCCCAGAGTCTCAGTCTGCATGTCCAGGAGACAGCACAGTGGGCAAGGAAGTTGTCAGCATCTTGCAAGGGAGGATCTCCAGAGCCACATGGGCAGGGTAGGCAAAGTCCTCAGTCCAGCAGGGCAGAGCCTCCAGCAGCCAATGCTAAGGGAGATCAGTGTGATGTGGAGCAGCACTCTGCTGTGTGGGGCTTGGCTGTCACAGCAGTGGTTGGAACCTGCCTCAGATATACCTTGAAAGTGGTGTACTCCACCCTTCTGGGTATTTTCAATAAATGTCTTGGCACCCTTGATGTCAAGTGTGGCATTTTCCCAGGAGCCTATGAGTGGCACATGGCTGTTCTGCTTGGCACCCCTGATGGCAGGTGTGGCAATTCCCCATGAGCCTATCCATGGGTGGTTCTGTTACCGAACAAGGGTCCGAGGGGGGGGCAATACTTGGCCCACCGAGGGATGCCAAAAACTGCTTCAGAAAACAGGGGCCCCTCCCAAGGACGGTATACTAATATCTATTGGGCTCTTCTGTCCATCGCCAATTGGAAACACATCTCTCAATGCCAGAGATTTGTGAAAAGGAAACAAAATGTTTATTTAATGCTATTCAGGCCTAATGCCTTCCTTAAAATATTAAAGTCTTTAAGGGTATACACCTACACACACACACACACACACACACACACACACACACACACGTTGCATTCACCAACCGCGAGAACAAATGTCGGAGACTTTCAGGGTTCCAAAGATGTTACTTTATTGGCCAAGTTTAACCTGCGCAGGGGCGACCTCTCCAAAGTGTCCGGAGACACAGTGCCCGCAAGGGCTGCAAATGAGAGTCGCGCCAAATGCTTACAGGCTTAGGGTTTTAAGGAGGCGCGCAAGCAAGCTGGATACAGAAGCAGATGTGGCGGTTAGCGGTTGGCTCAGGGGCACAATAGGGTTACTGATCATTGGTGAGTTAACTCGTGCACTGGCTCGTGCTCCTTTACTTGATTGGTCAGTTGAGCTCATGCACAGGCTCGTGCTCCTTTACTTGATTGGTCAGTTGAGCTCATGCACAGGGGCAAAATTTCCCTCCCTAGTGACTGTCCAGATGGCTATCTGCCTGACTAACCTTTGCTCTTAACCCGCATCCTGGAACACACCCTGCTCTTTGGGCGTGTCCCGGAGCCTCTTTGCGTTAGTTAGTAAAACACCTTTTGCTTCCTTACAGCTATGTTCTGGCTAGTTCCCCTTGCCCTCAACAACACACACACACACAGCGCTCCCTTCTCCCACTGTCCCAACTCTGGGTACCGTAAATCAGGAAAAGAGCACACGTCCGTTTTTCAGGTAGCTGGCGCGTGAGCTGTGTCGCTTGTCTAGGCAGGATCTCCAATTAATCCAAAGTCATGCAACACCTTCCACTGGCAAGAGTTCTTTGTACCAAGTTCCAGTCAAAGTCTCTCCTGCTTTCCAGGCCACTCGGCCAAAGGGAGCGCCCCAAAGCCACGTGGGCCTCTTCTTCCAAAGCCACACTCCACCAAAAGCACGTCTTTTTTCTTCACCTGGCCACAGGGATCTCCATTCTGGCAAAGCTTCGTAGTCTTCCCTTTCACCTGGCCAAGAGGGGGTCTGCACTCTGCTGAAACCGTGTGGTTCTCTCTCCTAATGGCTACAGGGGTCTACATCTTTCCAAAATGGTGTGGCTTTCTTCCTCACCTGGCCAAGAGGGGGTCCTCACTCTGCTAAAGCCACATGGCTCTCACACAGACACTGTCTCAGAGAAGCAGCCCCAGTTCCAGCGTGGGTAGCCGCCACTCCCTTCTCCCTGGCCCATAACTTGGCCACAGCTATTTAACATATCTATGAAACCAGTTAAAGGTTATAGATATGTTAAATAACCATTCCAGAAGTTAGCTGCAAAACTGTTGCTATGCAAAACAGCTCTCAATGGCCCTGCTAGTTCTGGACACCATTCCAAATCTTTTCTGGCCCCCGCCTTGGCTGCACCCTGTATCAGTTCCACTCTGTAGATACGGTTGTTATGATCATGTGTACAGATATCTTGAGCGCGTCTCCTTGCCAGATGTGTCTAGCATGACTTAGGTAGTTTTCCTCTTGAACCAAAGTGTCATGACTGACTGGCAGCCGTCTTGGTTGACATGAGTAACTCCACTTGGTTTTATACATTTATGCTATTTTGATTGAACCAAGGCCATTTTATTGGCTCTGCTCTCCACAAACATCCCCCACTTGCTGCACATAGTATTCATAGAGCTGGCAGGTCTGAGGGAAAGTGTCTCTTCTGTCTCTGTGGCCCTCTTGCTACCCAGGTGTGGGAGTGTCTAAATAACAAGAGATCCAGAGGAGGGCTCAAATGCTCTGAATAAGGGAGAAAGAAAAAACTTTGAAGTTACCTATTTTAATGTCCTGATCTGTTGCAGAAGAGCCATGAAATGCAACTAGGTTACACCCTCTCTGCAGCCTTGTGGGGAATGGCCTCGTTCGAACTGGAGGGACCCTCATGTCACTTGGTGCCACAGCTTAAGAGCTATAAAACTCCCATTCACAGTGCAGGTCATTATTTACCTTGGGCCTGAGGTCATAAGCCATATCTGCAATCAATAAAACAAACAAAGAAAAAAACACTGCTTCAATTTTCTCAAGTCTCCCAAGATTTAAAAAGGAACGAAAAGTTACTGGTGTGTTTGTTGAGTGGAGTGATTATATGGTTCAATCATTTTGATTTACAATTGCATCTTTGTCCTTGTCGAAATAACTCTCTGCCACTGAACAAGGGGAGATGGAAACATATTAACCTTCCAACATGGGGATATAAGACGTGTTCTAGGGAGCAGGCCTCCATCTGAGGTTAATGCAAAGGCTCCAGTTTTCATGAATACACAAAATTAAAGGGCATTCTTTTTATTCTGCTTTCTTTTCTTTTGATCTGCCATAAAGAAGGAATTATCAGTGGCTTCTAAGACTCTGCTTTATACTTCCCCTTATGTATTTTGCATCATAAAGCATTTAAATCTGTTTGACGTATTCCAGGAGCACTGAAGTAATCTCTGGTTGTTGCATGAAATAGACTGCAGAAAAATGAGAGACGAGAGGCCATTCTGGAATGTAAAGTTTATGGGCCATATTGCAAATACAAATGGCTTTTTTACTTTCCAGAAATAAACAGACCTGAGTCTTCTTTTTCATGTGAAATGCCCTTGACTCTAGGCCAGTGAGTCTCAAACCACCATGAGCCTCTGAATCACCCAGAGGGCCTATGAAAACACAGGTTGCCAGGCCCCACCTCCAGCCTTCCTGATTCAGTAGGTCTGGAGTGGGCCAGGGAATTTGCATTTCTAACCAGTACACACACAATGCCGATGCTGGTGGTCTGGGGACCACACTCTGAGAACCACCACATTCCCCTGAACTGAACCTACACAGGAAGCCATCCCTCTCTGTCCAGCTGATCAGAGAAATAGACAGTTCCCTAGATATGCCCACTCCTTCATTACTGCCCCCAAAATGGATATAAATAGGAAGGCTAGATGGGGAACCTGGCTGATCAGGACTACTGAGATTCTTGCTGCCCTGTTTCAACTAGGTCAGCCTGGATCATAGGAATAAATGAAGACCAAGCAAAGGAGAAAAAGCAAAAGCTCTTTGTTCAGAGCTGATTCTATCAAGAGAGTCGGCCACCTGCACTTGCATTTTGGCTGAGGCACAAAGGCAGGAGGAAGAGGAGGAGGAGCGCTTTCTAGTGGGAAGAGGAAAGGCCTGAGCCATGCCCTGAGGGAGGCTTCTGGCCTGGGGAAGATGTAGGGGGGCTGACTAAAAATGGGGTGCCCTGTGTGATCAGTCAGGGGTGCATGTTTGACTCCTTCTGGTTGGTCCTAAATTGAAAACAGATAACAATTAAGGAAGTTGTCAGTGATAAATCAAGTCTTGGCCATTTGGGCTCAGTTGTTACAGAGGGTGTTGTTTCTCCTTTTGGATTGTTACCCAGACAGTAATCTGCCTTTTACAAGTTCGACTGACAGCAGGCTGGTATCCTGAACTGTTTAGTGTAAGTAGTGGGTTGGTTTCTTGGGCAGGTAGCTACGGTTGTGGGTCAGAGTTCTACTTGATATATGGTCTGGCCACTGTCCATTCATGTATTCAATATCTCAGGATACACAATAGATTGCTTGCTAAATTCTTATTATACTCCATTATGGCCAATTTCAATTAAACAGTGATATCTTTATTAAGGACTTACTATTTGAAAAGTATTATGTTTGGCACATGAATTTTTATAAGACACAGGCACCAAGGTCAGTGAGAAGCTGCCTGAGTCATTTGGGCATCAAGGAGAAAGTCAGGTGAGAGCATGTGTTGCTTAGAATCTTTCACCTGGCAGACTGTAGCAGGAGAGTCCAGAGTTCCTCTCCTTTCCCAGGCCAGGGAGCTCTGTCCCAGCTAAGAGCTCTGCTCTGCAGGGTCAGATCCCCAGGGCCATTTCTGAAGTCCGTCCATTCCCAATAAGCTCAGTGTGTCTCTGCTGCAGGTGGATGACCTGAAAGCCAAGCTGGCCATCCAGGAGGTGGAGCTGAAGCAGAAGAATGAAGATGCAGACAAGCTGATTCAGGAAGTGGGCATAGAGACTGACAAGGTGAGCAGAGAGAAGGCCCTGGCAGACAAGGAGGAGCAGAAGGTGGCTCTCATCATGCTGGAAGTGGAGCAGAAGCAGAAGGACTGTGAAGAAGACCTGGCCAAAGCAGAGCCAGCACTCACGGCAGCCCAGGCTGCTCTCAACACTCTCAATAAGGTAGGAGGTCTGTGGGCCTGCTCACCCTCAGGGGCAGGGGCAGAGTCCTCCTCTGACCCACACCTGGCTTCATATCCTGGCATTTCAAACAGACAAGGGCAAAGTTGGGAGATCTTTGGGGGGAATCCAGCTGTCACTAGATTATTCATTAAGCAAACAAGCATTTATTTAAATGGACTATATGTTAGGTTCCACAAGCTACCAATGAAATCCCAGAGATGTGAGTCTTAGAACCAATCAGGATAGGAGGAGCAACTGGTCCAGAGCCCAGAGACAAGAACTGATTTGCCTGGAGTCACAAACCTCAATATTAGATCCAGACCTTCGAATCTAAGACCAGAGATCTTCCAGCCGCTTAACCCAGTATGTGCTATAGGATACACAAGACTTCTAAGGCCTTATGAAAATGTTTAAAGCATGAGAGTAAGATAAGGTGCCATCTCCACAATATTAAAGAAAGTCTACAAAGTCAAAATTAGCAAGTATTCCCTTGTCAACAACATACAACTAGGTATCAACTAACTTTAACTCATATGCATAGCCATTTGGTAGAAGAGGCGTGACTCTTGAGGTGTATTCATAAGGCAGTTTTATTTTGGATCCTTTGAAATGTATTGCCTGTATTGGGGGAACATGTGGTTAGCTACTTCCTTTTATCATTTCTCACAATTAAGCTTCTTTCCCCCTTGGATAACCATGGCAGAGGGGCAAAGGGAGCCAAAATAAAAAAGGCAGATAGGCTCATATCATTGGGAGTTGGCACCAGAGTTGGCATCTGGAGTCAAACATGCTCAGTTGGGATGTCTTTCTCCTGCAGGTTGCTTTCTCCTTCTTATCCTGAGAGTCTAGCAGTTCACTTGACCCTTCACATGACTGTGTGGTCAAAGTCTAAGACAGTTCTGCCAGGTGTGCCATGCACACATCTTGCCTTGGTTCATGGGAGACAGCTGTGCCTTCCTCCTCTAATCACACTCTGAGGGCACTGGCCCCTCGTGCAGCTTACTATCTCTATTCCATTGTCCAGAGTCAAGCCAACTATTTGTGCACCCTAGATTTCTGGGGAGTCCATTAGATGCCAGGCCACTGTGTTGCTCAGACTGTGGGGAAAACACTTAAGCTTTCCAAGTGGTCTTCTTTTTTTTTTTTAAATGACGAGTGTCTTTTTTTTTTTAAGATTTTCTTTATTTATCTTTAGAGGGGAAGGGAAGGAGAGAAATATCAATGTATGGTTGCCTCTTGTGAGTCCCCTGCTGGGAACTGGCCTACAACCCAGGCATGTGCCCTGACTGGGAATCGAACCACGATCGTGTGGTTCGCAGGCCCGCGCTCAATCCACTGAGCCACACCAGCCAGGGCGCAAGTGGTCTTCTTAAAGCACCCCACTCTAGACCTGAGGTGAAAGGAAGGGGCAGATGCCCTGAATATTCCCTTAAAGGCAAAATGGGTGGGACTCACCAATTCTCACCAAAAAACTCCCTTATTCTTAAAATTCCTGACTCTGTTGTACCCTCAGTGTGAGTGAAGGGTTAAAGAGTCAAAATAAAAGTTCTCTGAAACCTTCTTTGATTAGTTCTGCACAGCCTCCCCTCACTTTGGAAGGTAGTATCTATTGCCTTAGGGTCTCAGGAAATCTGAGACTAAACATGACACATTGTAAAATCCTGTTGAGTATAGTTATACATAAACTGTACTTAATTTGAAACATGAGTGCATTTTAGTATTTCTATGTAGGGTGGGGCTTTCTTAAAGTAAGGGTATGTAGGGGCCCATAAAAGCCTTAAGTTGGCCTCTACCCTACTTCAACAGAAAACACAGGATTTCTCCACCAGGAACTTCTGGGCGTCATTGGGTAGACCAGGGAATGGAGTAGTAGGCCAATTATGCTACCACTTCTCAGCCAGAAACTTTCAATACAGCCAGGCCAGGCTTCTCCTTGACCCTCGACTATGACACTCATATCAGGCTCTAGGCTTTCGAGGAGGCTCTGGTACTCTTCCTGTCCCTGGCACTTAGGGCTCCCTCCTTCTTTCATCTCATTCTGAATCTGATTTACAGTTCAAAATCAAACTCATTCTGGTTTTAGAGCACTAAAGATGGACTACTTCACTGATGCACTCTCATGTAGTGTGGACCAGTCAGAGCATAAGCCCTTTTGATACTGGGACCATATGTTCTAAAATAAGCTGAGTTTAACTACTAGCTGAACTATTTGCTGTGTGTGGCCCTGGGAATGACTCCATCTTCTCTGAGCCTCCATTTCATTCTCTGTAAAGTGGAGGTGATAGTAATATGGTTCCCTACAGGTGTTATGAGGATTAACTGAGATAACATGTGAAGAGTAGCTGAGAGATAGAGGCCGCTCAGTAAATATTTGTTGTGGATGATGTCATAAGCAGCATTAGCTTTGCTGTTTCCACAAAACTGGAAACAAAGGGAATGCCCATAAACACTGTTGGTTCATTTTCTGGCTGGTTAGTTAGTTGACTGATTATTGGTATAAGTAAACGTAAGTGTCTACTGTGTGCCAGGTCATGTGATGGGTACTGTCTTCTAATCAGCTGTGTAACCTGGTACAAGTCACTGAAGTCCTTGATCCCTCTGTTTCTTCTCTTAACCACAGAAAAAGGGGCAAATAGGAATTAATGGGCTCTTCTCTCACATTCCCATCCAATCTATTAGCAAATTCTACCAATTCTACCTCCAAAATAGACCCAGAATTCAAATGATCTATCCTACTGCTACCAGTCTGATCCGTTCCACCATCACCTCTCCCCTGGACTGGGGCAGTGGCCTCTCCGTGGGCCTCCCTGCTACACCCCTATTACAGCGATGGCTTGGCCCACCACAGCGGTCTGCGTGATCTTTAAAAGAGAGCAGTTTGACCATGTCATCCCTGTGTTCAGAATCTTCCACTGGCTTCCCATCATATTCAGAATAAAATTTAAGGTTATCACCATGGCGTTCAGGGGCCCTAGGGATTTTGCTTGGTCCGCCACTTTGACTGCATCAGTTCCAACACTTCCTCTTATCACTGGACTTCACCCACACTGGCCTTGGGCTGTGTCTCACACACTCCCAGCACACCCGCACCTCGGGGCCTTTGTGCAAGAAATTGACTCTATGGAATGCTCTTCTCCCAAGTATCCCCTTGGGTCCCTCCTCTTCTTTCTGGCATTTGCCTAAAAGATACCTTGTCTGAAAACAAGTAATAAAGGTATTTATTAATTTCAGAAAAAATTTAAGGCACACAAGAAGAAAATGTAACACAAGGTAAACAATATTAATCATCATAATCATGTACATACTGAATGTTACTTTAACTAAAAAATATGTATGTAAACATAATGGGGAGAGGACCATCAGCAGGGAAAGAAATTCAGTAAAAATAGCTAAATATTCACCCTCCACCATAGGAACTCACTTGATAGCATATAAAATGGAAAAAGCATACAACATAAGTATGTCCTTTGTGGACAAGGGGTGAAATGTAGAAGTAATGATGGAAGGAATTCTAAGTAGTGGCTTTGGGAAAGCTGGAGTTAGAGTACAGTGGGCATGTGTTCTGTTTCAAACCTGTAGCTGCATTAGAGTTTGTAAACCCAGTGCATGTATTACATTAACAACAATAAAACTGTTTAATAGTCAATGGCTAGAGAGCCAGAGGAGAGCACAGCTACCTACCTGGGCAGGTAGAACTAGGGAAGAGAAAGCCCTTCCTGGACTAAAGGGTGATCATTTTACTTGACAGAGAAGGAAGTAGAAAAGACCACCCAGCGAGGAGTCATGTTGCAAAGACATGGGCACATAAAAGGGTGTGGTGTGTCTGAGCCACGGGGGACACAATGGGCACCCCAGAAGTGATGTGGAGATGAGTCTCCACAGGTGGGCTGAAAAAGATCACTAACTGCCCCACACATCACTGAGAAGCTCAACTGTGGGCCAGAGTTTACAATCCATAGGTTTGCAACCCATGTTTTAAATTGAGGTATAATTGACATATAATATAATATTAGTTTCGGCTGTACAACATAATAATTCAATATTTGTATATATTACATAATAATCACTGTGGTAAGGCTAGCTAACCCATCCACCACACGTTTTCTTTTCTTGCAATAAGAAGTTTTAAGATCTGCTCTCTTAGCAATTTTCAAAATACAAACATTGTAGTACTGTTAACTGTAGTCATCATGCTGCAAATTACATCCCCAAGACTGATATTATAACTGCAAGTTTATGCCTTCTGAACCCTTCGCCCATTTTGCCCACTCCCCACCTCCTCCCGATGGAGTGGTACCAGTGGTACCACTGGTAATAAGGGGACTGTTACTTCATGAACCCAAGGACCTCTAGGTACCCTCAAACCCTCTGCATTCACAGGACTCTGGTAGTTCAAGAACCCCTTCCCTGCCCTGGCTGCTGTGGCTCAGTGGACTCAGTGCCCATTCTGCAAACCAGAGGGTCACAGGCTCAATTCCCAGTCAGGGTACATGCCTGGGTTTCTGGCCAGTCCCCCAGTAGGGGGCGTGTGAGAGGCAACCACACATTAATGTTTCTCTCCCTCTCTTTCTCCCTTCCTTCCCCCTCTCTAAAAATAAGTAAATAAATAAAATATATTTTTAAAAGAACCACTTCCCTGTTTTCTCTTCATTTTCAAAGTTAACAACGAATCTTTAGTTCATACAAAAAAACCTGTAAATCAGAGCTTGGTAGTAAGTCCTGTACATTTTAAATTTCTGGCTCTGGCAGTTTCATTTCACTTTTATAGCTAAACTGAAATAAAGCCAATAAAACTTTTCCTACCTTGTTGAGGAATGGTTTTGCCTGCAATATCATGGTCCCTTTTCTTCCCTACAAAGTTACTAGGAATTTTCTACTTATTTCCTCTGTACTTTTTACAGTGAACTTATTTTTTATTATATAAATAACATATGACATTTATATTGTTAAAAATAATTCAAACAGTATAAAATATATAGGGTAAAATATAAAGTTACCCTCCTTCTCTCTCCAGTTCCAGTTCTCTCCAAAGAGAGGACTCCTGCTCTGCATATTTATACCTGTACAAATGCATATATATATAGTATATCATATTTTAAGTATAAATGTGCAGGGTGAGGCAAAAGTAGGTTTACAGTTGTTTGTATTGAAATATACAGTAATTAATCAATAATAATACAACAGTAAACTCTGTTTCACATATTCACAGCTGTAAACCTACTCTACCCCACCCTGCATAATGTGACCTGACTTTTCCCCATGAAACAAGACTACTTTATGCCAGTACATACACTGAAACATTACTGAATGCTTCACAGTACTCTATGCTATTGTATTCTGTTATTTAGCTATTATTGAGAGTTTAATTAGTTTCTTTGCCTCTCCAGTACAAATATCCTGGTGTGTACATCTTCACTGCATACATTCAAATATTTCCCTTAGCCAAAAAGAAGTTCGCTTGTTTGACAGGCTGAATAAAGCCTCCTCCTCCCTCAAAGATATTCACACCCTGACCTCTGGAACCTGAGAACTTTAACTCATATGATAAAAGTGACTTTGTAGGCATGATGACATTAAGGATCTTAAGGAGATTGTCCTGGATTATCCAGATGGACCCCACTGCATCAGGAGGGGCCTTGGAAGAAGGAGACAAGGTCAGAGGGAGAAGGTAACTCTCTGGCGGAAGCTGACTAATGCTGCTGATCTTACATATTTACAATTACTTTGTTCTCAATAAGAGCAAAAGAATTTCCATTTTAAAAAATATATAATTTTTTTCATTTCAGTAAGACTCAGCATCTTTTCAAATATTTGGATTTCTTCTTTTGTTCATTACTTGTTCAGGTTCTTTGTCCATTTTCTTATAAGATAGTTTACTTTTTCTTATTGATTTACTTTTTTCATTATAAATTCTTACTGTTAATCCCCTGGTGTATATGTTATAAATATATTCTCCTATCATTTGACTTTTTACTTAATATCTACAAGTAATATAAAAAGCAGATTTTATAATCAAATAATTTTGAAAATTCTAGGATTACAGAATTGAACAGATTTCTTTCTTACAGGACTTCTTAAGGCTTTACTTATGTGATAAGCTTGGTACTAAAAGTTATAGAGAAAATAAAACCTCAAGTTAATCTACTTATGAATAGTGATATGACATCTATATAAAATACCAGTAAATCAAATTACCATGCCACAAACTGATAAGTTTTGTGCATATAAGAGATTCCTATAGTTTATCACCAGCTAATAAGTTTTCTATATTTGAGAATAGTCATATAACCATACCCAACCACGGACCAAAGAAAAAACCTTGACCACCATTTTGAGAGACATCAAAATGATACCTAAGGCAAGTTAATATCCATTCTTTATTAAACTTTTAGGAAAGTAGGATTAAATGGATATTTGGGTCTTTCACTCAAGATGGCAACCAATCGCCATGCGAGAGCACAGCATTCTGTCCAATGGGGGAGGCGCTCCCACTAACAAAAGCACAGGCATGATCGCTGCTGCCCTAAAAGAGCATCCTGGGGTCTCCTGCCTGTGCAAAGACTGATGAAAAGCAGCCTTCTTTCCATGTTACAAAACACCAGAAAAATGTATTATTATTCATAGCTGCTATAAAAATATAATAAGACAACTAAAAGGGAAGTGCTAAGCGCCTGTCAGAAAGTAATTTACAAAATTTAATAGCTTTCTCAATATCAGCAGTACCCAGTTAGAAATATGTTTTGTAAATAACAAAGCAAAACATAAGGTACAAATAAGCATGGATAAATTTGTTGAAACTATATGAAGAAAACTATACATCTTTGTTGAGAGATATAAAACAAGAGAGGAATAGAAAAAAATATATAAAGGGTCTGACACAAATAGTGCCTCTTTTTAATTACAAAATCATAAGCATGTAATTCTGTAATATAACAATATCACACTCAAGCATACCATATGACATTTTAGGTGAAATTTTCAAATTAAAACTACAGATTATTATACCCATATTTTTTATAGTATTAACATTTTTGTAAAGATTTTATATTTATTTATCTTTAGAGGGGAAGAGAAGGAGAGAAATATCAATGTATGGTTGCCTCTCATGAGTCCCCTGCTGGGAACTGGCCTGCAACTCAGGCATGTGCCCCAACTGGGAATCAAACCTCGATCGTGTGGTTCACAGGCCCACACTCAGTCCACTGAGCTACACCAGCCAGGGCCTACACCCATATTTTTACCCGACCAACCACACTCAGGGAGGTCTTACTTCTGCTGGACCCTGTACATACCAAGTTTGTATATGGGAATATTCAATATTATGAGGATGTCACTATTCCTCAAATAATTTAAAAGTTAATTGTAAATCTAATTTAACTCCAATTTGATTTTATTTAGTTGTTTCTAATGTCATTAAAATTTTATGTCATTTAGCCAGCTATTAAAGATTTAACATAAATGTCCAAAAATAGACTTCCGGCCAAGATGGAGTCATAGGTAGACACACTGTGCCTCCTCGTACAACCAAAATAAGGACAACAACAATTTAGAAACAAAAAACAACCAGTACTGACAGAAAATTGAACTGTATGAAAATCCTACAACCAAGGAGTTAAAGTAGACAAACTCATCCAGACCTGTAGGAAGGGCGGAGCTGGGGAGCCAGGCAGAGAGGGGTTGTGGCAAAGCGGCAGTTGGAAGACCCCAGGCACACAAGGCAACGGTGAGTGGACCCAGCGAGGCTGTGGATTGTGGAGGGGCATGGCGCACAAGGTGGCTGGCAGACCAGGCAGTCCCACATTCATGCACATATAAACCAGGCGAAACTGGGGAGCGAGATAGACTGTGCAACCCAGGGACTCAGCATGGGGAAATAAAGCCTCAAAACACCAATTGAAAACACCTGTGGGGGTTGAAGTGCCAGGAGAAACTCCAAGCCTCACAGGAGAGTTTCTTGGAGAGACCCACAGGGTCCTAGAATGTACACAAACCCACCCTCACAGGAATCAGCACCAGAAGGGCCCAATTTGCTTGTGGGAAGTGAGGGAAGTGATTGAATTCTGGCAGAGAGTGAAGTAAGCACAGTTGTTCCCTTTTGGGACCCTGCCCCCACATACAGCTTCACAACCCAGAGACTGGGTTGCCCTGCCCAGGTGAACATGTAAGGCTCTGCCCCTCACTACATAACAGGAGTGTCTAGACAAAAAATATGGCCCAAACAAAAGAACAGATCAGAGCTCCAGAAAAAATACAGCTAAATGACAAACAGCCGATTTATCAGATGCACAGTTCAAAACACTAATAAACAGGATGCTCACAGAATTGGTTGAATTTGGTCACAAATTAGGTAAAAAAATGAAGGCTATGCCAAGTGAAATATAGTAAAATGTACAGGGAACCAATAGTGAAGGGCAGGAAACTAGGACTCAAATCAATGAAGTGGACCAGAAGGAAGGAAGAAAGAAAACATCCAGTCAGAAAAGAATGAAGAAACAAGAATTCAAAAAAATGAGGAGAGGCTTAGGAACCTCCAGGACATCTTTAAACATTCCAACATCCGAATTATAGGGTTACCAGAAGGAGAAGAGGAAGAACAACAGGAGGAAAGTTATTTGAACAAATAATAAAGGAGAACTTCCCCAGTCTGGCAAAGGAAATAGACTTCCAGGAAATCCAGGCAGCTCAGAGAGTCCCAAACAAGTTGGATCCAATGAGGAACACACCAAGGCACATCATAATTACATTACCCAAGATTAAAATGAAGGAGAGAATCCTGGAAGCAGCAAGAGATAAGGAGACAGTTACCTACAAAGGAGTTCCCATCAGACTGTCAGCGGATTTCTCAAAAGAGACCTTACAGGCAAGGAGGGGCTGGAAAGAAGCATTCCAAGTCATGAAAGGCAAGGACCTACATCCAAGATTGCTCTATCCAGCAAAGTTTTTATTTAGAATGAAAGGGCAGATAAAGTGCCTCTCAGATAAGGTCAAGTTAAAGGAGTTCATTATCACAAAGCCCTTATTATATGCAATGTTAAAGGGACTTATCTAAGAGAAAGAAAATCAAAAACACGAACAGTAAAATGACAGCAAACTCACAAATTCACAACTATTAACAACCACACCTAAAACAAAAACAAGCTAAGCAAACAATAGAACAGGAACAGAACCACAGAAATGGAGATCACATGGAGGGTTATCAATAGGGGAGTGGGAGAAGGAGGGAGGGGGAAAAGGTACAGAGAATAAGTAGCATAGATTGTAGGTAGAAATAGACAGGGGGAGGGCAAGAATAGTATGGCAAATGTAGAAGCTAAAGAACTTACAAGTATGACACATGGACATGAACTAAAGGTGGGAATGTGAGTGGGAGGGAGTGTGCAGGGTGGAGGGAGTAAAGCGGGAGGAATGGAACAACAATAAAATATATATTTTTAAATGTCCAAATATATGGAGTTGGCTAAGTAAAGTATGGCTCATCTAAATGAGAGAAAACATTTAAAACCTTGTTTTATAAAAACAATATTAAAAAGTCTAAGATATAATTTTCAGTGAAAATGAGGTTCAAAAATATTACAAATAGAGCCCTGGCTGGTGTAGCTCAGTGGATTGAGCGCGGGCCTGCGAACCAGACGATCGGGGTTCGATCCCCAGTCAGGGCACATGCTTGGGTTGCAGGCCAGTTTCCGGCAGGTGCCAGTTCCCTGTAGGGGATGCACGAGAAGCAACCATACATTGATGTTTCCTTCCTCTCTCCTTCCTTTCCCCTCTGAAGATAAATAAATAATAAAATGTTAAAAAATAAAAAAATATAAAAATATATTACAAATAGAAACTGATGTATGTATATGTATATATATGTATATATAGAGAGAGAGTAGGCCAGATATATGTTTGTTCACGTATATTCATATTTGTATATATTCATTCATTACTTTGTTTTGACACACATACCGTTCTTTTCTATACATACATACTTATGAAACAGTTCACTTTGTAAATTAGGCACAGTAAGAGATTTATAACAATAATTAATAAGAAACTAGAATGGTTAGAACAATACACTGTAATAAAATTTATGTGAACATAGGCTCTCTCAAAATATCTTATGGCACTCACCTCTCTTCTTGCAATAACATGAGATAATAAAATTCCTTATTAAGTTGAGACTCACCTTTTCACTTAAAACAAGCACTTTGTGGCTTCTCACCGGCACATCCCAATGGCCCACATCACTGGTCTTGTACTTCAGGGCCTTCACTAAGTAAAATGAGGGTGACTGGAACACAAGCACTGTGACACTGCGACAGCCAATCTGACAACTGAGAGAGCTAAGGGAGTAATGGTTGTTAGTTTCTACAGCACGAAGACACTAGACAGAGGATGATTCGTGTCCCCAGAGGATGGGGTGGGTGGCACCAGCTTTGGTTATGCTACTCAGATCCATGCACAACTTACAAGCTGTGAATTGTTTACTTCGGGGATTTTTCACTAATATTTCATACAGCTGTTGACATTGTGTAACTGGAAGCAAAACCACAGATAAGGAGGGCCTACTTTACTCATTTCCTTGGCCCCAATCAGTCTCCACCAAAGATTACAGCTCCTGTCAGCTTGCTTCTCCCAGGGCTGGCTCTTGCTCTCTCTGTCTCCCTTTTTCCCCCTCTCTCTCCTCGCCCCCTACCCTAGGTTCTGCTAGCCATGACTTCCCCTGTGCCCTCAGGTCCAGGGATGGAAATGGAGCCACTCCAGCTCCACCCAGCCTAAACCTAATTACTAGCCCAGGGTAACCACTACCTCTTAGGTTTCTTCAATCTACACTTTTATAAATAGTCCCTTTAGTTAGCTCTCCTCAAATTAGCTAGTGTGTTGAATCCTCTTTTTGCCTGCAGTCACCTGGATTAAAATAGCAGTCAAAAAGAAAAAAAAGCCCAGTAGAAATGCAAAGGTACAATACCAAATAATTCACAAAACAGGATATTCAAAGTTTAAGAACATGAGAAGTTTAGCATTACTAGTAAATATATATATATATATATACATGCACATATATGCACATATATGAATTAAACCAATATTATGATACTATTTTCAACTTATCAAATTGATTTAAAAATTAAATAACCTTACAAGAGGTTGAAGAGGATGAGAGGGTATAGAGACTTTCTCAAACACTCATGAATGAAGTTGGAATATCTGGGAAATAATCTAATAATATAGACAAAGAACACTAAATATGTTACCACCCTTGAACCCAGAAAATCCGCATCTAGGAATAGTATACTAAAGAACTAACCTAAGATGTTCACAAAGATTTATATAGAATGCCTAGTGAAGCATTATCCATGTGGTAAATTTATGGAAATGACCTAGGTTTCCAGTAATTGAGTGTGTTTTCTATATCATATTTTGCCTTGTATAATATGCACTTTCTGTCCAAATTTTTGAGGAAAAAATAAGGTTGCACATCATACATGGGAATCAGCACTAAAGCATGGGTGCACGTTATACTTGGCAAAATAGACATTGTGGTCCATCCATCTGATGGGATACCAACTTTAAAAATTCTGTTGGAGAAAAATAACTAATGACTTTCTCTTATACCTCTTTTTAAAATGATAAGTAAGTTTTGCCTGTACTATCTCCAAAATATATCCCAAGTCCAGCTACTTTTTACAATGCCCACTTCAAGAGTGGCCTGAGTCTCCAGCCTGGACAACTGACTACACAGCCTCTCTGACTCATCCTCCTCACCTCCTCCTGCCCTCTACAGCAAGCCTACACTGCCACAGCCCCTCAAAGCAAACCTGGACCATCTCACTCCCTGCCTAAAGCCTTCCAATGGCTTCCCATGGAAATTGGAGTGAAATTGAACTCCTCCCACTTCCCTAGGTCCACTCACAATCTGGCCTGACTGCCTCTCCTCTCTCATTTCCAAGGACCTGCTGACCTCCAAGCTTATGCTTGGAGCAGCCCCTTGCTGACCTCTACAGCTGCCACTTTCCCAACATTTACATCCCAACTGAAATGTCAGGTTCTTAAAGTGACCTTCCCAGACCTCCCTTCCTAGCTAAAGTACAATCATCACTCCTCAAGAATCCTCTAGGCTGTTAGCCATTTTTTTCCAAATCACTCATTAGCATCCAAAATATCAAAGGTTGGCCTCTTTGTTGCCTATCACCCCACCTGAATAAGCAAAAGGACTTTGCTGCTCTGTGTGCCACTGTGTCCCCACTTGCTAATGAATGACTGTACACATATTTATTCACTCAGCAAAGGCTACTGACTGCCCTCTCTGTGCCAGGCACGGTTCTGGGTGCACATGATGCATCTCTGCTTCTACAAAGCTTTGATTTTAACACAGATGAGGGGTGAGAGACAAGCATATTGAAAAGGTAATTTATTCAGTGCATGAGAACATGACAAATGCTATGGGGAAAAGAACCACACAGAGCAGTGGAAGGAGGAGAGCTGGGACAGCCAGGGAGCAGGGTGGCAGCAGACTGCAGTACTAAAGAAGGTGATCAGAGTGAGCCTCCTGGAGAAGAAGGAGTCTGAGTAAAAACCTGGAGAAGAGCAAATTCATCAGGCATGTGCCTGGGGCAGGTAGTAAAGGCCAAGGCAGCAGCTAGACCAAGAGCCTGAAGGCAGGTGTGGAGTGAAGAAAGGGGAGTGTGACTGATGTTGCACTGGCAACATCACATCTTCCTTCTCCTGAGAAGTGTTTCTGAACCCCCTGTGTTCCTGTTGGAAGCACTATATCCCCTGCTCCATGGTGACTGGCTACAGAGCCCCACCTAACTCAACAAGATCACTCCCAGGACCTTTGAATTTTGAGCTACATTAAAGAAAATATCTTCTTTCCTTCTGGTTGCAAATTGAAGGGTATGAGCCTGGAGCCACCAGCACCCATTCAATTCACTCTATGTATCATCCGGCACACATGCTCTGTGCCAGTTTCTGTTCTAGGCACTGGGGATGCAGAGGTTCAAGAGAGATGGGATTTCTATGCTCATGAAAAAGAGGAAATAATAACTCAGCAAGGGAAAAGTGGTAACTCTCTCATTGCCCTGAGTTCTGTAAAGATCAATCACCAAGGTGCTCAGATAGGAAATGACTAAGAAGGGGAAGTTGGCAGTGAGATCTTGATGGATGAGGAGGGTCAGACATGTGTATGGCTTGGGAAGAAGTGTTCCAGGCAGAGGTCCCAAGGTGGGGATGAGCCCAGCAGTCAGTCCACTGGGGGAGGTGACTGTGTCGAGAGCTTAGGGAGAGGTGGAGAATGTGACCCACGTTGAGGTCAGAGAGACAGGTTGCTTGCCTCAAAATCCGACAAAACTGGTATGCAAAGAGGACACTCACACACAGAGAGATGCAGAAACAAGAAAAGATTCGGGGAGCCCCACATTCCAAACATAGTTCTACTCGGCCTTACAGTTACCTCCAAGCCTGTTCTCTCCCGATACATGAGTGAGAAAACCCCCCTCTGTGTTGTACTTCAGCTAGGTTTTCTGTCATTAAAACCAAAAGACTTGTGATTGATTTATAGATATATATGAATATAAAAAATTGTAGAAGGGATTACTTTGAAATATTAACAATGATATATCGATAATTTTACATTTTCTTAAATCAGTACATTAAACATAGTTAACCTGAAGTCTTTTACAATGGTGGATTTTTTGTTTCTGGTTGGATCTTCTCACTTTGCCCTCTGTCGTCCAGTGGAGGCCACTACAGTCTGTGTGCCGGCACACCCTGGACATCTGGGCTGTCCTTCACTCCTGCCCCTGACAAGTTTGTCATGGCTAAATGTGAAAAAGCATTTGCAAAAGCAAAAGGAATGTCTTTCCAGGCATTTCCCTTAAGCACTAGGAAAAAACTCCCCCTTGCGTATAGATTTCCAGGATCAGGAGCACCCCCAGTCCCTGTGGCACAAGGATCTAATCTCTGAATCAAATTTTACCTCCAGTTACAAAAAAATCAGCCCCAAAGGAAGTGCTTTTGAGTTTGTGCTTCTCCCTGGTGGTCACAAGCAACCTTAAATCCACTTGATACAAATTGATGGCACAATTTCACTTACTGTTTAATGGTGCCCTGTTCCTAATTTACGGATGAAAACACTGAGGCCTGGGAATTTGAAGTGAGTTGCTAAGATCAATGCTTTCTGTCATTTCCTTCCGAAGCAAGTGAAACTTAGAGCAAAGGACAAACCCCCATCTAGGCAGAAGCAACAACTGCATAGGCCAGGCCTAACCTCTGTCTAATTATCTCGGCAGAAAATGCCACTTTGCTATTGGATCAGTTGGTGTAGTTAGAGCAAGCTCATGGAACAGAGCAGCTCAATTAAAGAAAAAATAATAATTGGGTTGCAATGCTATTCTCTTCAATCCAGGATTGAAATTAATTTATAATAGCCTTATCTCTTATTCATGGCAATCTACATATTTCAGTGTGTTGGCATCTTTATATTTTCCAGTTGAGTGTGAAGTAACTGTGTCCCCTTAATGGGCGGGCGGTGAGTCAGTTTAAATGCTGAAAGAGTGTAGTTGAGTTTCTGCTAACCATTCAGAGGAGCCTGAGGCCACTGGGGACAAGCTTTGGTTTCCTTCTGATGAGTCATGATATTTAAAATTCAGAGAGCTGCTGCAGGCTTCAAAGCAGCCCTTTCAGACTGATCACCACAGGGCCTAAATCCCTTAGCTGCAAGGACAGAGAAGGCCCATTCAGCCAATTCGTTTTCCTCTAACAACCCCCTTCTCTTTTCTCAGACCAACCTGACAGAGCTGAAGTCTTTTGGGTCCCCGCCTCAGGCTGTGAGCAATGTCAGTGCGGCTGTGATGGCCCTTATGGCCCCTGAGGGAAAGGTGCCCAAGGACCGGAGCTGGAAGGCCGCTAAAGTCGCCATGGCGAGAGTGGATGCCTTCTTGGACTCCCTGATCAACTTTGACAAAGAAAACATTCACAAGAACTGCCTCAAAGCCATCAGACCATATCTGCAGGACCCCGAGTTCAATCCTGAGTTTGTGGCCACCAAGTCTTACGCAGCTGCGGGCCTCTGTTCTTGGGTCATAAACATTGTGAAGTTCTATGAGGTATTCTGTGACGTGGAACCCAAGCGCCAAGCTTTGAGCCGAGCCACCTTGGACCTCACAGCTGCCCAGGAGAAGCTGGCAGCCATTAAAGCCAAGATCTCTGTAAGTGAGCTGGGCCCTGTGGCCCTGCTGGGCAGCCTCTGGTGCAAACAGCACTCTCTGCCCTTCCCCAGGGCCTATAGGCAGGGAAAACCAGCTTGTTAGGCAACAAGTCTCCTGATTTTTCAGTAAAGGCAATTTTTAAATTCTTTTCTCAAACACATATAGTCCAAACAAGACAAATCCACTGGACTGTAGGTTTACACTTTGCCCCTGAATTATTTTTCTTTTTCTTTAGAAGAGAGAAAAATGACATAGATAGGTACAAGCAGCAGTGGGGCAGGTCACAAAAAACCAAAATTGTCTCCTGGACAGCGGGCCTCTAGTAGGCTTCCCTCACTAGGTGAGTGTTCTAAGAACTGTTAGATCCACCAACAGCGAGAACAAATGTCGGAGACTTTCAGGGATTCAAAGATGTTAATTTATTGGCCAAGTTTAACCTGCGCAGGGGCGATCCCTCCAGAGACACTGTGCCCACTGGGGGCTCATCCGGGATTCGCACCTAGAGCTTACAGCTAAGTCCTTATATACAGGTCATCAAGCAGGCGTTTTTGCAGAGGCAGATTATTGGTTTACAGGGCCCACGCGCAAGAAAAAGGGTGGGGTCTGACTCAACTGAAAGGGAAATTTTGAAACTAAACAGATGGCAATCAACTTACAGGGTGTCTGCTAGGGTTTCAGGCTCCTTGGGGCTGAGGCCATTGTTCTTGTTCCCAACAAGAACCCATCTGTATCAGTGTACCAGCTGGTGGTGGTGTGAGAGGCTGCATTCAGCTTCAGTGAATTTTTTTCAATACTCTCAACATGTTTCATCATTTTATGAGGGATGATTTATGAGTACATGTGCTGAGTGTTCAGCAGTTTTGACCAAAGATGTCACGCCCACCCTCCCTATTCACCCCATCTTGCCCTGAGCCATTTTTTTGTTTCCCCCACTGAACAAAGTCCTCAAAGGGTGATGTTTTGCCCATGTGGAAGAAGTGAAACAAAAACCAGCAGAAGCACTAGAAGGCATCAAAATCCACGAGTTCAAAAACTGTCTTGAGCAGTGGGAAAAACATCTTGATGGGTATATTGCATGAAATAGAAAATACTTTGGAGGAGACTGAAATTTAAACATGTAAGAATGAATACACAATTTTAAAAGTATTTTAGTTATTTTTTAGAGGGAAGGAAAGGGAGGGAGAAAGAGAAGGAAAGAAATATCAATGTGTTGTTGCCTCTCATGTGCCCCCTACCAGGGACCTGGCCTGCAACTGAGGCATGTGCCCTGAGTGGAAATTGAAATGGCAAACTTTTGGTTCACAAGTAGGCACTCAATCCACTGAGCCACACCAGCCAGGGCTAAATACACATTTTTTTTGTTTAATTGTTGTTCAAGTACAGTTTTCCATCCCCCAATCCCATCCCAGCTCACCCCCCCATGCTCCCCACCTCCCCCCTATTTCCACCCCCCTTAGTTGTCCTCCATGTGTCCTTTATACTAGTTTCTGTGGATCTTTCCCCTTTTCCCCTGAAATTCTCTCCCCTCTGCCCTCTGGTCCCTGTCAGCAACTATGGTTAGCCTAAATTGTGTTCTCTTTTTGTTTAATCCAGACTACTTTTTTGTGCTTTCAAAGTTTTGCTCACCCTACATGGCACAATTTTTAATAAATAAATTCTGTGGGTTTTTTGCCCCCCCCCATTCATAGTTGATTATATCTGCCTCACCCAGGACTGAAGTTAGGGGGCAATCTTAAATTCCCACCTTAAATAGGTGGGCAATGAGCACCCCTGTCTGTGGAGTTAAAATGGATAGTGCCAAAGTGAGAAGTAGAAGTCAGAGTCTTGTATGACCACCCCACAGCTAAAAACCTGTCAACAGATCTCACTTCAAATGTCTTTAAAATGCCCACCATTAAGGCCCCGCCCTACCCCCCTGCTCCTGCTCCTCCTTCCTGGGCTCCAGGTGCTCTCAGGTGCCCATGCCAGCCTGGTCATCAGGCACAAGTGTGATCTAGCCCAACCCAAAACATTTCCTGGGTCTTTCATTTCCACAAGTGCATGTTAAACAAATAAGAGTCTTGCTGCAAATTTCTCATGCTGATAAAAAGGGTTTTTACAAATTGTGAAAGTAAGATTGAAGACAAGCTGCACACTTCATGTCCTGGGCTTATGGATTGTGAGATTAAATTCTATAGCTAGAGCCTCGTTCAAAGATCATCGCAACTGATCTCTCCATAAAGAAAAGGTCTCTTTGAACAACTAATCCCCTCAATATGTTTGCTTTCTAAATCCAGATATTCATAGGCCAGTTTACTTAAAACAGGTGTTCAATGCCAAAACAATGGCTCTCTTCAAAGAATTCCAGATGCAGAATGCTGCAACATCCCCAGGACTGCTTTTGGAGGGAAAATACCTTTCAATGATTTTCATATTCCTCAGTCTCTCTCAGAACAGTGTTATAAGAACTACATTTTCGAAGATCTCTTTACTTAAATATTTAAAGGAACATTTGGTGCAAAAGGAATGTTTTCTAAATGTTTATCCCTTTTCAGTAGCCAACATTCACACGATAGGCCTACTCAGCCTGTGAAAGCAATAAGAATAATTTTAAATCCTTGGCTACCTCATGAAGACACTTCTTTTCTGCCAAAATATTTTTTGATTTGTATTTTCACTTTTAACAACCTCCTCTCCATCCTTTGCTCATCCACATGCCTATCAACATCCCAAGAGTTTGAACACTTCCTGCATTAGTAACAGAGGAGATTTGCTGAAATGATCTCTGATAGGAGGCCCCTCCCCATCCCGTGCCCATGTGCCGCTGAGGCCGCCACCGGCCGCCTCCACATGTATTCCACCCCAAGTTTTATTTTTAGAATTTTAGAATAATTCCAAGTAAATTTTATGTTTAAGATGCTTAAAGTGAAAGAAGTGTATTTCAAAACAAATTATACAATATAATTTCAATATAATTATACATATAACTATAATACATAAAAATACAAATAGTGGTGGCTAGCTCTGGATGGTACATTTTAGATGGTGTTTGTTTATCTGTATTGTATTTTTTCTATAATGAGCACACTGTATATTATTACAATTTATAAAAGTAATGGTAATAAAAACAAAGCATTTTCATGGAGCTTACAGTCACCATAACTCAAATATCACACAGTAGAGAAAGGCTTCTAATGAGACACAACAGTCTTCTGCCTGTTAGTTATTTTGTCTGTTTCAACCGATTGTTAGTATCACTCAGAGCTTGCTACCTAGAGGTTTACATGTGTTGTATTTCGCCCACACATAGTGTTTGAGATTATTTAATTCATTGCCAACATTTACAACAATAGGAGCTTCTTGTAGAAATCTAACTTCTGGCTTATCTTAAAATAATAAGATTCCCAAATATCATTAGCTGACCCTGGAGTTAAGCAGTGGCTTCCATTCAAGTAGACGGTTTTGCCATAGGCTCCACATTCTTATTTTTCTCAACACCAGATTCATCTGACCAGTTTACATAGTCTTCCCCCCTCTGCTCATTGGAATTTCTGACTTCTGTCCATGTACTGTGCTGGCATCCTTGTTTCTTGATGCATCTTATTCAGCTAGTTAACTCTCTGCTAGATGAGACTCTAAGATGGTCATCTCTGTCTTCCCAGTATCAGCATGGCAACCGTTTTAAGTGGATATAAACTTTGTTTCTTGTTCCATCACATAGAAGTAGCTTCCTTGGAGCCCTTGGCTTTAAAGATGAAGTTACTACTCTTTCCTTCAGCTTCCTCCCTACCTTCCAACTCCCAACTTCTATTATCATTACTTACCATCACTATTGCTTTTTAGTCACCAAAACTGAAAATAACTGCATTCCATTTTATAACCAAAATTAAGTGACCCATGCTCTGTCCCCTGACTGACTCAAAAAGGTAGAAAATCAGTAAATCCCATCCATATTCTGTGAACATGTTTATATTGTTCATATAAGAGGTAAGTGGTATAACATCATTATACCGCCTTTCTTATACAACCATTTTTTCCACCCTGGAGTTCCTACTTTCCTTTATCTTTTCTTTCTCTTCCATTAGTTCCTTTTGCATGGCCTCAATGGCTTTTAAACTCTCCATCTAATCCAGCCTTCTATCAAGTCACCTTGGCCTCCAAGACTTTTCTCCCTTATGCCCAACTGAGAGCTCCAGGGTTAACACATTTCACTTCTTTCTTGGGTTGGTTCCAATGGCTCCTGGACCCCCGACTTCTCCTTCCTTTATTTCTTCTCTTGTTTTGCTATGACCCTTAAGTAACTTTCTCAGAAATGTGAAATAAGAGGTAAATTTTCAGGATAGTTCCAGTCTGGAAATATCTTTATTTTTAAACTGAACTGACTATTTTCCTGAGTATTACATTCTGAGTTACTAATTTTTTCCTCTTCCACACTGAATGCTTTATCCTTATCAGGTGAGAAGTCTGGTGAACAGCAAGTGTCCCACTCCCTTATTGATGCACTGTGTTTCTCTCTTTCTTGAAGTCTTTCAATTTTTTCTTTATTCTTGGTGTCTTAAGCTTTACATTGACATTCTTAGCTACCATCCTTTTTTTATTCATTAGGCATGGCATGTGGAGACTTTTCTTCAGCTCTAAAAATTATTTTGTATTATTTCTTGGGTAATAGCCCTTCTGTTTCCTTTTAAATTTTATTTTCTGAAACACATATTGGCTGGATGTTAGACCTGATGGGTTCTCTACTCCCTCTAACCTTTTGGTTACTGTATGTTTTCTTATACTTTCTAGATTTCCTCAAATTCACCTTTTAGCACTTCCTTTGAATTTACTACTTTCTACATTAATAATAATAATTTCCACAACAGTGTTGAGTTTGCTATTCCTTTTACTAGCACTCTTTTCTTGTTTTATGAATAAACATTGTGAATCTCTCTGATAAACTAATTATTAAGAGTTTTAGCCCTGTCTGGTGTAGCTCAGTGGATTGAGCACAGGCCTGTGAAACAAAGGGTCACTGGTTCGATTCCCAGTCAGGGCACATGCTTAGGTTGCAGGCCAGGTCCCCAGTGGAGAACACATGAGAGGCAAGCACACATTAATACTTCTCTCCCACTCTTTCTCCTGCCCCTCTCTCTAATAAATAAATAAATAAATTTTAAAAAGCTTATTTATAAAAAAAAGAGTTTTGTTTTTTGTTGTTTTTATGCTTAAAATTATCTCCATTTCCCAGGTCACAGGTTTTTTGTTTGTTTGTTTGTTTGTTTGTTTAACTTAATCTAGGCTTTCCTCAAGTAGCTTCTTTTCTTTCTTTTAAAAGAGTAGTGATCAAAAGCTGATTATAACTGTGCAGGCAAAGGCAGAGCTGGCTGACTAACAGAATTTGCTTTCAGGAGACTTCCGCCAAGATGGAGGCATAGGTGGAAACACTGTGCCTTCTCCCACAACCAAGTTTGAACACAACAAAGGTTTGGAAAACAAAGACACAGCCAAAGAACAGAAAATTGAATTATATGGAAGTCCGACAACAACTAACCATTCAACCAGGATGGTAAGAGGGGCGGAGCCAGCAGTGGAGCAGGGTCGGGCAGGAAAGATCCCCAGACCTAGGCGCACAAGTGGCGTGGACCCAGTCAGGCTGTGGGGCAGACTGACCGCAGTCACACATTCGTACACAGTGAGACGGACCACGCAGGCCCCAGGGGGCGAAGGCTGACGGCAGTGGCACACTCGCGTGCAGTGGGACAAAACGCTCGGGCCCGGTAACAGTGGCAGCTGCAGCACCTGTGGGGGCCGAGGCAGGAGGCAGCAGACGGGACGCCATAGTTCCTCGTTGACCCCGCCCCCACATACAACATCACAACCCAGCGACTTAGTTGCCCTGCTCTAGTGAATACCTTAGGGCTCCGATCCTGCTACAGAACAGGCAGGAACAGCCCAAAAGATGGCGCAAGAAGAACTCAAAGTCCCAGAGCCTATAACTCTAAGCGACCAACAGATTGCCAGCCTCTCAGAAGCACAATTCAAGACACTGTTTATCAGGATGCTAACAGAACTGGTTGATTATAGTCACAAATTAGAGGAACATATGAAGGCTAAACTAATTGAAATGAAGGGAGATACACAGGAAACCAATAGTGATGGAAAGGAAACTGGGACTCAAATGAATGGAATGGACCAGAAGGAAGAACGAAACATCCCACCAGAAAGGAATGAAGAAATGAGAATTCAAAAAAATGAGGAGAGGCTTAGGAACCTCCAGGACATCTTTAAACATTCCAACATCCAGATTATAGGGGTACCAGATGGGGGAAAGAAACAGCCACAAGTGGAAAATGTATTTGAACAAATAATAAAGGAGAACTTCCCCAGTCTGGCAAAGGAAATAGACTTCCAGGAAATCCAGGAAGCTCAGAGAGTCCCAAAGAAGTTGGACCCAAGAAGGAACACACCAAGGCACATCATAATTACACTAGCCAAGATTTAAACGAAGGAGAGAATCCTAGAAGCAGCAAGAGATAAGGGGACAGTCACCTACAAAGAAGTACTCATCATACTGTCAGCAGATTTCTCCAAAGAGACCTTACAGGCAAGAAGGGGCTGGAAAGAAGTATTCCAAGTCATGAAATCCAAAGACCTGCAGCCAAGATTGCTTTATCCAGCAAAGCTTTCATTTAGAATGGAAGGACAGATAAAGTGCTTCTCAGATAAGGTCAAGTTCAAGGAGTTCATTATCACCAAGCCCTTATTATATGAAATTCTAAAGGGACTTATATAAGAAAAAGAAGATGAAAAATATGAACAGCGAAAGGACAGCAAACTCACAGTTATTAACAACCATACCTAAAACAAAAGCAAACCAAGAGGACAGCTAGATCAGGAGTGGAACCATAGAAATGAAGAACACATGGAGGGTTAGCAACAGGGGAGAGGGAGGGGGAGAAGGGGGGAGAAGGTACAGAAAATAGCATAGATGGTAGGCAGAAAATAGATAGGGGAGAGGGCAAGAATAGTGGGGGAAATATAGAATCTAAAGAACTTGAGACATGTGGTTATAAACTAAGGGGGGAGAATGGTGGGGGAGGGAGGGTGCAGGTGGAGGGGAATGAAGGGGGGGAATAGAACAACTGTAATGGTAAAATCAATAAAATATATTTTTTTAAAAATTTACTTTCAAGATCAGATGAGTTATGCTGGATGCATCATAAACACCAGAATATGTTGCCTTTTCCGTGTCACTATTGACTGTCCTGCCTGATGGCATAGATCCCTGGTGGCATTGCATGATGAACATGGAAACAGAGATATGGAGTGAGAAATTAATAAGCTTATAACTAACCCTCTTATTTTCAGCATTCCTTTGAAACAGCCCTGACATTTCCAGTTCCCCAGGTGCATGGGGCTCTGCAGGGCTGATCAGCTTCCCCTTTGGTGGACTGAGGACATCTCCAGGTTGCAGCTGCCTCTGTCCTGATCTGGCAGTTTCCAATCCTCTGCCAGTGTGGTCCTCCATAAATCTACTGGAATCCCTCACCCTCCAATGGCCCTTGACATTTGCTTGGTATTATGGGCTTACGACTTTTTAATTGCTTCAAAACCATTTTAGAAAAGCAGTCTGGGCTGGTTTGGCTCGTTGGAGCATTATTGCATAACCGCAAAGGGCATATGCCTGGGTTATGGGTTCAATCCCCAGTCTGGGCATGTATGATCCCCAGTCTGGGCATGAAGGAGAGGCAACCAATTGATGCTTCTCACTAACATTGATGTTTCTCTCTCTCCCTCCCTCTCTACCTTCCCCTCTCTGTAAAAGCAATGAAAAAATGTCCTTGGGTGAGGCTAAAAATTGTTTTAAATCATCTTAGAGAAGTCTCAGGAAGAAGAAAAAATAAATGAGCGTGGCCAGTCTGCCATCATTAATTGGATGCCTCACCACCTGCTTTTCCAACTGCTTGGCCTTTAATTTATTTCTCTTGTAAGCTGGTAATGACCAACATGGCAGCCTAAACCGTGCCAGTGAACAGACATAAGACACATTTAGAGGTATATCTGCCATGTGTCCGTGTGTCTTTGTGCATGCGCATACATATATGCTCTGGGGGCAACAAAAGCTATGTGCTTCAAGTATAAGTTCTACATAAATTGAGAAAAAATGAAAACCATGTATTTTTTAAATGCCCCCCATAATAGAAGAGAATAGATGAGGTTAATGCAAGTAAAAGACTTAGGTTGTTGACATGCCCACCCCAAACCAAAGACCTGCCACAGCAGGCACAGTATGCAGCCCCCAGGCCTGCCTGGGGTCTTCCTTACCACCTGAGGGCCTCTGGCCTTCAGCAGGCTGTGCTTCTAAAGCAGCACCTGCAACTTGGGGCAGGCTATCAGAACCCATTTTTCCCCAAACACTGGGAGAAACAGAATACACACACCCTCCTCCATGCCCAGCACCCCGTCACCTGTCCTGGCCCTGAGCCCTCAAATGAGGTCCTGGAGGAAAACTCGGCTCTCTCACTTGGGTGAAATGCTCTGGACTTCCACTCCAACCTCCTCCCTCTGGGGTCTGACTGAAGCCCTCACTGGGACTCTGCCTGACAGCATCCCTAATTTGTCTTTCTTTCCTTCACTGCCCTCCTGCCTCCCCCATGTCCCTACAGCTCCTCCCAGGGGACTCTTCCTTAAACGTTGCCTACACATGAATCCTAGCTCAGAGGCACTGAAATGACTGGGGCCAGAATTACTAACAGACCTGTGTTCCTTCCTGAATAGCACCTTAATGACAACCTGGCCAAACTCACTGCCAAGTTTGAGAAAGCCACAGCAGACAAACTCAAATGTCAGCAAGAAGCTGAAGTGACCGCAGGCACCATCTCCCTTGCAAATCGCCTGGTGAGTGTGAGGCTCTGCAGCTGCAGCTTTAATTATATTAGCAGAGCTTGTCAAGTGCCACTGAGGTGCAAAATGGATGAGCACAGCTCAGCACTGCTTTGGCTTGCGGGGAAATATTAAAATGTTCTGGGATGCAGGGACAAATCTGAAAAATGTGTGAATGCACACCCTGGTCTGGTCAAAGTTGTCCTACAGAGATGACTGGGAGGATGAGAATGCTGCATGTATCAGGCAGCCCATATGGTATGTGACACACTTACATATGTGTGTATCACCCAGAGAAAGGAGAGAACAAAGCTGACAGACAAACTCTGAAGCTCTTACCTGTGGGATGTTTGATGATAAAGGCATGGCCAGGATCGGGAGCTGAGGCAGAAGCAGAAAGAGATGTGTTGGCCTTCAGCATTTCTGAGCATGACCTAATCTGTATGCACATCTCACACACACACACACAAACATAGCTCTGGCCACCCCGAAAAACGTTACCTGGAGGGTCAGAGCAGGGTACTTCTGCTATGGGTGCCTGTTGCTTTCTACCAAGGCACTCCAAAACTTAGAGATTTGACACAAGAGCATTTTGTTAAATCTCAGGAGTTTGTGAGTCAGGAGTTTGGGCGGGACTCAGCTAGCAGGTTATGCTTCTCCATGTGCTGCCAGCTGGGGCCACTTGGTATTACTGAGCTGGTGGCCAAGCTGGTTTGGAGGGTATAAAATTACTTCCTTCACACATGTCCAGGGACACATTATAGGGATGACTTCAAGAGTGGGCTCTGCAGGGCCCCTCTCCTTTCCCCATGCAGTTTCAGGTCTCTCCAACCTGGGTAATCAGATGTCTCACATGGTTACTCAGGGCTCCAAGAGACAGGAAGTGGAAGGTCTCCGTCCCTAAGGCCCAGGGCCAGAAGCCAGCACGGTGGCATGTCCACTGGGTTCTATTGGTCAAAGCAGTCTGGGGTTCAAGGACAGAGCAGAGACACCAGTCCTTAAAGAGAGGACAGTCAAAGAATGCATGGTCTTTTAAAATTCATGGTCTTATGACTTATATTTTTCACCATAAATCAGTTCACATCTTTCAAAGCAGTGTCCACTGGATGTGATTTCTCTTTAATCAAGAGCCTTTATAGAACCTTTCTCACCAATGAGAGGAGGCAGAATCCATACATTCTTATATTTATTGCAGCCAGCCTATACACATAAGGAAGCCAAGTTGTCTAGTTCGGGGAGAAATGAATCATAAGAATCACTGAACTGAGCTGTGTGTTAGTGAAGATAGGCTACACCACAAGCATGTGTCTGTACAGTTGTTTGCTGACCCGCTGCTGCAGAGCTTTGAGATGAACCTGTTCCATTCAGAGACGGCTCCTCTGCAAACACAGGAGAAGGGGTCTCGCCCTCCTAGCCAGTCTGTCTTCTCTCTAGTTCTGGCCTTCACTGCCCAGCTGGAGCATTTTCTGGTCTGGGCCTCATGGAGGTGGTGTGCTACTCTCCTCCAAGAACATGGGCTCTGAAGTCACCCTTGCGTCTACCAACTAAGAGGTTCTGCCAAGTTACTTCATCTTTCTGGTCTTTATCTGTATAATTTAAAAATGACCATGGCAGTGGTTGAGCTGGAAAATCTCTAAGATCGCCCTCAGCTCTGGCATTCTCTGACACCCTCTTTCAAGGAAGAAAAAAGGGTAAACTTAATGCAGAAGCTAAGCTCCACCATCCACCTAAGGGTTCTCTGTAGAAAGGACATCTCTACTCCCTGTAGAAGTTGTGCCCCCAGAACAGAATGCCATGCCAAAGTGGGTCAGGCAACATCAGGACAAATGCAGCAATCTTGCTACTTTGTACACATCCATGTACACATGGGTGTGTACATACATACCCATGGCTCTGTGTCTTAATTACCATGTTTACCTCCCTACCCACTGAAATTAATTTTATGCACTATATTTATTTATTTGGAGGGAAATTATTCATTTTCATCTCCTAGCATTTGGAGGGGTGGGAGAGGTACATAATTTTCTAATATGTTTTGTGGACCAGGCACTGCACTAAGTGATTAACATACATGGTCATATGTAATCCTTTCAACTGCCCTTTGAGGTGCATTGTATTCATCTCAGTACCTATAACAAGCAGAGCCTGGAAGCCTGCATCCACAACCTGTCATCTGTCCACTACATAGCAATGAACAGGGGCTCGCTAACCAAAATGTTCGCTGCAGCCAGCACTGGTCCTCAGTGATCAGAGGGACCACACAAGGACGTTCTGAGTCTTCTGCTGTTACCCATGTGCTGTGTGCTCTCTGTGACTGAATCCTTGTCTCTTCATAGCCGGCAGTATGACAAGTTTCCTTTCCCTTCTGGTCTTTGAAATGGCAGGTGGGAGGACTTGCTTCTGAAAACGTGAGGTGGGCAGAAGCCATACAGAACTTCAAGCAACAGGAGAGGAAATTATGCGGAGACATTTTACTTACTACGGCTTTCATTTCGTACCTCGGTTTCTTCACAAAGAAATACCGGCAGAGCCTTGTGGATGGGACTTGGAGACCCTACCTGAGCCAACTGCAAGTACGTACCACCAGAATTTCTCCTGCCCGCATCAGCTGTGGGTACCAATGAGCTCATATGCCACGAATAACCCAAAACTTCCCGTCCCTTCTTGCATGTGTTCTCCTACCACCTCCTGCACATCCTCTAAGGATCTCTGGGATGCAAGAGTGAGACACAGGCACCCATATTCTTCCACACTGCCCTGCATTAGCATCCGCTGCCCTGAGGCAGGGTTCCACTAGCAGGTCATTCTGGGCACTTCTCTTCTCACAGGCCTCTGCAGGAACTCTGGCCCACTGCCCAGCCACCCATCTCCTGGCACTCCTCAATATGATAACCCTGAGCAGTGCCAACCCCCCCTGTGTTTCCCTCTAATCTCACTGCTCTTGAGCCAAACATCACAGTAGCAGCTAAGACAAGGTCCCTTTCCCAGACGCTGCACTGCACGTTGTTACCAAGCCCCAAAACTATGGCCTATGACCGTGGCCCCCAGACCCTGTGTGAGAACAGCTTTCACTACTCTTGTCACAGGTGCTCAGCTTGTCCTTTTAGTGTAAGTTGATAGACTTTACACCCATCTCCTCCCTCCACACCTAGATGATGAAGTGGGAAATGCCAGTTCCTGACAGGGGGGCCAGGGTGTTGTCTGGAGCTGTCAGTCGGAATAATACCCAGTATTGCCTGACACTTCCACCTCACTCAGTCCACAAATCCTCCCTGAGTATTCAGCGTGTCCACCAGGCAGGGATGCAGGAGACGTTCCAGCAGGCAGCTTGCTATCCCCTGTCAGGAGATTAGGTTCATGGCAAGCAGCTGCATCAACAGTCAGCTCAAACAGTTCTTGACCTACAGGAAGGCTAGTATGCAGAGCTCATCTGCAGGGTCTCCTCTGAACACGGAACCCATGCTGCCTAGTGATGATTGGCTTCACAGATCAGTACATCAAACCTTACTCACCTAAGAATTTCTTGAATAGGGAAATAAACAAATGTAAAGCTACTTATTTATCTTGAGCACTTGCAAAAAAGGAAACTGTAGAAAGGACGATCATTAATTGTGTGAATCAAGATGGCAGCAGCTTAGCTAGGGTTTTTCTGGTTTTGTTTGGGTTCTTAGGCACTTTTGCGCCATGGACCCTTTTTAGCAGTCTGAAGAAATCGTCATGTTCCTTCTCACAGTAATAGTTTTTAGTGCACAAAATGGAATGCATAAGACTACCAAGGAAACCAATTCTATATAAAGGCATTTCTGATCCCAGGATAAGAACCTCCACTGGCAGGCTTCCCTTCGGAGATTTGCTTGGTGGTTCAGCATTAGCCATTCACGAACTTAGCAGGTGTGACTAAACAAACAGGAGATGGTTTGGAGAGGTCTTCCTGAGGTAACTGAGAAAACAGATTGCAGAGAAGAGTGAGACGGGGCAGCTAAAAGGGCATCTGTGTGAAGCTGGAAAACATTCTGCTAAGGAAAGTAGCCAGACTCAGAAGACCGCATATTGTATGATTCCTTTTAAGTGAAATACCCAGACTAGGTAAACCCTTAGAGACAAAAAGCAGACTAGCAGCTGCTAAGAGCTGGGAGTAGAAGAGAATGGGAATGGCTACTAATGGGTATGGGGCTTCCTCTGGGGTGATGGAAATGTTTCAGAACTAGATAGAGCTGATGGTTGCACAATGCTGTGAATATTACTTCAATTTTTTTAAAGTAGATGTTCCCAATGGAACCTATTACTTGTACAGAATTAAACAGACGAAGAGAGGTCAGCAGAGACCTGAGAGGAGGGCCTGGTGCACACATGGACTGTTGAGGGAAACAGGCTGTGCAGAGCATGCACAGGCTGGAGGCTTGCTCCCTAGTTAACAGCGTGCGACAGTGAGAAGTTCGCAGGGAAGTCACACAGTCAGCCCGGGGGGGGGGGGGGGGGGGNAAGTCACACAGTCAGCCCGGGGGGGGGGGGGTATTCTAAGCGGGGAGAAGGGAAATATCTCCAGCTCTTTGCAAGCTGGGCCTATGTCAGAAAGTGGTGAAGGGGCTAAGAGGAGAGAGTGTTCAGTACAGGCTGGCCCTGACAGGAGAGAGCCCAGTAGGTGTGGGCGCATGCACAGAAATGCAGAAATGTAGTGGAGGGGTGACCCTGTTAACATGGGGGAGGGCATAGAGGAGACTATTGATCAAGATATGAATAATCTATGGTAGAAATCTGACTTTGATGAATATTCTGAAGAGCAAAGGGTCACACAGGCTGAATTCCTGCTGTTGTCCATCAGTCAAGAGAAAAATTACTACCAGGAGTTTTTCTTTTAAGCTTGCTTCCCAAAATAACTAATTAATGAGTTAGTTAGTTAAAGACCTGCTTCCAGAAATAATTATACATCCAAGGAAGCACTCCTGGGTGGGATTCTGATATTGTTTCTCAAAGAGCTTGTCATTTTAAGAACTAGCATGCATCCCACCGCCAGCTGAGAAAGCACTCCTCCATTCTGAGTGTGTGTGGCATTTTCCTCATCATCAGGTTCCCATCCCCGTCACCCCCTCCCTGGACCTCCTGAGGATGCTGACTGATGATGCGGACCTAGCTGCCTGGCAAAATGAGGGCCTCCCAGCAGACCGCATGTCCGCAGAGAACGCAGCCATCCTCGTCAACTGTGAACGCTGGCCACTCATGGTTGACCCTCAGTTACAAGGCATCAAATGGGTCAAGAACAAATATGGTGAAAACCTCTGGGTCACCCAGACTGGTCAGAAGGGGTAAGTGGCTGAGCACAAAAGGTCCCACCTCGTGCAGAGAAAAGCATACCTTAAACCCCCACGGATTATTTCTACTCTCCTGGTCCCTCCATGAGGCCTCTCCCATTTGCTCCTCTTCCCATTTCAGGAAACATCCCAATGCAAGATGCTTAGGGACTGAGTCTCTGATTTTCTTTCTTGTTAGAAACCATGTGTGTCAGCCTCTGAGCCCATTCAGGAGCCCTTGCTCCCCTGTCCCTGGCATTCATCCCCTACCTCCCTGTGAATACTTCCTGACCCCCAAACATCACATTGCATTGTCAGGCTCTGTTTTACAAAGTCCCCCTCACGTCGAGGCAAAACCTGCCTACCCTAGGCTTCTTCTACCCACTGTACTTACCTCTGCCCCTGAGCCACATTGGACAAACCTAAACTTTTTTCCCCAAGAAACAATTGGACATTTGCAGTTGGATGCATAGCAGCCACCTTGGTTATGAAAACTTCAGAGCCCTTTGTACCTGCCACATGACTTTGAACATACGAGATGAGGGAGTCACTACACAAAAGGGTGTGAGTACCAACAAGAATGTCCATCTAGTACCCCCCACACTCCACAGACCTGAGCATCCCTCACCTTATTGTTGCGTTAACCCTGTTATATCTGAGCCCTGGAGTCTGAGTATTCAACTCCTATTCTGTGCATTAGGATACATGAGAAAGATAGGATGGGGCAATGAGGGAGAGGGACGGAGAGTCTACTAGGTGGTTGATATGCACCAGTCTTGGTGGTACAAGTTTTCCTTCACGTGCCTTTTTAATCCACACAGCATATAAAGTTAGTGTTATTGGTACCATTTCACATTTGAGGAAGTTGAGATCCATAGAAGTAATTGCCCCAAGAGTATACAGTTTTAAAAGTGATGGATTTTTGTACCTTCAGGGTCATAACAGGATTATTTACAAGAACCAAAAGGTGGAAGCAATCCATGTGTCCATCAATAGATAAATGGACAAACAAAGTATAATTATATGCATACAATGGAATATCATCCAGCCTTCAAAAGGAAGGAGATTCTAATACATGCTACAACATGGATGAATCTTGAGGACATCATGTTAAGTGAAATAAGCCAGTCACAAAAGAACAAATACTGCATAATTCCACTTATATTTAGAGTGGACTGATCCATAGAGACACGATCTGTCCCCCAGAGGATGGGGGAGGGGGGAGATGAGGATTATTGTTTAAAGGGGTGCAGGGATTCAGTTTTGCAAGAAGAAAAGAGTTTGAAGAAGAATGATGGTGATGGGAACAATAATGTGAATTGACTTAATGCCACTGGAATTCACACTTGGAAATGGTTAAGATGGTAGATTTTATGTCTATTTTACCACAATTAAAAGTTAATTTAGTACTTTTTTTTAAAAAAATGGATGGAGGCAGTATTTGAACCAAGGTGATCCTCATAAGAAATCCAAGGTATATGCACTTGAACCCACAGCCACCAAAGGAAGGTTTGCTGCCCTGGTCACATGTCCCACACTTGCCTGTCTGGGGGTCCAGCTCACCCATGGTGGTTTAATCACACATGCAATGTAACAAAAATAGCTAAACAAAGCAAATATTGAATACCAGAATGGATCCTTTCTTATAGGGCTTACATTGGTGAGAAATAACAAGATGCATTTAATTAAAGTATTCTTTCTTATCTAACCAACAACTGCATTTTAAGAAAAAGTGTTAATTAGAGAGGAAAATGGTGGCGGAGTAGGACGGAGCGACTCCAGTTCTCCTACCCCTGGGAGAAAATCCTGGCAGATCTACTGAGGAACAGCAAAATCAATTCCCCAACCAACAATTCCCCAGCATTTATGAAAATAAGAGACCAGAGATAGTGATGAACCTGACAGCTGCAGGTCGTTGGGATCTCAGGGACTCGAGTAAGGACAGAGGCCCAGTCAGGCCGGTAGCAGCCCTCGGCTGGCGCATAACGGCCCTGGAGCCACGGCTGTCGCAGCGGTCCGGGCCCAGAGGCTTCCGCCTGCACCCAGCGACAGGGGTGTCTGGCACAGAGGACTCATCGGGAGCCAGGCACCCCAGAGTAAAGTCAAAAGCAGCAGCAGCGGGACCAGCAGCCATTGGCTGGCACGTAAAGACCTCGGAGCTGCTGCTGCCGCAGCTTCCAGGGCCCAGAGGCTTCTGTCTATGGCCAGCGTCAGGGCATCTGTCACAGAGGACTCATCAGGAGCCCAGCACTAGTGAGTAAAGACAAAAGCGGCAGCGGCAGGGCCGACTGCCCTCCGCCAGCCAGTAACACCTCAGAGCTGCCGCTGCCACCGCATTAGGGGTGTAGAGGCTTCCATCTGCGGCCAGTGCCACACAGGACTCATAGGGAGCTCAGCACCCAGTGGAGCATTGGGCCAGCTGCAGGGTCCTTGGAAGAGCTGGCTCCCTCCCTCACCATCTAGGCGGGGCTGGGTGGCAGAGACCTGTCTGCCTAGGTGTGCAGGGAGGGTGGCGAGGACAGGGGGCCATGTTAAGTTGCGATCTCTATGGTCGCCAGCCCACCAGCCTGTCAGCCCAGGAAATTTGAGAGGAACATTGTCCTAACCAGTCAGGTTGGAGATTGGGCTGGGCTGAGAGGCATGCTTTCTGGAGAAGTTTTTACTGGAAAGTGGACTGAGGTGTTCTCCTGTGAAGGCAGCTTGACTTGCTTCTCACCCAGCCACAGGACTGGGAAGGACCAGTACCAAGATCCCATGGGACCCAGGCAGCCTGTCGGGTGGGCGGGTGCCCACACCCCAGTCTGGTAGCCTGGCTGGTGGGCGGGTGTGTGCCTGGGCCTACAACCCAGCCCACAGAGGGGTCCTGCCGAAACCAGAAAAACCAGATTGGACAGTTTGAAACCAACAAGGGAGGAGGTTTTTTTGGGTTTTTGTTTGTTTCTTTGTAAAACTTTTTTAAAAACTTTTTGTAAACTTTCTTTTTACTTTTTTAAACTTTTTTTTCAGTAATCATATATATTTTTAAATTTTATTGTTGCTGTATCTTTCAGTACTCTGTTCCTCTCCTTTCTTTTTTCCTATTTTAGTCCTTCTTCCTTTCACCCCAAACTTATTGCTTTTTCCTCACTTCTCTTGCCCTTTTTTTCTGTGTTTGTTTCTTCGTTTGTTTGTTGCTTTCTATATGACTGTAAATACTTCACAACACATCTCTCAGGTCTTATCCCACTTTACAGGTTCCTGAATTCTATTACTGTAGTGATTAACTCTACTTGCTCACATGCTATGTCTATTTACTATTCTTTACTCTCACCTTACCTC
Organism: Sturnira hondurensis; assembly: GCF_014824575.4. NCBI lineage: Eukaryota > Metazoa > Chordata > Mammalia > Chiroptera > Phyllostomidae > Sturnira > Sturnira hondurensis. The sequence goes on along the minus strand of NW_028092466.1, from coordinate 1,210,829 downwards.
AAAATCTGACCACCCGCAACCTCACTGCTTTCTAGATACAACTCACAAGCCTTCCCTCCCCAACAAGAGACTTATCTTTGGTCTATCTTTTCATAAAAGTGGCAAATTGGGTTGAAGATTACAGTTAACACTATATATAGCTTAAGATCTTCTATCTCTTCTCTACCGGCTGTGACTGTAAATATCATAAAGTACTCTCCTGCTGTCATAAGCCATTTTGCCTACCCCTCCAACTGATCACACACACACAAAGAAAGGAGTAGGTGGAAGCGGAGAACATCAAGATACCTGCAGGAGACTGCACCACTGAATTTCCCAGGAATTCTACCACAGAAGTTCACACCATAAACCTAGGGACTCAGAACAGATCAATTTAAGAAGCTGAGGCTAACAAGAAGAGTCTCATAAGCAATGGGAAGACAAAGAAACAATGCCCAAATGAAAGAAAAGGTGGAAGTCTCAGAAATAATGTCAGATGAAGGAGAGGCAAGTCAGCTATCAGATATTGAATTCAAAGCACTAGTTATCAGGAAATTCAAAGAGCTCACAATGAGCTACCAGAAACTAGANTTCCACTGCTAAAATGATACCCTAAGGATCCTGAAACACCAATCCAAAAGAACCTATGCACCGCAATATTTATAGCAGAACCATTTCCAATAACCAAGTCTAAAAGTAGCCTAGGTGTCCATCAGTAAATGAGTGGATTAAAAAAACTCTGGTACATTTACACAACAGAATACTACACAGCAGAAAGAAAGAAGGAACTCCTGTCCTTTCCAACAGTATGAATGGAACTGGGGAGCATTATGCTAAGTGAAATAAGTCAGGCTGTGAAAGATAATTACATTATATTACCTTTAAATGGAACCTTATCAACAAAAGAAACAAGCAAACAAAAGATAACCAGAGACATTGAAATTAAGAAGAATCTGACAGTAACCAGAAGGGAGGTAGGTAGGGATGATTCGGGGGAAAGTGGGTAAGTACTTCAGGAACAACTCTAAAAAACACATGTACAATGCCAAGGAGGTGTGGAACGGTGGGGGGCGGGGTGGAGATGGAGATGGCCAGGGTGGAGAAGGTGGGGAGAAATAAGGGAGGGGGAAGAAATGTAGACACCTGTACTTGAACAACAATAAAATTTTAAAAATATAAAGTTATTCCAATTCATCTATATTTTGGACTGGCTTACAATATCTCTTAAAAGCCTAGAAACTGGATAATGAAAGTTAAAACTAAGTTGATCATTTGCTTACAGATCTTGAATTATTGAGCTTTCATTACTAAATGGGAAGATCAAAAGACAAAGAGGAGGAACATATAATTTTATATGCTACAAAAAGTATGTAACATATGTTCACATGTTTGTGCACATACACAAGAAAATACATATGTGCATGGTTCTTTGTTTATATGTGTACATGTATGCAGAAAGATATATAGTTTTCCAAGAGAGGAGAGGAAGATGGCGGCGGAGTAGGACAAAGGATTTCGCTTCTCTCCACACACCGGAGAAGAACCTGGCTGATCTGCGGAGGAGCACAACAGATGCCCAACTGGGACCCAGCATATAAGAAGGCAGGACTCCAGAGACTGTAGTGGACACTGAATGGCCAGAGGTTGAGGAGAGGAGAAGACCGCAGATCAACAAGGTACGAGGGAGCAGCACAGAGGCAATGTCGGACCCCCCACCAGGGTGCGCCAGGGCCCTGGCCGGCCGCCCTGGTCTCTGAGAGCCGAGGGTGGCCAACACCAACTCTGAGAGAGAACTGGTCACTGGCACCTCCCCCCCCATCTGGCAGGGCACAGATTGGAAAACACCATAAGAGACAGGTCTGCCACTAGTGGCAGAGAGGGGAGTGAGCATTCGGGAGCAAACCAGAAAGCTCTGATAAGCCGTGGAGTCAGGTTGCCGGCTTGGGAGAACTGAGAGTTGCCAGAGAATTGTCTGCTTCACGGGGCCTGTGCCGACCCTCAAACAGTCTTGGGGAGTCTCGGGCTGCTGTCTGGGCCCCTGGAAGAGAGCCAGTTGCCAGCTCCATCCCAACTCAGCGGGCACAGACAGGGAAACACAGGGAGTCAGGCTGTTGCTGTTGGTTTGGTAGAATTGTGAGTTGCCCTGTGTGTTCAGCCACAACACAGGGAAAGGTCCACACCCAAGCCTACGAGAACAGGAAAGCCTGGCTGGGAGCACATGCCCTCATGCCAGACCAGGGCTGGAAAGCCTAAGAGAAAATCTGCTCTCACTAGGGCGCCAGAGAGTGACACCAGTCTGGATCTTGGGGGGGGGGGGTACTGGCGAGACCAGTTGAGCATACCGAGGCACAAGAAGAGCCACACTAACAGCCCCTCAGGTTGCTGCAGGTAGGGAGACCAGAAAAAAAGGTTTGACCAGCTGTAAACCAACAAGAGGAGTAGGTGGAAGTGGAGAACACCAAGATACCTACAGGAGACTGCACCACTGAATTTCACAGGTATCCTACCAGAGAAGTTCACACCATAAACTCAGGGTACCAGAACAGATCAGTCTAAGAAGCTGAGGCCACCAAGAAGCACATCACAAACAATGAGAAGACAAAGAAACAATCCCCAAATGAAAGAAAAGGAGGAAGTCTCAGAAAGAATGTTAGATTAAATAGAGGCAAGTCAACTATCAGATATTGAATTCAAAGCACTGATTATCAGGAAATTCAAAGAGCTTACAATGAGCTACCAGAAACTACAGGGGAGTTACAATGAACTCTCTGCAAGCTATACCAACATGAAAAAGGAAATAGAAACCATCAGCAAAGGCCAAAAGGAAATGAAGAATAAAATTTCTGAACTGAAGAACACAGTAGAGGGTATGAAGAGTAGGATTGATGAAGTGGAAGACCGCATAAGCGAGCTCGAAGACAAGGTGGAAAGAATCTCCCAGATGGACGAGGTAATGGAAAAGAGAATCAGAAAAAATGAGGAGAGTCTAAGAGAAATGCAAGACAATATGAAGCATAATAATATCCGAATAATAGGAATACCAAAAGGAGAAGAAGAAGAACAAGAGATAGAAAATCTACTTGAAAGAAAATCCTAGAGGACTTCAAGAAAGATATTGACAGCAACACAATTATAGTGGGTGATTATAACACCCCACTGTCAAAAAGGGACAGATCTTCCAAACAAAATATCAACAAAGATATAGCAACATTAAACGGCACTCCAGAAGAAATGGACCTAATTGATATATATAGAGCCCTCCATCCCAAAGAAGCTAAAAACACATTCTTTTCAAGTGCACATGAGACATTTCAAAGTTAGATCACAGGATAGGACACAAAACAAGTCTCAACAACTTCAGGAAAATAGAAATCATACCAGGCATCCTATCTGATCACAAGGGACTGAAATTGGAAACCAACCACACAGGAAAAAAACCAAAACACACAAAAGCATGGAGATTGAATGGTATGCTATTAAACTACAAATGGGTCAAGATTGAAATTAGGGAAGAAATCAAAAAAACTTCTTCAAACTAATAAAAATTAACTCACAGCAACCCAAAACTTATGGGACACAGTGAAGGCAGTCCTGAGAGGGAAGTTCATAGCAATACAGGCTCACCTAAAGAGGACAGAAACATTTAAAACAAACAACCTAACCCAACGGCTGCAAGAACTCGAGGAACAACAACAAAGACAGCCCAGAGCAAGTACAAGGAAGGAAATAACCAAGATCAGAGCAGAATTAAATGACGTAGAAACTAAAAGCACAATTCTAAGGATCAATGAATCCAGGAGTTGGTTTTTTTAAAAGATAAACAAAATAGACAAACTTTTAAGTAGGCTCAACAAGAAAAGAAGAGAGAGGACCCAAATAAACACAATCAGAAATGAAAGAGGAGAAATTGCAACTGATACCACAGAAGTAGAAAGGATTGTAAGAAATTACTATGTGGAACTGTATGCCAAGAAATTTGAAAACCTAGGTGAAATGGACAAATTTCTAGAAAAATATAATCTTCCAAAACTCAATGGAAAAGAAGCAGAAAACCGAAACAGGACAATAACAGGAAATGAAATTGAAGCAGTAATAAAAAAACTCCCATCACACAAAAGCCCTGAACCAGATGGTTTCACAGGAGAATTCTACAAAGCATTTAAGGAAGAGCTAACCCCTATTCTTCACAGACNGTGGGGGAAATATAGAATCCAAAGAACTTGAGACACGTGGTTATAAACTAAGGGGAGGAGAATGGTGGGGGAGGGAGGGTGCGGGTGGAGGGGAATGAAAGGGGGAACAGAACAACTGTAATGGTATAATCAATAAAATATATTAAAATAAATAAATAAATTTTAAAAAAAAGACACACACACACAAAAAAAAAAACCTCCCATCACACAAAAGCCCTGGACCAGATAGTTTCACAGGAGAATTCTACAAAGCATTAAAGGAAGAGCTAACCCCTATTCTTCACAGACTATTCCAAAAAAATCAAAAATGATGGGAACTCCCAAACTCTTTTTATAAAGCCAGCATCACCCTAATTCCAAAGCCAGATAGAGACACAACAAAGAAAGAAAACTTCAGGCCAATATTGCTGATGAACATAGATGCTAAAATCCTCAACAAAATATCAGCAAATCGCACCAACAATACATCAAAAAGATCATACACCACAACCAAGTGGGATTCATCCCAGGGATGCAAGGATGGTTCAATATTCGCAAATCAGTAAATGTAATACACCACATAAACAAAAGCAAAGACAAAAGCCACATGGTCATATCAATAGATGCAGAAAAAGCTTTTGATAAGGTACAACACCCATTTATGATAAAGGTACTCAGCAAAGTGGGAATAGAAGGAGCATTCCTCAATATAATAAAGGCCATGTATGAAAGACCTACAGCCAACATCATACTCAATGGGCAAAAACTAAAAGCTTTTCCACTACGATCAGGAACCAGACAAGGTTATCCACTTTCACCACTTCTATTTAATATAGTATTGGAAGTTTTAGCCTCAGCGATTAGGCAAGAAAAGGAAATAAAAGGCATTCAAATTGGAAAGGAGGAAACAAAACTGTCATTGTTTGCAGATGACATGATAGTGTACATGAAAATCCTATACATTTACCAAAAGACTGCTCGAACTAATAAATGAATTTAGCAAAACAGCGGGTTACAAACTCAATATCCAGAAATCAAAGGCATTTTTGTATACCAACAATGAAACAGCAGAAGCAGAAATCAAGAAAAAAATCCCATTTGATATAGCAAAACCAAAAATAAAATATCTGGAAATAAACCTAACCAAGGAGGTAAAAGACCTGTATGCAGAAAGCTACACAACACTAAAGAAAGAAATCAAGGAAGACACAAACAAATGGAAACATATACCGTGTTTATGGATTGGAAGAATTAACATAATCAAAATGTCCATACTACCCAAAGCAATTTACAGATTCAATGCAATACCTATTAAAGTGCCAATGGCATATTTCACAGACATAGAACAAACACTTCAAAAATTTATATGGAACCATAAAAGACCCCAAATAGCAGCTGCAATGTTAAGAAAGAAGAACAAAGTAGGAGGGATCACAATACCTGATATCAAACTGTATTACAAGGCCACTGTAATCAAAACAGCCTGGTCTGGCATAAAAACAGGCACATAGACCAATGGAACAGAATAGAAAACCCAGAAATAAACCCACCTCTCTATAGTCAATTAATATTTGACAAAGGGGGCAGTAACATAAAATGGGGTAAAGATAGTCTCTTCAACAAATGGTGCTGGGAGAACTGGCCAGCTACATGCAAAAAAATGAAACTCAAGCACTAACTTACACCATACCCCGAAATAAATTCAAGATGGATAAAAGACTTAAATATAAGCCATGATACCATTAAAGTCCTAGAGGAGAACATTGGCAGGAATATATCAGATATTTCATGCAGCAACATTTTTACTGATATGTCCCCTAAAGCAAGGAATATAAAGGAAAGAACAAACAAACAGGATCTCATCAAAATAAAAAGCTTCTGCACAGCTAAAGAAAACAGCATTAAAACCAAAAGACAACCAACTGTAAGGGAAAACATATTTGCCAATGATACCTCAGACAAAGGTTTAATCTCCAAAATATACAAAGAACTCACACGACTTCACTCTAAGAAGACAACTAACCGAATTAAAAAATGGGGAAAGGACTTGAACAGACACTTCTGCAAGGAGGACATACAGAGGATTCAGAGACACATGAAGAGATGCTCAATATCGCTTGCTATCAGAGAGATGCAAATTAAAACCACAATGAATTACCACTTTACACCAATGAGAATGGCTGTCATAAACAAAGCAATAAACAACAAATGTTGGAGAGGGTGTGGGGAAAAGGGGACTCTGGTCCACTGTTGTTGGGACTGCAGACTGGTGCAACCATTATGGAAAACAGTAGGGAATTTTCTCAGGAAACTAAAATTGGAGTTGCGTTTTGACCCAGCAATTCCATTTCTAGGATTGTATCCTCAAGAACCCTAAAACACCAATACCAAAGAACATATGCACCCCAATGTTCATAGCAGCACAACTTACAATAGCCAAGAGTTGGAAGGAACCTAGGTGCCCATCAGTAAATGAATGGATCAAAAAACTATGGTATATATATTCACAATGGAATTTTATGCTGCAGAAAGAAAGAAGGAGCTTCTACCTTTTGCAACATCATGGATGGAACTGTAAAGCATTATGCTGAGTGAAATAAGCCAGGTGTTGAAGGACAAATACCATATGATCTCACCTTTAACAGGAAGCTAAACAACAAAACAAACAAGCAAGCAAAATATAACCAAAGACACAGAAATAGATAACAGGCTGACAGTGACCAGAGGGGAGAGGGAGGGAATTTCAGGGGAAATAGGGGAGGGGTTTAGAGGAACATATATAAAGGATACATGGACAACAACTGAGAAGGGTGGAAATGGGAGGGAGGGGGCGGAGCACGGGGGTGGGATTGGATGGGAGTAATAAAACACTGTACTTGAAATATAATTAAATAAAAAATATTTTTAAAAAATAAGAAAAAGTGTTCATTCTTGCTGCTCATTTCTATATTTCTAACACTAAAAACAGCACTTGATACGTAGGAGGCCCTCAGTAAATGTCTGTTCAGTTACATCTCCGTTCACATTCGTTGACTACTTTTCTGTTACATGGTTTTCTAGATTTAGTATCTATTACTTGAATACAAATATTACATCATATATAATATGTGCTAAGACTATTCAGTGCAGCCCTCCTCCATCCAAGTGGAAATTTGTTTGAATGTCATTTTTCTCTTAATTTCATTTGCAGTATTTGACATCCTACAGTTTGCTCACATTGTCACTCATTTCTTCTGTAGACCTTGCTTAGAAAGTCATCTTCTATCCAGAAATTATGTAAATATTCACTTAGGTTTTTTTAGATTTCTAAGTATGTTCTTTTTACAATGAAATGTAATCATCTGTAAAACAGTTTAGGGTATTCTAAAAGGTGCAGACCTAATTTTAATTCTTTAATTGGTTAGCCATCTTCCAATACCATTTTTTAAATTATCCATCCTTTCCCCAATTAATTACTGGTAATTTTTTAACTCTACATTAAATTATCTTATTAAATAGTCTTTAATCCTTTCTACTTATGTATTATACCAGTCTTTAATTATGTAGTTTTGTATTTAGTAAGATTTATTGTGGTATTTCTCATCACAAAAATAATATATCATTATAGAAAAAAAGGAAAAATCACCAAAAGATGTTTTAACTCTTATAACTTATTATTTATAGAAAAAGAGTGCTAATGTTTTGGTTATGACATCCTTTAAGACTTTTTTCTACATATATATATTGTTGTAGTATGTAAAATATTTTAGTATTAGCTTATATGAGTTTTCTTCATTATCATTTTTTATTATCTTCATTAGTATTTAGGTTAACTTTAAAACTTTGGTCAAGGTCTATAAAATTATTTTTAGTTACTGTTGGAATGGAATTATAGCAAGCTCATAAAACTATTTACAGAAAGTCAAACCTTTAATATGCCCATTATACTCTACATAACATTAAATATTTTAAAATAACATAGATTTTGGTAATTGGTTACAAATAAATTAAGATGTAGCAACACAATCTAACATCCAGTTGTATAAAAATTGTTATAGAAGAATATTTAATGACATGAGAAAACATTTACAATGCATTTTATATACAAAAACCAGGTTATAAAACAAATATGCTGTGTAAATCCAATACTAAATAAATATAAATGCAAATATAAATTATTATATAAATATTATAATATAAAACACAGTCATACCTCAGTACTCATCAGCTTCAGAACCTGTCAAACCCTGTACTCATTGCATTTTGATAAAGAAAACATGTTGCAGCTCCCAGTGCCTGCTTGGGACTTGCTGCATTTGCTAGAACTTGTATGAGCCATGATACTGACAGGAAAGGGCAAATGCTTCATCATTCAGTGCTCGTTGGTTTCAGCGCTCATCACGAGTTCCAGAACAAATTAACAAGTACCAACATATCACTGTAAATAGAAATATTGATAATAAACTTGAAAATATGCTACATCCAAACATACAAACACCAAATGTAAATGATAAATGGAAAGATTAGTTAATTTTCATTTTTTGTAATTTTTCCCTATTTCTAAAACTACATAGGATTATGTAGTCAATATCATTTTAATAGAGAAAATGTGGCCACTGAAACCGTCCAGGTAAGTGTGCCTCCAAGTTTATCACTGTGCTTCAGAGGTCTTGTTAAATTGCCTTGGCAACCACACATGGCCACAGGCTCACACTGCCTGCCTTTCCCCAGCTACCTTCAAACCATAGAGCGTGCCTTGGAAGCAGGGGATATGGTGCTCATTGAAAACCTGGAAGAGTCCATTGATCCTATTCTGGGACCACTGCTTGGGAGAGAAGTCATTAAAAAAGGACGGTAAGGTCCAGCTGTGTTGTCCACCCTTTGTGAAGAGTTGGTTCACCATCCTAGTAGAACTGTGGACAGATCTGCTCTTCTCAAAACATCCTCTCCTTAAGTCATGTCAAGATTCCACCCATGGAAGACACTCTTCTCTTTCTTCCAGGAGAGGCATGATTTAGCTGCCCTCACAGCCTGGAGAAAGTTGCCTAGAATAACTTTGCTTCCATCAGTCAATGTCCTCTGTGACTCCCTTCTAAATGGCCAAAGGGCACTAGTTTGGAGGAACCTTAGAAGGAAAGTGGCCAAAGAACAGGCTGACTTTTCAGCTTAGCATTCTATTTAAGCCAGACTCCTGAAAACTCATTTCCTTGTCAATCCGATGAGTCATAAGTATGGCTCTGGGTGCTGGTAGGCGATAAGTGTGTGGCAGAAGGAGGAAGAAAGGAGGAAAGAGAAGGGCAACAGGCACACAGAAGAGGGAGGGATGATCATCATGAAGGCCTGTGGGACTCAGAAGCCTCTCCCAGTGCTCAGGCCATAACTCACCTTTACGTGTCCTCAGGATGTGCTCATTTAATCAATTAACCATTTTCACTCATGGAAGTCATTTCACCATCAGCCATTAAAAATTTGAGCCCTACTGCCAGGCTGCGAGGCACATTTTTGCCAACTAAAAAAGTGCCCCTTCCTGCACATACTGTACTGCCATCTACTGGAAATGCTTCCTAATGTGTAAATGGCTCTCCAAACAGCTGTGCCTGAAAAATCAAACATGGTGGCCAAGAGAAAAAGTCCCCTCCCCTCCTGTCCACCCCTGTGCCCCATGTTAATGCGAACCAGGGTCCTAGCACTCATACTAGACATACTTAGGAGGAATCCACCTGAAATGGCAATATAATTTACTATGGTCTTGGAAAAATAACTCTAGAATTCTGTCTCACTGAATCTCATGGGAAGGTACCCCAGTTCACAAGAGCTTCTATGTTCTAGGTTCATTAAAATCGGAGACAAAGAGTGTGAATACAACCCCAAGTTCCGGCTCATACTCCACACCAAGCTGGCCAATCCTCACTACCAGCCCGAGCTGCAGGCTCAAGCCACCCTGATAAACTTCACCGTGACCAGGGATGGCCTAGAGGACCAGCTGCTGGCCTCTGTGGTCAGCATGGAGAGACCAGACCTGGAGCAGCTGAAGGTGCGCCCAGTTCCCAGCAATCCCACAGTGCTCCCCACTCTGGGAGAGGTATGGAGGGCTATTCATTCTCTCTGGAGCTGAGCTGCAGGGGCTCTGCTAGACTTTGGAGGAGCACCAACACCATCTAGCCACCTGGAACACCAAGTTGGGAAAAAGAGGATAAAGTGAGGTAAAGAACAGACAGTCAGAGAAAGAGGCTAATCACCAAGAGCAGAGCCTCGGAGAGGCTGTGAACATGCCGGGCCAGTACAAGAGGGCCTCCTCTCACACATGGTCACATTCCTTGGACAGGACTAAGTAGGATTCAGCTTTGCAAGGACACTGAAAAGAGATTCAGCCACCTTAGGATAGTGTCTTGGCTCGGGCTGCTATAATGGAACACCATAGACTGAGTGGCTTAAATACAGACATTTATTTTTTCACAGTTCTGGGAGCTGTTAAGTCCAAGACTGGGGACCAGCATGTTTGGTTTCTGGTGAGACTGTCCACCCTGGCTGGTAGATGACCATGTCACTGTGTACTCACGACCTCTTCTGTGTGTGCAGAGAAAGAAAGCAACTCCTCCTGTGCCTCTGTTTATAAGGACACTACTCCCATCAGACCCCAGCCCCACTACATTGACCTCATTTAACTATATTCAACCCCTTAAAGGCCCATTTCCAATACAGTCACATGGGAGTGAAGGCTTCAACCTACAACTTGGTGGGGACACAATTCAGTCCAGAGCAAGTAATCCCTGTTGTACTCTGTTTAGCCCTGATTAGATTAGAAATTACAAGTCCAGAATTACAATTCATGTGAGACTGACATCAGGGATTCCTGGGCCTTGCTTCCTGCAAGTATCCTGTTATGGACCAGCTATCTCTGGAGCACCAACTCTGTAGCAGGTGCTAAGGAGTCAGCAGCCTCCAAGGAAAACCATGTGTCTGCCTTCACAGGATTACCATCTCTTGGAGGGACACAGAAAATAAAAATGTAAACAAACAAATGAAATATATCATTTCAGGTGGTAATAAGAATTTTGAAAAAAATTAAGAAGAGTGATATTAGAGAGCTCAGGGACTAGTTTAAACTGAGGAAGTCAGGAAAAGATTCTGTGAGAAGGTGGCATTTAAGCTAATTCCTGAATAATTTCAAAGCCCCTGACACAGCATTCCCAGCAAGCAGCAGCAAACCTGGCCTGAAGCAGGATTCAGAAATGCATCACTAAGAAACAGAAAATGACCGGGCAGCCATGGCTGGAGCCTCTAACAGGGAGATCGTTCTTTAGTGGATGCAAAAGCAATCACCCCAGGTTATACAAGGATGAAGAAATGGCAGCTGCCTGCCTTTCTGCCCCTGCCCCAACAGGGAGTGTGCCTGTGCCTCAGGGTATGTATGCACTCTAACCCTCAGAGAGGAAGGCCAGGTGAGCTCAGCTTGGCCACCAGTACCCACCCCAGCCCAGAGCAGAGTCCTGCAAGGATCTCGTCTAAACTGTATGAGACAGTCTGGGTTGCTTTTGTTTAAAAACAAAAAAACAAAAAGACCTTTTCCATTGGAGAGCTATCTGTCTGGGAAGAGTAAAGTGGTGATACAGAGGACTCTCTGGAGAACTCACACTTGACCCTACCCTCTGACTATTCACAAAAAGTAGGTTCCATTTAATGAACAGACAATGTATCCTCATTGTGTGAAGCTTTGCACAGCACTCCTAGAGGTGGGGACTGAGGTGAACCCAGCTGAGGTTACAAAGGTGCAAAGATGGTAAATTAGCGTAGGGTCACATAATCAGGAAATGGTACAGTAGGGATTCAACTCATTTGCATCTTATCTGCTTATGGACTCGATCATTCTGCTATTTTGTCTTCAGTTTGCTATCCCCAAGAGAAGGGAGTCTGGGCCTATAAAGCTTTATTTATTCAGACCTATCTTGAGAGAAGGATGCTCCGGGCTTCTATATGTGACTTCCCCTTACTTTATGTTTGCAGTCAGAGCTCACAAAGCAGCAGAATGGGTTCAAAATCACCCTGAAAACATTAGAAGACAACCTGCTCTCTCACCTCTCCTCCGCATCCGGGAACTTCCTGGGAGACATGGCCCTGGTGGAGAACCTTGAGGTCACCAAGCAGACTGCTGCAGAAGTTGAGAAAAAGGTAAAACTGCTCTGGCAGCCTAAGCTTGGAGGCAAAGGTCCTCCTGCTAAACCCTGAGTTCAGCTTTCAGGGAAAAAAAAGAAGTAGCCAGAGTAACAGATGGTTTCTGTTACTCAGTTTCTTCTAGAAAATCAAGCTAAGCAAGATTCATGAAATGACTGCCTCACACTCTGGGTTGTGGAGTTCCCACCTTCAGGGGAATGCTTTTGACAATGCAACTCCACAAAATTTTGATGGGTCCTTCAGTCTGTGAGGGCCTTGTATTCTGTGCAGGGAATGGCAGCTCCAACTTCATACCTCACTGAGCTGGTGTCATGGCCCTGAAGTTCAGGGATCACATTGTTGTAAGAGTCAGCTGGTTCAAGCATGACTGCACCCTGAGAAAACCCCAGCCTGCAAACCTGTTACACAACTGATTTTAATGAGAGAGCTTTGGTGACTTCCCAGGAAAGTTGGCTCTCAAAAACAGTGCCATCGTAAACAATTACATACATAACTTTCTTTATTGCACAACATGTGGAAGGCTTCTGTTTTCCCTTATGGTGGACTGAAAGACACAACTTCGTAGGGCAAACCCCCTCACCCCTTCCCAGCCGGGTGCTGAACCTGCACAGGGTTCTTCTCTTTTTCAGCCCTATTCCTGGATCAGAAGAGTATTTAAGGTACTGGTTCTGTGCAGGTGTGCGTCCGAGAATAATACAACTTTGAGGAAATACACTTATTGTCAGATTACTGGGATTTCTCCAAATATTCTGGACTCTATTCTGGGCAGGGACAAGGTAGGAAAAGTGAAGAATAGTGATGGGCAGGGCCAATAAACCAGTTCATATCCACTCTGGGATAACAGATACCTGAGGTTGGAGTGAGAGACTGAGAGCAGGAAGGGCCAACCTCGAAGTCTCTGTGGCTGTGGTGTGACCACAGTCTCATCAGCGGTTCTCTGTGGCCTCCACATCTGTAGGTAGGGGCATGCAAAGTTCATAAAATTATTTCAGCAGAAGTTTCACCCCTTGGGCAGAAGAGATGGGGGACACAACCCAATCCACTAAGGGCAAAGGTGGAACTGACCATGTTGATCTCTTCTTCCCCTCTGCCTCTTTCCTACCCTCTCTACCCTTCTCTTTAAAGCCAGTGATCATTTACTGATGATCACTGCCTGTGATCACATGCCAGTGCCTGGCATGCACCAAGTGTTTTCTAGAACTCTTTTTTCTCTTGCTGTTTCATTTCATTTTGTTTTCTATCTTTTTCTCATTTGTTCATCCAATAAATACTTGGAGGTTGTTATATTTCAAGTTCCATGACAAAAGTTGAGGGTTCAGCAATGAAATGCCAGAATCTCAGGCTCCCAGGACCTGGTTCTCTGAAGGAGAAAGATGATAAGCAGGCAGCAACAAAGCAGTGGTGAGAGCTGTTTTAGAGGAAGCACGAGAAGCCATGAGCACACCAAGGAAAAGCACTCAGCCAGAGGGAGGGGGACGTTTCTCTTCGGTGTAACTGGAATATCAAGAGACTGTAGATGAGGGTGGAATTGGTCACTGCAGATGAGGCATGAATGTAGGCGGTGTTTCCATTGCAAAGGACTTAGTAGACCATGCTAAGAGGTTTGCACTTCAGATGGGAGTCAGGTATCACAAAAGAGCTGTTTGTTTCCCTTTTAAAACAAGAGAGAAATGTAATAAACACTGTGCTTTGGAGAAAGATCACTCCGGCTAGAAACTGGAGCAGAGCTTGGGGATGTGGAGACAGAGAAAATAGTAGAGGGTGCAGTAATTCTGATGAGAGGCGATGGTACCCTGAATTAAGGTTGGCAGTTATGGTGCAAAGAAGTGGGCAAGAGCTATAAGCAAATTCAAAGAGATGGAATTGGCAAACTCACTGGATTGGATATGATTATACAGGGTGGGCAAAAGAAGGTTTACATTTGTTTATATGGAAAATAGTACAATAATTAATAAATAATCCAATAATATACTCTGTTTCCCTTACAACTGTAAACCTACTTTTGCCCACCCCTGTATGTGGATGAAGATGTAGTCAGGGAAATGGCTCAGGTTCCAAGAACAAACATCTGGAAAAGTACTGCTGTCAACAACTGAAAGAAGAGATTAGAAGTGGATTAGGGAATAAGAAGAAATGATGGTTTTAGTTTGTTATGTTCAGTTTGAAATGCCTTTGGGCCATTCACATGGGAATGTGCCACGAGGTTTTGGATATGTGATCTTGAGCTAGTGATAGAATGCTGAGAATCATCATTGAAATATTAGTTGAACACTGAAATTTTAGAAGTGGATGAAGTTACCTAGAAGATGTGTGTGCTACTGAAATAGGCAGGCTACTCCTGCAGCCCAGTGGGCAGGAAGTAGAAAACTCGTTAACCTTCCCTTGTATCTTCCCTTCTCCTTACAGCCAATTAGCAGCTAGACTAAAGGACGCTGCTGTCTGCAATCTCCGCTCCAATGGGTTTATATTGCGTTCCCTTCACTCACACATGTGTACTAGCGAGAAAGACTGCCCTTTCAGCAACCCACTCATTTAAATGCTAAAAAAAACCCCACACCCCTCCTTTAAGATTTAACATGCTAGTGAGACATATGACACATGAAGAAGAATGTGGCTCCACTGCACAGGCACCAGAGTCCCTGCATCTACATATTTAGGCATCACACATCCTTCCCACCCCAACTTCTTTAAAGCTGTTCCCTGGCTTTTGTTTGGGAAGCAATAACATTTTTCTTTTCCCCTTTAAATGCTCTTTCCCTCAGCACACAAGTTTTTTATAAACCTCTTGCCTGAGAACTACTCTTGTGGTGAACTCTTTTGATTTCTGTCTCAGGATTTCCCAAGAACCCAGGAGGGTTCAGTGGTAAACTTCTTGCCTGCTGTGTGGGAAACTTGGGTTTGGCTCCAGACCAATGCACCAGGGTCTCTAGAGGTTTCTGGTGATCCCTCTTGACTTCTATCCTGGGAGATCACAAGAACCCAGGGGGCCAGTAACACAATAAGAGTGGGAGTAGAGCATTGAAGAATACTAACACATTTTAAGAGAAGTAAAGATGTGAAGAATGGAATAGAGCAGAGAGATGGAAGGAAAAGCAGGTAAATAAGGTATCACGAGAAAAGGTATTTCAAGAGGAAAAGATGTCAACAGTGTTGTGTGATGCTGAGAACTCAAAATATGGCTGAAATGTGTCCACTGCATTTTGCAAAATGGAGTTACGAGTGATCTTGGGAAGAATAGTTTTAGTGAAGCAGGAGAAGCAAAGCCTGCATTAGTCTAGAGGCAATTCTTTAAAGTAGCCAAACTTTGTAATAGAAAAGACAGAAATGACAGCCACTTAGAGTACACCAATCCTTCAAGGCTCTTCCTCCTCAGATGGATGAAGCTGAGCATTAAGGCCTTACTTAGCTGGGGGTGGGAGGGTGCATGGATTGTAAGGCAAAAGGAACAGTTGCCAAGAAGAGTTGAATTTACAGGAATGACAAGGAGTGGTTAATACAGTGGGGTAGGTAAGAAACTCAGAAGAAATGTAATTCAGGTCACCACTGAAGAGCTTATCTTTATTTTTAATTTATGAATAATTTGTATACAGTCTTATATCACTTACATTAGTTTCATGTGTATATGCAGTGATTCAACATTTTTATACCTTACAATGTGATCACCCCACTAACTCTAGTAGTCATCGATCATTGTGCCAGAACTTTTTTTTTCTTTGATTTTAAATAAAGAGGGGCAGGAAGAAAGAGGTAAACATCAGTTCACTGTTCCACTTATTTATGCGTTCATCAGTATATTTCTGTACGTGCCCTGACCAGGGAGCAAACCTGCAATTCTGGCATATTGGGATGATGCTCTAACCAGCTGAGTGCCTGGCCAAGACACAGCGTATCTTTAGAAAGATGGAGAGTTTGTTCCAATGTGATAGGGGGTAGGGGAAAAACATGAATCTAGAAATGGTTCATGGGCATATGGACAACTCAGGTAGGGGTACAGAAAATTAAGGAAAAAGAAGGGAAGGCAAAAATTAAGGAAATCTCTTCCTTATGGTCTTTATATAATCTGTGGAAGCATGAGTGAAGTTACCTGCTGATAGAGGGGATGATGGTGAAGTAGAGGGCTTGGGGAGAAGAGTGAAGGCTTACAATAGTTGTTGCAAGAAATGGAAATGAAAGTTGACAGAGACGTAGAGATTAATGGACAGCATTAAGGACCCACGTGAGCTTAAAGAATATGGGACTGTGATAACACCAGTATGCACAATTGTGTGATTCCTGTTCATGTCCACTCCCTTCTGAGCACCTTTGTCTTTTAACTACTGAATATAACCAAATTACATTTATTAACATTACAGATATAGTTAAATTCCTTTCTACTATCTTAACTTGTGTTTTCTACTAAGCATGCCTTTCATTTTATCTCCTTTCTTGACTTTTCTTTATCCTCCTCCTTTATCCTTTGCTGATTTTAAAGTCATTCATTCTGTTTTATTTCATTAACCTCATTTCATGTATATAATAAAAATACAATTCATTTAATATGTGACTTAACAATAGAGACATTAATTCGACAGTCTAAAATTCAGCAATATATCTAGCCTCTTCCAGAATAATGTAAGGATTTCAGAATGCTTTGATCATGCTCTCCCATCTGCTGTTACTGTTTTATATTTTAGTTCGAACTTGCTTTTACCTACTACTTCCAAACTGGTTGTGGTTTTTAGAAAAGACTTTGCTATTTACATTAGCCCTATATTTAAGAAATTCTTGTATTTCATTTCTTCCTTTGGGTTCAGTTTTCTTCTAATTGAAGCAAATAATTATTTCTTCAATAGCCTGTGGAGGATAACCTTTCTTTAACCTTTCTGTTTCAAAGAAAGAGCTCTGGCCTTTCATCACTTTTGGAAAAATCTTAACTATCGTAGTTTCAAATGTTGCCTCTCCCTCATTCTCTATTCTCTACTTATTTCTATTAGATGTATTTTGAATCTTCATATTCTGTCTGCCAAGTCTCATTGCCTCTTTTACATGTTTTCCATCCTTATTTCTCTCTGCATTCCTTTTGTAACAATTTCCTCATATCTATCTTCTAGTTTGCTTATTCTCTTCACAACTTGAATGAATTATTTAATCTGTGTGAAGAGTTTTTTCATTTAAATGGCTGTATATTTATTTTTAGTTCTTTTTAGTGCTTTTTCAGATAATGCCTGTTTTTTTTATATATAGTTCTGATTTTATGCTTTATTTACCTCTACTGCTTTTAAGATTAATTAGTTATTGATGAGCTTTAGATTGTTTGATCATCTTCAGCTCTTGGGATGCTAGTACTGGGATTTTGAGTTGTGTGGCAGGGTCTTCTAATTGCCCCCTTTGGTAACACTTCCTCCTGAAGTTTTAATTCCTTACTGCAAGCTCATCTTCCATAAAAATCATTGGTTTTTTGTTGTTGTTGTTTTGTTGTTTTTTTTTTTCCTGTGAGGCTCTCATGAATTAACAGCAGTTTCACTCTATTTGGGAGTGTGAGGCAGGTCAGACTGAGATTTGTATTTAGTGGTGTGTTTTTACAGAATCTCTCTTTCTGATGCTTAGTTCTCTTATTTTTACCTCTAATAAGTAATTTGCTAAAAATAGAATATATCACTGAGAGACATTTTCTTTGTGAATTAGTGCATTAACTTTTTCATAAAAACTAAGAAAAGAGAAGATTAGATTGTGCTTCTTTTACTGGATTTCCCCCACCTAGAATTCTGGTTGACTTTCAATATATATATTTGTGATTCTATGAACTCCTTCTTGTTAGATGCGGAGCATGGAGGCATGTGTAGCCCACGTTACCCCCCTGGAAGAGCTGACACCCCACTCCTGGGGAAGACTGAAGTGTATCATCTTTTTCATCCAAGCTCTGTTGCAGAATGCCATAGTGGCTTTCTTAACCCTCCAGCCCCTACAGCCATCCCAATCTATCCCATCCCACACACAGACGCATATGTACTTATGCAGAGAGACCAAGTTGACTCTCAGGTTGGTTTGAACAGTGGACCACTATTGCTTTTTCTGACAGTTCCAGGAGGCCAATGTGACTGAAGCGAAAATCAACGAGGCCCGAGAGCACTATCGACCAGCTGCTGCCCGAGCCTCCCTGCTCTACTTCATCATGAATGACCTCAGCAAGATCCACCCCATGTACCAGTTTTCTCTCAAGGTGACTCCCACCTGGGGCTTTTGCATAATCATCATAAAGCAGTACCATAGAACCAGTGCAGGTCTCCATGGGAGATCATCCTTGTGCTTTCATTGGCTATGGCAGCTCTTTAAGATCAAATACAGAAGAGCAGCTTCAAACCTATATTACCTTCTTCATCTCTTTAACTAGGTCTCTCACAACTCATTGGTTATTTCGCTGGAATGGAGGAGATGCTGTACCACATCTCAGCCTCACCAGTAAACACCACAATGGAGCAGGTGCTATGTTCACTGAGTGTGTGGAAAAGGATGCCTAGAAATATTAGAAGTAATCCCTGCCCCCAAAGAGCTTAAAATATATAGTGACAAGCAAATGTGTGTGTCATTCATATCCATTAAAACCAAAGCAGGCGATGATGACAGACCAACTTCAAATTATTTATACTTTTCTTATTACCTTCATATCCCAAAACTACTATTTTATAGTTGTTGAAATATTTCTAAAACCAAAGACATTAGCAAATTCTAAGTGCTGACTAAAATTATCTTATGAAAAAGACATAAATTTTAAGTGCATCCCTGCAAGTATTATATATCTTTCTCCCCTAGAGCACCAAAAAAACAATTGAAGAGGCATTAGTAGGTGGTGAAGCATTTCTGAACAACATCTTTGGCTTAACCCAACAAACAGAGGACATGCAGACGCACACCAGAGCTTCACACCTCACTGTGTAAAGCTCAACTGCCACCTGGAGACCAGGGTGTGCAGCTGAGTAATCGGGGGGCCCTAAACCTGGACTCATTTAGCTGGAGATGGCATGTCACCATTTTCCAACCCCTGTCCCCCAGCTCACAGTTGCTATAGATTCATTGAATTGTGTTGGGAATATTTTATGTTTTTAAAAGAAATTCAACACTTGGTCTAATATTCAAGTCAAAACCTCATGTAAAAGAATTATAAATTATTTTAAAACTGTATAAAAGTTAGCATAATAAGCCTCATAATTACAGGATCACCACCCAGTTCCAAGAGTAGTTACAGCTGAGCTCCATGACTTCCTAGGAAAAAGAAGTCAGACAAAGCCCATGAAAACATGTGTTCAAAAACACATTGTGAACTGTTTTTTAACAACAGCACCATGACATATGCTTGTTTTGTCATTGGAAGCTCTAATTGTAAGGAGGTAGAATTTGGGTTCCCCATATTGTTATTAAGAATGGCAAAAAACTGCTCACTGATCAGCTTGATCTTTGAAAGTAGGTTTAAATGCTTAATGATAAGGAGCTAAAGTAAGTGTCTTCAGAAAATACCAAAACAACAATAACTCAGAAGCTCTCTGTGATTTGAAGCAAAAATAGTCTTGGCTTTAGCCTGAGGTTTGGTTTCACAGTTGCTATTCCTGGCAGAGAAGAGAGAGGCTTTCTCAAAGTGTAAGAACCACAGATAGGCCACAGTCTCACATCCCAGTTTTCCAAAGTGTTTGGAGAAGAAGTATATTAAAATGTGTGTATTTGTTTATAGACATGCAAAAACTCTTCAAAAGTCAGATTTAGTATGAACTTGGAAGCTCATGACATGGTAAAGGTGGAACTTAATTATAGAGTCATTTCTCTTCAAAACACAGCCAAACACTAGAAGAGGGTCAACGGGATGCACTTGCAGGGTGCCAGGGTGTTCCCAGTGAGCAGACACCTCCCCAGGCTTTCCTGCAGATGGACAGATGGATGGATGGATGGATGGATGGATGGATTGAAGGCACAGCTCCCTCTGCTGTGTGTGTGGGGGGTGAGGGGTGGGGTGTGGGCAGGGGCACAGCTAGAGGGCTAATCTTTCTGGAAGAGCTTGGAAGGGGAGGAATCTGATAGGCAGAAGCAAATAGAACACAGGGCACAGGAGGCCCAGGGAGTCTGCTAACCTGTTTTCCTTGGCCCTCAGAGGACTTTTGCAATACTTTCATTGGTTACAAAGATTTTTAAAAAGGAGATGCATACAAATCTTAATTTCTGGCTTCTCATGAAAGTCTGGGATACTTGGCAGTCTGAGCTCATGCTCCACATGACATAAAGCCACTAGAGCTAAGGGGTGGCTGCTTCCTAGGCAGGCACGTTCCTCCCTCTGGGCTGCCACAGTCCCTATCCCCACTGGACCTTCACACCTGGCCCCTGAGGGCATTTGAGTTTCAGACCCTTGGTCCAGGGCAGCCTCACACTTTGCCCAAGCTTTTTGGGGTACCAGCAGGACGGTTATTCCTGTAACAAATCTTTTCAGTGCCTTTTATATGCAAAGAGCTGGGCTAGATTCTGGGAAAGACAAGAGTCAGTAAGGCCTGGCCCCCACCTCTGTGTGCTCACAATCTGGTATAAATGAAAAGATTAAAAAAAAATCTAACATACAAAGGTAATGGATAAGGGCCCTAAAAGAGCAACAAATGTAGTTAGAGCCAAAATAAGATCTTGTGGGCAGGAGAGACCTTCTGGTGGAAGCCACAGAAGGCAAGATCAGGCCCAGCACCAGAGCGGTTCAAAAACCAGAAATAAGAGGAAAGGGGACTTCTTTTTAGAATAGAAAGGAAGAGAGAGGTAAAAGTACTCTAGTGTAAAGAAGAAGCTAAATGTACCTACGTTTTTAAAATGTATTGTGAATCACCTTGTTGAAACTTAGTAACTAGAGACTTTTTACTGGTCATTGTCATTCTGACTTTTAGAGAAAAGCCATAGTAACCACCTGAGGAAAACTATCCACTCAGTATTTGTGGACTAAGAAGCTTCCCAAACTGCTCTGTGTGGTGGTGGGTAACATTGCAACAAGCTGTTAATCCCATTGAAAGCCTACCAAGTGAGGGTGAATATCATAATGGATTGGGGTGAAGGTAGGCAAAAGATTTTGCTCAGCTCATCAAAACTGAATGAAGAAAATCTGCAAGGGCTTCATTAATAAGAAACACCATGGCACTATGGGCTAGACAGAGGAATTCACGTTTTCCCCCATTTCGCAAATGAGGATAGACTGAGGCACAAATCTTCTATATTTTCCGCTGTGTTTCAAAGGTCTGGTGTTAGAAAGCCCCAAGATTATTTTTCTTCTTAAAGCAATGAAACAAGCCCTGGCTGGTGTAGCTCACTGGAATGAGCACAGGCCTGCAAATCAAAAGGTTGCAGGTTTGATTCCCAGTCAGGGCACATGCCTGGGTTGCGGACAAGGTCCCCAGTAGGAGGTGTGCAAGAGGCAACCAACCACACATTGATGTTTCTCTCCCTCTCTTTCTCCTTCCCTTCCCCTCTCTCTAAAAATAAATAAATAAATAAATAAATAAATAAATAAATAAATAAATTTAAAGCAACAAAACAAAAACAGAAATGAAAAATCTGCATAGCCAAAAATGTAAAAGACCCAATTATATTTTGATCTTTTAATGATTCATTCTAATCATATGACATTCAAAATGCAGCATACTTAAATGTATTTTTAAAGCCTGTATCTGCCCTGGCTGGCGTAGCTTAGTGGATTGAGCGCGGGCCTGCGAACCACACGATCGCAGTTGGATTCCCAGTCAGGGCACATGCCTGGGTTGCAGGCTGGGTCCCTGCAGGCTAGTTCCCAGCTGGGGACTCACAAGAGGCAACCATACATTGATACTTCTCTCCTTCCCTTCCCCTCTAAAGATAAATAAATAAAATCCTTTAAAAAGGGTCCAGAGGGGAGAGAATCATAGGGGAAAAGGGAATGGACTCACATGAACAAGTATAAAGGACACATGGACAATAACTAAAGGTGGGGCGGCGGCAAGCATGGGGCAGGGGGCAGGCTGGGTTGGGAATATAAGACAGAAAGCTGTACTTGAACAAGAATTAAATTAAAAAATTATTTTAAAAAATTTAAAAATGGTCTTTAAAGCCTGTATCTAAGTCTAAAACAATGAAAAGTTGACTCATATGAATTTTATTTATATTATGCCCATAACAACTAGTTCAGAGGAAGCCCCCAAAGCAGCCTGTGTTCCCAGCTTTGCAGGGAGGGTCCACGAGGAAAAGAGACATGTACAGGGACCCATCAAATGACTGCAGAGTGAACAGAGAAAAGAGCGCCTGAGATTCTGATCCTTACCACAGGAAAACTAACCAATTAAAAGTATTCTGAGGCCCTGTCAGGTACAAGGGTCTCTTTAAGACAACAAAGTTGTACAAAATATTGGTTCTGCCATCAGGAGTTTTATAATCTGGCCCTGATTGGTGTGGCTCAGTGGATTGAGCACTGACTGGATTGTGGATTGTGGATTGTGGATTGTGAAGCAAGAGGTCGCTGGTTTGATTCCCAGTCAGGGCAGATGCCTGGGCTGTGGACCAGGTTCCCGGTAGGAGGCATGAGAGAGGCAACCACACATTAATGTTTCTCTCCCTTTCTCCTTCCATTCCCCTCTCTCTAAGAATAAATAAATAAAATCCTTAAAGAAAGATTTTTTTAAAATTTAAAATCTAATGGGTAGAATAATAGTTCTAACTGGTTATTGTTGACAGTGTTTACTTTTTATTTGGTTAGTTATGCAACAAAATTTATTTCATTTAATTATTTTGGCCACTGGGGATTTATTTTTCACTGACCAAAACATAGGCTCTTCTCTTCATGCCTCATAGCTTTTCCCACATTATGATAACCTAATAATTTATATGAGCAAACTAAGAAAACAATAAACAAAGACAAAAGTTTTCTTGTTGCCACTGTCCCTTCTTGGCAGGTTATGCTGGGAAAATGTTTCTGTGACTCAGCAATTATAATGCTTTCACAGGTAGGGCTACTCATTGTAAACAAAGACAGCTGTGTAAATCACCTATGTCCTGCCTACCCTCCTGACCCCCAGGCCTTCAGCACTGTCTTCCAGAAGGCTGTACAGAAGGCTGGCCCTGCTGAGAGCCTCCAGGAGCGAGTGACCAACCTGATAGACAGCATCACCTTCTCCATGTACCAGTATACCATCCGTGGGCTCTTCGAGTGTGACAAGCTGACCTACCTTGCCCAGCTCACCTTTCAGGTAAAAATGAATTGAAGAAGTTTCTAGGAAAAAAGTCACTTTCTAGTGCCCAATCAACGAGTGTAAAAAATAAATAACTTCTTTTAACATCAGTTCCTATAGCATGTGAAGACTATTGAGCTCTAAGCAGAGAGGTCAGACAAGAAGGTCCTGTTAGGTGTGTGCATGCTCCCCATACTGTCCCACTCAGGGCAGAGCTGCTCAATCAATCATTGCATGTTTCCTTGCTGATCCTGGATAATCTAAGATCCTCCTCAACAAACCCCTCCAGCAGCCACTACCAATCAATCCAAACCAGCCCCGAGATAAAACTGGTTGGCCATACTATTAATTAGGCACTTTCTGAGATGCAATAAGAGCTTTCTCAGAGACTCCCTCATTAATCATTTAATTTTAGGGTTGCAAGTTGAATGTCCCAACATCCCCCTGGAAAATGAATTTGCAAATGTCTTTCTGTAGTCATAGCAGTCTTGACTTTAAAAATATCTTTTAGAAATATGATCCTCAAGGTTTGGGAGCACTAGAGTCTTCCAATGTTAATTAGAAATGCTTGTCTTCTATTTCTGTTAACATCAAAAAACACGAAAATTTATCTCCTCGTACTTATCCTTTCGCATTGGAATTTTTTCCCAAATATAAATTAGGAGCACACCAGACTATCTGAGGCTTCTCCCACTTCTCAAAGTCAGATACTCCCAGGTCACTTCTGTGCCAACTCTGTGTTTCCAGAGCCAGACTCCTGGGTATGTTAGCGTGGCTTGTCTCCACCCTGCATGTTCCCCACGCTTGCAGAGATGGCAACTTAGCCCTCACAGAAGGAACTGGAGCCCCAGCATAGACTCATTTCCCTCCTGCCTCTTATTCCCCAGGCCCCAAGGAGCTCCCCACCCACCCCCACTTCCCCTCCCCTCGCTCAACCCAGCTTGTACTCTTGTGAATATTTCAACCTCATCTTACAAGGGCTTCTCCACCTCATCTATCATTTCTAGCCAATTATCTCCTTAGAGACTTTTTCTCAAACTGACAAAATTATTTTTCCTTTGTGAACATTCCTGTCTGTAACTCCTCAGCAGAGAATAACATGTGAAGAGGGGAAAGCAATTTCCCAGGTACCGCTCAGCATGAGTTAGTGCAAACAAGATGATGCCTTACCTGCACACACCTGACTGATTCCTTCTCAGTCTCTGCACTTCCCATCACCTCCTCCCTGGAAAACCTCCCCTTCCTGTCTAAACAGTCCCATTTCTTAACTTCTCCAAGACCCAATTCAAAACTGTTACAGAAAGTTTAGTCAAATGAATTCCCCTACCCCTGCTCACTGGCAACTCCCTTATTCTAGAAACTCTATAGCATTGTTGATTCATATATGCACTTTGCATATATTCATATTACTTTGACACTGTCCTCAAATCATGTCATTTGTGTGTGTCATTTTCTCAAAGGATGGCAGAAATGTATTCCATAGCATTTATGATTGACACATAAACCATAAACCACTTATGTAGTCATTCACTATGTGCAATTATGCCACACTGATATAAAAACAGAAGCACGCAAAAGTGATACGCAGAGATATATTCTTCCTTTTCAAAAAAAAATTATTTGCCCCGGCTGGTGTAGCTCAGCGGATTGAGCACGGGCCTATGAAGCAAAGAGTCACTGGCTCGATTCCCAGTCAGGGCACATACCTGGGTTGCAGGCCAGGTCCCAAAAAAGGGGACACATGAGAGGCAACCACACACTGATGTTTCTCTCCCACTCTTTCTCCTTCCCTTCCCCTCTCTCTAAAAATAAATAAATAAAATATTTTAAAATAAATAAATAATAAAAATAAGTTTATTTACTTATATTTAGAAAGAGGGGAAGGAAAGGAGGAAAGGAGAGAGAGATCGATGTGTGGTTGCCTCTCATGCACCCCACACTGGGGACATGGCCCACAACCCAGGCATGTGCCTTGACTGGGAATCAAAATGGCTACCTTTCGGTTCACAGTCTGCCCTCAGTCCACTGAGCTATACCAGCCAGGGCAGATTCACCCTTTATTCACTCCACCTTTTATCAATCAACATTGATGGGCAAGTTCTACTGCTAGAGTAACAGCAGTCACACTGAGTGGCAACCTTGTGACAACCACCAGCTAAGAAAGTGTGGTGTCTCTCAACCACTCACAGGTTCTCCTCCTGAACCAGGAGGCAGGTGCTGCAGAGCTGGATTTCCTGCTTCGAGCTCCAGTGCAGACCAGCTCCCCCAGTCCAGTGGACTTCCTCTCCCACCAGGCCTGGGGTGCCATCAAGGTCAGTACCAGTCCCTGGAAAGGTGAAGTTCTCATCTCCTGAGAGTTTCTCTGACACTTGTCCCCAGGAATTCAGCAGAGTTCTCTTTTGGGGTTCATCGTGGAGCTCTTTGAACACAGGTGCGCCCCACAGCAGAGCTGGGAAAGTTGAGCAGAGGACTGAGGACAGGGGATAGAGGACTAGCAGGTACTGGCTGGTGTAAGGATTCTGCCTCCAGGGTGTGAAAGACCAGTAAGATCCTGTGCACTGTTCTGCCACATCTGGGCTGCCCTTCACCCTCCAGTGTCTAAGGCTGCAATAGGCTTGGGCTCCTCTGTGAGGCCCTTGGGCTGGGGTGGAGGCAGCACTTCCATGAAACAGAAGCTGGACTTTGTTCAGGCTTCTTCCCATGAATCCTAACTCAGCCTTGAAGCAGCCTGGGATTATCCATGGTCAATCATAGTTCACAATTACTGAGCATCTTAGAAATGCATTACTTTATTTTAGTCTCACGTTCACGTGGGTGATAGGGATTGTCTGTTCCATTTAAAGTATGAAAAAAGCAAGGCCCTGCATATTGTAAGTAGCAAATCCAGGACTCAAATTCTGGTTTGCCTGAGGGCAAAGCCCATTTTCTGTCTGTGTTACTCTGCTTGGTGGAGATGGGATTCTACGACCACTGAGAAGATCAGTAGGAAGCATGCCTGCGCTCACAGGTCCCACACGGTGATGAGCAGTAATGGTTGGCTGAATTCACCAGGCTCAGCCCGCCCAGGCCTGCCCTCCTTGGGGGTAGCCAACTGGTCCCACCTGACTGAGCAGCGAGGGTGGGACCAGCGCTGTGGGGTGACTGGCCCCTGCACACAGAGTGGACGGGACTATGATCTTCCATATTTGTTGCATTTTTTATGTTTCACAGCACAAAGAAGTATGAGTCTGAAGGAATGTGATTGGTTCTTTTTGTTTATATATTCTACTCAATTTTGAAGACAACATAGATTCACATGCCAATTATAAGAAATAAGAGGGATATTTCTTGTACCCCATTTCCTCTAATGGTAACATCCTGCATTTCTGTGGTACAATGTCACAACCAGGAAGCTGATGTTGATATAATCCACTCAATCTGTTTTGATTTCACCAGTTTCTTGTGCACTTATTTTGAGTGTGCGTGTGTGTGTGTGTCATGTATGAAGATTCATGTAATCACCACCACAGTCAAGATATAGAAAATTTCATTACTAGTGAGATCCCTCATGTCACCCTTTATAATCATAGTGACCTCCTCCCTCCCCCATCCCTAATGCCTGGCTGCCACTTAATCTGTTCCCCGTTTGTCTAATTTTGTCATCTCAAGAATGTCATATAAGTAGAAATATTCAGTATGTAATCTTTTCAGATTGGCTGGGTCACTCAGCATCATTCCCTTGAGATCCATCTGAGTTTCATTTACTTTATTACTGAGAACCACATGTAATCACTTATATGCGTGCTTTCCTTTCAAAGGATCCATGTTAGGAGATTCAAGGCTCATTCTGCTCATGCTCCCACTGCCCAAAATGTTTCTCTAACTTTTTTTCTGAGTCTGTGGCTACTTTTAAAATATTCCTGGGGCTGTCTGAAAATTGGGGGTCACCAAACTTTTTCTGTACAGGGCCACATCATCAATATTTAGATTTTGAGGGTCAAATCCTGTCATAATTACTCAACCCTGCCAAAGTCACACACTATAGATAAGCAAGTGGGAATAGCTGAGTTCCAATAAATTTATTTACATACACCAGTGGTGAGCCAGATTGGCCCTTTGGGCTGCAGCTGGCTGATCCCTGATCTGAATAATAAAGGCGTGCTTTGATTTTTATTTATTAACTTAATTTTTTATTCTAGACCCAATGTGGCAAATAAGAAGGGGCATAATATATGAGAAAGAAACAAGGGAGAACATTCACAACAGCAACAAAATCAAATGTTACAAAATGCGTATGAATAATTATAATAAATGCAGAACATATGTGTGGAAAACCATCAACTCTTCTAGGCTACATAGTTATGAATGAATGGACACTCCAAGGTAGCACTGTCCAAAAAATATATAATGTATGTCACACATGTAATTTAAAATATTCTAGTAGCCATATATTTAAAAAGTAATAAGAAATTAGTGAGGCCCTGGCTGGGTAGCTCCATCGATTGGAGCATCAGCCTGATGCACCTGGGTTGTGGATTTGATCCCGTCAGGGAACAATCAAGAGCCAACCAGTGGATGCATGCATGGGTTGAATAACAAATCCATATTTCCTTCTCCTTCCCACTCTCTCTATAAGAAAAAATCAATTTAAAAAAATTTGTAAAAATAAATGAAATTAATTTTAATCATGTATTTTCTTTAACCCAATAAGCCCACGTAGTATCATTTTAATATATAATTGTTATAAGTGTTACTAATAAAATATTAAATGTTTTATATTTTTGTGTTAAGTCTGAGTTCAGGTGTGTATTTTTTATACTTATAGTACTTCTCAATTAGATGCTAAATGTTCATCAGAAATACTTGATTTGGACCGCCAAGATGGAGGCATAGGTGGAAACACTGTGTCTTTTCCCACAACCAAGTTTGAATACAACAAAGGTTTGAAGAACAAAGACACAGCAAAAAACAGAAAAATGAGTTATACGGAAGTCCGACAACCACTAACCGTTCCACAGGGACAGTCAGAGGGGCAGAGCCAGCAGCGAGCAGGGTCGGGCAGGAAAGATCCCCCGATTTTGATGCTCAGGCAGCCTGGAACCAGTTGGGATGCGGGGCAGACTGCCCGCAGTCATACATTCGCGCACAGTGAGACGGACCACGCAGGCCCCAGGGGGCGAGGGCTGACGGCAATGGCACACTCAAGTGCAGAGGGACAAAACGCTCGGCCCGGTAACAGTGGCAGCTGCAGCACCTGTGGGGGCCGAGGCAGGAGACGGCAGACGGGACGCCATAGTTCCTCGTTGACCCTGCCCCCACGTACAACATCACAACCAGCAACTTAGTTGCCCTGCTCTAGTGAACACCTTAGGGCTCCGATCCTGCTACAGAACAGGCAGGAACAGCCCAAAAGATGGCGCAAGAAGAACTCAAAGTCCCAGAGCCTATAACTCTAAGCGACCAACAGATTGCCAGCCTCTCAGAAGCACAATTCAAGACATTGTTTATCAGGATGCTAACAGAACTGGTTGATTATAGTCACAAATTAGAGGAACATATGAAGGCTAAACTAATTGAAATGAAGGGAGATACACAGGAAACCAATAGCAATGGAAAGGAAACTGGGACTCAAATCAATGGAATGGACCAGAAGGAAAAATGAAACATCCAACCAGAAAGGAATGAAGAAATGAGAATTCAAAAAAATGAGGAGAGGCTTAGGAACCTCCAGGACATCTTTAAAAGCTCCAACATCCGGATTATAGGGGTACCAGAAGGGGGAAAGAAACAGCCACGAGTGGAAAATGTATTTGAACAAATAATAAAGGAGAACTTCCCCAATCTGGCAAAGGACATAGACTTCCAGGAAATTCAGGAAGCTCAGAGAGTCCCAAAGAAGTTGGACCCAAGAAGGAACACACCAAGGCACATCACAATTACATTAGCCAAGACTAAAATGAAGGAGAGAATCCTAGAAGCAGCAAGAGATAAGGGGACAGTCACCTACAAAGGAGTACCCATCAGACTGTCAGTGGATTTCTCCAAAGAGACCTTACAGGCAAGAAGGGGCTGGAAAGAAGTATTCCAAGTCCTGAAATCCAAAGACCTACAGCCAAGATTGCTTTATCCAGCAAAGCTTTCATTTAGAATGGAAGGACAGATAAAGTGCTTCTCAGATAAGGTCAAGTTCAAGGAGTTCATTATCACCAAGCCCTTATTATATGAAATGCTAAAGGGACTTATCTAAGAAAAAGAAGATGAAAAATGTTAACAGTGAAAGGACAGCAAACTCACAATTATTAACAAGCACACCTAAAACAAAAGCAAACCAAGAGGACAGCTAGATCAGGAGTGGAACCATAGAAATGAAGAACACATGGAGGGTTAGCAACAGGGGAGAGGGAGGAGGAGAAGGGGGAGAAGGTACAGAAAATAGCATAGATGGTAGGTAGAAAATAGATAGGGGGGAGGGCAAGAATAGTGGGGGAAATATAGAATCTAAAGAAGTTGAGACACATGGTTATAAACTAAGGGGGGGAGAATGGTGGGGGAGGGAGTGTACTGGTGGAGGGGAATGAAGGGGGGAATAGAACAACTGTAATGGTATAATCAATAAAATATATTTTAAAAAAGAACAGTATAGGAAATGTAGAAGCTAAAAAACTTATAACACATTGACATTAACTAAAGGGAGGGAATGTTGGTGGGAGGGGATGTGCAGGGCAGTGGGGAATAAAGGGCGGAAATGGGACAACTGTAATAGCATAATCAATAAAATATATTAAAGGAAAAAAGAGAAATACTTGATTTGAATTTATATTTCACAAAATTTTAGGATTAAAAGTTGATTCATATACCCAAGTTGTTCCAAACATACTTAAAAGCTTTGCAATTACTAAAGCAAGTTCCAATTTCTAAACTTAAATTTAAATAATTAAAATCAAATACAATTAAAATGTGTTTCTTTAGTCACCCTGGCCACATTGTATGTGCTTTATACTCACATATGGCCAGTGGCTCTCTTGCTTTACAGTGTTGGCCTAGAGCTTGAGAACAATGACATAGTCTAATTCCCTTGTGGAAGATAAATCTTGAAAAGCAGTTCTAAATGAGTGTCTCTGAAGGATGGGAGCAGTGACAGGGATCAACCAGTTAACACAGGCTCTGGGGTCAGGCATTCCTGGGTTCGAGTTCAAGTTCCAGTGTGTATGACCTCTGACATGTTTCTTATTCCCAAGACTTTCTTTTCTTATCTCCAAAATGATCATTATAATACCTACCTCACAGGATTATGTCAGACATATAAGTGTTCAGCAAATAGAAGCTGGTTATGGTTACAGCTACTATATTTGTTCCCCAGGGCTGCTATAACAAAGTAACACAAGCTAGGTGGCTCAAAAAAAAAAGAAAGTGATCATCTCAGACTTCTGGAAGCTGAAAGTCTGAAATCAAGGTTCTAGCAAGCCATGATCCCTCCAAAAGACCTCCAGGGGAAGATCCTTCCTTGCTTCTTCTGGTGCCTGGTCTCCCCAGGTGTTCCTTGGTTTGTTGCAACATCACTTCTATCTCTGCCTCCATCCTTTCTGTGTCTTTGTGTCTCTTCTCCTCTTGTGAGAACATCAATCATACTAGATTATGGCCCACCCTACTGACCTCATTCTAGTTTGGTTACACCTTCAAAGACCCTATTTTAAAATAAGGTCTCATTTACAAATCTGGGAGGTTAGTTTTTCAACATACCTTTTGGGGGGGACACAATTCACTGCATCGCAGTTGCAATGATTAATTATCCATCTTTAAGGTGCATACATGCTGTGGTTGATATGGGTTGTGCCTTATAAAATTTGCCCATAGAAGGAAAAACTTTGAGGAATTGTGAGTTGCCCAATTGGACTAAATCCAGTTGCCTTTCCCGTTATTATCCCACAAAGCCCTCTACAGCAGAAATCACAAAGAATGAATGATTCAAAAGCACTCTTCACAACTCTAAAGCTACTGTGCAATTTAGTTCCATCCTCTTTTCACATCAAGCGTTGTTTGATTTCTGTTCTTCCCTTTGCTTTTTTTGTTTAGTTTTGTGGGCTAAGCTCATTTTGCTGTTCAAACGCTTTTTTGCAAATGAGTGAAGTTTTATCTCTGTCTGTTTGTGTGTGTGTGTGCATCTGAGTTTGTTTTGTGGAGCAGCCAAGTCCAGCCCATCAAACTGAATCACAGTACAGGACATGAGCAGGTGAAAATACAATGCATTGTGTATGCCCATCATTGAAGCCTTTGATAAACACTCTTTTTAAGTGTTCAGTTGGATTTTAGCCTAAAAAAAAAACCAAAATAATTGAATAGGACACGATAAAACAAAATTCTTTAACTGTTCTATCTGATGAGAAAGATGATTTGCCTTATTTCCCAGCAGAACTCATAGGTGGGTAATGAATGAAATATTTGTGATGAACTATTGCTTTTATTAGTCTCCTTGGTAAGAATTTAAGTTTCATCAATGCTGAACCCTAAGGTACTGGGCATGTCCTGCTCTTCATTAGAAAATCTCATCTGTGATACATGCCTTTGTTAGCCTTTGAAAAGGCCCCTCACTACCACTCTGGATGCCCATTTAGCACAGTGGTATTTTGCTGCACAGTCCAATGTAATTAGGTTAATTAGTCATTTCCATTTAACTTATTAGAAATGTCTTTACCTCATTTAGAAGATTAAATGTTGCAATTGTGCTCCACCCAGAGCGCTGAGAACATGTTTCCAACCCACCACAGCAGCTGGGAGCACTGAAAGCAGTGTCATTTGCTCAGCGTCACGGTGATGCCAGAGGGGGCAATGGGACCAAAGAAGAGGTAATGGTGATACAAGCTGGGAAGAGGGCTGATGTGCTGCCAGGGTGAAGATGAACGTGAGTTCCACCGTGCAGAGAGAAATAATTACAGCAGCCGCAGCTTTTCTCAGCCTGTCACGAGCTTTCCTGCTGGCCACCCAGATGTCAAACTGCATTCACTGAGTGCTTCCTAAGTTCCAGGCAGCCTGCTGTGCCCAAGGCATACAAAGATAGCTAAAAAAGTTCTTGCCCGCAGGCAACTCACCATCTTGTGGGAGAAACAGACAAGCAAACCGGCAATCACAATTCAATAACTATAGAAGCCCCAAGAAAGCACAAGGACAGACTTTAGAGTTTTCAGAGCACTGCAACTATATTAGAGTATGAGTTGTGCAAGCAATTACTTGACCTCATTTTCCAAATGAGAAAAATCAAACCTATAAAAGTTAAAAGCTAGTCCAAGTCATAAAAGGCTCATAAGAGATGTCCCTGGGACCAGAATCTTGTTTCCTGGCACCTCCTCCAGCATCCCACACACAACTCCACACCACTTCTTAGCACACATGAAGATGTGTTCCCTGATCTCAGTGGTTGCAGTGAAGCTGAGAAACCCAGAGCCCATGGGAAAGGGCACAAAAGACAGGACAGGGAGGGGTTCACCCAAATGGGCAAAGAGCTGGGCAAGCCCAGGTCAAGTTTTTCTGTCCCTCTCCAGCCTTAGCTTCCCCATGTCACCTGTAAGACTCACAGTCACATTCCTTGCTGTCATGCCCCACACCTCCCTCTGCAGAGTTTGGCTCTAGTTGATCCTCCCCCATACAATGCCCTTCCCTTCTCTCTGCCTCTCTTTCCGCCCAATGGGATTTTACATACTTCCTAAGGCCTCCCTCATATTCTCTTCTTCTTGAGCTGAGGATTGCAAGCTCCTTTGGAAGGCATGTGTCTTCTTGTTTCCCTTTGTATTCCCAAGTATCTGGCATGCAGTAGGCATTCAATAAATAACAAATGAATGAGTGAATAATTCAAGTGACAAGGATGTGTGGGTTCCCTAAAATTCATGGCATTGTGGTAGGTGCTTTGGACAAAGTCTACTTTTTGCTCTCATTGGGGAGACCAAACGTACAAGCAGAGTTGAGTGATAGCAGAAAGGCTGCAGGTAATTAGGTTTCTAAGTGAATGAGTGGGGTGTATGTGGGCACTCTGGAAAAACAGGTTGGACCCACCCTCAAATCTGGTTCCAGCATCAACAGATGATGGCCACACACATACATGAGAATGCATGGGAAAGTTTATTACTCATGTGATAAGACTTTTGGGGGAGATCAGGGCACCCCCAGCAGTCAATAAATGGATTGAGAGAGTTGGTAAAGGAGGCTGCCTTAGAGTTCTTAAGGAAGCTATGAGGTGAGACTCCTAGGCATAGGCAGGGGCTTGTGGGGTATGCCTTTCATCCAGCACCAGAAGGGGTTCCCAGGCCTATGTATCAGCTTGCCTAGATGTGGAGCTGAAGAGGAAAAGAGAGGGATAAGGCTGAAAAGCTATCAGTGGTCAAATATCCAAAAACTAAGTCTGTCTCTTTAGAGACAGACATAGCTATGACCTCTGTGGTCACAAAAGACGGTGGGGAACTATGTGTTCTAGGTTAGAGGGAGGGTGGTGGCTGACTTTGAACTGTACTTTAACAACTTGTAGAACATTAAAAAATAATAATCAGACATGACCAGCACAAGAAAGGAGAGAAGACCAGGACCTCTGATGTGGTAGAAGCAGTATGACCAAGGAAAGGAGGCGGGGTGGGTCTGGCAGGGTTTCAAGGCTGGGGTGCGACATGATTGGACAGTGTAGGACAGCAGGAGGCTCCCTGGTTAACTGGATGAATCGGAGCAAAGAACTAAAGGAAGAGGTTTGATTGACAAGGTTTTCATTTGGACTCAATCCTTGTGGAAGCAGGCAATTCATGGAAGTTTTCAAGTTGACGTTGATACATAATCAATGATTCTAGAGACATTTTGAGAGAGGAATTGATGGGAGTGGCTGGTGTAGTGAATAAGGGAATGAAAGGGAGGGATCAGATACCTAATGTCCAGGCTCTATGACATCCCCTCCTGTCCCTTTTTCCATGTAATACCCTGCAGGCAGGTGCTACTCAGTCTCTGCTGCTAACATTCCAAACACTTCATTTGCTAAACCTTGTGTATTATTGGGGCAGTTTGCTAAAGGTGAGCTGATCAAAATCCTTCCTCTTCCTTGAGTTTACCTGGAGGAAGACTCAGGGGTCCAGAATATAGTATACATGAGACAGAAATATGTCTATAATACCACCTTGCTCCTTAACCTCCAACACAGTGCAAATTATAGCTCTGAGAAACTGCATTTTAGAGCAAGATTCTCTCAAATTTCCTAGGCACTTTCTTCCATGGAGGAATTCTATAATCTGGATCGGGACATCGAGGGTTCAGCCAAGAGCTGGAAGAAGTTTGTGGAATCAGAATGTCCTGAGAAGGAGAAGTTGCCACAGGAGTGGAAGAACAAGACTGCCCTGCAGCGCCTCTGCATGATGAGAGCTATGCGGCCTGACCGGCTAACTTATGCCACGCGGTAGGGGACTGGGTCGGGGAGGGCAGGCATGGGCAGTCTCACTATGGGCAAACTAGCTGAGATGAGCACAAAAGCCAGGTGTTTATAGTAATGGGAGGCTTTGTACCAACATCCAAAATCTCCTGAGACCTGTGTTTGGATGTATTTTCCTGATATGTAGGTGGACAGTGTAGAAAGAGGTGCTCATCAGTACCAGCACTGAGAAGGATGCTGGTCATAGAGTGAATGTGGCAGGAGATGATGGGATCCAGAGCACAAACAGAAGGGCCATCCTTAGCAGGAATAACATCTCTTTCATCACAGAGAGAAAGAGATAGGTGTGGATATTGTTAAGCTGTATAAGGATGGTAGAAAGTTGAGAATGGTTTTATAGAATGACTTATATTTTCCCTGAAAAGCAGGGAGCAAGATCTTCAACTGAGTTTGTGTGAAAGGGGAGGTAACAGGGCTGTAGATTTGAGGAGAGTACAGAAGGTTTAAATAGGGTCTGTGTGGGGGGCGGGGGGAATGAAATAAAGCTGACCTGGGAAATGCAGCAAGTTTCAAATAGCACTGAGGGTCTACTTAGTGAAAAGTTTGCATGTGTCGTGGCTCCATTACTCACTATTAGATGACTTTGCATACATACAACAGCAAGGTGTAGATTCCAAATTAAGTTGATCCAGAGCACCAGCCACTCCAAGTTTGTGTGTTGGAATAAAAGTTAGAAAGGGGAAGTGAGTTTTTGGCTAGAGAGTGATTAGATGTCATAGGCCATGCACACTATAGAGACAGAAAGCAAATTAGTAGTTGAAGGGTGGAAATAGCAATTGTTTAAATAGGCATGAAAGCCTTATTGGCAGGATGAAATGTTCTAAAACTGTTATATGGTGAGATTGTACCATTTAGTGAATTTATTAAAAATTATTGAATAGTATACTTAAAATGGATGAACTTTCTTGTATGTCAGTTATATATACCTCAAGAAAGTTGTTTTTAAAAAAAAGTTATAGGTCATGGACTCTACACTGGATAGGAAAGAGGTAAAGAGAATAAGGGGACGATTAAAAAAAACACTAAGGCCCTGACTGGTATAGCTCACTGGATTGAGCACGGGCCTGTGAAGCAAGGGGTTGTCAGTTTGATTCCCAGTCAGGGCACATGCCTGAATTGCAGGCCAGGTCCCCAGTAGGGGAAGCATGAGAGGCAAACACACACTGATGTTTCTCTCCCACTCTTTCTCCTTCCCTTCCCCTCTCTCTAAAAATAAACAAATAAAATATTTTTAAAAAACACTAAGGAGGCCCAGATACAGCATTTGTAGTGGCACCAACAAGGGCAAAGAAGAAGTGAAGGAGGATAAATCTCTAAGAGAAGTGTAAGGAAAAAAAGTCTGGTCAGAAAGCAGGGTGTTTCCATTTGTGGTTTCTGACATAGAAGAAGTTCCCAGGTAATAATGAGGATGAGGGTGTGGCCATGGGATTGGATGGCTGGATTGGGGAAGAAATGAAGATGGTTGAGAATTTGGAGGATTGTCCACATGGATGGTGTTGGATGTCACCATCACCATGACACCATGGATGTCATTCCAGCTGGTACAAGTCCATGAGCCAAGTGTCCAAGTGTTCCATGAATGGGTACAGTGACCAGAGGATGAGCAGGTGTGGTGGTGACACAGTCAGGGGAAATGAGCTGCAATGGAGCCACATGAGTAGAGAAATAATGGCTTACAAACAATAGTCATCAGTGAGCAGGGTCATGGTCCCACCTCCTGATCCTGAAATAGAGCAGATGTAGGCGAATGAGCCCAGCTGAAAGGTTACAGGAAAAATTGTGTCCTCGGGGGAGAGCTGAGGCCAGGAACTGGACCAGATGGTCAGGAAGTGGTTGCAGCTTCAAAGTTTTATTTAGTATAAAATTGGACAGTTTGGAAAGGAACATTGGTAAGTGGAGTAGGATGAAAGAAAACACAGATAATGGCAGAATGTGAGGGAATAGAAGGCATTAAACTATAAGTGGAAGATCACAGGGATAAGAAGTATGGAGGATTTAGTTGCCTGCAAGCTTTCAGAAGGCTTTGGTTCTAGCGGTCTTCTGGTAGATGGTGGCAATGTGACAGGACACCAGGCTTCACAGAGGAGTAGTGGCCTGGGTAGATAGAGATTTAGAAGGATCTCTGATCTAGGTGAGCAGACCCGGCAACCAGCAACACAGGTTTTTAGTGTTAACCTAATAAGTAGTTCTTGGAGTTGGCCCTAGCTCTGTAAGTACCAACCCCATGACCTTGAGCACATCATTCCATTGCTATAGACCTCTGTTTCTCAAGTGTTATTATTTTGAGACTGATAAACACATATGTGCTTTTTTTCCCGTCAGACATTTTGTTGAGGAGACATTAGGAAGCAAATATGTGGTGGGAAGAGCACTAGATTTTGCAGCCTTCTTCGAAGAATCAGGACCAGCCACTCCCATATTTTTCATCCTGTCTCCAGGGGTGGACCCACTGAAAGATGTGGAAAATCAAGGTGAGAAAACTTTGCCTTGGGGCCAAGGCTGCACCATCCCATGCACTTCTACTCTTGGCCTATGTCAGTTTCTCTATTCCAGGTGTGAGGCTCATTACACAATACTCAGTATTTACTAATCATACAGAAATCAGGGTCATTGCCAAACCCACACCAGGGAACCGTTGCTGTAGGCTCTGTCAGGTAGAATCCACAGTGGCAGGTTTCCAAGGAGACTTTGTACCATCACCCACCCATTACCCTTACTGTGGCTGGAGCAACCAATCTGAAGATATAAGCACACTGCTTGTACAGGCACACTGCCCTCAGGATGCAGTCCAGACTCCTTAAGGGGCATACAGGAGCTTTATTCCCCAGCTCCACCCTATTTCTCCAGCCTATTTTATATTATTAGTTTCCTAGTGCTGCTGTAACAAGTTACCATAAACTTAGAGGCTTAAAATACACCAATTTATTATTTTACAGTTCTAGAGGTTGGAAGCATAAACAGGGCTCCCTCTTTTCCTCTTAGGGACCATGATGACTATATTGGGACTACTCAGATCATCAAGATTGTCTCTCCAACTCAGTCTTTGATTTAATCACACCCACAGACTCCCTATATACACGTTCTGGGGACTAGGACATGGACACCTTTGGGGATTCATTATCCTGCCTACATTTCCCTGACCAACACACAAAATCTCATGCACACTCATCCTGGGATGTGGTAGACAGAGGAAAGCTCAGAGCAGGCTAGGGTTGTGCAAGAAGAGTCTGAGTTCTGTGGCTCTGGAGGGAGAGCTATAGAGACAGCCTCCAGGGTTGCTGTGCAGAGTTTCTCTCCCACCCTGCCCACAGACACCAGCTTTCTTGGGTAGAGCACTCCCTTCCATATGGCATCAGCCTAGAATAATGTGATAGCCCCACCCTCCTGACCTTCTGTCACCCTGCCCTGCTGAGCTTGTACCCTGTGGATGAGTCATCCTGGACCAGGGTGTAGAGGTCCAGATGGACTCGGGATGTCAGAGACTGAGTTGTGTGGCTCTGGATAGGGGTCATTTACCCCACCTTTTTGTGAGCCCAACCAGTGCAGCCCCCACCCCCAGGAGATCCATTAGCCCCAAGTTCCCAACTCTTGGCAGCCCCACCTGCCAAGCTCAGGCTCTCCAGGGGGGGTGGGCATAATCTGGGACAGATTAAGTTGTGTGGCTCTAAAACAGAGCCATTTTCCCCTCTCACACCTGACCAGTGCAGAGCCTTCCCTTTGCACCACCAAATCTTGGTTTCTTTTGGCCTAATAAACTCTGCTGGCCTTCCCCTCATGAGTCCCTGAGACCCTGCCCCACCACAAAGATCTGCAGACACCTGGCAGATGTCAACTGGCCTTAGTGTACCTTGGGACTTCTGCTGAGTGGCCTTGGACACAATGCTGGCACCAAGTTTGATCTGTATCAGTCCAGTAAACACTACTCCCTTCTACCTGTCACCTCAATGAGAGCCTACCTCATGCAACTCACACACCACCGGATGCTCTTTCAGTGACTGAACCTAACAAGCAAGCAGCAGGCTGAGGCCCACAGAGGCCTATCTCAAGGTGCCTTAGGCCTTTTACTGACACACCCCCAGGCTCAGTACTGGTGAAAGCAGGCTTGAGTATGCAACTTGGCCCTTCTCATGCACACCCAGGCCCAAAAGGACAACCACAAACTATGGATCACTTTATAGCTCCAAACAAGTTGCCAAGGGCCAAGGACAGGCAGAGTCTCACACTGACCTGCATTGGAGTCCCTCCCAAGAGGCCCAGACCAACAAACACAGTTGTGGACTTCAGACAACATCAGAGCAGGAACCAATTAGTTCCACAAGTGGCATATCCAAAGGAAGATCTTGGCAGGAACTAGACCCTGCCGAGGAGAATTCTGTTTCATGTGGTCAGCACCCACACAACAGCTCATACACTGTGGTCAATCCTCACAGTCAGGCAGCCTGAAAGTTGATCCCGCACATGGACAGAGCAATAGCATTCAAGACTCGCCTACAATAGGAGAGCTCAATGACCCATGCAGGAGATATTACTGGGACACTCAACTGATGATCAGGTAGACTGTACCATTGGGTCCTACAGGACACCTACTACACAAGGCCACTGTACCAAGACTGAGAGACAACATATCGACCTAATACACAGAAACAAATACAGAGAGGCAGCCAAAATGAGGAGACAAATAAACATACCTTGAATAAGAGTACAGGAGGAATCTCCAGAAAAGAACTAAATGAAATCAACATAAGCAATCTACCAGATACAGAGTTCAAAACAGTGGTTATAAGGATATTCAAGGAAGTAAGTGAGAACTTCAAGAGCATTAAAAGGGGACTTCCAGCCAAGATGGAGGTGTAGGTAGACACACTGTGCCTCCTTGCACAATCAAAGTAAGGACAATGACAATTTAAAAACAAAAAACAACAGAAGTACTGACAGAAAATTGAACTGTATGGAAGTCTGACAACCAAAAAGTTAAAGTAGACACATTCATCCAGACTGGGAGGAGGGGTGGAGTTGGGTAGCCAGGACGGAAAGGGCTCATGGCAAAGAGGCAGGTGGTGGACCCCAGGTGCAAAAAGCAGCAGCTGGCAGACCTGGCGAGGCAGCGGATTGTGGAGGGGCATGGCACACAAGGTGGCTGGTGGACCAGGTGGTCCCACATTCATGCATAGATAAATTAGATGAAACTGGGGAACAAGACAGACTTCCAGACCCAGGTCCCAGTGCAGGGAAATAAAGCCTCAAACCACTGATTTAAAACACCTGTGGGGGTTGAGGTGCCAGGAGAAACTCCCAGCTTCACAGGAGAGTTCATTGGAGAGACCCACAGGGTTCTAGAATGTACACAAACCTACCCACACAGGAATCAGCACCAGAAGGGCCCAATTTGCTTGTGGGAAGTGGAGGAAGGGACTGAAATTCAGAGCAAGCACCATTGTTCCCTTTTGGATCCGTGCCCCACATACTGGATCACAACCCAGCAACTGGGTTGCCCCACGCATGTGAATACTTAAGGCTCCGCCCCTTACTATGTAACAGGTATGTCAAGACAAAAAAAATGGCCCAAACCAAAGAACAGACCAAAGCTCCAGGAAAAAATACAACTAAATGATGAAAAGATAGCCAACCTATCAGATGCACAGTTCTAAACACTGGTAATCAGGATGTTCACAGAATTGGTTGAATTTGTTCACAAATAAGATTTAAAAATGAATGCTACACTAAGTGAAATAAAGGAAAATGAACAGGGAACCAACAGTGACAGGAAGGAAACCAGTACTCAAATCAACAATTTGGAACAAAAGGAAGAAAGAAACACTCAACCACAACTGAATGAAGAAACAAGAGTTCAAAAAAGTGAGGAGAGGCTTAGGAACTTCCAGGACATCTTTAAACATTCCAACATCCGAATGATAGGAGTACCAGAAGAAGAAGATGAGCAAGAAATTGAAAACTTATTTGAACAAATAATGAAGGAAAACTTCTCCAATCTGGAAAGGAAATAGATTTTCAGGAAGTCTAGGAAGCTCAGAGAGTTCCAAACAAATTGGACCCAAGGAGGAACACACCAAGGCACATCACAACTACATTAGCCAAGATTACAAGTAAGAAGAGAATCTTAAAAGCAGCAGAAAAGGAGACAGTTACCTACAAAGGAGGGTCCATAAGACTATCAGCTGATTTCTCAAAAGAAACTTTGCAGGCCAGAAGGAGCTGAAAAGAAGTATTTCAAATCATAAAAGGCAAGAACCTACATCCCAGATTGCTCTATCCAGCAAAGCTATTACCTAGAATGGAAGGGCAGATAAAGTGCTTCCCAGATAAGGTCAGGGAGTTTATCATCACCAAGCCCTTATTATATAAAATGCTAAAGGGACTTATCTAAGAAAAAGAAGATAAAAAATATGAACAGTAAAATGCAAGAAACTCACAGTTGTTAACAACCAAACCTAAAACAAAAACAAACTAAGCAAACAACTAGAACAGGAACAGAATCACAGAAATGGAGATCACGTAGAAGGGTATCATCAGGGGAGTGGGAGGGGAAAGGAGGGGGGAAGGTACAGAGAATAAGTAGCATAAATAGTAGGTAGAAGATAGGCAGGGGTAGGTCAGAATAGTACAGGAAATGTAGAAGCCAGGGAACTTATATGTATGACCTATGGACACGAACTGAAGGGGGAGAATGTGGGTGGGAGGGGTGTGCAGGGCAGAGGGGAATAAAGGGGAGAAAATGGGACAACTGTAATAACATAATCAATAAAATATATTTTAAAAATAAAATAAAGGAAAAAAGAAAAAATTAAAGGGAGAGGAGCTCTGAAAAATCATATGATCATATCACTAGATGCAGAAAAAGCACTTGACAAAATACAGCACCCGTTTATGATAAAGAAAACTCTCAGCAAAGTGAAGATAGCAGAAACATTATGTCAACATAATAAAGGCTATATATGACAAACCCATAGCTAACATCATACTCAAAGGGGAAAAACTAAAAGTATTTTCTCTAAGATGGGGGACAAGACAGGCATGTCCACTTTCACCACTCTTATTCAACATATCACAGAACTAGAACAAATAATCCAAAAATGTATATGGAACCATAAATGATCCCAAATACCCATAGCAATATTGAGAAAGAAGAATAAAGTTGGGGGTATCGTGCTATGTGATATCGAACTATACTACATGGCAATAGTAATCAAAACAGTAATATACTGGCATAAAAACAGACATATAGATCAAAAGCACAGAATAGAGATCCTATATATAAACCCACACCTATAGAGTCAATTAATATGTGACAAAGGAGTTAAGAACATACATGGGGTAAAGAAAGCTTATTCAGTAAATGGTATTGGGAAAATTGAACTGATACATCCAAAAATTTAAAACTAAACCACCTTTTTACACCATACACAAGAAAAAATTCAAAATAGATTAAAGACTTAAATGTAAGACTCACAACCATAAAACTCCTAAAAGAAAATGTAGGCAGTAAAATCTCTGACATTTCTCTTAGTAATATTTTTGCATGTATCTTTTCAGGTAAGGGAAACAAAAGAAAAAATAAACAAATTGGACTTCATCAAACTAAAAAATTTTTTGCACAGCAAAGAAAACCATCAATGAAAGGAAAAGACAACCCATAGAATGGGAGAAAATATTTGCCAATGATACTTCTGAAAAGGGATTAATATCCAAAATTTATAAAGAACTCTTACAACTTAACACCAAAACAAAATTGCAATTTAAAAATAAGCAGAGGAACTAAATAAGCCCTTCTTCAAAGATAATGTACATATGATCAATAGACCTATGAGAAGAGGCTTCATATCACTAATCATTACAGAAATGCAAATTATAATCACAATGAGATATCACCTCACACATGTCAGAATGGCTGTCATCACTAAATCAACAAACAGCAAGCACTAGCGAGGATGTGGAGAAAAGGGAACCCTAGTGCATTGTTGATGGGAATGCAGACTGGTGCAGCCATGATGGAAAACAGTGTGGAAGGTCCTCAGAAAAATTTAAAATGTATCTGCTTTGTGACCCAATGATATCTCTTCTAGGTATATATCCAAAGAACTGCAAAACACTAATTCAAAGGAATATATGCACCCCTATGTTTGTTGCAGCATTATTCACAATAATCAGAACATGGAAGCACCCCAAGTGCCCATCAATAGATGGCTGAATTAAAAAGTTGTAGTACATATATCCAACGGGATATTACTTGGCCATAACAAATAATGAACTCTTACTATTTGCTACAACATGGATGGACCTAGAGTGTTGTATGCTAAGTGAAAAAAAGTCAGAGAAAGATAAATATTATACAGTTTTACTTATATGTGGAATCTAGACAACAAAACAAACAAACAAGCATAACAGAAACAGACTCATACAGACAACAAACTGACAGTTCCCAGAGGGGAAGAAAATTGGGGGACTGGGTCAAAAAGGTGAAGGGACTGAGAAGTATAGATCAATAGTTACCAAATAGTCATGGGGAAATAAAGTACAGCATAGGAATCATAGTTAATAATATTGTAAGTATGTCTGGTACCAGGTGGGTGCTGGAAATATTGAGGGGAATACCTTTCAAAGAGTATGATGATCTTTCTTCCGCCAAGATGGAGGCATAGGTGGAAACACTGTGCCTTCTCCCACAACCAAGTTTGAATACAACAAAGGTTTGGAGAAACAAAGACACAACCAAACGACAGAAAATTGAATTATACGGAAGTCCGACTACATCTAACCGTTTAACCGGGACGGTATGAGGGGCGGAGCCAGCAGCAAGCAGGGTCGGGCAGGACAGGGCCCCCGACCCAGGCGCGCAGGCAGACGGGAACCAGTTGGGGTGCGGGGCAGACCGCGGGCGCATATTCGCGCACAGTGAGACAGACCACGCAGGCCCCAGGGGGCAAGGGCTGACGGCGGTGGCACACTCGCGAGCAGTGGGACGAAACTCGTGGGCCCGGTGACGGCAGCAACTGCGGCACCGGTGAGGGCAGGCGGCGGACAGGACGCCATAGTCCCTCTTTGACCCCGCCCCCACATACAGCGTCACAACCCAGCGACTTAGTTGCCCTGCAAGACCAGTGAGAGCCATTGTCCCTCTTTGACCCCGCCCCCACCTACAACGTCACAACCCAGCGACTGAGTTGCCCTGTTCTAGTGAACACTTTAGGGCTCTGATCCTGCTATGGAACAGGCACGAACAACCCGAAAGATGGCACAAGAAAAACTCAAAGTCCCAGAGCCAATAACTCTAAGCGACCGAGAAATTGCCAGCCTCTCAGAAGCACAATTCAGGACACTATTTATCAGGATGCTCACAGAA
This sequence comes from Sturnira hondurensis, assembly GCF_014824575.4. NCBI lineage: Eukaryota > Metazoa > Chordata > Mammalia > Chiroptera > Phyllostomidae > Sturnira > Sturnira hondurensis. Next base: position 1,166,549 of record NW_028092466.1, on the reverse strand, counting down.
CTGGTTGATTATAGTCACAAATTAGAGGAACAAAGTTACAAATTAGAGGAACGTGTGAGGGCTGGACTGATTGAAATGAAGGGAGATGCACAGGAAACCAATAGTGATGGAAAGGAAACGGGGACACAAATCAATGGAATGGACCAGAAGGAAGAACAAAACATCCCACCAGAAAGGAATGAAGAAATGAGAATTCAAAAAAATGAGGAGAGGCTTAGGAACCTCCAGGACATCTTTAAACGTTCCAACATCCGAATTATAGGGGTACCAGAAGGGGGAAAGAAACAGCCACGAGTGGAAAACGTATTTGAACAAATAATAAAGGAGAACTTCCCCAGTCTGGCAAAGGAAATAGACTTCCAGGAAATCCAGGAAGCTCAGAGAGTCCCAAAGAAGTTGGACCCAAGAAGGAACACACCAAGGCACATCATAATTACATTAGCCAAGACCAAAATGAAGGAGAGAATCCTAGAAGCAGCAAGGGATAAGGGGACAGTCACCTACAAAGGAGTACCCATCAGACTGTCAGCGGATTTCTCAAAAGAGACCTTACAGGCAAGAAGGGGCTGGAAAGAAGTATTCCAAGTCATGAAATCCAAAGACCTACAGCCAAGATTGCTTTATCCAGCAAAACTTTCATTTAGAATGGAAGGACAGATAAGGTGCTTCTCAGATAAGGTCAAGTTCAAGGAGTTCATCATCACCAAGCCCTTATTATATGAAATGCTAAAGGGACTTATATAAGAAAAAGAAGATGAAAAAGATGAACAGTGAAAGGACAGCAAACACAGTTATTAACAACCACACCTAAAACAAAAGCAAACCAAGAAGACAGCTAGATCAGGAGTGGAACCATAGAAATGAAGAACACATGGAGGGTTAGAAACAGGGGGGTGGGAGGGGGAGAAGGGGGGAGAAGGCACAGAAAATAGCATAGATGGTAGGTATAAAATAGATAGGGGGGAGGGCGAGAATAGTGGGGGAAATATAGAATCCAAAGAACTTGAGACACGTGGTTATAAACTAAGGGGGGGAGAATGGTGGGAGAGGGAGGGTGTGGGTGGAGGGGATTGAAGGGGGGGAATAGAACAACTGTAATGGTATAATCAATAAAATATATTTTAAAAAAAAGAGTATGATGATCTTACCAAAAAAGAGAGAGAGAGAGAAAGAAAGGAAAAAATAAGTTAAAAGCAGTGAAGGTCTGGGCATGGATATCATAGCATAAAATAAAATAAAAGTGAAACCCCAAGAGAACATAACTGGCGAGGGGGCTTTCTGATGACCCAGAAAGGCATTCTAAAAGCCTCAAAGTTGCAAACGGAAGGACCCTGCAAAGCTGCTTTGGCACATCACAATGCTCGAGTGTGATGCAGTCAAATTTAGCTGAATGTTCAGCCAAAGCAAATCCCATCAAATCTCCCCTCTTCTCATCACCTGCAAGATCCATTTCTTTCTCTTCAGACTCATCGTCATGCCTGCAGCTTAGGTTAATGCAAACTGATCCTTGCTGGCCTCTGCAGTGCTAGACTTCCCCAGCAGTCCTTCCAGTCTGTGGTTTTCAAACTAATCTTTTGTAAGCCCCTCTTTTCCCTTATCCTTCTGTTTCTCAGAAAGAAAACAAACAGGCTCTTTTGTAAATAGAAATGTCACCAAGGCTATCTAATAATCCAGGCACCTTTTATCCTGGTATTTTCTCTGAAATAAGTTGTTTATATCCCTGGTTCTAAAGCTGACATCAAATGTATTGCCAGCTAGGATTTGTAGAGTTTAATAAGGCTGTTTCCTGGGTTTATCTCAGTTGAATCTATAATAACTGTTCTTCACTACAAAAAGTCAACATTTGGCTTTGTCTCATCCAGCTAAAGAATAGTCTATATCTTTTAGTATTTAAAAGAAATGTCCAATATTGACAGTTAATATACCGTCTATTCAATTTTATTAGTTCCTCTAAAATTAAAAAATTCAAGGATAGATTTGTATTCTTTTCTTTTTTAAAAACTTCTTTCTTGTCTTTTCCCTTATGTACTTCACCTTCCAAGAAAAAAATGCTCAATGATTTTCTCACAGTATCATACATTTTTATGATCCTTTTTTCTAAATAATATTATGTAATTTCTCTAAACTTTGTTGTATTGGGTTAATAGCTGATGTTCAAGTAAAATTGGTCCACTATATTAGGTCATTTCTTTGTGTAAACTTTTTCTTAGGCTGAAAAAACAACTCACAAGCATTGTCTTGCTTCAGTGGTGTGGCTGTGAATTTGTGCTGGTGCAGCTATTCCCTTACTCCATTCCTAAAGCCAGCAACACCCAACAGATGTTATCGAGCCATATCCAACAGAACGTCCCCACCTATGCAACGAAGCCCCTCTGTGTCTTGCCTCTTTACTCTAATTCATGCAAAATGATGAGTTAAAACTTTGCTACGTCTTGGGATTAATAGAGGAGGCAGTTAATACGGTATAAAGTATAGTAAGCCAGACTACCTGAATTCTGACCCTGCTGGTCACACGTTCCAATAAAATTCCAGGGGAAATATATATTCAGAGGACAAAGCAAGTTAGACAGGGCCACACACACATGCTTGCTACCCGTTGAGCCTTTTCAAAGCAGCACTCTCTAGGTTGGAGGACCAAGGCCTGGCCTTCACATGGAAGCTGTACGGAAGACCATCAACAATTCCATCCGTTCTCGGGGATTAAGTGAGGAAGTGGAGTGAAGCAATTTTGGTCTAGACAATGCTTCCTTCTATTGGGGAGGGAAAGCTGGAAGATGTAGCCCCTCCACACCCTGCCCCCAGCAGAGGAAAAATGTCAGCACATGAGGCTCGGGATATGGGTTCAGACACACCTGTGTTTGAGGAGTGGTTTCCTTCTGAACATTAAACAACACAGATCATCCAACACAGAGATGGTACTGACAACTCTGTCCTCCTTTTAGGTAAAAAACTTGGATATACCTTCAACAATCGGAATTTTCACAACGTATCTTTGGGGCAAGGACAGGAAGTAGTGGCTGAGGCTGCGCTGAATCTAGCTGCCCAGAAAGGTCACTGGGTGATTTTGCAGGTACTCATCCCTCCGCCCGGATCAGGGTCATCCCCGACCCTGTCCATACCTGTCTGACCTCCCACCTCACGGTCTCTGGGCGTCTCTCTCCTCTCTTCGCCTCACACTCGCACTTCCTTCCACACCCTCACCCTTTTTACTCACTTCCTAATCATCTCTTCAGTTGCTCCCCTTCACATGTTCTCTCCTCACTGCACCCCCAATCATTTTCTCCCTGCTTTCACCTGCTGTGGCTGATTGCCTCCCGTGCACTTCATGGAACTTTTTTGATGTACTTTTCTATTGTGTTATAAAGAACATCACATGTGTAACTCTAGTTCTAATTTAGCCTCTTCGCTGAGAATTCATATTAACTCTCAGGTTTGGAAATCTGGACCTACTCCTACTGGTAATTTTATTGAACACTTACAAGAAATAAAAGCCACCCCCTTCTATCATGGCTTGCCCTTTTTATGCTACTTGTATGGATGCTGGGTCTGGGCGCCAAGCACCTCACTCCCCCTTTTCTCCTATAAAACCTTTAACCGCCTTTATTACAGCATCCATGGCTATATTGAGATTATGTGATATATGGGCATGTCTTTCACTACCTTTCCTTAAGAAAAGGTGTTTCTTTTCATGCCCAGCACATTGCTGTGAATATAGCAGACAGGTCTTGAAAGCACTCAATGAAAAAAATCAATGAAAGAAAAAACAAATGAGACAGCCAGTCAACCCTGTCCCGGTTTTCATTACCAGGAACTTCCCCTGTCTCCTTACTGTTCACTGTGCTGCATGGTGCTTGTTGGGTCTTCATCCCTAATCATCCTGTTGTTAATCCAGAGCCTAGCAACTGAGGGAGCTGCCATTCCCTGAGACTCTGTTTCTCTAGAAGCAGCAGGTGTCTCAGGAGAAGAGATGAAAACAGCTGGAGGTTCCTGCTCCTTCCCACATGGATCTGCTTGGTGCTGGGAAAGTGTGGTCTCCCAGCATCTCGGGCTCGTCTGCTAAAGAGACACCCTTCTGGACGCCAGAGCCATTGGGAACCCAGCCCTCAGTTAGTGGACAGGGAGTGTTTCCTTCCTAAGAACCCACCTGTGCCCAGGCCCCTGCATCCTGTGCTGACCTGGTTTCTGGGAGCTCTCAAGTGTTAAACTTGGGAGATAGAATTCCTGAAGCATTCACCCAGTTACTCACTGGTGGGTTGCTGGCACTCCCTGGCTAACAGAACCCTGGCTCTCTGGACAGCCCATTGAAGTTTCCACTCCAAGAGAGTGATTATAAATGAATTTCTAATTTAACATACTTTCATTTCAACAACTTTTCAAAACCATTACCTTCGATTATTGCAGCAACTCTGTGAAATAAGTATGGCAAATATTGTTTTCTTTCTTTCTTTCTTTCTTTCTTTCTTTCTTTCTTCCTTCCTTCCTTCCTTCCTTTTTTTTTTTTTTTTTTGGAAGAGAAAGCAAGAGACCAGATTGCTGTGGCTCAAGTGCTGTGCTCAGTGCCAGTCAGTGTATTTAAGGCTCTGTGAGCAGGCTTCCTCAAATATTTGCTGAGGAACTTTTATCCATCCATTATAATGAAACATCTTGCAGTGTAGCAAAGTAACTATTTTTATTGAAGTGAAAGGTGCATTCTGCAGAGTAGTATTAAGAAATAAATGTAGGTTTGGATAGCTGGACAGACAGACAATTAGGAATCACAATGGGAAGGGGAGGAGGGCTCAAAGATGTTGCAGAGGAGCCTGGGCTTAGAGAAGAGAGCATCTGTGAGCAGTGTTGGCTGTAGGAAGGAAAGTTTGTCAACAGCAGAATGGTTTAGAGAGAGAGAGAAAGGAATCAGGAAAGCTAGCTAGGAGGAGTTTAAATCAGTGCTTTTCACATGTTATTGTACATGCACATTGCTGGAAGATCTTATTAAAATGCACTGACTCAGCCCTGGCTGGTGAGGCTCAATTGGTTGGAACATCATCCCACAAACCCAAGGGTTACTGGTCAGATCCCCAGTCGGGGCATGTTCCAGGTTTGGTCCCCTGTCGGGGTGTCTGCTGGGAGCAGCCAGTTGATGCTTCTCTCTCACATTGACCATATTTTTCTCTCTCTCAAAGCAATGAAAAAAATGTCTCTGGGTGAGGATTAAAAGGGAAGAAGTAAGTCTGGGTTGGGCCTAGGAATCTGAATTTCTCACCATCTTTAGGTAATGTCAACATTGTTGGTCCACAGCCTCAATTTTGAGCATCAAGTGTTGAATAATCTAGGTGTCAGATAGCAGGGATCTGGACTTGTAATGTAACCATGTGTTAGACTCTTAGAATTTGGTCCTCAGACCACTAATGTGGGCATCCCCTGGAAACTTGCTAGAAATGCAAATTTGAAGGCCCCACCCTAGACCTGCTGAATCAGGAACTCTGGGGTGGGGGATCCAGTAATCTTTGTTTCAACAATCCCCTCAGGGGATTCTGATGCTCAGTCAAGTTTGAGAACACTGTGCTAGAGAGACTTAGGATATCAAGGGAAAGGGTTCGATTGCAGGATACTAGGAGGCCCCATTGCTGGCAATCCCAAGACGCACACTACAATGCAATCTAGTTGAAGCTAGACCAGGTCCCTCCTCTAGCTGCCCTCCTGATAACTGTTTGCTGCTAACAGAACTAAGCAAATGCCTATATTGTGGGGTCTGTCCTTCCCATCAGAACATCCACCTGGTTGCCAAGTGGCTCAGCACCCTGGAGAAGAAGCTGGAGGAGCTCAGTGAAAACAGCCACCCAGAGTTCAGGGTCTTCATCAGTGCAGAGCCTGCACCCTCCCCTGAGGGCCACATCATCCCCCAGGGCATCCTGGAGAACTCCATTAAAATCACCAATGAACCCCCCACGGGCATGCATGCCAACCTGCACAAGGCCCTGGACAACTTCACTCAGGTATGGCCCTGGGAGGGAGGGAAGGAGAGCACAGCCTACTCAACTGGGTGGGAGAAAAGCACGCAGCTGGGGGCGGGGGGGAGGGGGCGAGGGGGGGGGCAGGACCCACTGGGCTGTGGTGCAATGCCAATGTGGGCACAATGTGTTCCCTTTGAGAATGACCTCCACCCTGACTGACCTACTCAGCACAAGCCTGCTCTCAAGTCCCAGACACACCTGGGCCTGCAACCCAGGCATGTGCCCTGACTGAGAATTGAACCAGCAACTTTTCTGGTTTGCAGGCCAGGGTTCAATCCACTGAGCCACACCAGCCAGAGTCATGTGCTAGACTCTCAAAGTGTGACCTGCAGAATAGCAGCATCAGCATTGACTTGTTAAAATGCAGATTCTCAGACCCCCACCAAGACCACTGAGTCAGAAACTCTGGGGCAAGGCCAGGAATCTGTATTCTAACAATTTCTCCAGGGGATTTCATTGCACAAACCTGAGAACATTATGCTACAAGGAGATTCAGAATATCAAGGGAAAGTTTCAGATTCAGGCCACTACACTACGGGAATTTCATGAATGGGAATTCTAAGACTCATGTTGTGGATTGTTTGTTAAAAGTCAAAGCCAGCTCCATGGGTGGCTCACTCTACATATAATGTATCTTAATGTATCTTAATATATCACTTGCAAAATCTGCTGCAGGACCCTTCATCTTCCCAGGAAGATGTCCTTTCTTGCTGTTTCTGCCTTGGAGAGCCCCACCTCTTTGGGAAGGGGAGTACACAAAGGTGTGAATACTGAGCAGGGAGTGCACAGAAGCCACCCAAAGTCCATCCACTACACTGGGCCTTAGTGGAGCCCAAAGGGATGAATCTTGGACCTGTTGGGAAGGCTTTCTTCCCTGACGTTGTAATAGCATCAGTGAGTCTCTGGCTTCATGGAACCCAAGGTAAAACTCACTGCCAGTCCCAGCTGGGTCACCTAGGCAACTTGAAACAGACCCTCCAAGAGGACAACTGTTCTAGTTAGCCCAACATTAATCATCAGGACCAGGAGCCCTCTGGGGTCTGGTTTAACTCAAAATAAAATGAAGACCATTTGGCAGAATGTCAGATTTTATTGTGGGGATGGCATCTCTCATGATGTCAGAATGAAACAGTCCAACTTGGAGAGGAAGCTGCCTCAAGGACTTGAGAAATGAAACTTGTCCAGCCTCCTTTCTCATTCACCTTGCCAACTTGACCCCAAAAGCCACAAATAATCTGCAACAGAGAATCAGAGGCATGAGCAAGAGATTCAGGGTGTTCTAGCTTGCTGTTTTTGTCAACAAATGTGCACCCATTACAATGCAGGGCCAAGGGTAGTTTTCTCTCTTGTCCAGAGGCACTTTTTTCTTTCATTTTTATTTTTCCTCAACAGGCCTTGACTGCACTTGTAGGTTCTCTGTGTCAGAGGTCAAGCTTCTATATGGGTGGCTGCAGCTGCTTCCAAGCAAGCACACTGCCACCCAGGGAAGGAAGGCCTCGTGTTGTTGTACAACATGGCAATGTCCACGAGGTCACTGAACTCTATGTTTCAAAGTGGCTAAGATGGTGAATTTTATGTTGAGAATGTTTAATCACAATTTTTTAGATTAAAAGCTGAAACAAGGGCACTAGGACAGCATCAGCCGGCTGTGGGGCCCCGTGCAGTGGCAGGCCATGCCCAGTTCGTGTGCCCTGAGGGCCTTGGACAGAGCCAGGGAGGAGCAGCAGACACCAAATGGGCTCCACTTCCCAACGGCTGATATTCATATCATGCCTCCCTCAGGTTTTTGTCACCTGTAGCCATTCCTGGCTTCCTCTTGGGTCCTGTCCTGGGGTTTACCTCCCTGCAAGACCCATATTCAGTTTGGTAATCAGGCAACTGGGAAATCACCTCAAGAGATGTTGGCCTGTCCTGGTTATTCTGTTGCTGCCACAGTTGACTTTTTGGCCACTTATAGCCATCTTCAATACCATGTTCTAAGAAAGAGGGGTGAATTTAGGATTGTATTTATCATTTAAAAGAGTTTCGATTGTCCCAGGATGCTTTTGCAGTGCCCCAGACAGAGGCCCGGCTCATGCCTCACCATTCACTGTTTCTTCAGAGCCCTGGGTTAACCACTTAAGGGACACATGGCAGAACTGAGCTCTTTTTACTCCTGCTTCCCTGAGGGTTGTGCTGCTTGGGGACAATCATTTTATTCTGGCTTTTGAGTGTGTCACTGTCAATTTTAATATGTGATTTCTTGTTTGGGGGCTCACAACCATTTTTCAGCAAGCCCCAGTTTTTTTCAAATGTGTCCAAAGTAATGAAGGAAGCACTATGCATGTCTGTAGAGAACATCCTTGTCTGAAGAGCAGTGAAGAATTTTTGTTGCAAAAATTCAGAACCCCCAGAACACAGCATCGAAGCAGTTAGTACGTCCTCTGCACCACCTCTGACCACTCACATTGCCTCTTCATGGAGACATGGCGCCCAACAAAGGCTCCAAGTGGCCCCCAGATAGCCAAAGAGAAACCGAGATTGTATCATGGGTTTCCATAGACAGATCAGACCTACCAGAAGCTTAATCTGTCCCCTCTGCTCCCCCGACCCTTGTGAGCAGGATCCTGTGACCAATTCTTAGAAGAAACTCCAGGACAGAACCCAACCCCATGTGTGTGAGCTTTGGACATGCCTCTGTTGGGTTCCAACTGCAGTATCTCGCTTCTTCCTGAACAGGTCTCCCTCAGAAGGAATTTGTAATTCTAAAGACTCCAGGGGTTCTAGTCTTACCATCCCTTCAAAATATAGGTTTCCACCTCCCCACTATTACACCATCCCCCTAAAACGCACCAACCACAACCCCATTGCCGCCTCCTCCGGACAATCTCCTGCCTCTCTTTTCTTCTGTCTGTCCCTGTCTTCATCCTCTTCAGGAGCCACATCTTCTCTACCCATGATAGCTCTCAGCCAGGACCCCTCCGCTCCCTTGTCTGCAGCTGAATGCCCATCATCCCCGCCCAGGTGTGGCAGCGCAGTCAGGACGGTGAAGGACACGCCTTCTCTGTCTCTGTGGCTGGGGTTCCCACCCTCCCTCCGCACAGCAGCCCCCGCAGCCATGAGCCGGGGATCCCCGAGCCACACAGGCAGTAATTACACCTACGAAGTTTCTGTAATGGGTAAGAAAGGCATGACAGGAAGGGAAGAAATACGAGATGATGCTGTGGGAGTTCCCACCCACACTCCATCACAAAGTGACATGAATATGACAAACGGGACACTCCCACTACCCTGTGGCCACTGCCCCGTTTTCCATTAGCTGTGCTTGAGAACTTAATTAGCACATTCATATGTGCAAACGTTAACCTGAGTGTAAACCTTTACTTGGATTCTAAATACAAGCCCAGCCCTCAACAGGGCCCCTCAAACGCTGGGCCCAGGCATGTCCACAGTGCAGTCTAGTGCCTGCTGAATGGAGCTCAGACCCTTACGGGACAAAGGGAAACTTTATCCAGGGCAACCCAGCCACCCTTGCCCCACCCTGCCCCACAGAACACAGCTCTGTGCTGATGGCTGATATCACAAGTGGCCCTCTTCTTTCAGGACACTCTGGAGATGTGTTCACGGGAGACTGAATTTAAGAGCATCCTCTTTGCTCTCTGTTACTTTCACGCGGTGGTGGGAGAAAGACGGAAGTTTGGGCCCCAGGGATGGAATCGCCCCTACCCCTTCAACACTGGTGACCTCACCATCTCTGTGAATGTGCTCTACAACTTCCTGGAGGCCAACACAAAGGTAAACACACACACACACACACACACCGCACCCCCCACCCCTTCACACGCCCCCCCAGCTTGGGGCAGGACATCAGCGCAGGGAAGTAGGAACTCGCATACACCCGAAGAAGGAGTGAGGGAGTGTGAGTTAACCTCGTGGCCAACCCCAATGCAAGGCTAAGAAAAGTACCATAAAGCTTGGGAAACTAAACCTGCATCCCATGGCTGGTGTGAGTCAGTCCCCAGGCAAGTCAGTCCCCTGAGTGTTTGTTCCTGGGCCCAGACCACCACCCCCCCACCGTGTGCTCACAGCTTTGCAGGGGACTGTGGATTGGTAAGAAGAGGCCCCACACTCATCTGATACAAACTCCCAATTTAATTAGCTGAGGATATGGAACTTCTCGTGGGGAACTCAACTCCTCACATAGGTATGGCCTCATAAGATGAAAAGGAAGCCAAAGCCTTGCTACAATTTATCTCCTTCATTCTTGTCTGATATTCCTTTTCAAAGAAGACTTTCACTAACCATCCATCCTCTTCCATTTAAGGGAACATTCACACCATCAAGGCTGTTCTGGTTCTCAGGCCAAGCACAGCATCTCCAAGGCCTCCTCCTTCCCGACGGGGAAAGGAATCAGGCACAATGCCCTGAGCAGTCCCTCTGCCTCCAGCTGCAGGGACCAGGAAGCCCACCCCCACAACCCCACCCCTTCATTTGCTGCACTTGGACAAGGCTGGGGTGGGGGGAGGCTTCTTCCACTTCAACAGCAGTGAATTTTCCTGCCACAGTTCATTCACTAATATGCTAATTAATGGCAGGAAATTAAGAAAAGTACCCTGGTCCTCATTTTATTCCATTTGACATCTGCCTATTTAAAGGACTTGTTGATAGGGCCACTTCATTGCCACAGTTAATGACGTGAAAGAGGGAAGGTATACACGCTAGGGGTTGCACCCTACCTCTCCTCACCCTGTGGTGTAATTTTTCCAGCATTTCATGAGCTCCCACATGTGCCCGACTGTGCTGGGCCCTGGGGTACACAGGGGAATGAAATGCTGCTGCTCACAAAGCACCCCATCCTGGGACCCTGCTATGCCCCAGCCCGACCAACCCCTTGTCTGTGTGGAGATCTTTCTGTCCTTCCCTTGTCTCTCAGGTCCCCTATGATGATTTGCGTTACCTCTTTGGAGAGATCATGTATGGAGGCCATATCACCGATGACTGGGACAGGAGACTCTGCAGGACATACCTGGAGGAATTCATTAAACCAGAAATGCTCGAAGGAGAGCTGTCTCTGGCCCCAGGGTTCCCACTCCCAGGCAACATGGACTACAATGGCTACCATCAGGTCAGGCTCTGCTCTTTGCTCTCAGTGGCGTAACGGAGCCCACAAGGGACTTGAGTGCTGCCCTGCAAGGCTGAGGGATGCCCACACAGGGACCGGGGAGAACGGCAGACAGGGCAGCACTCATGAAATGCGGCGCTCAGCCCCAAGTCTGCCCTGGCCAATTGGAGAGCTGCAGGATTTCTAGCGTCAAATTCATGATACAGCTGAGCCTTTGGAGATCTTTCGATTCTTATTGTTTGCTTCAGTAACTCTATTTGTTGCTCTTTTCTCCAAATAATATCTGTGCCATTCATTTAATTATTTTTATTCAGGATATTGACAAAGCCATTAGGAGCAAAATTTCTGGTAACAAGTTAGCTAACTTTTCCTAAAGTTTATATTAGTGATTCTAAATATCTTTAAGGGGACAAGACCTTTAAAGGGACATTTAAAGTCTCATGGGCAGATCCCTCACTCTTCTGGGTTGCTATATACGAGGTGCACACACCCACATACACATTCCTAGAAAAGCATTCAAATGAAGCTTTTTTATACAATTTCTTTGGGGTTTTATTTACAATTAACACAGCTATTTTTAAAGTGCTTATCTTTGCCTATTTAGCCTATCGTGAAAAATACAGTAAAATGCAATTTTTTAAAAAACCTATTTTTATTGTACGACTTTTGAAGATGCCTAAATGAACTTTGAATACTAAACTTAAGGGAAATACTAGTCATAGAAACGTTAACCACAAGCTTTAAAATTTGCTTTATTCACAAAATTTTAGTAGGTAACCCATTAAAGTTATTTGATCCAGGAAAAGAATGGATCTATGAGGAGAAATTAAAAACAATAAGACTCTAAAAAAATAAAAGGATTTTTAAAAAACTACTTGACCAAAAGACATCAAGGCTTTAGCCAAGAAAATTATGCAATTGTGCCCCCTAGTGTCTATGGGACGATTTGACAAGAGGCTGGAGCCAGTATTGGGCAATAACAAAGTATACATTTCCAAATAGCTGAGGTAGATTTTCCCTTTTTTTCATCCCTCCCTTTAATCTTTTTTTATATTTTATTGATTATGCCATTATAGTTGTCCTATTCCCCCCCTTCATTCCCCTCCACCCTGTACACCCCTCCCCCCACATTCCCTCCCTTAGTTCATGTCCATGTGTCATAAGTTTTTTAGTGCCTACATTTCCCGTACTATTCTTGCCCTCCCCCATCTATTTTCTCCTCATCATCTATGCTACTTATTCTCTGTGCCTTTTCCCCCCCTCTCCTCCTCCCACTCCCCTGTTGCTAACCTTCCATGTGATCATTTCTGCGGCCCCGCTCCTGATCTAGCTGTCCACTTGGTTTGCTTTTGTTTTAGGTGTGGTTGTTAATAACTGAGTTTGCTGTTGATTGACTGTTCATATTTTTATCTTCTTTTTCTTAGATAAGTCCCTTTAACATTTCATATAATAAGGGCTTGGTGATGATGAACTTCTTTAACTTGATCTTGTCTGAGAAGCACTTTATCTGCCCTTCCATTATAAATGAAAGCTTTGCTGGATAGAGCAGTCTTGGATGTAGGTCCTTGCATTTCATGAGTTGGAATCCTTCTTTCCAGCCCCTTCTTGCCTGTAAGGTCTCTTTTGAGAAATCCGCTGACAGTCTGATGGGAACTCCTTTGTAGGTGACTGTCCCCTTATCCCTTGATGCTTCTAGGATTCTCTCCTTCATTTTGGTCTTGGCTAACGTAATTATGATGTGCCTTGGTGTGTTCCTTCTTGGGTCCACCTTCTTTGGGACTCTCTGAGCGTCCTGGATTTCCTGGAAATCTTACTTCCTTTGCCAGACTGGGGAAGTTCTCCTTTACTATTTGTTCATATAAGTTTCCATTTGTTGCTCTTCCTCTTCCCCTTCTGGTTCCCCCATAATTCGGATGTTGGAATGTTTAAAGATGTCCTGGAGGTTCCTAGTCCTATCCTCATTTTTTTTTGAATTCTTGTTTCTTCATTCTGTTCTGTTTGGTTGTTTCTTTCTTCCTTCTGGGCCAATCCAATGATTTGAGTCCCAGTTTCCCTGTGCATTTTCCTTCATTTCACTTAGCATAGCCTTCATTTTTTTCATCTAATTTGTGACTAAAACCAACCAGTTCTGTGAGCATCCTGATCACCAGTATTTTGAACTGTGCATCTGATAGGTTGGCTATCTCTTGGTCGCGTAAAAGTATTGGCTCTAGGGCTTTGATTTGATCTTCTGATTGAGCCATTTTTAGTCAGGTCACCCCTGTTACGTATTATGGGTGGAGCCTTAGGTGTTCACCAGGGCATGTCAACCCAGTGGCTAGGTTGTGAAGCTGTTTGTGGTTGTGGGGGCAGTGTCTAGGAGGGAGCAATGGCACTTGTTCCGCTCTCTCTCAGATTTCAGTCTCTTCTGCTGCTTCCCACAAGCAAATTGGGCCCTTCTGGCACTGGTTCCCTGGTGGGTGGGCTTGTGTACATTTTAGGAACCTGTGGGTCTCTCCAACAAACTCTCCTGTGAGGCTGGGAGCCTCTCCCAGCACCTCAACCCCCGAAAGTTTTTTCAATCTGTGCTTTTAGGCTTTCCTTCCTGGCACTGGGGCCCTGGGTTGCTAGGTCTGTCTCACTGCCCGTTTTTTGCCTGGTTTATCTGTATGCGAATGTGTGTCCATGGTCAGCCAACCCCCTTGCTCACCTCACTGGGTTTGTTCACCCATACCGAGGTCTGCTAACCACCACCTTTTCCTGCCAGATGGTCTTCACAGCCGACTCCGCCCCTCTTACTGGTCTGGATGAATGGTTTGCTGTTGTCGGACTTCAGTACAGTTCAATTTTCTGTCTGTTCTGGTTGTGTTCTTGTTTCTAAATCTTTGTTGTCCTTAAATTTGGTTGTGTGAGGAAGCACAGTATGTCTATCTATGCCTCCATCTTGGCTGGAAGTCTAATCTTTAAGTTAATAGATTATCACAGAGAAGCTACCAAGAAGCTCAGGAGTGTGCTGATTGCCAGAAGAAATACCAAAATAAACACACAACTTTGCCTATTTACTGAGACTAGATATTGCTAAGACCAACAAATCATCAAAGTCAAATTAGGAGTTAAACTGAAGGGATATTTTCTCACTGTAATAGAAAGAATTGTACTCAGAGAATATTCGGAGATGAGGGGAGCCTTAAAAGCTGAGGAGGGTTTTTTTAGGGATGGCAGGCTGTGGCCCACCGTAGCTGACCACTGAGATGTGCTGTTTGGGTGACACTCGGTTTTAAAGTTTTAAAATAAGAATACTTTTCCCCAGAGGCAGGATGCTCCAGTTCGCTGCAAAGTTCACTTAGTTCTGTGGCCCGAGTCCCACATTTATTTTGCATGCATTGTCCCGTGCTCACGTGTAGGTTTGTACTCCCTGACTCAACTAAAGAGAAGGGAGAGAAAAGTAACTCAAGGGGAAAAGGTCTGAGGTCAAAGGAGAGCTTGACAAAAAATGCCAGTAGAGTTTAGTGTTCCCAAACACCTCTGTGTGGAAGGACAGCTCAGAAAGCAGGGGGCGGGGGTGAGATTGGATGAGAAGAAAATCCTCTAAACTTCTCCAGCAAGAGAATGATCCCATGAATGTAGGAGTTCTGGAAGCCAGCCCAGCTACAAAAACCAGCCATGTGGAGGGAGGGCTGGAGGCGAGGTGTGCACTGCTTGGTGGGAGCCAGCGGACATCAGTCGGTGTAGATGAGCCAAGCTCATGGGGTGGGGGGCAAGGTGGGGGGCTGAAGGGACAGTGGGGCCAGGGACGCCTGCTGCGGTCCCTGACTGCCCTTTGGAGTACGAACAAGAGTGAAAGACGGGAGATGTCTTGGTTTGTTTTTAAGTGAGCATGCCCTTGACTTCCAGTACATTGACACCAAGCTGCCCCCTGAATCGCCGTATCTCTATGGCCTCCACCCCAACACCGAGATCGGCTTCCTGACACAGAGCTCAGAAAAGCTCTTTCGCACAGTGCTGGAGCTGCAACCCCGGGACAGCCACACCAGAGATGGAGCTGGGGCCACCAGAGAAGAAAAGGTGTGTGTGTGGGGGGAGGGGGGTAGTGCCTGAGGTCACTCTGGAGACCTGAAGACTGCAGAGGAAGGCCCTGCCCCCCGCTGGCCCCATCAGCAGGACACAGCACACCTGCCCTTCACATGCTCGCCCACCTGTCTAACCTTGACCTGCTTGACCTTCAGTTCAAGAGCCCTGCCCCCTCCTCCATCAGATCACCACACTAGCCATCTGGTGACATCATAGGAAGCCCATACCATTGAGTTTAGAAGTTTGCTCTGCTACTCCACCCAAAGGCCATTTTAATGTTGTCTGTCTGCCAAAGCGAAGGAAGTGAGCAATGTTGTCCCAGAAGCTTGAAACGGACTTCACTGTTGCTTGCCAAACTAAGTGAGGGTGGGTGGGGAGATGTTCCCAAAAACCTCCACCAGTAATCCACCGACCAGGTGCTCATTGGGATTCTCTCATCCTCTTTGAGGCAAAAACGCCTTCTCTTTGTGTGAGTGACATTTAACCAGAAAGCCCTAACACAGTTAAGTGCTACTAAGCACAGGACTTCCTGAAATTTCAGAAGGACAGAGGAGAATAAAGGGGTAGAAAGGCAGCCTAGGGTGAGGTATGGGTCCGGGGATGACCAAAGGCAATGTGAGGGCCCTGATCCTGACGTGGGTATAGCAGAGGGCAGGCAAGGAATGGAGCATTGAAAGGAAATTTCTCTGTGAAGCTTTTCCTACAACAAGCTAATTCATCCTGAGAGATGTACCTCTTTCACCTCCCTCCACCCCACAGTACCACTCAGATTCCTTTCATTAGACATTCCACTGGGTTTACAAGGAAACACACTTGGAAGATGAAGAATTAAGAAACCTGGGGAGTCACTAAACTTTCAGGCTCCAGAGATTTAGGCACCCTAGCAAGTCTGCTGCTGGTGAGCACACTTGGAGTGGGCTGCCCTAACTCACACTACCTAGGCTATTCTGCCATCAGAGGCATAGTATATAATTTGAGAGCAAAAAAAAAAAGAGAAGAAATTTTCCATTACCAAGAGACCAAACTGAGTAGAACAGAAAACATTCCTAGCTCCAAGAAAGGCAGAAGGCTGGGACAATATAAGTAATACACTTAGAATTCAGGCAACATTCAAAGAAGAGTCTAGTTCTAATAATTTTCTTCACTCCTTCCAACTAATTCAAGGAATAATGTGTGTGCGTGTGTGTGTGTGTTTCAGAAATGGATGAACTATGATCACTTGCTAAACCAGGAAAACCTTTTAGCACCACAGATACTAGGAAGTGGGCACATTTTGCTGATATGCCAGAGTTCCTTCTATATATGGGAAAAGAAGGAAAGAGAAGAAGAGAGGAGGGGGAAGGAGGACACAAAATCAATTCATAATGATTGGCCATTACACAAATGGCTAACAAATATATTCACAATGTCACTCATAATGAAATGAAGTTAAGGGAAATACCATTTTCCACCTAATGGTAAAGATTTTCAAATGTGATATTGTCCAGTGATGAGGGCCTGGGAAAGCAAGCCCTTTCATCTCTGCCAGTTTAAATTACAGAACAATTTGTAACTACTAAAATTTAAAGTGTTCATATTTTTTACTCATAGTGCTATATGTAGGAATTCAACCAGTGAGGACACTCAAAAGTGCACAGATTTTATGATCTATTTATATTTATTTATTACAGGATTTCTTACAGTAGTAAAAATAATAGACTGAGTATCCAATAGGGGAATAACACAACAAACTATCGTCTGCCAAAACAATGAAATAATATATACTGTTTTTTTAAAAAGGCAAATCCATATGTACTAAGGGAATGCATCCAAGATTGATTATAAGGTGAAAACAGGAAGCTGGCAAAGCTATGGGTAGCACAATTCCATTCGTGATGGATAGAAGGAAGGAAGGAAGGGTAGGAAGGAGGGAAGTGGGGGCGGAAGGGGCAAGGGAGGCAGAAGGAAGACATGACACAAGACAAATATGCAGAGGGATGGATGGATGAGTGGACAGATGGACGGACAGGCGGGTGGGTGGGTGGGTGGGTGGGTGGATAGATGGATGGATGAATGTATGGAGTTATATGCATCAAAAATGCCTGCAGGAATTATAAACCCCAAATTAGCAGTTAGTGGTGTTCTCCCCTTTGAGAGATAAGGCAAAATTATGGAAGCATTTGCTTCTAATATACAAAATTGTAGTGTTTAGGTATTTATGGAAAGCATTTATTTATTAATTTCCCCAACGGAAAAAATGGCAGAGGTGTTTGCTTGTGTAAATAAAGTAGACCCCATCTCTTGGGACTGACTGCTCCCACCTGAAGGGCCCTGGGGCTCCCCTGAGCACAGCAGGGGCTTCCCACCCCACCCCCACCCCCACCCCGCAGGCACTGGCAGACCCTCCCTCTTGACCCTCTCCAGCCGCTGGTACCACACTTGATGCGTTCTGGAACAACGCCTCCAAACTATCTTTTTCATCTTTTTGTGAGTAATGTCCAAATGGCAGCTCACTGTTACACAACTTTCTTCAAATTCCACTCCAGAGACAGAAATACGATATAATTTTAGCCATTTGTCTCCTACCCTCGCAGCAGCTTTCAGGTGCTATTAAAATGCCATTCCAGATTTTGCTATGACAGCACCAGAGACCCATTGGTGACAGGGTGATGAGTTTTACTTTCTTTTTTTTTAACATCAGCTTTTTTCCTGGAGAGTGTATTGTATGGTAACAATGCAAGGCAAGGTGAATATTAATAATCCTTTACATTTATGTTGTTTTCATTGCTTTCAGGTGCTGTCATATTCATCAACTCAGTTGATTTGATCTTTGCATTAGCCCTGAGAGTGAGGGGAGAGGGGGCAGGTAGAGAAAAACACTCTTTTGCAGAAGCAGAAAATTGAGACCTAAATGAGGTGCTAAATTCACATGGGTGATGCATAACAGAGCTCTATTAACTCAGCCTGGGTCCTTTGGTGGCAAGCAACTGGGACCAATTTAGCTGAAACAGGCAAGAAATGGTTTACCGTATTGAGGGAATCCTAAGAAAGGCCAGAAAGCACAGTGGCTCTGGGCCCAGGGAGAAGACAAGTGGGCAGTCCTCGAAGGGCACTTTCCTCCCAGCAGCAGCTCAGCCACTTTCTGTCCCTGAATCCATGTCTTGACATTCACATTTTCATGCTCCTGGAAAAGATCACCTGATTGGCCTGCTTGGGTCATGCGAGGGTGGGGCTCCAAGACTGAACCTCAAAACAGTGGGGAAGAGGTAATCTCCTTTCACAAAGGAGATAGGGGCCTGTTAAGAAGAAGGGAAGAGAGATGATGAACAGATAAAAACAATAGACTTCCACCACCTGCATCTCAGGACCCGGGAAGGCTGGCTCCCTCCCTTCTCTGATGCCCACAAGTTCAGCTATGTCTGTACTTTTTTCATTTTTCCTTCTCTGCTGACAGGCCTTCTGGGCTTACTCATTTGCCTCAGAATGGCAGGCTCAGTCCTGGCTGGTGTGGCTCCATTGGTTGGAGCATCAGCCCATAACTGAAAGGTCATGGGTTTGCTACCCGGTCAGGGCATGTACAAGAGGCAACCAGTATATGTTTCTCTCTCACATTGATCTCTCTATCTCTCTCAACACCCCTATCTCTCTATCTCCCCTCATCCTCTCTCTAAAAGCTATGAAAAAATGTCCTCAGGCCAGGAAAAAGTAATTAATTAAAAATGGCAGACTCAGCCTCCAATGCTTGCCCCCAAATAACTCAGTATCTCAGTGTCTCATTTCCAGTTATCCAGGAGAGAGACCCTGACTGTTCTAGCTCCCTGGTCTAATTAGCTGGTAGTTTGTGTGGCAAAAGGAATCATGGGGCAGGGGAGGAGGTTTGCATGACAGATGGAGGTACTTCTTTCAGGACTCAAGGGCAGAAACCACAGTGCAGCCTCCTGGGAGCTCAGAATGGAATAGATAGATAGATAGATCTATATAAATATATCTATAGATACGCTTTGTGTGGCCCCAAATTACCACCCTGGGCCCAAGTCTGCCCTATGCCTTTCCAGTTTGACTCTCAAGGCTGACTATTCCAGTCTCTGGGTTTCTCCAACTCCCAATTTCTGGAAAGGCACCTGTGTTCATATGTTTGAGCTGGTTGCACAAGCCTCTCCTCTAGGGAAAGGCCATCCTGTGGTTGGTCCTCCACCCTTGACCCGGCTAATGTAAGCCAGCAGGCAAGAGAATTACAGCCCCTTCATAGCCCTGTGTTTTCTGTTGAGAGCAGGTCAAGGCTCTCCTGGAAGAAATCCTAGAGCGGGTAACTGATGAGTTCAACCTCCCAGAGCTGATGACCAAGGTAGAGGAGTGCACCCCGTATACCGCGGTTGTCTTCCAGGAGTGCGAACGTATGAACGTCCTCACCAGGGAGATCCAGCGCTCACTGAGGGAGCTGCACCTCGGCCTGAAGGTGGGTGAGGTCTTGGGTGGGAAGGGCCCAGCCAGCGGGGCTCCCTTGAGGACAAAGTAGTACCAGGAACCTGGGAGCTGGAGACCAATTCTCTCACAGCTATCTATACACCGAGAAGCTGTTGCTCCCAGAACCCGGAGGCTGTTCACACTGCAGAGAGGGTAAGACACAAGGTCTAGGGCCTGAAGCTGTGCTGAGGTTAGAATGAGCTATGACTGCTCAGTCAGCACATGGGAGCTGCCCAGGGGACCACACTCTGAATGACAACAAGAGAGAAGTTGTGGACCCCGCCCCCCCCCCCCAGTGTCTTCTGTTGACATGGGCAAAATTGCTTCCTTTTGAGGTGCAAATGCGTGCTGGATAAAAGCACAAGTTCTAGACTGCTCAGGACCAACTCCCAACTCTTCAGTTTCCTCACTACATGTCTTGAAAGTGACATAAATCTCACTGTCAGTTTCTTCATCTGTAGAACAGGGACAACAGTCCTATTTTATAGGGCTTTTGGAAGAATTAAATAAATTTACTTACATCGAGTATTGAGAACAATGCCTAGCATGTGGTAAATACCTAAAAGTATTAGCAGATAGTCTTATCACCCCATCAGGGGAAAGGAAGAATTTTAATCTTTTACAAGCTCAAGGCTGTTGAAAGATCCAAAGATCTGCAAGATCCATGTTTGCACAAGCTAAGGTTTCTTGTGAGCAATAAAAGAGTACTACAATATTTCTACAATTGATTATGTCAAAAAGGCTACTTTATTCACCATAAGTAGCATGGAGCCTAATAGACATGCACCGTTTCAACCGCTCACCTGGACGACAGGGCTTGCGGCCTTTTAGAGCTGAGGAAAGTGATTGTTGTTGGTTTACATCAGCACATTTATTAAAAGAATGTGGCCCCACACAGAGGGCAAATGAGATCCTAGTTTTGTAGCCAACAGTACGTGCTCAGCCCAGCCCAGGATGCTGGGGCTGCCGTGTGCTGCCACCTTCACATCTGGATCCTGGAATCGTGCAACTGTGGTCACCTGTGCATAGGAAAAACTGTGAATTTCTTCACATATGGTCACAGAAACCACGAAATAAACTGCAGTACCTAGGTTAGTGGCTTTTTATGGATCTGTTCATTTCCCTTCTCCCCCCAGTATGGATGAAGGGAAATGAGGAGAGCAGTGAGACAGGAAGGGATACTGAAGACTGACAATGTCTGATAATGTTTCCAAACTGTGCACCAGCTTGTGATGAAATGAATTGCAAAATTTTGCAGAACAGTCTCTAATGTAAATAAGGATGTTGCCTGTTACATTATTCAGCTCTATTGCTGTGGTACCCAGGTATATATTAGTAATTATCTTGAGTAGATTTGATGCAATCTTACCTTATTGAATCCATGCAATTTGGTGCAGTTTATTTACCCTTTCAACTTCCAATTCATTCACTCATTTTTCTTCCAAGAGCCTTTGCTGCCATTCAGTGTCACAAATTGCAGAGCATGCCTGGGAGAAGGTGAAGGGGTTCAGTCTCTCCAGGCAGGGCTGAAGGATGAGCTCTTTGGGCGGGTCTTGCTCAGCCCTCCATGCTGGAGGTGAGCGTTTGTCTCCAGAATGACAGCCTTGGAAACACAAGCACACAGCGGATTATAAGGCAGAATTAATTCAATGTCACATGGAGAAATGTGGGGAGAGAGAAGGAGAAACAAGGATGTGGCATCAAGGGGGCTTTGGAGGGATGCGAGGGTTGTGACATGGGGTGACAGGAAAAGTCTCCCAGCTAAGGAACCCTAAGCCTGCCGTAAGATTTAGCCTGCTTTAACTGGAGCAAAGGGCCCACTCAGGTGCATAATAGAGGCATGATGAGCTTCCGAAGGAGACTGGTGTTGACAGAACAATGGCCCAGAAGCAGTAAGGACAACTGTATATTGCCTTTTTCTTTTTGTTCCTCTGTAAACTAGAGGGCAGACAGAGCAATCTCCACATTAAAATGCTGTCATGAAAAACAAGTCTCATTAGAGTAGGTCCCCAAGTCGGTCTGGTCATCAGGCTCCTCAGTGGTTTTACTGCAACACATGTTCCCCTCTCCACCCTCCAGTCCTACCAACCTCTAGAGCCGGGTTCTGGAAACCTACCTTTCTAACCAGCAGTTGGGCAATTCTTGTGATGAGTCAAGTTTGTGAAGCACAGTGTTAAGGCAGGTAGGTAGGAGAAAAAGAGTAAACAAATATCTCAATGGAAAAGTGAAGGTGCAAGGGGATGTTAGCGTCGCTCAAAGCAGGGAAAGTTTTTAAGTCTGTGGAAGAGAGAAAGCTGAGCTCGCAAGAAATGAGAGTTGGAGAAGAAACAGCAGGAGGAGTGGACTTGGACAGACAGGGGTCATGGAATGGCTTGGCATGCATGGGAGACTCGAGGGCCCCACTGGACAGTCTGCTCAATGAAGACATGAGAAACTGCTTGGCTCCAAGATTCCCACCGGAACACTGACCACTTGCCTGGCAGGAGGCAGGGAGGAAATTCTGACTGAGGCTCTCCTTCTTTCCCTGTCCTTCCTTCCCCTTCAACAGTCACTTTAAAATTCTAGGAGGATTTTAGGTGGAGCATAGTGGGGACATGGGTCAACTTATGCTACCTGGCACCTTAAACCTGGGTAGCCAAACACTCTTCTCAGGCTGAGCACCAAAGTTAGAAAATGTCTCACTTTTTAAATTAGTAAGTCAATACTCTTAACATTTGTGATAAAGAATTTTTTTATTAGTACTCATTCACAATTGGCCAGATAAGAGACCATAATGCCACCCAAAAAGTGTTGGGTGAACTCAGAGGCCCAGCACCTTCAGCCCCTGACGACTGGGAGACCTCCAAGCACCCAGCACACAGTGTAAGAGAAGTGGCTGGGAAAGGCAGGGGGGTCCCCTAGGAGAGGGCAGCTGGCCACAACCATGTTCCCACAGAGAGGTGTTCCCTGAGCATTTACCACACTCAGAAATTTGGCTCTTGGCCTTAAACAGTGAAGAACCACATCTTGCAAGTATCTCAGAGCTGACTGGTCAAAAGTACTGACTCCCACTGACCAAATGCACTAGAGCTTGATTTATAAAATCCCTAAAGGCCAACAGCAACTAGGTATACATTTCAAAAGGCTGTATACATATGGCAGCCTACCCAGAAAATTCTGCCTGTGTAAGAAAAGTACATGAGACTCCAAATTCTTAGGCCTGCACTGAAGAGTTTAGTAGCTGCTAGTGACTGATTGGCACTTGAAATGTAGCTAGTCCAAATTGAGATGTGCCGTAACGTAAATCAAACATAAGATTTCAAAGATAGTTACTATTAAATATCCTATTAGTAATTTTATACTGATTACATATTGAAATATTTGAAATTTGAGAAATACCAACATGAATAAAACACGTAACAAAATTAAGTTCATCTATTACTTTTTTTTATTGTGGCTACCAGAAAATTTGAAGGTGCACACACAGCTCACTTTTGCAGCTTGCATTGTACTGCATTTGGAAAGTGCAATGTTAGATGGAGCCATGGCCAGCCTAGCATCTGGGCAGGGCTGAGGACTGTTTTTCATTCTATTATTCAGATGTTTGATGGCATCAGACACTTCCCCTGTGCTTCAGTGGCTGATTACCCCTTTTGATTGACATAGTTTGTTTCTAAGTTTGTGAACGGTGTTCGAACTTGAAGTCCAACTTGCTGATTCGGAGAATTCCTCCAGCTCTTTATTCTGAGCCACAGTGTGTTGACTTAACAGTGCAGGTCTCTGAGAGGGCTGCCTTGCTTTGGCCCTTTAATGATGGACAGTCACCACCAGCCACCCGGCCACTGCTTCAACCCAAATGCCTTCACCGCAGCACTGATCAGAATACCCAGCTGGGTGGGCTGCTGTCACCCTCACTCAGTCTGGAAGCCAGACTGGAAGAGGTGGGAGCCGTATCGTTCCCACCTCCCTCCCCATCTCCACACCTGCCATGTTGCATGCACGTGAAAACTGGCTGCAAAGACCATAGGGAAGAAAAGGCAAACAGGAGCTGTCCCTCAGGTCAGGGGGCAGCTGGCAGCCCCTGGAGAAGGAGGCATGTGGGCACTGCTGACCCCTGGGGACTGAGGCTGGCTGTGTGCCCACCAGCCCAGGGCACAGCCACTTCAGACACACCAGCAGTGCCCTTTCCAAGTGATGGACCAGGCCCCAGCAGGTGACACCCTTAGGTTCACACTGGAGCCTAAGAATCTGAGATTTTCCACAAAACTTAAAGCAGTGAAGGCCTACCAGGAAAAAAATAAGGTTTTTATTCTATGTCATATCAAAGAAAGTTTACGCGAGCACTTGTTTACATCAGTGCTCCCCAACCATTTTGGCACCAGAGACTTGGTTTCATGGAAGACAATTTTTCCGTGGACTGGGGTGGGTAAGGGAGAGAGGCAGGAGGCAGAGCTCAGGCAGTGGTGCAAGCAAGATGGCAGCATCCACAGACTGGGAGAAGGGAGGTTGGGCACCCCTGATTTATAGGAGTGAATAAAATGGTTAAGGTCACAGCCAGACGATCCTCACATCTACCATAAGGTGCCCCCTGCCTTTAGTTCTCCCTAATTTTCCTGCAGTGCTGACATGTAGCAAGCGAGTCACAGAACCCTGAACCCTTGACTGGGTCGTTTTCTTAAGGGAAGGATTCAGTGTTTTCTCTGTGAGTTTTCTTTTTGTAGCAGGTTTTCCTGGGGGAGTACAGCTTGAGTCTTGGAGAAGGGCCTCATTACGCAGAGTTTGGCCACAGAAACATACTGTCTGCCCACTCCAGCCTCCACCAATCTGACAGCATCTTAGCAACCTAATTTTTCCTGAACACCTTTCAGGAAATGCTGCCCTAGAGTCTATAGATATATCTTCCCCTAAGAGAGAAACACCAGTTACACTGTGTTCACTCACTTCGTATCTGCCCCTCCTCTGAAGATCAGTCTACTTCTGCTCAAGGTCATGGGAATATGAGTTCAGAAACCTAACTACAAGTCAAATGACTTCTTTTCCTAAATCCTTCCTGCTTCACTCTCAAACTGACAAAACCTAAAAGATAGTGCATCCTCTAAGGCACCTTCACTTGCATGTTCAATTAGTAAACACAAATCATTGCCCCAATAAATTATAATCACATTACAAGCAGATGTGAGAAATTAAAGTAACACATTTTATGTTCCTCTACTATGAAATGATTTCTGATTTCTGAAGGGTGTTAAAATTTAACTATTGCATATATTTTTATTTCCGTATTTTATTTTTTTAGAGCTTTTTCAGGTTTACAGAAAAATTGTGTGGAAGGCAGAGAAAGTTCCCACGTACCCCTGCCCCTCTCAGTGCACAACTGCCTGTGCTATCAACACCCCCTTTGGAGTGGTCCAGCTGTTACCAATGATAAACTTACTTTGACTCATTGTAATGGCCCAAGCAAGGTCCGTAGTTTACATTAGGGTTCACGCTTGATGTTGTACATTCTGTGGCTTTGGACAAATGTGTAATGACATGTAGCCCCCATTATAGTACCTTACAGAACAGTTTGAATGCCCTAAAAATCTTTCCCATTACATACAAGTATATCTTCACATTGAGCACATGATTCATTATTACATCAAAACTCAGAGAAGTGGATGCTCCCGAGACTTCAATGTTTTCAGAAGCAACGCTTGGCTGTCTGAGCCATGGCACCACTGAGTAAGGGGTGCACTCAGCTCAGGGAGATGGCCAGGAATCAAGGGGCTTTGCTGAATAAGCCAGTGGCAACGGCTGGCAGAGCCAAGTCCCACCAAGCTCATCTCTGTCTGACATGCTGCCACAGCCCTCAGGACAGGGGTCAAAGGACGGGGACATTTTCATCCCCCCTTTTCCAGTACTGTTGGCCCAGTTCTGCTACTTCATGTTACAGGGCAACTCTGGGATGGGGGACATTGACTCCCAGCCAACCCATGTGGCAGACAACATCACATGTGCAATACAGTTCCATAGACAAACCCGGATTTAACAAAGCCCCATAGTTTTGTGGAACATCAAAATTATTTTGGTATATTGTTTATAAAAAGCATTGTATAATCTTGTAAATAAAATGGCCATTGAAACCTTCTGAAATTTTTATTTAAAAAATGTATATGGCCTATAATTTTTAAGTATATTGGACTTTATTTTTTTGTAATGGCTCTTGATTTGCCTATATGTCTTTTTTTATTGTTGACACTATTACAGAAGTGCCCCATTCCCTCCCTTTTATCCCCCCTCACCCAGCCCCACCCCTCAGCCTTCGCCACATTGCCGTCTGTGTCCACAGGCTCCTCATATATGCACATCTGTCCTTGGGCCAATCATGCTGTGACGGGACAGGGTCCTGGCCCTGAGCAGCCTGCCGGGGCCAACTGTGCACAGGGAAGATTTCACAGCACAAATCGAGATGACTGTGAGGTACATTTATCAAAGCTTAGCACGGTGAAACAAGGAAGGGCTTAGTGTAGAAAAAGCAACAGGAGAGCCTAGGCCGGGCTGCCTGAGCTCACCGGGAAGTTGGAGAAGAGGGGCCTTGGGGACAGGGGCAGGGGCTTGGCCTGGGGTAAGCTGTCAGCTGCCCTAGAGTTTAGGAGACACATACCTGTGGGGAAAGAAGCAGGGGAGGAAGGAAAAGGGAGCAGCACAGGCTGCTCCCCCAACGGAGAGTCTACGCCAGGTCCTTTATCTTGAGGCTTTTATGTCTGTCTTGCAGGCAGGAACCTTAAGGGATATCTCATGGGAGGGTCTCAGCAAAACATTCATCAGTTCTCCAGGTGGGACCTTTCAGGGTCCTGATCTCCACTGACTGGTCAGTGCCAGGGCAGGGAGTCATCAGTCATTGTAGTGAGTCCTGGCATCACCCACCTGGTTCTGCTGCTTTTCTGGGCCTGGAGCTAAAACAGCACTGAGGTCTAGATGTTATCTCCAGGGAGAAGAGGCTATGCTCTTCTCCCTCACCCAGGGAGTGAGGTCCTATTTTCCTAGTTTTGCCCCCTGCCAAGCACTCTGTCTTCCCCTGGGGTGGCTGTCTCCATCTGGCTGTGAATTGCTCTGCCACTGTGTTCAGCTGTCTGTTTCCCTAGTTCACTTGGAAAGAATTTCCTAGCTTCTATCTTGTCTCAGTATGAGCCCAAGTGGTTCTACCAGCTACCCACCCACACCCGTCCTGTGCTTCTCAGGCTTCATGGCACGCCAATGCATTACATCAGCAGCCTTGCCTGGCTTTTGCCCCTTTAGCAGTTGTACTCACCGGATCCTGATTCAGATTCTCTTTAATGAATGAGCAAAGTGAGGTGGCATCAAATCTACTGGGCATTGGAACTGTGTCCTGTTGTTGGGCATAATCCATCATGGTTATTAGAAAAGGAGTGTTGAGAACCACTGGCTCAGGCCTCCCAGCCCTCCCATGAAGACAGTGCCCTCAGCCACTGCCTTCCCTGCATGACACAGGCCCCCAGCTTGGTCGTGGCAGGTGCCTGGAACAGCCATTCCCTAGACTCCCGGCCCATCCAGGGCCCATTCTTTCCTACTTAAACACACACCAGGAAATGAGTCTTATTTGTAAGCCTTTCTCTGACCATACCACCTGATTGTGCTCACTTTGCACAATCTCCGTGATACAGAGATCCGGCGTGGTTCCTGGGTTAATATACACTTATGCCTGCATCTCTTTGAAACTGCTCTTAAGTCATCATTTAAGCCTTTCCTCAATTACAAACCCTGCTTCCTCAGTTAAACTATAAACTCGTCAGGCAAGGACTCTTTTTTTAATTCCCATCCAAGGACATTTTTTCATTACTTGTAGAGAAAGAGGAAGGGAGAGAAAGAGAGGGAAAGAAACACCAATATGAGAGAAAAGCATCAGTTGGCTGGTTTGGCTTACGTGCCCCAACTGGGGATCAAATCCAGAACCTGGACATGTGCCCTGGTCTGGAATCGAAACCATGACCTTTCAGACTATGGGATGAATCTCCAACCAACTGAGTCACACCACTCTCTAGCTGGTCCATATTCCTAGGAGAAAAAAATTAGTACAACCCTCACTGTGTTGCTGTGGGTCTGAGTACGAAGGTGATGTAAGAAGGAACAAGGGCGGTCAGCTGCTCACCTGCACCCATCAATCCTCAGTATAAGACACTCTGTTTCATCTGTTTGTTCACCATGGCAAATACTGCATAGCCTGTGAAGAATTCAATGTGCTTATTTTTATAAATCAGGGATTTAGAAAATCACATACGTGCACAATAATCCATTAAAAGACCTTGGCTTGCATTATTTTTGATGACTTTAAGTTTTTCAATCATTCCTTTTCCACATTTAGAGTTCTTTGTTGGCCCAAACAGAAACAGACTCTGATTACAAAAGAAAATTTTGCACTTATTTTTCTAAGATTTTATTTATTTATCTTTAGAGGGGAAGGAAAGGAGAGAGGGAGGGAAACATCGATGTATGGTTGCCTCTCATGTGTCCCTCCATTGGGAACTGGCCTGCAACCCAGGTATGTGCCCTGACTGGGAATAGAACCACGATCCTTTGGTTAGCAGGCCCGCACTCAATCCACTGAGCTACACCAGCCAGGGCAATTTTACAGTTATGATAGCATCCTCTGTGAAGTGTTGAAATAATGCTTAAAAGTGATTTCTCTGGTTTGCTTTTTATGGCCAACAAATGAGATTTACCTTAACTAGAAAACCAGACAATATGTGAAAAACATCAGTCCTGTCAGTCTTCCATGACTGTGGTACCTGAAAAAAAGAAACAAGAAAGGTTTGCCTCCTTTGAATGAGCTCCTTGCTTCAAAAACTGTGTGGAGGAAGTTTCAGGAAGAGCCCCACAGGTATGCTGAATCAAAGGGACCACAGTGCTCAGGTCACCAAGGCAGAGTGTGTAGATTGAATACCTGAGGTGCGAGCTGTACACACAGAGAGCAAGCTCCAAGGATCTGCAGCCATATCCCCTGAGACTTTGGCTGGCTACTGCTCTGCACATGAGAGACAAAACTACCCAAGGCTGGGAAAGAAAACCAGAAAAGGGCAGTGAGGACAATTATCAGAGCTCACACAAAGCGGAGAATAGATTGTGTTCCCACGCAGCAAAGTAGAAAAAATTCACAAAACAGATGGTATCAGAGAGAATTCTCAGTCGAGAAACTAAATCTGACCTAGACTGGTCCAGAACCTCCCCTCCAGCCACTGCCAACACACATAAAGCTAAAGCGAAAATGCAAGCTTCTGACAGATCCATTGATTTCAAGTAAATTAATTACAGGCTAAATAAATAAATTTCAGTATCCTTTAAAAGAATGCAACAAAACCCAGCACTCACTTACATAAAATTCACAGCATTTGACATAAAATAAACAAACTATAGGCATGTAGTGAAGTAGGACTATATGGTCTATAGCCAGGAGAAAAGTTGATCAACCAAAATGGAGCCAGAAATGGCAGGGACAGTGGAATTAGGAGACAAGGATGATAAGACAACTAGTATAAGTTTGTGCTATACATTTTACTGAAGAAAATAACATTATGGAATGAAAAAGGAAGATATTAAAAAAAGACCCAGTGAAATATATGGAGATGAGAAATATATTATGTGAAATGAAAAAAAAACCCACTTTGGATGGTTAACAACCAATTAGATACTGCAGAAGAAAAGATCAGTAACCATAAAAATAGAGCAATGAAACTACCCAAATGAGGGAGGGAGTAAGACTGAAATTAAGAACACTGAGCATCAGTGGCCTGTGAAATGATGTCAAGTCATCTAATATATATGCAATTGGAGTCCTAGGAAGAAAGAGTTGGGGAAGGGGTAAGGTGGACAGAAAAAAGTGTTTGAAGAATTAAGGGCCACATTTCTGCAAATTTAATAAAAGCTATAAACTCATAAGCACAACAAGCCCCAAACAATAAGCCTAATGAAATGTATGTAAAGGTACCTCATAATTAGGTTTTTAAAACCCAAGGGTAAAGAAAAATCTTAAAGGCAGCCAGAGGAAAAAATTAAAAGTGTACAAAAAGGAGCAAAAAAAAAAAAAATGACAGCAGACATTTTCTAGAAAGCTATGCAAGCAAAAGACAGTGGAGAAATATCATTAAAGCACTAAAAGAAAGGTCACAGGATACAAGCTAAACACACAAAATTAATAACATTTCTATATACAAGCCATAAAAACATGGACACCAAAATTTAAAATACCATTTAACCACTCAAAAATTGAAATACTTATATGTAAATCTAACAAATACAGCACTTACATGCTAAAAACTACAAAACACTGGTAAAAGGAAGCAAAGAATGCATACATAAGTGGAGGGCCATACGCTGTTCATGGGTTAGAAGACAACACAGTAAAACTGTCAATTCTACTCAAATTGATATGGAGGTTTTCATTTCTACTTAAAACCCAGTAAGAACCTTTTCTAGATCCTGAGGCAATTGTTCTAAAATTTATGTATAAAAAAAGGAACTGAAAGAATGAAAACACCTTTGAAAAAGAATAAAGTGGGAAATAGTAGTTTACCTAATTTCAAGACTTATTATATAGGTACAGTAATTAAGACTGTGTGGTACTGGTGGAGGGATAGACACCCAACACAGGATAAAGAAGCAGTAGGCAGAATGACAGGGGGGCTGTCATTCTGCCTACTGCACATACCATGGGGCACTACTCAGTAATAAAAAGGAATGCACTATTAGGTACATGCAAAAACCTGGATGGACTTTCAGAGAAATTTGCTGGGTGAAAAAAGACAATCCCAAAAGGTTTCAAACTCTGTGATTCCATTTATATAGATTCCCTAAAATAACAAAATTAAAGAAATAGACTAGATCGGTGGTACTAAACTAGGAGATACAGAAAGGATGGACAGGAGGAAAGCTGGAGTGATGTACAAAGAATCTTTGTGGTGATGTAAATGGTTTGTGTCTTGACTGTCAATACCATTCTGTTTGTTACATTGTACTGCAAGTTTTGCAAGATGTAGCTATTGGGGGAAACTATATTTCTTACAACTGCATGTATATCTACAACTATCTCAAAATAAAAAGTTTAATTTAAATAAAAAGCAGAGGGAACACTTCCCAGCAAAATTGTGTCCAGCCAGAATAAGCCCAATGCCAAAGACATTATGAGAAAAGAGAATGAGAAACAAGTATTCCTCATAAACACAAGAAGCCAAAGCCCAGAAGATCTATATTCCCCCAGATGAAAGATTTCCTTCAGAAACCAAAGCATTAGACAACATTAAGGAACCCTCTTCTAATGGCTATATGAAATTTGTACAGAAAGGTTTTCATTGAAAACCATCTTTAAACTGAACTTAGTAAGCTTGTATTTCTAAGCTACATGCAAAAGCCTGCAAGGTTGCTGCCAAGCCCAGAAGAGAGTCATGGAGTTCAAGTTCTAGGGTAGTGCTGAATCAGCGTAGAACTCCCAGAGGGTCTGCGGTCCATAGTGGACCAGTCCACTACCACCAGTAGACAGGGATAGACTCTGATATCATGGGAGCAGGGGGAGTGTTAAAGGACCAGCCTCTCTGAGACAAACCCTACTAATCAAGGACTAGACAGGACAGTCATGTCATCACCCCTGGAGTCATCCCCTGCTCCCCTGAGGGCGAGGAGCAAGAAGTCCCTGAGGCTGGTTTTTTGCAAGGACTTGCTGCCCCCTCACTTTCTCCTCTCCTTCTTTGTCTTCAGGGGGAGCTGACCATGACTGGGGACATGGAGAACCTACAGAACAACCTATACCTTGATGCAGTGCCAGAGCCCTGGGCCAGGCGAGCCTACCCTTCCACGGCAGGTCTGGCTAACTGGTTTCTGGATCTCCTCAGCCGAATTAAGCAGCTGGAGGCTTGGACAGGTGACTTCACAATGCCCTCTACTGTGTGGCTGACGGGCTTCTTCAACCCCCAGTCCTTCCTGACCGCCATAATGCAGTCCATGGCCCGCAAGAACGAGTGGCCACTAGACCAGATGGCCCTGCAGTGTGATGTGACAAAGAAGAACAGAGAGGAGTTCAGAAGCCCTCCTCGGGAAGGGGCCTATGTCCATGGCCTCTTCATGGAAGGTGCCCGCTGGGATGCACAGGTAAATCTGTCTGTGGGCTGACTAAATCCACGCCGCCTTCCATAATGTGATTATTAAAAGGGATGCCTCTGAACCTTTTGACTGAGGTTGTCTTTCCTGGAGGCTGGCAGGCCATTTTTATGCAACTAGGGGTAGTGCCGAGAGCCCAGGCTTGGCAGAGTGAGTAGAGTGGTTAAAGCAACAGCTCTGGAACCAGACTCGCTGGATCTGACTCCAAGCAGCATCACTTATTAACTCTATGACCTTAGAATATCATTCTATTTCTCCAAATCTTAGTTCACTCAACTGTTGTAAGAGTGCAGTTCCTGTGAAAAATAAACTAAGCCACTATGCATAACTATCTTGGAACAGCACCTGGCACCCAGGGAGTGCTCATAAAGTGCTAGAGTCAGCCACCCTTGTGTGTGTGACCTGGGGATGCCATTCCACCTCCCTGGGCCACACTTCCCTTACTCATGACTGCAGGAGGATAGGAATCCCTTCAGCCAAGGGGACCCAGTAGATGTCATTTAAAGTGACATTTTTTGAAAGGTTCTCTTACCAAACACTAAATAAAAATTTGAGCCAATAAGATTTGAGATATTTATAATGGATAGAAAACTGGCAAACAAGCACAGATAGCTGGGATAAATGACATGAACAAAAATGGATAAATTCTAGAACAAATTTACCTTTGCTAAACATATGATCTGGAACTTCTTAGTGAAATGCCCCATGTGCCAAGTGACACTAAACTATTCCTAGCAGTTGGTATCAAGGTAATGGGGAACAACCATTCGAAGATCCTAGAAGGCCACGTAAATATACACCAACTGTATTGGGTTGGATCGTGTCCTTCCAAAATTCACATCCACCCGGAACCTCAGGGGACCATATTTGGAAATAGGATCCTGCGAGAGTAGGACCTAAGTCCTCCTTATAAGAAGGCCATGCTGGAGACACAGAGGAGAATGCCCCAGGCAGATGGAGGCAAAGGTTGGAGCAGTGCACTTGCCACCCGGTGAATGCCAAGGATTGCCAGAAGCCACCAGAAGCTAGGAAGAGGCACAGGACAGCTTCTGCCTCAGAGATACCAGAAGGAACCAACCCTGCTCATGCCTTAATTTTAAAATTCTGGCCTCAGAAACTGAGAAAATACATTTCTGTTGTACAAAGCCACCAAGTTTATTCTGGCAGCCCCAGGAAATCAACAAAGAGCCAACAGAAAGCACAGCAAAGTGGGACTTGTTTTCAAGCAGCCTGAACCTTGAGAGGGAAGCCGACTCTTGGACAAGTTCTCCAGGGGAGGACACGCATGGAGTGCATCCTGGGTAGAGCAACGCAGGGAGAGCCAGAGCTAGGGCACCTAAAACACTAAAAACAGGAGAGTTACAGAAAGGAAAGAAGCTCAAAAGGAAGGGCAGCACCACTGTGTGGGGTTAGAGGACATGACTCCAATCACCCACCTCCAACTTTTCATTACCTTGTTGCTAAGTACTACTAATACAAAAAACTTTCTAAAAAAGCAATACCTGCCCACCAAAAGCTCTTGTTCTTATAGTGTCTATTCCAGAAAGATTTCAGCAAAAATGTAAGAGTAAAGATGTCCCAAAATTCTCTCATCCATAAAACAGTGAGAACATTGGTGAAAAACACTGTTAAAATCAACATTTTCAGAACAATGGAAATTAATCAAAGGTTTTCAGCAAGCCAAGGAGCGCTTATTGAAGAGAAATAGCTGAATCTCAGTAAGAAGAGCAAGCTTTGTGGCCTTCTAAGTTGCCCTATTCCCATCCTTACTCCCCCAAACTCTGGTAGCCTTGACAACCAACAGACCACCATCACTGTTAAAAGATAAAGGCAAACGGCAAATTTTGAAAGCAGCAAGACAAAAGCAATCCATCATTTAAGAGAGTTGATTTCTCATAAGAAACCATGAAGGCTAGAAGGTGGAAGAATTATGTAATCATAGTGCTGAAAGAAAAAGACCATCAGCCAAGAACTCTACTTCCAGCAAAACTCTCAAAAGTGAAGAAGAAATTTAAGACAGTCCTAGATTTTTTTAAGTGACAGAGATGATTCATTACTAGCAGACCAACCCTACCAGAAATACAAAAGGGAGTCCTCCAGGGTGAAGTGAATAGACCCTAGATAGTAACTCCAGTCACATGAAGAAATAGAGTACCAATGAAGGTAATTGCATATGTAAGTATAAAAGACAATATAAATGAACTTTTGCTTGCAACTTTTTTCTTGTATCTGATTTAAAGGATAGCTGCATAAAACAATACTTACATATCTGTGTTGATCAGCACAAAATGTATAAAGGTGTAATTTGTATGATAAAAAAAGTGCAAGTCCCTAAGCACAGGAAGGGAAGGACTGGAACTGTACAGGAGTAAAGTTTTCTGTATACCACTGAAATCAAGTTGGTATTCATCAGAAACAAAGCTTTATAAATTGAGATGTTAATTCATACCACTAAGAAAATAATTTTAAAACATAATAAAAGAAATAACAAGGGAATTAAAATGCTACACCACTATGTATCTATTTAATACAAAAGAAGGCAATAATGGAGGAACAAAAGAACAAAAAGACATGACATATAGAAAACAGAGTAAAATGTCAGATGTAAGTCTTACCTTATCAGTAATTACATTGATGCAAACAGTTTAACACTAAAAGGTAAAGAATGGCTTTTTTTTTATACTAAAAGGCAAAGAATGGATTTTTTAAATGATCCAACTGTATGCTCTCTACAAGACATGCACTATATATATATATATATGTATGTATATATATATGTATATATATATATGTGTGTATATATATATATAATATACTTATTTTTAGAGAAAGGGAAAGGGAGGTAGAAAGAGAGGGAGAGAAACATTAATGTGTGATTACCTCTCACATGCCCCTTATTGGGCACTTGGCTCGCAACCAAGGCATGTGCCTTAACTGGGAATCAAACCTGTGATCCTTTGGTTGGCGGGCCGGCACTCAATCCACTGAGCCACACCAGCCAGGTCAAGACACACACTTTAGATTCAAAGATATAAATAGGCTGAAAGTAAACAGACAGAACAAACATACCATTGAAATAGAGATTTCAACCATAATAACTAGAGATGTCACACCCCATGACTAATGGGGACTGCTAATGGTTAGTTTCTCTTGAGCGGAGAATAATGTTCTGGAATGGCAAAGTGATGATTACACATCAAAAATATTTAATTGTACATTTTAAAAAGGTTGGTTTTATGGTCTGTGGAGAAAAAAGAGTTCTACTCCTGCTCCTACTTTCTGTCATAAACAGTTGTGGGGGAGGGGAGAGGGGTTTCCCTTAGTTCTGTTACTCAAAACTGAAGAGGTGCATCCTCACCTTTAAATACACTTCACAGGAAGTAAATCAACCTCTATTCAAAGCAGAAGGGGCCGAGTCACCTGGACAAGGCAAGGAATTTGCAAGTCATTTGGGGTCAGTGTCTCCCCAGGTACATTCCATGAAGTGCCTGTGCATCAGGAACGGAGTAGATGGCAAAGAAAGTGTCCCATCGTCAGCTAAGTTGGGGCAACACCAGGTTAGAAGTTAAACTGTTCTCTTTACTGCTAGAGCTCCTGCTTGTCTTCAGTGTGCTAGTGTGCACTACAAAGCTTCAAGCGCAAGGTGTGGGAGCACCATCCCCCAAGCTTGTTTGGTAAGAATTAGAACATTCTTGGGACCTGTAAGAAAAACTGCCCTAGACCGCTCTACGCTCTACTGACACATCTGAGAAAACCATAGGAGGCCCCAGCTGGAAAGCTACAGAAAGGCCAGGTCCCTATTCCATGAGTAAAGAGGGAACATAGCTTCATCTGCTCTAGAGGGCACATGAAGTCAAATAAGAAACTGGAGCAGGACGTAACCCAAGTCCAAAGCATTTGCTGATAGTTGTGTCTTACTCATCTTTAAGTCCCCAGCACCAAGCACATGGGGCAAATAATTACATTCAATATGCTTATGAAATTAATGAATCCAAAAATAAAACTAGGAGACTCAAGTTTCAAAGGGATTAATTTGTATATGAAAAGTGGCTTTTGGTCCTCTCATTCAAACAGTGACTTAAGCCGGAAAACAATATGAGATGTGTCCCACCATTTGGTTGTTGAAGAGCCAGCAAGGGGCTAGGCATAAGGGCAGACAGTGGGCCCCTTCCCCCCCCACCCCCCAATTCTCATCTCCTGGATCTTCTGCCTGGAGAAGGCTGGCAGGCTGAGTTCCAGGTCTGATCTTAACATGGCTCTTCTCGTGTTCTCATCCTCAGGCTGGGGTCATTACAGAGGCAAAGCTAAAGGACCTGACACCCCCCATGCCTGTGATGTTCATCAAGGCCCTCCCTGCAGAGAAGCAAGATTGCTGCAGTGTTTATCCTTGCCCCATGTACAAGACTGGTCAGCGGGGACCCACCTATGTGTGGACTTTCAACCTGAAGACTAAGGAGAACCCATCTAAGTGGGTTCTAGCTGGAGTAGCTTTACTTCTCCAGATCTAGCTTCCTGCTGAGCCACTGAGAGAATGGAGCTGAGGGACATGTGGAAAGATTCACAAGCATTCATGATTATGTAAAATTCTTTTAGAGAACTTGAAGAGCCTAAAGTGGGGCTGAGCTAGGAGAGCGTGGACCTAGGAGTGAAGGAAGAGGAACTTCATAACTCTGAACTTTTCCTAATAAAGTGATTCGTTCTTAACTGTGTCTGGTCCAGGCTCTGAGAGTCACAGTCATAAACCATCCTGAGGAGCCAAAGAGAAACAAGCCACAAACACCTGAATCCTGGTGCTGTTATATGACACCACATGTAACATCTCTCAAATCCAGAAATAACTGTTTCTTGCTTTATAGGTTCATCTCTTTCCGTTCAGTCCTCCTCATCAGCACCATCCTCCTCCCCTCACCAAGGACAGTCAAGTAAGTGCAGGCAGGAAGGTGGAGTCTCAGTTTGGGAGGGCAGGACACTGGGGCATGTAACTTTTGAAGACAAGGATGAGTGCACAGGTTAGATATGTGTGTTAATAAACCTCTAGATTAGTACTATAAATTAGCTCAATGCTATTGATTTCTTAACACCTACAAACAAAATGAAATAATAAAGATAATTTTAAAGCACAGAACACTTTGGCAAAAATGATAGCCTACGTGGGATACCAGGATAAAGAAGGGCAGCCTGAGGTATGCTAGAAGTGGCAGGTGGGCTCGGGAAGAGGACACCAGAGACAGATTTACCTGAGGCCAAGAATGCCCAGCACTGGCCAAACTCTCACACCTGAGCACCAGGCTAGCTGATAAACTTGACAGGTTTGTGAGGGATGATCTAGGAGCTCAAATACCAGTTAGGGTCTTCTAGGAGAAAATGTACTTTGAGTTACAATCAATACTCTGTGGATACTTCAGACACACATAAGACAGGAGTGACTCCACT
The DNA here is from genome assembly GCF_014824575.4 of Sturnira hondurensis. Taxonomy (NCBI): domain Eukaryota; kingdom Metazoa; phylum Chordata; class Mammalia; order Chiroptera; family Phyllostomidae; genus Sturnira; species Sturnira hondurensis. Next base: position 1,129,409 of record NW_028092466.1, on the reverse strand, counting down.
AAGTTTATTTAAAACAGGGGACATGACATTAACCTTGCAGCAGCATGACAAAGAACACACGTGAGCTCTCTGGCCATTTCCCCTTCTGTAGCAGGCCTGCTCTAGAACCCTGGTGTGAGAGGACTGATCTGAGTCTTCCCACGAGCAGTGGTTGTGGCTAACCCAGTGACACTCTTCCCGGCAGCACTTCTGGCACAGGATCTCTAAGCAATAGTTTTCTCCCATCTCTCCCCCAAAACAAGATGAAGTGGAAGACAAAGACTATTCTTTCTCCTACAAGAAATTAAACCAGCGTGAAATCCAACCCACAGGCCAATATATCTATCCTCTTGAGTCCAAAACCATGTTTGGGTACTCTCTTCTCCAATTCATGCAAAAGAGGTCCCCAACCTTTCTGGCACCAGGTGCTGGCTTCACGGGAGAAAGGACTGGGTGGGGAGCTGGAGTTCAGCTGCTGCCTCTTACCCACTGCTCACTCCCTGCTGTTGCGGGGTGGGAGGGGCAGAGACAGGACACAGAGCTCAGGGGAGTTTCACGGGTAGCGGGGTTCCTGAGAGGCCACACACCAGAGCCTGTCTGTGGCCTGAGGGTTGGGGACCCCTGCTCTACAAGATGTAATTTGTTCTGATGGAGCCGAGTGTTTTCAAATGAACAAGATGGCTGAGAGGGCATGGCTACTGCAAGGGCTTCTTTCCCAAGTGGGACCTTTGATGTTTATCAAGGCTTGAGCTCCAGCTGAAGCTTTTCCCACAGCAGGAACATTTGTAAGGCTTCTCTCCTGTGTGAACCCTCTGATGTCTATTAAAGTTTGATCTTTGAATAAAACTCTTCCCACAGGTGGGACATTTGTAGGGCTTCTCTCCTGTGTGTATTTTCTCATGGTGGCGTAGCCCTGAGAAGTCACTGAAGCCCTTCCCACAATAATCACATTTACAGGGCTTCTCTCCTGTGTGGATTCGCTGATGTTTCACAAAGTCAGAACTCCGCAGAAAGGCCTTTGTGCAGGTGGGGCACTGGAAGTAGGTCTCTCCAGTGTGAGTTCTGCGGTGGAAAACCAGCTGGGAATTCCTATAAAAGGTTTTCCCACACTCCTTGCAGGTGGGGAGTTTCTGGGCCATGGGGGCCCTCAGCTGCCCCTTAGGGGAGGCTGCTCTCTTCAGCTCAAGCCCCACAGGAGGGCTGGGCAGACAGTGACCCAGCTGTTTTCCAGAAGTCCTTTCTGGAGGAAAGAGCTGTCCTCCCACCCCCTCACCCTGGATGATTTCCTGAGCCTCGGGGACATCCTCTCCTTCTCCAAAGAGTCTCAGCTTGTCCTTAGGGAAGTAGCCATTGAAGGGAGCCTGAGAAAGTGCCTCTTCCAAGGCATGACAGGCGGCATCTGAAGGTTCCTGGTCCCTATGATTTTCCAAGTTTAGGTTCTCTTTGTCATTCTCCTGTCTATCTCCTGAAAGAAGAAAGATTTAAAACAGTTCAATAAGTGGTATGCTGTATTTTCTAACTCCCATGCCAAAGAAAGAAAGGGTCATCATAAGACATTAACTCTTTTACCAAGAGGGTATCAGTGAGGGAAGCAGGGGAATAAAAACATCATCCCCTGTACGCGCCTGGCACTCAAGTCACTTGGTACTAAGGGACTCAGCTCCGACAGAGAACAAGGACATCTGATGTGGAGGGGGCTCACAGAGGGCACTGCTGACCGCCCCTCCCCCATATAAGCAGCATGCATTTTTTAAAAAATCACAGTTGACATACTGTATTATACCAGTTTTAGGTGTACAACATAGGGATTCAACAGTTATATACCTTACAAAGTGGTCACCACAGTAAGCTTAGTACACAGTTACTGCAATATTAATGATTATTCCCTATGCTATACATTATACCCCTGGGACTAAATTCCAAGTTTATACTTCTTAATCCCCTTCCCCCTTTCCCATTTCCCCCAATTCTCTCACCTTTAGCAACCATTAGTTTGTTTTCCATATCTATGTTTGTTTCTATTTTGTTTGTTTTCTTTTAGATTCTGCATGTAAGTAAAATCATATGGTATTTGTCTTTCTGACTTACATTACTTAGCATGATACTCTCTAGATCCATCCATGTTGCTGCAAATGGCAAGAGCTCATTCCTTGTCACATCTGAGTCATACCCCACAGTGTGTGTGTGTGTGTGTGTGTGTCCACCTCTTCTTATCCCTACACCTGCAGACGGAAATTAAGGCTGCCTTCACATCTTGGCTGTGGTAAACAATGTCAAAATGAATGTGGGGGTGCATATAGCTATCATTTTCTTCAGATAGATACCAAGAAATGGAATTGTTGGGTCATATGGTAGCTCTATTTTTACATGTAATTATTAAGACCCAGGAAAAACAAGTGTATTATATCAGAGTGCTACTTCAAAAAATGACTGGCTTTTATCTCATCGTTTATAAAAATATAATCACACTTTTTGCCCAGATTTTTGAGGATAAAAATAAGGATGTTCATTATACATGGGTATAATGATTGATTACACACCATGGGTATAATAATCCCATGTAATGTGGGTGCACATTATGTACAGGAGTACATTATATGTGGCAAAATGTGGTATTTGTTGTTCCTGCTATTTAATGAAAGTTAGATGCATCAAGATGAGCTAAACCATGTTTTATTTTGTTTGTTTTATTTTATTTTGTTTAGGGTGAGTTGGTTACTATTCGCTATAACCAGAATAAGGAAAGTCTAATTACTCTGAACCTTCAAACAAGAGGAAGGATAGTAATGGCTGTTACATAATCTTTTTTTGTAATGGAATCTACCCCCATCTGTATTGGTCTCAATCTGTACTCATCTCAATTCTCTCTGAGAAAGATGCCTGTCACAACAGATAAGACTAAAGGCAGCACATCTGAGGTGCAGTCTTTCTTCTGTGATCGACTATATGTGTCAACAGCCCTATAGCTAGAGATTAAAGGGACCTGACTGACTAAACTAACCAGACATAGCTAGTATAGCCAAGTCCCAAATCCTAATATGTCCCTCACCCCCTGCAATGTAATGACAAGAGACCAGAAATGGCTCTATCCAATGGAAGATTACTCACCCATGCCAGTGGGTTTTGGGAGCTTCTCACTGACATAAAGGTGCAATCCTGCCAGTTCCTCCCTGTACTCTGTTGAATTAGTCGGGTCAGGCTTGGAACTGGAAATGCCTGGTACAGAGAGAGAGATAACATGTGGGCCTTGATGAACTGGAAGGACTGGGGACCCAGCTGGTTTTCAAAGGAGTGCCTGGGGTGTGACAGGAAATGGAAGGCTCTGGAGACCACTTAAGGTAATTCAACTTAGAAGGGTGTGTGGAGTTTCTAAGATACCAGTGCTCCCAAGATAACCAGGATACATGGTGAAGACCACAAAAAAGAAGAATCTGTGCAGGTAGAGTCAGACAGGTCTGACTGTCTTACAGTCAGATGTAAGACAGGTCTTACACCTTGCAGGCTGGTGTAAGACCCCTCCAATAGTTTGTTGAGACTGTGGTTTAATATTAAAGAGTGTGGACTCAAAGCCAGCCACACCTGAGATCCACTGTAACTCAGCTAAGTAACAATGAGCAAGTGACTTGATCTGACACTCAACTTTCATCATCTTAAAAATGGGAATACCATCACCTATTTCCCGGATTAAAGGAATCACTGCATGTAATGCACCCATGATAGTTCCTGGTGCAGAGAATACTTTCTGCCATCAGGAAGTTCTCACTGGGACTCTGTTATCTTCGACTCACTCCATTCCCAATGGTGTCGATGACGACTATCTTCACCGAGATAACCTCAAGTAGAGCACTATCTCTAAAGCACACAGAAAATGCTTCACATTCCTTCCACCTCTGTCCATCAGGCGAGCCTGTGCCCTCACCTCCTGAGATCATCTTCCCATAGGTCTCCAGCAGGAGATCCCAGTATTGCTCCTTTTGAGTGGAATCCAGGTGCCGCCACGGCTCCTAGAAAACACACCATGCTGTGAAGTCAGAGAAAGTTTTTGTACCCTGCTCTCCCTGCCTACAGGAGGCTAAGAAAGGAATGTGCCTTGGAAGCCTGACATCAAAATATTTAAGAATGCATGGGAGGACTGGTTCAAGGGAAAAGACCAAAGGAAAAACCACAGTCCCTACACCAGTATTTATTGCCTTGGGTAGAAAACATTCAGGTTTTAAGTTCTGCATTACTTTTCAGTTGCATGTAGTTAAGAGTGGAGAACAGAGAGAAAGCAGGACACCTCTCTGCACTGTCTCTTCTTTCACTCCTCCAGTGCCTAAGTAGAGTCTTTGAAGAGTAGGAGCCTGACAGTCCCAATATTCTATTACAGTCTGGAAATTGAAGAGGGAAAAGAAAAAAATTACAAAGGTATTTGTTGAAAAAGCAACTATTGAGAAAGTGAGAAGAATTAGCAATGAAGTCAAATAGGCTGTAAGTCTCACTGTGAAACAGGCAGGCGGATTCATAGCAGACAGAAAGGGCAGCCGCCATATACCCTTGGCATCTCCCAACAGTTCTGAGTTTAGGGTCTAACACTAAATTAGCTCTCCTTCCAGCAAGTGGGAAATTGATGAGTTGTCTAGAGCAAGGTGCCCTTCAATTATCTCCCAAATATGCCTCTCTTATTCTACAGAACTGGAGACTGGAGACTCAAAACTGGAAATGCCATCTTAGTAGGGTCTACTTTCATGAATTCAAATTTTCATCTCCCCACCAAGAAAAAAACTGTCAGACACTCAGATCGTATACCAGAGGGATTAAGACCACCATCTTTGGAGTAAAACACTGGATTTCAAGTGGGTTTCCACCACTTCCTGGGTGTGTGACCTTAAGCAAGTTACTTAACCTTTCTGGTCCTCAGTCTTCATCTAATGATAGTACTGAACCCACCCTGGCTGGAGAGGCTCAGTGGATTAAGTGCTAGCCTGTGAATCAAAAAGTCACTGGTTCGATTCCCGGTCAGGGCACATGCCTGGGTTGTGGGCCAGGACCCCAGTTGGGGGCGTGGGAGAGGCAACCACACATTGATGTTTCATTTCCTGCTCCTTCTCCTTCCCTCCCTCTCTCTACAAGTAAATTTTAAAAACCTTAAAAAAAGTAATGATAGTACTGAACACAAAAATTGTTGGGAGGTAACAGAAATAATGCAAGTGTCATGTATTTTCAGAGTACACTGTCCTCTTTATTCATAGCACTCATCAGTTTATTAAATGTTTCTATATATGTGCATTACGTGTACAACACAATACCCAATCTTTTTTATACATACACATATAAAAATACGTAATCAACAGTGGGCTCCACTAGTTCTTAGAACCATGAGAAAAGGACTCTCCACTGTACTCTTCCTGGCCCCAAGTCCCTGTCTAGCTCCTAGCAAGTAAGCCCTCCGTAAGTGATACATATTATTACTGCCATCATCTGTGCTCTGTGGGCTATTCCACCTCCCACACTAACCACAGGGTTTCCAGAGAGAATTAAGGGATTTTGTACACTTTCAGGAACCCCGAAGTTGAGAACATGAATTATTGTCATGGACAGCCAGCTAGGCTGTAGGGAGCAAAGAGGAGAACAAGAATGAGAACATGAAGTCATCTTCCTACTACTAATACAAATAATATACTGCTCAGAGAAGCCATTCACTGTCCTAGCACTGCCAAGGGAAGTGGGAATGGCTGAAAGATAATGGGGACACCAGAAAGTCTTTTAACTCCCAGCCACTATGCCAAAAGAAGGGAGAGAAGGGAGGGAAGAGAGGAGGGGGGAGAAGGAGGAGGAGAGGAAGAAGGAGGAGGAAGGAAGGGAGGAGGAAGGAAGGAAGGAGGAGTTAAAAATTTTTAGGGTGAAAAAAGTGAAAAGTGAAGTGACCTTAATATATTTAATTATGTATTTAACTATTAACTATAACCACATTTTTAACGTAAGTTTTAACTTAAAAGTTTTTACTTTTAGAAATTGTTAGCAGTTTATTCTGTTAGTCTTCTGTGAACGAAGCCACCTTAACAACCTCCTAAAAGTATCGACTTGAGCAAATACTGCTGAATGAGAGTTTGCAGTCCTCACAGTCAGAACACAGATCCTGGCTTGACACCAGCAGAGCGAAGGGTGGGGGTTCCAGGCACTGCAATGTCTAATTGGCTGCCTGGCTTGCTGGGTAAAGAGCCTATTCTACAGGCAGCAAAACAGAAGCTACCAAGTACAGTACAAGATACAAAAGAAAACAACCACCAAAATGCCCAAGGGCGACAGAAGTCACCAAAATCAAGAAGCAGAAGTTGCTTCAGGAATCTCTAAACAGTGTATCCCCACTTAAAGGCACAAACTTATTAAGAAGTGCCAACCAGCTCTGGATGCTTGAATAAAACCCCTTACTTAAGAGCCAAGACACCAACTGCAGCCACCTTGTTTTTTCTCATTTTTAAAAGAGGAGGGAAAATCTAAATTCCTAACCTGGAAGGGCAGAAGTACATTGGATGAGAAATCATCTTGCTTTTATGTGAAAACAGTACCATCTTGTGGACTTACAAGACATTGCCACCTGACTTGCACAGAGTTCTCAGTACTGTGTTCCTTTCCTGAAGTGTGAAAACACAGAAAAGGAAGTCAATGTATACCCCAGTGTGTGTGAGGTTCTCACTCAGCCACGATGTCTAAAAACCCAGTGTCACTGTGTAGGAACACTACTACATTATTCTGGCATTATGCACCAAGTTCCACTTATGAAAGAGATTAGGGAAAGCAATTACTTATATATTAAAAATCCTGTCACTTACAAAGGATTTCATTAAATATCAAGATCCTTCTAATGCAAATAATTGTTAACTTGGGGGAGGGATATTAGAATTGGTTAGAAATGATGTTTTATTTGTTTAGGTTCAGTGGCTGTCAATCAGCCATCTGCTAAACACAGGGAATTTAACACACACACAATGTTGCTGGTGAGCATTTTAAATCTTTTGCCTTTAAGCATCCAGGAGAGGTCATGGTTAATGTTATGTTATATAGAGTAAACGCTTAATTCTACTAGTTAAAATATGTTAATAAGTTATATATACTTTTCATAGGGATATACTGTACTTACTATAGAATAAACAATAATCCTGAGTCTGCTCAAAATATTTGAGAGAATACCCAATATTTTTCACCAAGCAATCTCCTGCCTAACAATTTGGTTTCTCAGTACCCTGAAAGCAAGAAGGCACCCTGAGTCACTAAAACATGTATCCTTTCCCCACCCCTATACCCACAGTGCTACAAAGGTGGTATTCTGCCTTTTCAATCTTGGAGCCTAGAAATCTAAAGCTCAGGCCTGATTCTCACCCTTACCTTTGGCACCTCCTACTGGCTTCCCTATCTTCCCCTGCACTCTCTACTACCTCACCAGGTAAATCCCAAGGGGAGTTCCCCAAGGTTCGAAACAATGTTTTCATTAAGGTGTATAGGTTCCTGGAAATTTTTATTTTTATCAAATGCAGGTTTTTAGAATTTTTAACGAGATAATCAAAATGAACCTGCCCCAGACACTTCTGTTTATAGCCAGGATGGAGTAATAGGGACTGGGTTTATCTTTGTGTCTGAAGCCACTGAGAAAAGGGACCAACTACCCGAACAATGGTTTTCAGATGTTGCATGTTAGGCAGAGCAGAGCACAGATCCCTGCACGTGGGGAAACAAAACATGTGAGCCCTAGAGTTGCCCAGGCTTACTGGCTACAGAGAACATTGAGATTAGCTCAAAGGGGGGTCCCTGACAGAACCAGGCAGCCCTCCAAAGTGAGCAGAAGGAGCTCTGAGGGGGATATAGGGTTACCGGGAAAGAAGGCCAGAGTGGGAAGCCCCACTAAGCGGCAGCTCTGGAGCCCTGCAGGGGCCACCTGTCGAGCCCAGGACAGCACCACTCAGCAGAAGCAGAGGAAACAACCCTCAGGGTTTGCTCAGTGCAGGAAATGCCTCCCCTGTCCAGCATCCACAGTGCACACACCCTCGTGCATCAAGGGGCATCAGGTAGAGCTCTCTGAGGGGTATTGCCTCAGCAGTGGGGAAGAGGTAGCCCGACCCTAAAAGCGCCTCCAATGCCATATAACAAACTGTCCAAGTCACCTAACAGTATCCCAGCGCTGAGCCCAAAACATTTATAGGAATACAGAAATACCCAGCCTCAGCAAGGTTGAAGTCCTGATGTTTGACATGCGATCAAAGATTGCTGGGCCTACAAAGCAACAGGAAAACACAACTCATAATGTGGAGGTCAATCCATCCACCAAAACTGACACAGGTGATAAACTAGTGGACAAGGACATTAATACAGATGTTGCAACCCTATTTCATGTGTTCAAGAAGGTGAAGGAAAGTCTGAACCCATTAAATAAAAGATATAATAAAGCCCTAATTCAAACTTCAAGAGATTAAAAATACATCTGAGATGAAAAATACACTAGATGGGATTAACAGCTTGGTAGACACAGAAATTAATGAACTTAAAGACAAAATAGAAACTATCCAAAACAAAACACCGAAGTTAGAAAAAGAGAGAGGAGAGCATTGCTAGCTGAAGGACAGCGTAAGCAGATCTAATACATGCACACACATTATCATTATATCCATTCCATATGTGTGTCACTCTCAGAGTCCTCCGAGAAGGAAATGAGGAAAAAAGAGAAAGAAAAACAGAGAAATAATGGTTAAAAGTTTTCCAAACTTGATAAAAACTATAAACACACAGACCCAAAAGTTTAATGAATCCAAGCACAAGAAACATGAAGAAAACAATTCCATGGTATATCATAGTCAACTTGTTCAAACCCAGTGAGAAAATATTAAAAGCAGCAAGAAAGATACATTATATGCAGAACAAGGATAAGACATATGGCATGATTCTATTTCACAGAAAATGCTAGAAAATGCAAACAAATGTAGGGTAATAGAAATCAGAGCAGTTGCTGCCTCTGAATTGCTGGGAAGAATGGGGGGTGGGGGAGTGGAGGGGTCGGGGAGAGGGAAAGGAACCTCTGGCGGGGACCAAGATGTTTATTGCCTTGTTTGTGGTCATGGTTTTGTGTGTGTCTGCAGGTGCCAAAACACTTGACAAACCGAATGCTTTCAACACATGCAGTTTGTTGTGTCGATTATGCCTCTAGGAGTGGGGAGGGGAAGAGAAACTTGTCCCACGTTAGATATAACCATTGAAGTATCAAACTGACTTCTACATGGGAGGCTCAGATGAAGAAATGAGAGTCTTTTCTCAGCATAACTTTTCTCAGATGACAATTAAGAAACATTCTGTTGGGTTTCATGCCACAGGTATTATTCTTGTTATCCTTGCTAGGCCTTCCTTTCTGCGAATTTCTGTGGATTCTCCCCGCTCCGGGGTCAGGGAGGCAGGGCAGCCTGGCTCACCTGAGGTGCGGTTTGGAGAAGGGAGGCTCCGAAGGGCTGGTCTCTGAGGAGCCTTTCCTCAGGCTGGGCAGGGAGCAGGGGGGCAGCCACTGCTGAAGTGAGAAAGAGGCAGTTTGCAGAACTAGATTCCTCCTCAACCAGTCTCCAGAGGCACCAATACAAATCTTTGCAAATTAGAACTGGTACCTGTTTCACCATCTATGGTCTCACCATCTATAATTTTAAGAACCACATTTACTGCCCTAAAAAACTGCAACTCCCCTCAACCTTCCCAACAGTCCCGCCCATATTTTCTACCCTCCTTCCTCAAAACCAAAACCCAAAAGGTATGGGCTAGTGATCATGTGGTTAAATTACAGGCTGTGGATATCCACATTAGAGCGATTCATGCAGAATACCCTGTTTCTGAACCTCCTACAGATAACCCCACTCTGGGCAGCATTATCATTTCCAACTCACTCTTAGCCCCACCGACCACAGTCCCCAGGAGGGCACCACACACCACCGTGCTAACAGCCCCACCTAATTCCTGTTCCACGTGAGACTCCTCTTTCACCATGTGGCTCAGTGGCTCCCCCGGCCCAGAGGGTGAATTCTGGAGTCCCAGCTCCTGAGGTGTCACGTCAAGATGAGACTCCACTTCCCCACCTTGGCAGCTCACCGGTTCCACCTTCTGGGACCAGATGTCCTGTCCTAGAACCTGGATGCTGATCTAGAGACCACACACAGCACTCATCACTGAAAGGGCCAGAGGGTTTCTGAAAGCTTCTATCATAGACCATAAGACAGTCCTTAGGAACATGGACTAAGGAAAGAGAAAAACAGCATTAAGTTCTAGTACAGCAGGAACCAGTGAGAGAGGTCAAAAGCCGAAGCCTAATCCAGGGCTGGGTGACCTTGGAGATGTACCACTAATACTGTGTTTCTACTGGGTAGTCTACCCCAGTTAAAACTCAGGTGTCTTTTGAATAACTTTTCAAATACTCTAGTCAAAAGATAGAATGGGATGGGAGACTTCAACCCCTAACGGCTAAAAAGTGTTGCAATTCCCAGGGAATCTTTGAACTCAGTGTGTTATGGGGATATACCGATGTGGTGTGATAATATATATCTGGTCTTTGCCCCTGGCATAGTACACCTGCAACCCTTAGAATTACCTGAAGGACAGGAGTGATAGGAGCGACTTTTGTCAGAATGAGCCCCTTTCAACTATCCCTGAGTTTATGCTAAGGAGTTAATTCTTGGTGGACCTTTAGGCAGCTTCAGGAGTGGGGCTGGTTACCAGAGGAACCAACGGGGTAATTAGAGGGTTGGAGCTTTCAGCCCCACCCCTCAAGCTCTGGAGAAGGGACAGGGGCTAGACGTGTTCTATCACCAGTGGCCAATGATAAGTCAATCATGCCTGAATAATGAAACCTCCATATAAACACCTGAGCTTGGGAGTTCAGGGAGCTTCTGAGCTGGTGACCACACCAAAGCGGATGGCCTGACAAGAGCAGGGAAGCTCTGTGTAACCTCATCTCCTCCATTGGCCTATTCCTGAGTCACAGCCTTCATCACAAACTGGAAAATGTACGTAACATGTTTTCCCGAGTTCTATAGGTCATTCTAGGCAATTATGTGAGGACAAGGTTTTGGGAACCTCCAAATTTAGAGCCAGTTGGTCCTAAGCATAGGTGGCCCTTGAGACTTGTGACAGGCATCTGAAATGGGGGCGGGCTTTGAGACTAACCCTTACTCTGTAGGATCCGAGTCAAACCCAGATATTCAGTGTCAGAACTGAACTGAAATGTAGGACACCTGGCTGGTAGCAGAGAATCGGAGAATGGTTGTTGGTGCAGAAAACACCACATATTTGGTGTCAGAAAAAAAAGGCAATACATCTGATAAGACCCCAAAGCAGCCCTGTGCTTCACTAACATGTCATAATAGCCTCAGCTTACCCACTGCCACAGCCTCTGGGGGTCTCCCTTCAAGCTTTCCACGAGGGTCACTACCTCCTCCCCGCTGCCTGGACACTGCTTCCGCACCCACATCTGAATCTCCCCAGGCAGGATGGTCAGGAACTGCTCCAGCATGAGGATCTCTAGGATCTGCTCCTTGGTGTGTACCTCTGGCTGCAGCCACTGAAAACAGAGCTTCCGCAGTTGTCTCAGGGTTTCCTGGGGCCCAGACATTGCCTGGTAACGAAACTGCCTGAAGAGCTGACGTGCTGTCTCAGGGTTGGAGGGCTCCCCTCGAGGGACAGCATCTGGCCCAGAGAATAGGAAGTCCTCGGCCTTCGGCAGTGGTGGCAGCAGGACCAGGGCCTGCCCCAGCTCAGTGGGCATCATCTGGCCTGGCAAGTCCTTTCAGGTAGAGTTCTTCTGGGATGAAGCTGTCTCTGGGGAGCACCAGGCCTTCACAGAGCCTCTCACAGGGACAAAAGAGGGAGCGAGATCGTGTGCTCTATAGAGAAAAGGGACACGTCAGAAAGAACAATGAGGAGTCAACCACAGATTTTTCCAAATCAGTGGATACACTCTTTAATTTTGCGAGAATGTAAACTTGAAGCCACAAAGTAAACCACTCATTCTTATCTGACCTGTGACCATCACCCTGACCATTTTATAACATCCCTATTTGGTCCTCAAATGTCCAGCCCGCGTAGGAAAATGAAATGCACAAAATGAAGCATTTTCACTATAGGTCTCCAGGTAAACAGCTCTTCTGGAAACATTTCTATATCTGCATCCTTATGTCAGCACACTAAAAAATAAAGCTGAACAAAAAACATCAGTGCCCTATAAACAAAGGCTAATGTTGAAATGATCAGATGTTTCCATAATAAATACGAGGTTGAACAGAACAAATTAATTCTTCCCAAAAAAGTGCAATGAAATTTCTAAGTGACCTCTTTTGAGTGGGATGTTGAAAACTGGGAATTTATATAAAAAAAAAACCTGTCACACCTGAGATTTTCAACCCTGGCCTTAAAAAAGGTTTAAAATAAATACTACCTATCTTGAAAACATTCCTACAGAATTGATTTGATACATAGTATCAAAATTTAGTTAGTAATTAAGGTGGTAAAAGAAGAAATAGTAAGTGGCAAAGTTAATGCTATATCTAGTTAGCTTTTTTGCAATATAATCTAATACTGGATTGATTGTTGGGTCAATGCTCAAATGCTTTTAAAGGACCTAAAGGTCAACATTCTCTGTAACACTAACCACAACAACCAAAAGATACCCAGTCAGTTGGGAATCTGGCTTAATTAGAGATCAGTATAACACTCTAGCTTTTAATAGTTGCCCTTTCCTTCAGTTATAATAACCAATGTCCTTGCCCTGGCTGGTGTAGCTCAGTGGACTGAGTGCTGGCCTGTGAACCAAAAGGTTGCCAGTTCCATTCTTGGACAGGGCACATGCCTGAGTTGTAGGCCAGGTCCTTGGTTGGGGACATGCTATAAGCGACTGACGATGTTTCTCTCCCTTTCTTTCTCCCTCCTTCCCCCTCTCTCTAAAAGATAAATTTTTTAAAACTTAAAAAAAAAACCCAAACCAATATCTTCATCCCTACCACTTCATCAAACAATTCATCCTATATCACAAAATCATCTAAAAAGCTAAATAAATAGATAAGAATAAATTTCTCCAGGGAACAAAAAAGGAAAAAGTGAAATAAATAAATTGCACATATATTTAGGCAGCAACCAGTTTACCAGTGACATACATTGTATATTATGTGCTCAATAAATACAAGTTTCAGAAATTTAATTCTGGTCATGACAGAGTAACTGGTAGTATACAGACTAGCCCACTCACTGTAAACAACTCCAAAACTGGAGAAAACCTTATAAGGCAACTGTTTTCAAGCACTGGACAAGAGGCAGGCAAGAATGAGTTTCCTGAGAGAAGAAAAGCTCATGAGGTGAATAATATTTCCCATGAACACCCTGGCTATGTGCATGGGGACAATTTCCTGTGGAAAGGAAGCTGGGGCTCTAGCAGAGATCAGCAGTCTCATCTTAAAAAAACAAAAGCAGTAAGGAGGCAGAGGTCAGAGGTTGGAGCCACTGAAGTGGATGAAATCTAAAGAACAGGGCAGCAGAAAGGAGGGAGCTATGGGGGTAGAGGCAGAAGTCTGGGTGGGGTTTCCCCATGAGCCCTTGGCCAAGGGTTAGACTGCTCATTAGCAGAGTGAAACTATGCAAGGTTTAATTAACAGAGAATAGTTGCTACCACATTAAGAGCAAAAGAGAGATACAAAAGACCAACCAGTGATGAGCAACATGGGAGTCTTTGACCACTGAGAGTGGAGAAACCTCTGCCTTCATTAACCTAAAGGCATTGTGGGATACCAGAAAGGCCACATGTTCAAAGTAAAGACCACATCCTAGAGTAAGACCTACTCTAAACCTGCCCTAAAAAGCCTAAAGCCAACCCTCAGCAAGGTCCACAGAGTGAGTCTAGTGGTCTAGTCTGATCTAGTTAGAACTTGGAAAATACCCTGGACTTTCCAAAGATCTGACCTAACAAGGCTTAAAACCAAGGCAATACAAGTCAAAGGTCAGTAAATGAGCTGCGTGCTAGAACAAAAGTCAACACTCTTCAGAGGAAGATAACAGAATCCTTAGCATCAACCATGTGCTATCCAAAATATCTAGGGTGCAATCCAAAATTACTAGACATAAAAAAAAGAGGGAGGCATAGGTAGATACACTTTGCCTCCTTGCACAACCAAATGAAGGACAAGACCATCTTAAAAACAAAAAATAACCAGAACTGCTAGAAAATCAAACTGTATGGAAATCCGACAACCAAGGAGTTAAGGACATTCATCCAGACTGGGAGGAAGGGTGGAGATGGGCAGCTGGGGCAAAGAGGACTCACAGCAAGATGGTGGCTGGCAGAGGAGGCAGTCCCATATTCCCATGCGGATTAAACCGGGAGGACCATGTGGGGAGTGAGACAGAACAAGCAACCCAGGGTTCTGGTGTGGGGAAATAAAGCCTCAGAACCTCTGACTGAAAATACCTATCCAGGTTGAGGTGACAGGAGAAACTCCCAACCTCACAGGAGAGTTCCTTGGAGAGACCCACATGGTCCTAGAACATACACAAAACCACCTACCCAGGAATCAGTCCCAGAAGGGCCCAATTTGCTCGTGGGTAGTGGAGGAAGTGACTGAAAGCTTGTGAAGAGCTGAACAAGCAGCATTGTTCCCTCCCGCACTGCTCCCCCACATACAGCACCACAACGCAGCCACGTGGGTTACCCCGCCCTGGTGAATACCTAAGGCTCTGCCCCTTACTACCTAACAGGCATCCCAAGTTGAAAAATATGGCCCAAATGAAAGAACAGATCAAAGCTCCAGGAAAAATACAACTAGGCGGTGAAGAGATAGCCAACCTATCAGATGCTGAGTTAAAAACACTGATAATCAGGATGCTCACAGAAATGGTTGAGTATGGTCAAAAAACAGAAGAAAAAGTAAAGGCTATGAAAAGTGAAATAAAAGAAAATGTACAGGGAACCAACAGCAAACAGAAGGAAACTGGGACTTAAATCAACAGTTTGGAGCAGAAGAAAGAAACAAATATTCAATCAGAACAGAATGAAAAAACAAGAATTCAAAAAAATGAGGAGAGGCTTAGAAACCTCCAGGACAACTTTAAACATTCCAACATCTGAATCATAGGGGTACCAGAAGGAAAAGAGGATGAGCAAGAAATCAAAAACTTATTTGAAAAGATAATGAATAATATTTCCCCAATATGGCAAAGGAAACAGACTTCCAGGAAGTCCAGGAAGCTGAGGGAGTCCCAAACAAGCTGGACCCAAGGAAGCACATACCAAGGCACATCATCATTACATTACCCAAGATTAAAGATAAGGAGAGAATCTTAAAAGCAGCAAGAGAAAAGGAGACAGTTACCTACAAAGGAGTTCTGGTAAGACCGTCAGCTGATTTCCCAAAAGAAGCCTTATAGGCAAGAAGGAGCTAGAAAGACTTATTCCAGGTCATGAAAGGCAAGAACCTACATCCCAGATTACTCTATCCAGCAAAGCTATCATTTAGAATGGAAGGGCAGATAAGTGCTTCCCAGATAAGGTGAAGTTAAAGGAGTTCATCATCACCAAGCCCTTATTATATAAAATGTTAAAGGGAACTATGTAAGAAAAAGAAGATAAAAAATACAAATAGTAAAATGACAACAACTCACAACTATCAACAACTGAACCTAAAAAAAAAAAATGAACTAAGCAAACAACTAGAACAGGAACAGATTCACAGAAATTGAGATCACATGGAGGACTATCAGTGGGGAGGGAGAGGGGAGAAAATGGGGGGAATAAGAAGCATAAATGATAAGTGCAAAATAGACAGGGGAATGTTAAGAATAGTATGGGAAATAGAAAAGCAAAAGAACTTATATGTATGCCCCATGGACACAAACTAAGGTAGGGGAATGATGGAAGGAGGGGGAGTACAGGGCAGAGGGGAAAAAAGGAGACAAAAAAATGGGACAACTGTAATAGCATAATCAATGAAATATATTTTAAAAATTAAAAAAAGTCAAGGAAAAAAGCAGTCAGGGGAAACCCACCCCAAGATGACCAGAGCACCTAGAGAAAAATCTAATCTTAATGAAAGAAGAGATAAAGACTTTCCACAGAGAAATAAAAGTTACTCAAAAAAGAACCAAATGCTAACCCTAGAAAAAGAACCATCAATCCAGAATTCCACATCCCCCCCAATTTTTTTTAACAACATAAATTAAAAACATTTTTTCAGATAACCACGGTAGGAGAATTTCCCCCCAGTGACTTGTACTACAAGTGACGCTACAGGACATTGCTCTAGTTAAAGGGAAACTCAAATCTACAAAAAGGAAGGAGAATCTCCAGAAACAGTATATATATGATAAATACATAAAATAACATGCTTTTATGTCTTCTCACTTCCTTAAAAGGCAGCTGACTGCTAAAAGCCAAAGTAACAACAATGTAAGTAGAAGATATTACAATAGTACAAAGGAGGGGTAAGTGGAATCAATCTGTTGTTATTACATTTATGAACTGCTAATTGAGAAATAAAAAGTAGAAACTGAGCAGTGGTGGCAGGTGAAAATGGGAAGTGTGAAAGTGTTAAGTGAGAGGCAGAAAATGAGAAATGTGAACTGTGAAGTGTAAAGTGGTACAATATTAAAGTGGACTGACAAGTTAAGGTAAACTTAAGATAACACTTGTAAATTTAAGATATATACTGTTAGCTGTAAAAATATAAATAAGATATAACTAAAAACCAAAAAGGAATACTGAAAATCATTCAATAACCAAAATGCGATAGGAATGGTTGAAGAGAAGAATAAAAACCAGAAAGATCAACCAGAAAAAAGAAAATATGGTAAAATAACATACAACCATGTCAACAATTACATTAAATATAAATGGACTATACACTTGAATTATACAGTAGAGATGGTCAGATTTTAAAAAAGCAAGACCCAACCATATACTGTCTACGAGAGATATTTTACATATAAAGATACAACTTGTAAATAAAATGATGGGAAAAAGACATCCTGTGCAAACAGCAAGCATGTGGAAGCTGGTACGGCTATATTGGTATCTGACCATGAGGCCTCAAGACAAAGAGAAAAAGAGGGACATTTCGTTATGATAAATGGATTAAATCATCTAGAACACAAAAGAACCCTAAATGTGTATGCACTTCATATCAGGTCTAAAGGGATAAATCCTCAATCATACTTGGAGATTTTAACATCCTTTTGTCAGTAATCTATACCACAAGTAAACCACCACCCCCCCAAAAAAAATCTGTAAGGATATAGGAATCTGAACAATACTATCAAACAACTTGATCTTACTGACATTTAGACTCAACAACTACCAAATACGCATTCATTTCAAGTGAATGTATAACATTCACCCAAACAGACAATATACATAATTAAGTGTTGGAATTTTAAAGTATATATTCTCTGGCATCTTTTTTTAAAGATGTTATTCATTTATCTTTAGAGGGGAAGGGAAGAAGAGAGGGAGAGAAATAACAAATCTGTATAGAGGAGTTATACAAATGTAGGGGCATTATTTGTGCTAGACCCTGTATATTACCATATTGAATGATAATGAAAACACAACATATCAAAATTTGTAGAAAACAGCAAAAGCACTGTCTAGAGAGAAATGTACAGCTTTAAATAAATGTTTAAAAACTGAATAAATATCATGTATCCTTCATTAATCTATTTGGTTCTTGAATGTCAAATAACAAATAGCAAGATTTCAGACACAAGAAACTGATCAGTAGATTTATTCAAACTCACTTGGTTCCTGAATTAAGATAGCAGTTTAGATAACATTTAGGAAAAATGACATTTAAGGAAAACTATAGAACTTACAAAATATTTAAGTCTGATTTTAGTAATTATATTCTCACATAATGCTAAAAAGTGCCTCAATTATTCCAAATTAAATTACTTTATAGAGTGTCTGGGTTTATATTGGAATGACTTCATAAGAATCTATTGTAACAACAACAAGAAAAAGGTTATCCCAAATGTAGGGTTGTTATATTTATTAAAGCTGTAACAAATAAGAATGAATTTTTAACCGTACATCTAGGTAAATATATTTACTAGATGTACATATATATAAGGAACCTTTTCTCAGCACCTACTATTGACAAAGACTGTTTAACCAAACCTGGGTCAGCTCCTGAATCCTCTTTTTGACTAGGCTGACCCTGCGCTCTGCCCTTTGGCATTCTAGTCCAGTTTTATCAAGAATCTTGCTGGATCCAGTTTATGGAAAGTCCTCCAGCTTCGCTATCTGATCGATGTCTATATTCCCCCACCCTTGGTAGCTGACCACCCGTGATAAATGACCAAACTCCTTATTCACCCTAGTCTGCCTTCAGCAAATCTGCCCAGTAGGCTTAGCCAGAATCTCCCCTTAACCCATGTTTCCTCCAATAGTTTCACATGCACTGATCCCCGCACTACTCCTTGACTATAAACTTAATGTCTTTATAGTACTCTAGCTGTTACTGCAAAACCCAATTTAGTAGTCCCCCTGAATAAAGTCAGCCTTACCGTCAACAAGCTTCAACAAGCGTCTTGATTAACGTTTTCTTTAACAAGTGTCCTGGGTCAGCTCCGTATTAGGCCCTGTTCACGTCACTTCTAATCCTCACAATTACCCTGCAAGGTAAGTATCAAAGTTTATGGATCAAGGACCTCCGAGGTTCCCAGTGGCAGCCAAATTTAAACCCGGGAAGTTCTAATACCTGTCCTTTGGGGAGGAGAGCTGCCAACGTTTGGTAATTAGTGGGGCGGGTTTGGGGGCTGCCACAAACAGCCCGGGGGAGCTCCCAGGGCCGCTCAAGCCCAAAAGGCTCCGGGCAGCGCTACCCACCGGTAAGTTCTCCACCCTTCGGACCCCAACTCCGACAGCACCCAGGAAAGACTGTGGACATCAGCCCTTCAGGGTTCCCTCTTCCTGACATTCATTTCCAGCCTTTGGGGAGAGACAGGCGGCAGGGGCCCAGTCTCAATCCAGACATGTGGCTGGCGAGTCCAGAAGGAACCAACTGGCTCCAGAACTGAGAGCCGGGTCAGGGTACAGGTATCCCTACAACCCCAGAATCCATTCACAGACCCGCCACCTCTCCGCACGCATTCCCAGGCCAACGGTGGTGTCCACTGACCCTACCGCTGTTCTCGGAGACACAGCCGAGTCCAGCACGGACGCAGGCGGCTCCGGGACTGACCCTAAAAGTCCCCGGTCAGGCCCGCCCAGGATGCGCGTACTCACCTCCGCCCAAAGAACGGAGTCCAGACGCACTTCCGGGAAACAAGCAACTGCGCGCGCTTCTGGCGTTGAGACTGAGGGAGTAGTGGCAGGGCGGGGAGGGACGGGGTGGAGCAAGGGGAGGGGCCTGGACTGAGAAACGGGCTCCTATTGGCCACCCGCGCTGTCTAGCCTCGCGTTGCCCCCTCTACGCTACGCTGCTCTCCCCTGTCCGCAGTGGGCGATTCAGTTACCCATTCAGGAATCTTGCGTTGTTTTGGTCTTCAGCAAACACTCATTTATTAAGGCTCTAGTTTGTTCCAGGCACTGGACCGACCTCTGCGAGGGCCACAAAGATAATTCCCTTGTCTATTACAGATGCTTCGGCCAGTTCCACTCCCAGAGCTGGAAATCTGTGCCATTATCCCCCGTTCTTGACCCAAGTCTCCCACCTTGCTGCCTTTCTTACCTCACTTGGCCTTCAGGAGGCGTTTGGTTTGTCCCGACCTCGCTCCCTCTTGCTTCTCCAACTCTCACCAACGCTGCATTTCCTGGGCATTCTGCTTACACTTCTCCCTTTCGGGGTTGGAGTTCTGTGGTGCGCTAACCTCTTTCCACCTTCGTCTCTCCTCTGTCTGCTTCCATCAGACCCCTCCACCCCTTACACGCACTCATTCTACTGGGATGTCATTCCTGCCTCCTCCCTCCACTCTCCTGCCCTTTCCTGCAGGCTACGATTCCTGCCCCCTCCCCCGGCCACCATACCTCTTAGACACCTCTTCCTTTCTCCAGTCTCTACCTCTCTGCCTCCTTTGCATATTGTTTCTAACCGAGGTAGCAGCCGCATCCTTGCGGTTTCTAAATTTCCGGGCTTGGCCATTTCCAGGCCATCCTGCACTGAGCCACACAGTCATCAGCAGAGGCTGCAGGCTCAAATCAAAGTTATGTATGTGGTATTAGTTTTAGCAAGAGAGGAAACATTAGTGACTTTGATGAGAATAGCTGGAAAAAGAAAAAGTCTAAACGGAGCAAGTTCAATAGAGAATGGGAGGAGAAGAATTGAAGCAACAAATGTAGAGGAGTTATACAAGAAGTTTTGCTGTAAAGGGGAATATCTAAACAAGACAAAGTAGAGGCTATTATAGCATGTTTTTATATTACTTGGAATGATTCAGTAGGGAGGAAAAAGTCGTATTGCAGGGAAGGAAGAGAGCAACTACTGAAGAGTATCCTTGAGCAGAGAATAGGTTGATTTTTTAATAACAAGGCTATTAGGCACACCTACAATCTAGGCTTTATTGGACACCTATAGAAAACATTCTCCTCCCTGGCTGGGTGGCACAACTGGTTGGAGCATCATCCCATACATCAAAAGGTTGAGGGTTCAATACCTGATCAAGGCACATACCTAGGCTGTGGGTCAATCCCTGGTCTTTGGGCATGTATAATGGGCAGCGGATCCATGTCTGTCTGTCTGTCTCTCTCTCTCTCTCTCTCTCTTCCTTCTCTCACTCTCCCTTCTTTTTTTCTCTAAAATTAATAAACATATCCTCAGATGAGGATTAAGAAGAAAGAAAGAACATTTTCACCGATGAAGAAAAACTAAGTAAAAAAACTTAAAGTAAAAAACTAAGAGCCCCACCAAAACAAACCCTCAGAAGGAACAGTCACCAATTTCAAAAAAATTGACAGAACTTGCACCCCGAGAATTGTAGATAATAGAGCAATATAATAAAGATTGCAACATAAGTACTCTGAACTATTCAAATAGGAAAAAGAAAATGTATAAATCATAAAATGAAAGAATAACATTGTTGGGTGGGGGAAGGAGAAAGGATGGAGAGAAGGAAACAATAAAACTGTAGGGTCAAGTGTGTGTGTGTGTGTTTTACAAACTAAAAGATATCCACTTTTTGGAAAGGAAAAGTTTAATCCTCTTGATGGTCAAAAACAGCAAATATCCTTGTTTCCACTGTAGAGATAAAAAGACTGAGATTCAGAAGAGGTAATTACCTAACTCAAAGCCACAGCCACCTTCAATTGTAATTCTGACTTTGAACTCTGCTTTTTCTGAATCCTGTGTTTTCACCTCTCTCTTCAACACCATGCCCCAGGAGAGAATAGGGCAATCAGGAGAAGCTGCAGAAAGAGATCATGTACATTTTAGGGAACTACTGTGGTAGATCTACAATGACAAGACATTGAAATTAACAGACAATGAAGTTAGATTGCATGAGATTGTGGTAGGTCAGTTATTTCACCAAAAGTTCTTGAAGCCTAGGAGTGGATGTTAGAAAAGATAGGTTGAGTTGGGGAAGAGATTCAGATTGACTCAAGGTTAAGGAAACACCAGAATCAGTGGAGGATAGTAAGAAAATGCTGACCACACAGACTGGGTAGGGAACAGAGACAAAAAAAGAAACCAGTCCCAATAATCTCCCTTCTGCCATCAAGTTGTGATTTTTATCCTACTGACTTCATTGGAGCAAACTGTGATGTAACTCATGGAAGAAGAAACTGCATTGTCTTCTGTGGACTATTTTGAGAATAGAGAATTAAACAAAATGCTAACTCTGTTTTTCTGGTTAGAAGTTCTAACACATCACTTGTTTTACAGTGGATGTCCTGAAGGAGATCCTTAAGATGTTCAAAAGGTTCTGGTGGGGCTGGGAAACGATTTGCTACAGTGCCCACAGGTGGCACAAGAGATCACAAAAGAAGGGACCCGGCTCGAAAAATCAGAGTCATAAAGTTTATACCTTTAAACAGATCTGTGGATAAATCTTAATGCTTCAATAATCAAACAACTTTCTTTTTTGAGGACAGAAATTGTCTTTGGACAGCGGGCTTTCAATCATAGGCTTCAGGATTTCAATGACCATCTGACCTCAATGCAGATGTGTGTAGGTATGAGCATTTTTCCAGAGAGGGGCTCCTCAAATGGATCTATGATTTTTTTAAGTTTAAAAGTCATGGACTTCCGCCAAGATGGAGGCATAGGTGGAAACACTGTGCCTTCTCCCACAACCGAGTTTGAACACAACAAAGGTTTGGAGAACTAGGACACACCCAAATACCAGAAAACGGAATTATACGGGAGTCCGACAACCACAAACCGTTCAAGGGGGATGGTAAGAGAGGTGGAGCCAGCAGCGGAGCTGGGTCGGGCAGGACAGATCCCCCAACCTAGACGCACAGGCAGCCCGCAACCAGTCAGGGTGTGGGGCAGAATGACCGCGGTCACACATTCGGGCACAGTGAGACGGACCACACAGGCCCCAGGGGGCGAACCCAGTGGTGGAGGGCTGACGGCGGTGGCACACTCGCGTGCAGTGGAACGAAACGCGTGGGCCTGGTGACGGTGGTGGCTGCGGTGCCGGGGCCGCGGCGGCAGGCGGCAGATGGGAAGCCATTGTCCCTCTTTGACCCTGCACCCACATACAATGTCACAACCCAGCGACTTAGTTGCCCTGTTCTAGTGAACACTTTAGGGCTCTGATCCTGCTATGGGACAGGCACGAACAGCCCAAAAGATGGTGCAAGAAGAACTCAAAGTCCCAGAGCCAATAACTCTAAGTGACCGAGAAATTGCCAGCCTCTCAGAAGCACAATTCAAGACACTATTTATCAGGATGCTCACAGAACTGGTAGATTATGTTGCATTCAAAACCGCGAGAACAAACGTCGGAGACTTTCAGGGGTTCAAAGATGTTGCTTTATTGGCCAAGTTTAACCTGCGCAGGGGCGAACTCTCAGGGTGTCCAAGGACATGGTGCCTGCGAGGGCTGCAAAAGAGAGTCGGGCCAAATGCTTACAGGCTCAGGGTTTTATAGAGGCGCGCAAGCAAGCTGGATACAGAAGCAGATGTGGCGGTTAGCGATTGGCTCAGGGGCACAATAGGGTTACTTATTATTGGTGAGTTAACTCGTGCACTGGCTTGTGCTCCTTTACTTGATTGGTCAGTTGAGCTTGTGCACGGGGCTAAAATTTTTCCCCCTAGTGACTGTCTATCTGCCTGACTGACCGTTGCTCTGGCACACCCTGTTCTTCGGTGTGTCCCGGAGCCTCTTTGCATTAGTTAGCAAAACAACTTTTACTTCCTTATAGCTACTCTCTGGCTAGTTCCCCCTTGCCCTCAACATTCCCCCATTTCCTTGAGAGTAGGTCAAACCCTTGACTCTATTTCATCTGTGGGTAGGATTGTGTAGGGCTGGGAAAGTACCATTAGTTTAACTACTTCTACTCTTTCTTTGATGAAGGCCAATATCTTATTCAATATGATAGGTCCTATAGTATCAAACAGCTTGGAGAAGTCAGCCCTTAAGGTTATAGGTGTTTCCCACCCCAACCCCCAGGTCAAGTTAGAGGCAATTACTGTGCCATCAGCGGTTCTAATCAATACCCATTCTTGGTACCCAAGTCCACAGGTGGGGGCCCAACATAGGAGCCAAATTCCTAGATACTGGAGAAGGTGAGTTTTAAGGGCTTGTCCAGGTCTCTCTGGACTCGCCATTCCCAGGGCTCCTCACTTGGTGCCTGTGCCGGCTTGGCGTGGGAGAGGTGAATCCAATATGGTTTCTCAGCTACCCGGACAGCGGACGGGGTGCTCGACAGTACCTGGTAGGGGCCAGTCCACCTGGGCTCCAAGTTTCCTCTGCGATGGTTGAGTATCCACACCCACTGCCCAGGTTCTGGTTGACCAGGCACCTTGTCTGCCTCCGACTGGGCAACCTGTTGGAGAGCTCGCACCTCACTTCGGATCTTCTGTAGAGCCTGCAGTGGCTTGAGAAAGTTGTGGTTAGAGGCTTCTATTTCCTCTCTGGTCAATCGGGGAACCAGAGGTATAGGTTGCCCAAATAGGAGTTCATAAGGGGCCCAAGTCTTAATATAGGGAGTACATCTTACACGGAAAAGGGCGAAAGGGAGTAGCTCGACCCAATTCTCGCTGGTCTCCTCCTTTAATTTCATTATGGTTTCTTTCAAAGTCTTGTTCATCCTTTCTACTTGACCTGAACTTTGGGGTCTATATATACAATGTAGTTTCCAGGTAATCCCTAATCTTGTGGCTAATTCTTGAGATATCCTGGAAATGAAGGCCGGTCTGTTATCTGAGCCAATGGCTAAAGGGAGGCCATACCTTGGTATAATTTCTCTTAATAATAACTTACAAACTGTAGAGGCTGTTTCCCCTCGTGTGGGGAATGCCTCAACCCACCCTGAGTAGGTATTTACTAAAACTAGTAGATATTTATATCCTGTCTTTCCTGTGGGCATCTCAGTGAAATCTATCTCCCATAACTCTCCTGGGGCTTTTCCTCGATACCTTACTAGGGGAGGTAACTTCTTATTTTGAGCATTTACCTGTGCACATATATTGCATCTGAGTGTAACAGAATGGATAATCTCCTTGATATTGGGTCCTGTATAATATTTCTTGACTAACTGTTCTAACTTATTCTGCCCTAGGTGGGTGTTGGCATGGATGTCCCTTACTATTTCTCTAACTACTCCTTGAGGTAGATAGAGTCTATAGTCTGGGAGCTCTATCCAGCCTCGTTGATTCTTTTTCCCTCCTAGTTTAATTCCTGCCTGTTCTTCTTTAGGGGTGTATTTAGGATCCGGAGGCAGTGTTGGTTGAGGTATTAGCGAGAGGAGGTTCTCAGGCGGGCCAGTGGCTGCTTCTTTGGCAGCACTGTCTGCAAAATGGTTGCCTCGTATCTTGCCCTAATGTTAACTTGCTGGCCTCCTTGACTAATATTGAGGTGGCAGCCAGCGCCCTCAGGCAAGTCGGCCATCCCGAGGCTACAGGGTCAAGTTTCTTGGAGAGGTAGGCGACAGGCCTCTTCCATGGCCCTAGCTCCTGGCTTAGTACTCCTAGAGCTACCCCTCCCTTCTCTGCCACGAACAGTTGGAAGGGTTTAGTCAAATTCGGCAGCGCCAGAGCTGGGGCAGCTCCGAGGGCCTCTTTCAGTGCCTGAAAGGCCTGCCTCCCCTTATCTGTCCATGTAAACTGCTCTTCCTTGCCTCGGGTTAGCTCATGCAGTGGTTTTGCCAGTTCTGCAAACCCTAATATCCACAATCGGCAGTAGCCAACTGCCCCCAGGAACTCCCGTACTTGCCTCTTGGTGGTGGGCTCAGGAATCTGCAAGACTGTCTGGATCCGCTGAATTGTCAGAATCCTCTGTCCCCCCTGTAAGTTATATCCCAAATAACTTACAGTTTGAGTCACGATCTGGGCTTTCTTGGCGGAGATTCGGTATCCCATCCTCTCGAGGTCCCGCAGCAAATCTATGGTGGCTTCTTCGCACTCCCCTCTGGTCCTGGCAGCTATGAGGATATCATCCACATACTGGAGCAGCACAATCGATGGGTGGGAGGAACGGAAAACCTGCAAGTCTTTACTGAGGGCCTTGTTGAAAGTAGTGGGGGAGTTCTTAAAACCTTGTGGGAGCCTGGTCCACGTGAACTGCCCTACTAGTCCGTTTTCTGGGTCATTCCACTCAAAGGCAAATATTTCCTGGCTCTGGGGGGCCAGGGGGATACAGAACAAGGTGTCCTTCAGGTCTAGGACGGAGTAATAAGTGTGCGTGGGAGGCAAAGAGCTTAACAGGGTATATGGATTTGGCACTGTGGGGTGTATAGTCTCTACCCTGGCATTTACTTCGCGCAAGTCCTGTACCGGGAGGTAGTCTTGGGTCCCTGGCTTCTGGACAGGGAGTAATGGGGTATTCCAGGCAGAATGGCATTCCCGGAGGATCCCAGCCTCTAATAGCCGCTGCAGGTGCTGGGCAATCCCTTGTTTGGCTCTTGCAGGAACAGGGTATTGTCTGATTCTGATGGGGCTGGCGGTACTAGCCAGCTGAACTAGCACTGGCGGTTGGTGGGCTGCTAGTCCCGGAGGATTCATCTCCGCCCATACCCTGGGTACTTCTGCAGGTAGTGCCTCTGTTACCCCGACTCCCTCCTCCTTACCTTCTGGCAGGGTTGCAAGTAGGTATTCTTCAGATAAAGGCACGGTTACCTCTAGACAGATCTCCGCTCCCTGGTCCTCCTCCTCTGAGGGGCTCCCCGCTTGTCTGAAGGTGATGGTGGCTTGGAGCTTCTGCAATAAATCTCTTCCAAGTAGCGGATAAGGGCAGTCTGGAATGACTAGGAAGGAGTGGGTGATGGTGCCTTGGCCTAAGTCAGTAATCCTGGCTGTTGTCCAGGGATAGGCCTCCGCTTTACCCATTGCCCCCACTATTTTGGTGGTGGCCTTTTGGATCTGCCCTTGTGGTTTCTTTAAAACTGAAAATGTGGCTCCCATGTCGACCAGGAAGTCTATTGGCTTGCCTTCGACTGTCAAGGTGACCATGGGCTCCTAGGAGCCTACAGGGATGGAGCCCTGGCCCCATCAATCTAGGGTTTGGAGCAGGACTTCTGGGCTCTGGTTCTGGCTGAGGGCTTCTGCTTTTAACTTTGGGCAGTCTCACTTCCAGTGTCCCTTCTCTTTGCAATAGGCACATTGGTTTTTATCCAGCCACTGCCTCTGGCCCTTTTGTTGTCCCCCTTTTCCTTTTGGGGAAGGCTTCTATGCAGCAATTAAAATCTTGGCAACCTCCTTCGCCCTGCCAACCTCCGGATCATCCCTATTGATGTATACCTTTTGGGCAATCTCTAAGAGTTTACTTATATTCTCTCCCTCAAAGCTTTCTAGTTTCTGTAATTTCTTTCTAATGTCTGACGCTGCCTGAGTTACAAATGCGATATTGACAAGTCTTCTATTTTCTTGAGCTTCTGGATCTAGGGAGTGTATACCCTATAAGCCTCCATAAGTCTTTCTAGGAAGGCAGCAGGGGACTCCTCTCGTCCTTGTATGACCTCACTGACTTTGCTGAAGTTGGTGGGCTTCCTAGCTGCCGCTTTTAATCCCCTGAGTAGAGCCCGGTGATATTGGGGGAGCGGGTACCTTCCCCCACTGGAATTGGGGTCCCAATTAGGTGGCTGAGAGGGGAGGATATCTTCTAGCTCCCTCCTCCCCGCTGCTGTGCCGCCCTCCTCTCCCATGACAGCTTTTGCAGCCTCTCTAATAATCCTGTCCCTTTCCTCTGATGTGAAGAAGGTCTGCAGGATTTGCTGACAGTCATCCCACGTGGGCTGGTGGGTTCTAAAAATGGTCTCAAGGAGGGAGATTAACCCTTGAGGCTTTTCCAAAAATGGGGGGTTTTGATGCTTCCAATTATATAAATCACTAGTGGAAAAGGTACATATATTAGCCGGGGAGGAGCGCGTGGTAGCGCATCGGGGGCTGGAGGCGCCTCTCGCAGGGGCAAAATGGCCGGTGCTTCCCGCGGAAACGAACTGGCAGAGGCAGCGTTATCTCCCGCCGATGGCCCGGCACCCCGCCCGAGGGTACGGCGCCTTCCCTGTAGTGTGTCCCTCCGCGGGTATGTGATGGACTTAATACCTTATCCCCTCCCGGGTGGGTGGAATCTGGTTTTTCTGAGAGAGGGTAGGGAGGTGGTGCAGTCACAGGATCAAGTGGGTCTTCTGGCTGCCCTGGAAGCACCGGGTAAAGCCTGGGCTTACCCAGTGGTTTCCTCGGGGCATGACTATTGCCAGATTCTTCCCCCCCTCCTGGCCTGGGCTTTGAAGTGACACATATTGCCCTCCTACCCCTCCTGTTTGTCTGCATGCACCTTCTAATATAACCTGGGCATTCAGTGGCAATGCCCACCCAGACATCTATATACAAATATTGGTCTGGGTGGGGTACCCTATAAACCGTTGCCCGGACAGCAAACAGGGTGGGCAGATCGAAGGTGCCCTCCATGGGCCAGCCAACATTAAAAGTGGGCCACTAGAGCTGGCAAAGGGTCCAGAGGAACTCTGGGTTCGGCGGCGGTCCCCCGTAGCCGCTCGCACGCCTCTGGAAATCAGAAAAATTCTTTAACAAGCAGTCAAGGGGGGGTCCCAGGCACGGATTCTCTCTGGCCCATCTTTATATACTGGATGACCTTCGGGATTTCGAAAATGAGAGCTGAAACCAAAAGAATTAGGAAACCAGTCACCAAAACACACACTCATCTTTCACATCCACGCAAAAGCGAACCGTGGTTCTCAGGCATACGGTCACTCTCAAACTGTCGAGGCGCAGCGCAGCACAAAAATGAAAGCAAGCTCAAAACGAAAACAATACCAAATGTGACCTAGTCACAACTCCCGAGGGCGTCCCCTCCTGTGGGAGCCCCTGGGTGGACTGCCGGCAGCGTCCTACCTACCAGCTCAGGGTCAACTGGTCTAGACCTTCCAAAATCAAATGAGGATCCTCGCGGATACTTACTCAGCCCAGGCTGCCCGTCCGGTCTCCGAACCGAAACCCTGCAAAGGAAATCTCACTGGGACCTCCAAATGTTGCATTCAAAACCGCGAGAACAAACGTCGGAGACTTTCAGGGGTTCAAAGATGTTGCTTTATTGGCCAAGTTTAACCTGCGCAGGGGCGAACTCTCAGGGTGTCCAAGGACACGGTGCCCTCGAGGGCTGCAAAGGAGAGTCACGCCAAATGCTTACAGGCTCAGGGTTTTATAGAGGCACACAAGCAAGCTGGATACAGAAGCAGATGTGGTGGTTAGCAATTGGCTCAGGGGCACAATAGGGTTACTTATTATTGGTGAGTTAACTTGTGCACTGGCTCGTGCTCCTTTACTGATTGGACAGTTGAGCTCGTGCACTGGCTCGTGCTCCTATACTTGATTGGTCAGTTGAGCTCGTGCACAGGGCTAAAATTTTTCCCCCTAGTGATTGTCTATCTGCCTGACTGACCGTTGCTCTGGCACTCCCTGTTCTTCGGTGTGTCCCGGAGCCTCTTTGCATTAGTTAGCAAAACAACTTTTACTTCCTTATAGCTACGCTCTGGCTAGTTTCCCCTTGCCCTCAACAATTATAGTCACAAATTAGAGGAACATAGTCACAAATTAGAGGAACATATGAAGGCTAAACTAATTGAAATGAAGGGAGATACCCAGGAAACCAATAGTGATGGAAAGGAAACTGGGACTCAAATCAATGGAATGGACCAGAAGGAAGAACGAAACATCCAACCAGAAAGGAATGAAGAAATGAGAATTCAAAAAAAATGAGGAGAGGCTTAGGAACCTCCAGGACATCTTTAAATGTTCCAACATCCGAATTATAGGGGTACCAGAAGGGGGAAAGAAACAGCCACGAGTGGAAAATGTATTTGAACAAATAATAAAGGAGAACTTCCCCGGTCTGGCAAAGAAAATAGACTTCCAGGAAATCCAGGAAGCTCAGAGAGTCCCAAAGAAGGTGGACCCAAGAAGGAACACACCAAGGCACATCATAATTACATTAGCCAAGACTAAAATGAAGGAGAGAATCCTAGAAGCATCAAGGGATAAGGGGACAGTCACCTACAAAGGAGTTCCCATCAGACTGTCAGCGGATTTCTCAAAAGAGACCTTACAGGCAAGAAGGGGCTGGAAAGAAGTATTCCAAGTCATGAAATCCAAAGACCTACAGCCAAGATTGCTTTATCCAGCAAAGCTTTCATTTAGAATGGAAGGACAGATAAAGTGCTTCTCAGATAAGGTCAAGTTCAAGAGTTCATCATCACCAAGCCCTTATTATATGGAATGCTAAAGGGACTTATATAATAAAAAGAAGATGAAAATATTAACAGTGAAAGGACAGCAAACACACAGTTATTAACAACCACACCTAAAACAAAAGCAAACCAAGAGGACAGCTAGATCAGGAGTGGAACCATAGAAATGAAGAACACATGGAGGGTTAGAAACAGGGGGGTGGGAGGGGGAGAAGGGGGGAGAAGGCACAGAAAATAGCATAGATGGTAGGTAGAAAATAGATAGAGGGAGGGCAAGAATAGTGGGGGAAATATAGAATCTAAAGAACTTGAGACATGTGGTTATAAACTAAGGGGGGGGAGAATGGTGGGGGAGGGGGTGTGCAGGGTGGAGGGGAATGAAGGGGGGGAACAGAACAACTATAATGGTATAATCAATAAAATATATTTTTAAATAGTTTAAAAGTCATCATATGGGTAGGCAGACTGCTCTAAACCTCTAAATCTATGGATCAGGAGAGATGACAGAGAAATCCAGCTCTATCAGTACTGAATAAATATAGTGGGCTGACTCGTCCCCTCATTTGTTATACGTTGAGCAGATGAGTCACAGTCGCAGGCGATGTGAGGGGAGAAGAGAGGGATTGAGCAGTTGACAGTGAGGTCCCATAATGTTATCTGCTTGCAACATATTGGGACATATGAAAGTCGATAAGTGTTGGATTCAGTAGATGTATAAATTACACTGCCTAGTGTTAACTAAACCAAGCCTAACCAAATGGGCATGTAATTTCAAAGGTTTTCTGCAAAGTAATCTCAGTTTGAAGTTCATGATAGTAATGCAGGCAAAGGTAAAAATCAAGAAAATGGCTGTACCATACTTGCAGTTTGAGCCCTTTTTCAAAAACAGTGGCAAGTAATGACAATGCCAACTGAACCAGATCTAACACAAACTATTCTCAAAAGTTAAGAAGTCTACTAGACTCATAGATGGAGAATGGGATGACAGCTAGTCAGGGTGGGGAGGGAGGTTAGGGGTGGAAGGATTGAGCAAAAAGGAAAAAGGACTCATGGATTGGCATAACAGTGTGGTGATTGCTGAAACTAAATAATAATGGAAAAATACAATAAAGATTTTTTAAAAAGGAAAACATTCTGCCAAATGCTAACAAAAGTCTACTAGAAATATGCATTTATATCTACTGTCATTATGATGAAGATCACCTTAACTATAATTGTGCATATATATATATAGTATAAACACATAGATACTGTATGTAAATATATGTATATATGCTTTTCTATACTATATGTAAATATATATATGTATATGTATATGTATATATTTATACTAGTATATAAGTATACACGAGTATATGCTCATATTGATGTGAGTATATATAAAGAGAATTAAAAATATACAAATTATAAATCCATATAGATTATATGTATACACAGATGATATATATGTATCTATCTCCAGAACACAAAAATAATTTTTCAGCATTGTTTAAGGTCATATGATACCCTAACAGGTATTCTATGAAATTTCATTGTATATAATTAAACATGTTTGGTAGCCTCTTTGGATCCTAATAAAGGAAAATCAATGCATAAAATTGTTCCATAAAAAAGGTTTCAATGCTTTTTAAGTTTCCTGGTTAAAATTCTTTAAAAAATTTTATTGTCAACACTATTACAGATGTTCCCTGCCTCCTTGCTTTTGCCCCCTCCTCCCAACCCCTGTCCTCCCTCCTGCCCATCCTTCACTATATTGTTGCGTGTGTCCATGTGTTCATGGGCTACATATACATGCATATATGTTCTTGGGCTGATTTATTCCAGTCCCCCCACCCACTACACCTCTGAGATCTGTCAGTGGGATCCATGTATCCATGCCTCTGGTTTTATTTAAAATTATTAAAATTCCACATGTCTTTTAATTAGTTTGCAAGAGCTTCTCACTTACATCAGGGACTTAGTAGCCACATTTCATTAAAAAAATACTGCTTAACTAACAGATGGCATTGAAAAATGAGTATGTACCGTCAATGATGTACTTTTTTCATTTGGGGGTATTGCAAATTCTTTTTCACTTATAACACATTAAAACTAAATGTCAAAAATAAATTAAACTTAGAACCAGGACTGAAAAATCTCTGTATAATAGAGTGTTAAACCAAAATTTGCTCAAATAATGAGGAAAATTGAATCTCATTGTTCATTATAGTTTTAGTGGGAGCTTTATTCAATACATATTTAAAAATACTATTTTTCAGTCTTATCTTAGCTTTTCTTGACTTTTATTTTTTGCATACATTTTATAATACATAACCTGTAGGTAAAATAATACATGTATATTATTTATGAATACATACAAATACAAGTAATGGCTATCCAGTCTCCAAATATTTTAACTTCTAAGGAGTGCTTGATTTAAAACATGTAGAGCCCAGTGCTCCAAATCAGTGCCTCTCAAATGTGGCCGCACATCAGACTAATACAGAGGGTATGTTAAGCTCAGATTTCTTGTCTTCTCACCTAATCAGATTCTTGGAGTAAAGCCTAGAAATATAATTTTTAAACATTTTAAGTGATATTTTGGGCAGTGATCTGAGAAGCATTACAATGCACAATTATAAATAATTGTCTATTAAATCAAACTCCAAGAGATAAACATGCCGTCAGTTGCCAAAAGTGACAACACAACACAGGGAGTAACTCAGTTGACTACAACTGGATGCCTTTGGGAGAAGCCAAAACAGAACAAGCTTTCAGTGCTGACTTCTAGTCTCAGCACAGCAATCGCTTCAGTACGATAGCTCCCCAACTCTTTGTGCCACAGTTCTCTTGTCAGCAAACTGAGAGGCACAATAACCACTTACTTCTTAATACTGTTAAGAGAATTAAGTGAGATAATATATGTAAAAGGCCTACAATGGTGTCTGGCATGTAGTAAAGTCTTTCCATTCATTTTAGAATAGGAGATTTGTGGAGAGAATGGCAATAAGAAATATATCTGAGCATAAAAGCTATTTTACCCTATTGTTTTTGCTACAGTGTTTCAACATAATATCTAGATATCTGAAAAGAAAAAACTGAGTTGTAACTATTGGAAAGGTAATGATGTCTCAACTAACTGAATTTAGTTATGTAACATGACACATTTTTCAATAGTGTAATAAATATAATAATTTTTTCAAGATTAAAAGTAAACCCAAATGAAAACTGCTAATGTCATCTCATAGAGATGCCAACCTACCACAAGTGCAGTTTTCTGTGATAGGCCAATCTTTATTTTATTTTATTTCTATGACTTTAGAGTAAGCCTGTGCCTCTGATCTTAATATCTGCCTAAGTAGATACCAAAACTCCAGCTTGATTCTGTCCAGAAGAGGGGTTTGGTCTCTAGCCACAGAGCCTGAAATTCACAGAATGCTGAGATCTCACCTGGCCAAGACTCTCTATTATGCTGATCTCCCATTTGAACCTAATTCATGACAGAAAAAGAGCTCCAGCCTTTAGGTGCTGATCTAGAAAGCTTCTGACTCCACAGGTGATTCTTGATTTCATTCACTGACCAGAGAGCTCCTTTAAAACATGGGGAGTTCTAAGCCCTGGCCTGATAGTTCAGTTGGTTAGAGCATCTAGACACACCAGGGTTGCAGGTTTGATCTCTGGTCAGCGTACAAACAAGAATCAACCAATGCATCCATAAATAAATGGAACAGATCTATGTGTCTCTCTGTCTCTCTGTCCCTCTTCTCTCTCTCTCTCTCTCTAAAATCAAGAAATAAAAAATTTTTTTAAATACCTGGGGAGTTCTATTCAGGTAACAGTCTTAGACTGATTTGGTAGGAGGCCTCATACTCCCCTAAACCTTCTATCACCCCGAATTCTCCCTCTTTGGTCCTCATCAATGCCTCATCTTGACCCCTTTTTTAACTGACCTATACTCTTTGCATGGTCACTTGTTGCCACACATGGGCCTCCTTCACTTTAAGTTACTTAATCCCTTTCTGGGCTGATGACCCTGCCAACTTTCGACAGCAAGACCTTGTCCTTGCTGGCTCTGTGACATTTACCTCACCTTAATGGCCAGGACTGCCAAAAATCCCAGCAGCTCTGAGCAGCGGGAAGTCCCATCTGTCCCTGTGGTCTGATGCTAAGGATGTCTGGCTTCTGCCCATGTTGAGCTTCTGTCTGTGCTGGGATTTTCGTATTGAACTTTCTTCACTCCAGACAGAAGCTTCCAGGACCATGTGGTGACTCCTGAAGGTCTCCCAGATCATTAAGAGAAGCAAGTTTTTTCTTCCCCTGGGGAGATAGCAAGACAAGTGACTCATCTGTCACAGCTAATTAGTATAAAGGGTCTGAACATTGGGAAACAAAGAGAGAAGAGGATTGACATTAACCAGAAACCAGAGTTTTAATTTTTTTCCAGAACATAGTCAATCTATTATGTGATGTTAGGCGAATAGAGAGAAAATAAAGTTAATCAGCAACAGTAGTCTGTTTTTAAAAGCCTTACAAAAAGCCACTGCATGGAGATTCAAGTTGCCCATGGAGATGTGCAGAAGAAACAGCAAGTGCCAAAGACACAACACATAAGCTCCATCTTGGATGAAATTGGTTACCAAGAATTAAGAATAGAATGCATTAATTAAATCCTGCAGAATTTCACCAAAGATCCCTTCTTCGCTCTGATGCTATAAGCAGACACCCCAAATCAGGAGTTGGAAACTGGTAGCGTGTATTTTGTTTGGTAAGTGCAGCTTTAGAAGTTCTTACTTTGAATGGGAACACTGTTTAGGTGCATGCAATATTCTCTGACCCTCTTTTAAATCAGGTTTCTTTACATATTTACAGTACTTTACTAGCTGGCCTCTGAAGGCATTTGAACAGGATTGCTCAGTAATATTCTCTAGAAGGCAAAGGAACTGAGAGGTTAATGATGGAATCTGACTTTTGGAGCCCATTAGAGCTGACCAAGGGCTTTGCTGGGCAGAAGGCCTGTGGGGTTCAGGTGAAGAGGCAAGGCTGACTATGGCAGACTGGGCAGAGCACTGATCTTGTCATCACCCTTGTCCCACAGTGCACTCACAGATTGCTTATCGATCTGTGGCCTCCACTAGGCACTGGGCATTGACACATTTCAATCCTCACAATCCCCATTATTTTGGGAAACTCTCAAGAAAGAAATACTGAGGAATTGGCCAATGTCAATAGCCTAGGTGTATGGTAACTGTATTTCTAGAATGAAAATTCATATCTCACCATCCAATATTGAGAACATAGCATTTGAAATTGTAGCTCCCATGGAAAATTCATAACATAGGAGCACTAGAGCTGTACAGATCTTAGCCACTTCCCACTATGGATGGGGGACATGTTTTCAGGATTACATTCGCTTGTAAATGGAGATTCAGACTTCTTCCCCAGTGAATGATCTTGGATTTCCTCTACATACCTGAAAAAACATATTGGGTTGGCCAAAAAAAGTCTCTTTGTTTTTTTCTGTAAAATACAAGACACATTTTTCATTTTCACCAATAACTATTGATTTGGATATTTTGAGTATATCAGCCATCTCTTGCATGGTATAACATTGATCATTCTCAATTAATGTCTCGATTTGACCACTGTCAACTTCAACTGGGTCTACCCGACTGTGGAGCATTGTCCAGGGAAGTCTCTAGCACAAAACTTCACAAACCACTTTTGACATGTTCAAAATTAGAGTGAAAGCTCTATAGTAGCACCTATTGAGAATAGGATAGGATAGACGGAGAGAAATGGGAGGACAACTTAACAGGACTCTCTATTCTCAGGTTTAAGGAGAACCAATAAAGATTTTTAAATAAAGAAGTTTTATCAATGAATTTTACTGTATCAGTTTAGTAATGAATGTTTGCTGATTAATTCTTATAGGATTTATCATCTATGTTCTTATAATTCTTTGTTATTCAAGTAGAATCTTAGCAGAAGATGGAAACTTGCTACATTTATTTTTTGGTTTAATAAAAAAATCTGTTTTTGCAAAACAAACTTTTCAAAAATAATTTAATTTTGAGTCACTTTTAAATAAAATTTTAAAAAAATATAAGTATATGGTAATAAATATTTTGTCATTGTATAAGAATGCTCATTGCAAAACAAAAGGACAGCCATTATTTTTGATTTAGCTACATACTCACCTTTTTCATTAGGCATTACATTCACAACACTCACAATTCATAAACTACCAAAGAGCATATGACGAATGGACTTTCTCCCAATCCTGTTGCCCAGTCACCCAGTTTTGCTCCCTTGGGACAATCAATACTTTCAGGTTTGGGGGCTATTCTTCCAAATATATTTTAAACAAGCATGTGTATATTAAATACCATCTTTTGCCATGTATAATGCACACCCACATTTTGAACCCAAACTTTCAGGAAAAAATCTTTTATTTTAATTTTTAAATTCAATTATTTATTTATTTATATTTAGATGTTTGGGGTTTTTTTTGTATTATACAGGATTATCAGTATTTATTTTTAACATATCATAGTATGAGAAATTTTATGTAATAAATAATTACAAAACACAGGAACAGATACAAGGTACAAGAAATTTTTATGTACCAGTTATATGATATTTACACATCACAGAAGGCCAAGAACTCTTCACCATGGTCAATATCAAAGGTATCATCTTCTCCAACTTCTACATGACCAATGTCTCCTGGAGAGTCACTTTCCTCATCCTAGTAAATTTCATCATTCTTAGTTCTACCCATAGCACTGCTGATGCTACATGTTTTAAACAATTTCACAACCACTTCCTCCATGACACCGTTCCATGATCTTAGGATCCAATCACACACCTGGGGAATGATGCTTTCTTGATTCTGCCTGTAGATGTTAAATCATTACCAGCTGTTGAGAACCACCTTGGCTGGTTTCAGAAGCTGTAACCCCCATGGCTAAGGCTAAGTGAGAAACTGGGACCCTAAGCCACTAAAGAACAAAGCTTATCTCCCTGGCAGGGGTGCTGTCTCTGCCCCCTTTAATTCACCCTTCTTGTTCCCAGGCAGATGGCTGGTTAGCCAAACACAGGTAAGATTCCTCAAGGAGAGATGACCTAAGACAAACAAAGGGGCCCTCGTGGAAGAAGTTGGGGGGCTATAGAAAAAGGGGGTGATAGACCTTCACCCCTTGGCTTTGACATAGCCTGAGTCCTCATTCTGTCCTCAAGAAGTCTCCCACTTTCTTGGCTGCCTTACTACCCCTGCCTGGCTTAAGCCTGAAACAAGGCCTTAAGCCTGAAATAATGCTGGAGGTGAGTGTGGCTCTGTGCTGGAAAGGGCAGGTTTCTGGGGCAATCAGGCCTAAGAATGAATGCATAAAATCCTAGGAAACCTACTTTGCTAATACCCTCAATTTAAATGATAAGGGTCCAAGAACAGAATGAGTTTGTTTCCCCAAAGTTTTATGGCCCTTTAGCTATTTGACCCTGACTCAAAATAAGCCCTCATAGTTCTTTGAATGTTATCTATTGTTTGAGCATGAGCTTTACATATATGCCCTGTATTCTTATGCAAATTAAACCCAATAAAAGCCCATTGAGGAACAGGCTCCTGGCCATTCTCCTTGGAAAGATGGGCCACCTTTCCTCCCTAAGCAGATCCTGTCTTGGTAGACTTATTCTCATCTGTGGCAGCTGCGGGGGTGGGGGTGGGGGGGGCCCTGTGGGTGGAGGCCCTCCACAACCAGCTGACTACATCCACCATGTCTGCTCTTTCTTCATTCCGGCCTTGAAGGACTTTTATACTGATGCATCAAGAGGTTGCAGTTGGCTGGTTTACCTACCAGGTATCACAACAAGTTGGGGTTTCAAGTCTGCTGTGATTGCTTTTGCATTTTTTTATAATATGGGCTTTGAAGAGATCAAGCACAGGCAAAGCTGGTTTTTTAAGTACCTAATACAACCCATGTATAATGTGCATCCTTGTTTTTCCCTCAAAAATTTGGGCAAAAAGTACACATTATACACAGCAAAATATGGATACATTTTCCCTCTTTCATACAAATAGGAGTATACTAACCATGGTGTTCTTCATCTGGCTTTTTCTTTTTTACCTAAAAATATATGTCGGCAATCATTCCATATCACTACCTAAAGAGTTCCCTCATTTTCACAGCTGCGTAGTAGTGCTCCCTCGGTACTTATGTAATCATTCTCCTACTAAAGGACATTTAGGTTGATTTGCTATTTTGCTGTAAAAATGCTATCAACAATAACCTATACACATATCATTTTGCAAACATGCAAGAGTATCTGTAGAAATAAACTGTTAGAAGTATAATTCTGGATTAAAGGGCATATACATTTGTAATTTTGATAGCCATAGCTAAGTTATCCTTCACCGAGTTGTACAAATATGCATTCCCACTAGTAATGTATAAGAATGCCAGTTTCCACCCTGGCCAGTATGGCTTAGTTGGTTAGAGCATTTTCCCTTCACCAAAAAGTTGCAGATTTGATTCCTGGTCAGGGAATATACTTAGATTGTGGGTTTCATCTATGGGTCTGGGCATGTATGGGAGGCAACCAACAGATGTTTCTCTCTCACATCCAAGTTTCTCTTTCTCCTTTCCTCTCTAAAAGCAATGAAAAAAATGTCCTCAGTGATTAAAAAACAAAAACAAAACCAAACAAACAAAATAGAATGCCAGTTCCTCACACTCATCAACGTATTGTGTTATTAAAATTTACTTGTTAGATTGTTGAAAAATGCTATTTCAATGTGGTTTAAGTTGCATTTCTTTCAAATGAGGCTGAATGACTTTGCATTTTAAAATTGACATTTTTTTTCCGCAATCTGTCTCTTTGATATCCTTGGCCCATTTTCCTATTAGGGTATTAGTCTTTTTCTTCTTGATTTGTAGAAAATCTTTATTAGTGAAATTATCTCTTTATCTGTGTTTAGTTGAAACATATTTCCAGCAAGTTGCACGTCTTCCAATTTTGCTTATTGTGTGTGTGTGTTTAGCTAAGAGGAACTTTGTAAAAACACTTTTCTTTATCAACTTTGTGTCATCCTTAGAAAGAATGAGTTCATCTTATATTTTACTACTTTTTCTTTTACACTAAAATAAATCTTTGATTCATTTGGAACTTATTCTAATTTAAAATTCAAGGTATGGATTCAAATTTACTTTTTTTCAAATTTATAATTCTCAGCTTGAAATCCTACTTTTAGTTATACTATATTCTTAGTAGTATGTGATTCTATTGCTGGTGGTCCTCCTAATTAGTCCTTCCTAATTAGACCAGTTCTATGAAGTTAATTATTGTAGATTTAATACATGGCAGAGCTAGATTTCTTTGCTTTTGTTCTTTTTAAGTTGTTTGGTGGGGACTATTTTGGTTTATTTTTTATATGAACTTTATAATCATCTTATCCAACTTTATTGAGGCTATGAATATGAAATTTATTTATTTTATTTTATTTTTTAAAAATATTTTATTTATTTTCAGAGAGAGGGAAAGGAAAAGAAAGAGGGAGAGAAACATCAATGTGTGGTTGCCCCTCATGTATCCCCCACTGGGAACTGGCCTGCAACCCAGGCATGTGCCCTGACTAGGAATTGAACCACGACCGTGTGGTTCGCAGGCCCACGCTCAATCCACTGAGCCATGCCAGCCAGGGCTGAAATTTATTTTTATAAAGTGTGACCAACACACAGAAAAAAGAATTGTGTTATACAAAAAGTAAAAAGTAACTTCATTTAGGCTTTATAATAATTATAAAGTGTTTAAATTCATTCTCTAAATTAAAGAAGTGGATTGATAAAATTCTACTCAATAAATGTAATAAATTAATAAAATATACTTCAAATCCATATTAAGGAGAATTTGGATCAGTGGTTTTTAGTGAGGGGTAATCTTGCTCCCAAGAGACATTTGGTGATGTCTGAAGACACCTCTGACAGTCAGCATTTGGGGCAGGGGTGTTGTTTCTTCTGGAATATACTGGGTAGAAGCCAGAGATGCTGTTACACATCCTATAACGCACAGGACTTGTGATGCACCCCACGACAAGCACCAAAGACAGAATGGCAATAGGCAGAGACTAAGAAACCACAAGTTAGAGACAGAAGCAGAAAGATAGGGTTTCTTTTTAAAAAAAAAAAATAAAGAAAGGAGAAGATGAATATGATCTACAAAAAAGTAGAGGTAAACAAAGGCAATAGGAACTGGTAAAATTCTAGTTCTTTATGAAACTTTACTTATTTATTTATAACAAAATTTGATGTAGTATCATGTGAAAGCCATACAACTCTGAATTGCTATTAGAATGTGCATACATTCTGAGAGCTACCAGGGGCAGTCTGGCAGTTTCTGTCTAGTAACTGACACAGAATCAGGGAGAGAATGACTTCGAATGAAAGAGCTGAGTTTAGTTAAAGAAGATTTTTATTTGAATTAATGGGAGCTTGTATCTGAGATAATTAATATGTTAGAAAGGTCAGCAGAAAAATAGATAATCAAATATTTTTATACTTGTCAATTTGTAAGAAAAATATATATCATTATTGATTATTTTAATACATATTACTATAATTTTGAATGACATGTAGAGTAATTGATTTATAAACCATTTATATTTACATATATATCACTCATTTTTTCTACTGAATGTTGGTATTCATTTATTGGTTATTGTGCTGTTTAGATATCAAAATAAATAAAAGTTTATGTGACAAATTTATGTATTATAAACAAATAAACAAAAATATGACGTGCTCCTATGGTATAATGGGTGATAGTCTTCAGAGCTATATTTAGAGTCAACAAAGCACTCAGCATCTGACTAATATAAGCAAAGTTACATTTTTGTTAAGGTTCACCTTGTCTCTTTGTAAAACCAAATTCAAATTATTTTTTGTCCTTGAAGCATCTCTCCTGCTCACTAACATTTTTTTTGCTGTATCATATAATTTTATTATCAATTCTGATGTTGAGTGATCATTTAAAAAAATATTTTATTTATTTTTAGAGAGAGGGAGGGAAAGAGAAAGAGAAGGAAACATTGATCAGTTGGTTGCCTCTCACATGCCCCCAGCTGGGAACATGGCCTGTAACACACCCATGTGCCCTGATTGGGAAACTGGCCATTTTTGGCTTGCAGGCCAGTGCTCAATTCACCGAGCCACAGCAGCCAGGGCAGTAATTCATTTTTTTCAACATCAAAAAGTAGATAATTTTCTATGTGTTCAGCAATAATTCTTCAATTAATCTATGTAGTTGATAAAGTGCCTCATCAATAACTAATAGAGTTTAGTTGTAATTTCTGATCATTGGAGTAATGCAGCAATTCTGTGTCTACCTCTTGGAAAAGGGCACCACTTTCTTGAACTCTGACTGGTAGAACTGGGTGCAGTCTGATTGT
Organism: Sturnira hondurensis; assembly: GCF_014824575.4. Lineage (NCBI taxonomy): Eukaryota > Metazoa > Chordata > Mammalia > Chiroptera > Phyllostomidae > Sturnira > Sturnira hondurensis. The sequence goes on along the minus strand of NW_028092466.1, from coordinate 1,088,166 downwards.
ACCAAAAGTAGATGACCTATGGTCATAAGAATTTGTGTTGTGGGATCTCCTCTTGAAATGAGCACGTTTCATTTTTAGTTTATAAAATATACCATAGCTACCAATGTCCAGTTCAGTGGATACTGTAGATGAAATGCTTCAAAATCCATTGCTACCCACTAGAGTGACTATAATAAAAAAGATAGATAACAGGAAGTGTTGACTAAGATGAGAAGTAACTGGAATACTCATACACTGCTGGTGGGAATGCAAAATGAATAGTGCAGCCACTTTGGAAAAGAGTCTGAGAGTTCCTCAAGTGGTTAAACATAAAGTTACCGTGTGACCCAACAATTCCACTACTAGCTGTCTAAACAGAAGATTAGAAAACATTTGTCCATATAACCTCTGTACAAAAATCTTCATAGCAGCACTATTCATAATAGCCAAAAGGTAGAAACAACCAAAGACGTCCATCAGTGGGTATAAAAAAGAAAAGAGGTGTATTCATACAATGGATTATTCTCCAGCCATGAAAGTGTACGAAGTGCTGATACATGCTATGACTATGGATGAGCCTTAAAATATTATGCTCAGTGAAAGAAATCATAAAGAAAAGGCAACATGTTGTATGCTTTAATTTATTTGAAATGCCTAGAATAGGCAAATATAGGAAGACAGCAGATTAGTGGTTGCCTAAAGCTGGGGGTGTGAGAAGTTGGGGGCCAATCAAAAGAGACTGCAAAAGGTACAGCCCTGGCCGGTGTAGCTCAGTGGATTGAGCTCTGGCCTGCCAACCACATGATCACGGTTCGATTCCCACTCAGGGCACATGCCTGGGTTGCAGGCCAGTTCCCAGCAGGGACTCATGAGAGGCAACCATACATTGCTATTTCCTTCTCTCCTTCCCTTCCCCTCTGAAGATAAATAAATAAAATCTTTAAAAAAAGGTATGGACTTTCTTTTGGGGTCATGAAATATCCTTAATTTCATTATCATGATGGTTGTACAACTCTATGAATAGACTAAAACTTGGTGAATTGTACACTTCTTTATATGGTATATAAATTATAGCTAAATAAAGCTATTCCTCAAAAAACCCCTCCATGAAACAAAAAGTTATTAAAATTCAAACCAGATACTGTTACTTAATCTCAAAAACAAACACCCAAAATACAATGTCCTCCCTTAAGTGATTATTAAATTTTTCGGTCTTGAGTTAGTCAAAGGTGCTCATGTGGTCTCAGGTTAGTCCACAGTGATATGTGTCCTCACATATGAGAACCCTACATGGCTATAGCCTAGGCCATGCCTTTCTTTTGGATAAGTTTCAATATGTTCTGATTTTTATAAGAAAACTACCCAATTAGACAAATTAGTTAGGCAAATCTATGGAGACAGATAGCCGGCTAGTATTTGCCTAAAGCAGGGGGTGTGGGAGGTTGTCTAAATTTGTACTTACTCATTAGAAGTATATTATTTGGTTTGTAATTTTTGCTCTAGGGGGGCAATTTACTTTAGCAATATGTTTAATTTTTGTGTGATTTAAAATTTTTATTGTTTTTTACCTTCCCCAAATGTTTTATTACGAAAAATTTCAAACATACCATTGAAAAACTTGTAGTTAACATCAATCTAACCCCATACCTAGATTTTCTCATTACCATTTAATTTCCATTATTCTTGTATTAGCACATACCTATTCATCTATCTATCCCACTAGGCTTTCATTCATCCATCTTGTTTTTGACACATTTCAAAGTAAATTGCAGATAGCAGTACATGTCCTTTTGAATTTATAGAATTTGGTATAGAATTTATACCATTAGCTAGAGTTCAATTTTTGTTTATTGTTTTTTCTTTTGATGTATAACTTACATACATTGAAGTGGACAAATCCTGAGCTTATATTTGCTTCACTTTGACAAGGGCATATATTTGTGTGACCTAAACCTCTATTAAAGTGTAGAGCATGGCCGTTACCTTTGAAGATCCGTCCTGCTCTTCCCAGTCAATTGTGCTACACTTCCTCTGCTCCCAAAGACATGCCCAATGTTTTATTTTTTTCCATTTTAGTTTCTTTTTTTAAATAGTGAGGATAGATAAACAATGGAAAATATGAAGACAGGCTATAAGCATAGTTCTAACAGGTGAGAATTGTATCTTTATAGTATATATTTGTATCTGGTGATGCCATAGCTAATACTACCAATATTACCTTTCACTTAGTCATAGTGACTTAGAGTGAAGTGTTTCTATTTTTTCTCCTGTAAGTAATATTGTGATGAATAATTTACCTAGAAATCCTTATACCCATGCATGATTGTTGACAATCAAATGTAATGTCTTCTTTTATCTTAACCAGACAGAATTTTGGTTCTTTTGATGGCATAAACCAGCCAAAGCTTCTTACATGCCCTTTATTTTCAATTAAATGCAATGTTCAACCAATATCCAGAAACTGCACAGCTGGCAGCCCTCTGCCTGAAGAGGCAAAATCAGTCATTGGATGACCTGGTCTGGAGCCTTCAGTGATTTGGGGATGGACAGAAGATTGGTTTTGCTCAAAGCCCACTGCTGAGCAAATATCTGGTGATTGTTCCAGGTAAATTGAGGTGTATGGCCCTTCTTACTACCTTCTCAGAAGCTGAAATTGGGGTCCTAAGGTAAAATCCAGCTGTAACTTACTTTCAATTTATTTGGGATATGAAGCGAAAAATGACCTCTTAATCTAACCACTGAGACATATGTATAAAAAAAAAACAAGCTTTGCACAGTGGCAGTATCGTGGCCAGTGAGGTTTATCCGAGGCACGATTTTTGCTAGTTGAAAAAAGAACCAGCAAGCTAGATTTCTAAACGGGGGGAGATATAGACGTTACTCTTCTCCACAGGCTCGGTCAGGACAGGCCACTGATCCTGCCACACATTGTTCATATCAATGGTCATATCTGTTATTCCCATCCTCCACTGGGAAGGAAAGTCACTATGTGGCAGAGCCAAGGATTTAAGCCCATTGCGGATTTTCTTAAGGATCTATTATAAATGTGAATTTGCTGGTTATTGATATGTATTGCCTAATTGCCTTTCCTCTCCCCATAGATTATGCCAATTACTATTACCATTATTAAAAAGGCTATACATTTGGTACGGGATTAAAGTGTCAGAAAATTGCTCACATAGAGCTATTTGGCATCTGGTCATACGCAACTAGAGCCTGATGATGACAGGATACTGCACTTGGTTCATTTGCCAGCAACCTAAGGGACTGTTGATACTTGTTCTTATTATACCAAAGTGGCCAACCCAATGGAAATGCAAGGTATGTGTACCCCCCTTTTTCTGCATCAATTTTTCCCAATATTTAGCAAGTTTTTTATGTTTTGAAAGAGGAATTTCATTTGATTATAGATAATAACTTCTACAGGAGCTAAAATGTAACACCCAAAGAAAAGGAAGCCATCTACCATCTACACCTTAACAGAGGAGAATGGTAGGGAGCCACAGTTCCTCCCCTCTTTAAAAAATCCCCACCTGAGGATACTAGAGAGAGAGGGAAGGACAGCAGGAGAAACATCAATGTGAGAGAGAAACATGAATCAGTTGCCTCCCATAGCGGCTTGTACCAGGGAGTGAATCTGCAATCTTTTGATATATGGGACAATGCTCCAACCAACTGAACCACCTGGCCAGGGCTCCTGCTTTTCCTTTGTCACTTGTTATAGCTCTCCTATCAGCACTAGGCAGGAGATGTAGGTGGAATATTTAGTCTGCACCCTGGGCTGACAGCCTGGATGGTAAACTTCCCTTTCTGGTTCTGTCTGATCACATTTCCCTTCCATGGAGCTCACATTTAGGATTCCCTAGGACCAACAAAAATAAGGCGTGCTGTTGATTCCTTAGATGGGGATGTGGCCACGTTTATAACGACCTGGACTTGGAGTTATTGCTCTGTCAGTCTAACTCTGTGCGGACTGTGGCAGGCCAGAATGTAAAAGGCCCTCTGCTTCAGTACACCTACCTGCTCTCACCTTCAATTTGTCTTTATTCCTCTCGCAGTTTACTTTCCCTAAGCCCTCTCTTTAGCACCTGAGCAATCAAGTATCAACTTGATGGCTAAGGCTGGGTTTAGAGCAAGAAGGCTGGGCTGTTGATTGAGGACACATTTTCAACATGCTATGAAGTCTCAGCACAAGATAAGGTCTGGGTGGGAGGAGGTTGGACAACGAAGTCCTGGTATATATGTATATTATCTGGGGATATTATTAAAATGTAGATTCTGATTCAGTAGTGTTTGGATGCAGTAGTTTTGGGAGCCCCCAGGGCAGTGTAGGGGGTTGGGGTGTTAGGTAGGGCCTAACAGGCACTTCGGACGGAGACAGAGGTAGTAAGCCAACTCCCCTCGGGAAGGACCGCGTCACCGGTTCGACAAGAAGCCAGACACCTGGAATCCCTTTCACCTTTACCATTCTGTTTCTGGGTTGGAGACCCAACAAGTGGGTTCTTAAATTTCTGGGCAAGGTATGTACCTTTCTGTTGTCCCAAATGCACACACACTTCTAATTCTGCAAACCGCTTTGTGCCCCGTAGCACGGGTGCCGAACTTCTGCCTGCCTGACTGCCTTTGGGTCCGAAGTCGCAACCTGGGCTGTTTCAGGCTCAGCTTTTGGCGCTGCCCCATCAGGCTCCGGCGGGGGCGTGCCTGGGGCGGGGCCAGGGCCGGCGGAGGCCGCGCCCCTCGGCCGTACGAGAGGCTGAGCTTGCTGCATTGCAGCCGCCGCGGCGCCGCTCGGCTCCTCACTCCCAACAATGGCGGCTTCGAGCCCGAGCGGCGGCGGCGGCTCCGGGGGTGGCAGCGGCAGCGGCACCCCGGGCCCCGTAGGGTCCCCGGCGCCGGGCCACCCGGCCGTCAGCAGCATGCAGGGTAAGGAACGCGGCAGCGCCGAGACCCCGGCTCCCTGGCGCGGCTGTCGGCGTCGTCGCGGCCTGTCCCCGCCGCCGCGTACGCCCCCGGACCCGGCTGAGGAAGCCACCGGAGCCGCCCGCTGCCGCCGCGCTCTTTCCCTCGCGGTTTTGTGCCCCGTGCCGGCCGCCTAGGGCTCGGCCTGGATCCAGGCTCGGGCCCGCTCAGGCTCCGATCGCGGCCTCCGCCCGCGTTCGGCCCCAAGGCCCTGCCGGACTCCCCCGCGGGTGCGCGGGGCCCACCTGGCCCGGCCCATCCCCGCGGCGCCCCCGGAGGGGCCGTGGCTCACCTGGCGCGCGCCCCGCCCGCGTTTCCGGGAACGCGCGGGCTAGGCTACAGCGGGCGGGCGGCGGCGGCACCGCTGCCGCCGCCGCCGCCGCCGCCGCCGCCGCCCGGCCTGGCTCCGCGTCCCTCGTCTGCTCAGGTAGGCGGCGCCGGCGGCGTCCGGGCCCGGCGCCCCTCGGCCCCGCACCCGTGCTGGGTTCTGCCGCCCCCGCAGTGGGCCCCCTCAGGGCCATCTGGGGTCCCTTCGGGGCACAGCTGCAGCCAGACCGCTGAGTTGACCTAGGCTGCGCGGTCCTGTTGGACCCTGCGTTCCCAAACTTCGGGGTTTCTGTGAGCTGGGAGGAGAGGGGTTTGCCGAGGCCTGAGCCACCTGGAAGGTAGTTAGACAGCCATTGGCCTGGGAGAAGCCATCTGTTCCGGGCAAGGATTTCTGTGTTAGCGTAGCAGGCAGAAATAACAACAACAACAACAACGAGTGGATTCGGTTTAAATGGAGAGATACAGGAAGTAGAAAGGCGCGGGTCAAGGTGGCTCTGTGTAGTGTCTGGACATCTCCGGCAGCTCTCCCAATTAATGGCTTTTACCCCTGGACCTGCTTATTAGCCCTGTGTGGCTCTTGACCGGGGGTCCGGTGAAAAGACCAGGCCCCAGACCATTAGGGACCATTTCCTAAGTTAACTGGGAATTTCGAGTAGCAATGCTGTTTTTAAAAGGCAATCTCAGAAATCTCTTGACAACTTTAGCCAACTGCTTAGTTAAATTATTAGCAGAATTAGTTGGAGTACCCTTGGTAGTGTGACCAGTGTTCTTTGATTAAAATCTTCCTAAAGGCCCCCATAATCTGTCATAACTGTGTGTCTAGTTAGGTTCAGCATTTATTATTTCGTGTTTATGAGACTGTGTGTGATTTACTGAAGCAGAGACAGTATTATATGCATTTTTATAATCCTGTCACCCTCCCCATAATTTAATGTGCATAAAGAACAGTGATATATAAAGAGGATGATGTCAGAGCTCAGAGGACACTTTCTCTGCAGGCCCTCAGATAATTAATTCAAATTGAATTAGTTATTGGAAGCTGCTGTGTTCCAAGTTTGGTATACAGTCGAAGAACAAATTTGGGTTTTCTGATCTTACAGCTTTACAGTCTAGGTAGTGGTGGTGGGGAAATGAAACAGCAAAATAACAATTTAGGATTGTATTGCTTATGCCAAATGGGTGACATAAAATAATGTAAGTTTTTTTTAAGGGGGAGGGGGTGAGGAAATTCGTAGTTTGAAAAAGCTGTATAAATTTATTTTTTCAGAAAAAAATTATTGAACATTTGCTCAGTGCCAGCTATGGTACTCTAGTACTGATTGGGTTTACAGAAAAGAGTGAATACAATTACTGCTGGAGAAAAGTTTTAGGAAGATAACAAGCTAGCTTTTGTGATAGATGATAATAGGGGAGTGGGCAAACTGCTTTGATAAGATGGTCAAGGAGGACCCATCTGGGGAGATGACTCTCTTATGGTAAAGAAGAGAGTTCTAAGCAGAAGAAACAGTGTGGTGTGAAGGTTCCAAAATGGGAAAGAGTTTGGAATGTTCTAGGAATGCAAAGAAAGTCATTGAGGTTAGGAATTATTCTTTTGCTCTCCATTCTCCTCCACCACTCCTGTGTTTGTATGCCTGCTAAGCAAAACTTTCTATTAAGCTGAATTTAAAAGAGAGAAGGAGGACATCAAACTTTTCTCTGAATTACTAATGATTTTTTAAATCAATACTGTGCATAGCTTTGATTGATTCAGGAACATGTTAGTTATATCTGTTCTTTAACCTCTTTTGATTACTCAGAATGAAGAGAAGTGCTTGAAATTCTCAAGATGTTGTCTATCTAGCTGAACTGAGTTCAGGTTATAAAGCATGAGCTTAAGGAGTAATTTAGGATCTCTCTTTTTTTGCTCATTTTATAATATTAGAACCTAGTCTCCAGTGCTTTATCTACCAAAGGCCTTTGGCTTTAGATAAAACTTCACAGAGATGGTCCTTGTATTGCCACCCCCTTCATACAATCTGCTGCTTCTTGCCACCCAACACTGCCTTTCTGGGAGTTTTTAATGACCATGCTGTTTTGAATAGGACATAATGGGAGACGTTTCATATAACAGATACTGGAAGTACTTCTGGGTGATCAGCACTGTGTGGGGCACTGGATAACCCTGCACACCTTTTTAATATTTCCCAGTTTGGACCACTCTTTTGACGCTTGTGGCTCAGAAGTGATCCAGGTTGGGAAATAATGTTTTCCTAATATTATGCTTAACAGTCAGAGCTCTGGAGGCCTGGATTTGAATCCCCTCATCAGGACTGAAGATTTTTGTGACGTGGGCAAGATATTTAACCTCTGCAAGCCTCAGTTTCTCAATTGGAAAATAGAAATAATGCTGTTCCATGGGCGGGTACTTTGAGAATGCATGTGAAGCATGGGTCTGGCATGTAATCAGAATGCTATTATACATGTTAGCCATCATCATTGGTAATAACAGTTCTGTTATTTATTAATGGTCTCCTTAATAGTCTCTTTCATTATTAGTTGAGTCTCTAACCCCTCATAATCCACTCAGTTCATTTATCTTCCTTATTAATGGGCCCTATCCTTCTCTCTAACCTGTTGATTTCCATTTTTTATTATCTACCTGGATTCAGTTTACTATTCTGCCATGTAGAAGCTCTGTGACCTTGGGGAAATTACCCACCTTTTCTGAACTCTTGAGTATTTCATCTGTTAAAATAGGGATAGCACTTACCTTATAGGGCTGTTTGTGAGAATCACATTATTAGATGAATGTGTGTGAAAGTGCTTTGAAAAATATGAAATATCAGTATACAAGAATGGTTACTACAGGTGGTTACCTGCTTTAGTTACTGGTCACTTAAAATGTAATAGATTTAAAAGATCTCATAAACACAAGAAGTTAAATTTATTATAGAAGACAAAGCAGGGAAAAATAAAACCCTTAAATTTTATGCAGGTAGCTAAGAAATGTCAGCTTTTTTAAAACTTAAAAGAATGGTCAGAATCTATAATTGATTCTGAAAAACTTGGAGGCATTTGTAAAGTATGCTATAAGAAATATAGTATATGTTGTAGGTGCCTCTGAGTCTCTTAAATATGCTAACATTAAGTTATTCTTTTTAGGTTTCAAATATAGATGTATAACAGAAAACTTATGGACTTACCTATTTACCTTCAGCTGAACATTTTATAAATATCAATTTAAGTAAAAACAGGATAGTGTGATTCTACAAACAGAGCTTTCAAGTGTAGTGAAGTTTATCCATTGAGAAAAAGTGAAGATTTAAAATCAATATACTTTTTTCTCCCAAAAATATTGGAGAAAAATAATACATATACAACATTTATGAGACACCTAATATGTAGTTATATTGGACTATTTATTCACCAAGAACCATAAGAGGGTGCCTTTATGTTAATTTTGAAGAACTGAATTGTGTGGACATTGTACATACATAATTCTAAATCCTAGAATTGCCTGCCTTTCCCTGTTTGTTGCATGCTATTTCTTTTACCATTTATTTGACATAACCTGATGCAAATCCAGCTGAGAAAAAATATTCCCCTCTGAAAGCATATATTGCATTACTCTGTGTTCCACTAAACATGAGAGCAACCCTAGGGTTAAAATTTAAAAAGCAGAAAAATACATCACTTTCAGGATACTTCTTTTGTCACATTTTTCTTTAATGCATCTTATCACAGTGAATGTGTGCTGAAACTGATTGAAGGTATAATATTAGTTAACCCTGTATTTTTTGAGTCATGTCTTCTTTTTCTGTGTTCTCATTTTTTCATTCTATTTATTTCACCTCTTTTGAGAAACTGGATAGATTTGGTCCAATAGCATGTTCCTTATTTTTCAGGGTCTGAGTATCATAACCAACTCCATCATGTATAATTCAGGTCAGTTTCCTTTGCAGTCTCCATCTCTAGAGGATAGAGATGGCCCAGGTGACAGAGCCTGAGAAACTTGAATTTAGACTTAAAAAGGGAAACTAATAGTGAACAGCTCTTTTTCTCTATCCTTACCTAATTTGATGCTTATATGTATCCTTTAAAGGTAGTTAAGCATATTCCCCTTACATAGATCTGGGAACTGACATTTAAATTAAGTAATTTGCCCTAGTACAGGTGTGTTTTAATTCACCTGTATTTAATATACCTGGTAACCTTTGCTTTTCTTAGTACTCTACTACACAGGCTCACAGAGTTCTCTGAGCTCTCTCTTTTAGTCATTTCAGCCATTGAGGGCTGAGCGAAGAATCTCTGCCAGAAGTGATGCAGATTCAGGAATAGAAGGGAGAGATTATTTTAGGTTTCAGTTAAAGAGTGGAAACTCTAAGCATCCAGCCACATTTGGGTTAATTTTGGAGTCTTAGTGCTTCCTGATGCTCTTGTATGTTTCTAAATAGAGTTCTAAACTGGCTGGATGTTTTACACTGGTATTGTGTATTTGGAGGCATTTTGATTAGGAATTTACAAGTAAGTAGGAAACTTGAATTAGGCCTCGAGGCCCAAGAGGCCAGTGTAGATATGCAAGGTAATAGATCTCTTTGTACACTGTGCCTTATTTATAATAGGGACACATGTAGCATAAGAGTTAATAACATATGTTGCCATCCTGGATACGTCTGCCATCTAGGCAAATTACTCTCCCTGCCAGTAGGCATGGGTTAGCTTCTATCCCTTTCCTCCCAACTCCAGAAAGTCTTCATGTGTCTCTTTATACTCTCAGCTTGGTTGGGAATTAATGGATACTCATAGAAAGGATTCAAGGACAAGGAGTGGTAAGATTGGCCTAACTTGTGGCTACACAGTGAAAGGGAGCATTGGCCAGTAGTTAAACACAGCTCAAGATGGACCTTTTGAAAAAATAACAGTCGCATCATACACAGCTTGATTCTTGAAGCTCAACACATCATTCTTCACCACAGGGAAAGACACAGCAGCTTTTTCAAGCTGCATTTCATCTTACCAACAATCACTCAAATAAAAATTTAAAACGGGCAAACAAGATAAATGTTGCCAAATATAGCTCTGACATGTATTTGATGTGCTCGTGTCTGTTCATTGCCTGGCTTTGCTAAAATGTAAGAGACATGAAGGGGTTCCCCTGATGTATTTGCCAGTATCCCTGATCTGGGTTAGTTTCCAGTGGGGGGACAGGGGGTGGGGTATCCTTTTTGGGAGTTGTTAAAGTCCTCGGCACCAGGCAGTGTCTAGGCAGGACTGTAGCAGAAATGTGGAGGTTTGGTGGAGATTCCCCTACCCTCTGGAGTTCTTCCCTTTTAACTGTCTTAAGATGGCTGAAGAGATTGAAGGGAGAGGGAGGGACTGGTTTTGCATAGGTTAAGCTGGTCTGGTAGGGAAGGTGCCACAATCACTGCTCACCTGGGGGAGAGACCAGGTCTAATAATGACTGAAAATATTCGCCTACTTTATTCCAGGCTCTGTGTTGGACATTTTAGACAGATTGCCTTATTTAATAATCACAAGAGACTTTTGTATATTATTATTCTATCGTACAGATGAGAAAATTGAGGCTTATAGGAGTTAGAGTCTCTCCATGGGTGTACTAGGCTTAATTGAAAAGATTTGAGATGATAATAGAGCATTAAAGTTATATAACCAGAAAAAATAAGAGTCATTGGCCACAGGGAGGGAAAAGAACTGGCATATTTGATTAGTATTTACCAAATCATGGATGGTTCTGGATGATGCAGACAACCTGGAATTACTAAATTAAGGTGGCTCCCTTTAAAGCTTGGGAAAGGTGAAGTAAGGACAGCTAAAGAAATAGCAGCAGGAAATCTTGTGGGGCCTACTCTGAGTACAATGGAAACAGACATTTTGAGCAAGCTTAGATGAATTCTTAGGTGTTAGAGCTATAATGATGTACTATGAGTAATTTTGCAGTTTAAGACACTAACACTTTGGGGTTAAAGCTTTAAAATGACAAACAACTAGACTCCTTGTGCTTGTGTCAGAGGAAGACTTAGTGATTCGGCCTATGGCACAGGTGGCAAACACAAGGCCCACAGGCCAAATCTGGCCTCCACCTTGTTATATCCGTCTGGCACCTTGTTTCTACCTGGTGGCAGGGCTTAGAGCTCTCACTTAACTGTTAAGGAATAGTTACATTTATACAGCCCTAAAAATTACACCTGGGTGACAATGAGTTCGACACCCCTGGTGTAGAAAGATGTAGCTAAATTAGCGTATCTGATTTAATTGATAAGATTGAATGGAATTCTAAATGAAAGGTTATCATTATGTTATGAATCTGTTTACTTGGTTACTTCCTTCATAATTAGATAAAAAGAGCAAGTCTGTAGTTATGCTTTGTGAATTTCACCCCCTTTGTTTTGAGCTACTTGCATTGATTCTATACTGGCAGAACTTGGAGTTTTGAGAATTTTAAAGTACTTAAAAGTGTGGGTTTATCTTCTGAATGTTAGAGCAGTAATTGGTGACATTCTAACATTCTAGGTTACCGACACCTTTACAATTTGTTTCTATTTATTATGTTTTGTCCTGTAACTTATTTTTATACAAATATATGTACAGATCCAACTCATTCTTTTTCAAATTTATTTTTCTTGTTCCTTTACCCATTCATGTTCATATTTTGTTCATCTTTTCTCTCACCTTTTATTTTTGCTACTTAGTAGCAACTGTTGCCTGTATTTAGAGCTAAAAAGAGAAGAGTAACTATTGCCTTAAAATTGTTTCAGTGTTGCATCACCTTCCTCTCTAGCTGTGATACAGGTGAACTTTCCCTTCCTTCCTCTAGTGGGAGCGTGTGGGAGCCTGGTTTTGGACCCCTGGCTCAGGCTCTTCTGCCTCTGCCCCACTGCTGCTTCCAATGAGCCAGTTCCCTTTCCTCCTGACTTATGCGCAGCTCACTTTGCTTGGCAGGAGGCTAGTTGGCTTTTGATTGCTTCGGTTTCTGAGACCCATGGATCTTTGATTTTTTTTTCTTCTTGAAGTCTTCATGCTGCTGGTCTGGTGGGGCATGTATTGAGTTTCAGTGGAAGTGTCTCCCTGCCTTCAGGTGTGCCCCCAGTACCTCTGTCCCATGAAGTTTTGCCATTTGTGTCATTAGGTAGTAAACAGTGGGTTACTTTTGTGTACCAAAGTAACCTTCATGTCACAGTAGTTACATTAAGATTTTCAAGTTTTCTACAAAAAGGTGATATCCTTATCTACTTAAATCCCAAGTATTTTGATAACTAGATGGGAGAGACTGCTTAATCATATTCTTTCTTTAGTCCTGGTTTTTCATACAAGTTTTGATGGAATTTGTATAAATACAAGCTTGAATGATACTTATTCTAAATGTACTTTCTCCATTTTGTTTCCCAAAGTAGTAGTAAGCACAGGCATAAGTAGACTTCTAAGAATACCAGCTGTTTACCCAATGAACTAAGGGGGTGAAAGAAGATTTTGAGAAGGCTATTGTTTTTAACGGCTTATATTACTGGGTGTATTTTATTAAAAATTATATCTGTGTACACTGTATGCATAAGGGACAACCAGATTCAACTGGATTTGGAAAATGTATGCATGTTTCTAAGGAGAATTCACAGTTTTTCTTATAACTAAAGTCCTGCTCTGTCTTATCATTCCTAGAGACATGGTGTGTATGTGTGTGTGTGTGTGTGTGTGTCCGTCCCCTACTCTAGAAGAATTTCAGCACCTCTCAGTAGTTTATTGTCTTATCATTTAGAGGTAGCTGACTGGAAAATGTTTAGGTTCACAATTTATGAACTACTAAAGCTTTTGAATCCTAGTTAGTAATTAATCATGATTAGTTCTAAGTAATTTGAGTTAATAAAACAGCTTGTAATATTCTGAATTTGTAGGTTGAAAGAATTGACAAATCTATCTCAAAAATTATTCTTAGCTTCCAAGGACTAATAACTATTTTGTTTTGTTTTTAATTGAATAGAGTATGAAGAATAAAGGTAAAGACAATGTAACTTATAATGTAAACTGGATTTCATTTCTATAATAAAGTACATCTACATTGGAAAAAGCTGAATTATTAAAGAAATGTGTTATATCTGTGATGGTGGGGGCTATGTGATTTGAACTGTTTTTAAATTTGTTTTATTCAAATTGTTATATAAAAATGCAACATCATGTTCTAATTTTGGTTTGTTTGATTTACAGTAAATGAACTGGAATTATCTCTTTTACTTTAGGCTTTCAGATAAACTTCTGTGAAAAGGCACAAAGTAAGCTACACATTTTATGATACTATGCTATTTTTTTTCATATCCATCTTGGTATTGGGAATGTGTCTACTATTGTTTTAACTAACCAACCATGGCAATTTTACATTAAAAGAGCTTCCATTTTTCATTCTTTTTCCAAATGCAAAAAAACTGTTGTTATATTCTCATTTTTGTTTGAAATTGAAATAGAAGAAAGACATATGCATTCTAATGTGTATGTATTTGGAAAGATTTATACATATATGTTTGGATGTATATAGGCATAGAAAGAAAAGTAGCTTTAGGAAGATTTGTACGGGTGTACAAAGGTATATATAGGTGTTCATGTGTAGATAAGAGTATGTACACACATAGGTAGACATGCCTAACTAAGTTGAAAGTTGAGATAAGTTCACTGTTAAGATTTTGGTACAAAAAGTATATAACCGTATCAGAGGTCTCATGCTTTAAAGTTAATTTACTTAAGCCATACATTTGATGCATTTTAATTACTTTCTTCTTTAAAATAAAGCCTGCTTTCTTCTTCCTGTCTCCCACCCCCCCCATTAGAAGCCAGTGTATTATATTCAAACACTAGTCTTCATAAAATACAGAATACATTTTTTATTAAAAAGCAAAACTTATAAAGCTAAAAGAAAAGCATTTTAAGCTTAAATATCACTGTATAAAATGCAGTTTTTAAGAAATCCCAACTCAAGGAGGCTATTCTACAATTAACGTAAAAGGATCCTAAAATATAATGTAACTAGTTTCATCATCTGCTTATCTATAGAGTGGGGAAGAACGATGACCACTTTTCTATATATATTAGTCTTCTCTCCTCAGCCTTATTGAAATATAATTGACATAACATTGTGTAAGCGTAGTGTGTACAACATGATGATTTGACATACGTATACATTGTGAAATGATAACAATAATAGAGTTAGTTAACAATTCCATAACCTAATTATTTTTTTGTGAACATTTAAGATTTATTCTTTTAGCAACTTTTAAGTATATAATACAATATTATTAACTGTAGTTAGCATGCTGTACATATGTGTCATTCTTAAGAACGTTAGTTTGAAGGAAACAAAGTTTAACCTGGAGAAAACATTTCTGTTTCTAAATTTTCTGATGAAGTCAAATACTTGATTTCTGTTGGTTGAACACTGTGCTTCCTTTGAAATGTAGTTAGCAATGATTTATTTCTTGAGTGGTTCACCCACAATGTAAATATATGATGAATAATAGAGTGGGGTACCTACCTCCTGAGTTAATTTTTTTAAACGATTTTATTTATTTATCTTCAGAGGGGAAGGGAAGGAGAGAAGGAGAGAAATATCAGTGTATGGTTGCCTCTCATGAGTCCCCTGCTGGGAACTGGCCTGCAACCCAGGCATGTGCCCTGACTGGGAATTGAACCGCGATCTTGTGGTTCGCAGGCCCGAGCTCAATCCACTGAGCTACACCAGCCAGGGCTCTGAGTTAATTTTTTTAATTGCTCCATTATTGTCATCCTTCTCTTAAATTAAAAATAGTGTGTAATTCCCTCCCCATAATGAACATATATATGATCTATATGTAATGAAGTTACATATAGATTTTATGCTATCTTTTAATTTTAATGTATTTTCTATGAAAATTTTTAGCATTCATTTACCTTTTAATATAAAATATTTCTGTTTAGTATTTAATTTTAATTTTTATATACTGACATGAAATTAAAGAAAAATGCCAGTTTTTAAAATTTAGAACTGCATACACAGTGTTGCCTTTTTTGTCTTAGTTCTGTTGTGGACATAAAATAAGAGAAATGTATTGATTTTTGTTAAATTTAAAATGTGTATGCAATGTCTATAAATAGCTTTGTAGGTAGATTAAAAATGCTATTAGATTGTTTAAATGGCCCTGTTCCTTTCCCATTGTTATTGAAATAACAGGTTTGCAGTGTTGCCTCCTTCAGTACACATAGAATCTAACACAGGAGCATATATAGTCCCACTTTGATGCTTGGTTTGGGTTGCCTTCACTACCTCATTGTACTGTGACTGCTTTCTCACATCTCCCTTTTTATTTCCTCCTCTCCTCTTTATTTTCCACCTTTTGGGATTCAACACAGTTTTATACATTCATTCACAAAGCACGTATTTGACACATAGGTACCGTAAAGTGAGGAAGATTATGGCTACGGAAATTAATAGAATTGGTCCCTGCCCTTAGTGTGTGCCTACTGCAGTGGGCGAGAGTTTACACTTTGTTGGTTGTTAAGTGTTCGAGTACTGATGCTATTGATTGATGAGTAGCTGAACCCAGGGTGAGGTGGTGCAGGTGCAGATGTGTGCTGGGCACCTTTGCTCCTTTTGTTCTCTTATGAGAGAGAAGAAGCATGAGCGGTGCTCTAGATCTCATGATAGCTTCTTTCCTGACTGGAGACCATGGCTCAGCGATCCAGCAATGGGCCTGCCCTGCTGTGGACTTAAGTAGAGGTGTCTGTGCTGGCTGGGGCTTCAGTGGAAGACTTTAGAAGAGGGAGTGCACATGCGGGAAGGGTTGGAGCTGGTATGTTGGTAGGGATGGCTGGGTCTAAGTTGACAGCATTTCTTTTTGCATTCTTGGTACCGTATTTTAGAATAAGTTTTCAGTTGCTTACATATATTAAACATTTTTCTCCAAAACTGGTCTGGTGATTGACAAGTCTTAAAAGTTAAAACTGCTATTTTATAATGTTTGCAGACAGTCTGTCTTCTAGTTTGCTCTGGAATATAGGTATGAACTTTATGTTAAAAGTTTTCACTCAGTTCTTTAAAAATAAAGGGCTTGGAATTACTGAAGCAGTGTGTTCTCATCTATTAGAACACACTCTAGTGTCACAATGTTCAATTTTATTCTAAGGTTTTTCAAAATTATCAGAAAAACTTATAGTATTTAATTCATTAAAAATAATTACACAGAGTGGGCCAAAGTAGGTTTTGGCCTACTCTTGGTTTATAGTTGTATGTGAAATAGTTTTTTCTTGTATTGTTTATTAATTATTGTACTATTTTCCATATGAACAACCATAAACCTACTTTTGCCCCACATTGCATATCATACAGTAGTTGTAGGAGGGGATGGGGCAAAAGAGAGTGAAATTAGATATTGGTGAAGGTCCAGTACCTTTGATACTGCTGCTTCAAAGGCTCAATTCTCCATCACAAATCAAAAAGACTTATTGTAAGATAATTCTGATGACTAATGGAAGCTCTGAAGGATTAATTTTTTCCCACTGTTTGACTTTCACATAGTTTTTGTTTTTCATATTGCTATGTCACTATTCCAGTCAGTTTATTATAATTGCTTGTTGTAAGTTAGTGGAGTTTTATTGGAGATGTGTGTGTTAGGTACTTACACACACAAGCTAATAGTGTGAGATTACATATTTAATTTTGCAATCACAATTTTATAGAAATTCAGTAAATATCCACTTTTCACCTCATTTTTTAATCAATTTTAATTTGTACACTTATTCGCTTTTTGATTTTTAAAATATATATGTTTAAGATGATATGTATTTAAGATAACTAATGAATAAAGTTATTATTTAAAAAGGGGTTGTATTTTTTTTAACACTGTTGGATCATTGAATTTTTCTGAAATCTGAATGTAAGACAACTTAAGGGAAAAACATTCTTTACAATGTAGAGCAACATTTAGAAGGTTGATTAATTTATCATTTGAAAATAATAATTTTGTACTTGTAAAGGTGTTTCTATGAGTTATGACCAAGTTTGAATTACTGTGTCCTAGTGACTTTAATGAGCTAACTTGTAAACACCATTCTTTATGATATGATTTACTTTGCTTTATAAAACTAGTTTTTTGAAGGGGGTAGTAGATTTGCCTAGAAACAAAGTTTTTGAGAAATTCTTTTATAAATGTCAAATTTACTTTAATGTATCAGTATTCTGATTTTTTGTTTAGATGGGAATTACTGCCCATTAAGGATTTGAGGGCATAGGAATTTTCCTGAGAAAATAACAGAACCCTGTGCTAATCTAAGTGAGACTAGTTAGCAGTTGGACAAATAGTCTGTAATAGTTTAGTTTTTACACAAGGGATCTTTAGCCCCCTTTTCCCTTCTGTTCTGCAATATATTTTTAGCCCTTGGCTGTAGAGTTCTTGAGTGCTACAGACAAGTTTGGATAGTGTTGAATTTTTCTGTAGCTTTGCCTTTTACACTTTTGGTAGCTTTTAGTGGCCTTTTAAAAGTTGTTTTACTTGGGAATGTTTGCACAGCAATAAGATCTTTATTTAGAAAATTACGTGCTCTAGAGGTGGCTGCTATTTTGGCAGTGCTAATAGAAATTAGATAGTGATTGCTTTGGGAGAAAAAATGGAGGTATTCTAATGACAGGTTCTCATTTCATTGTGAAATTACTCTTTTAAGGTAAGTATCCCTAATTGTTTTTAAATAGGTAATAATTAAAAGGAAACAATAAAGAGTAGGATGGGTGTTTCTTGAATCTTTCTAGAAATTTGAGTATGTAATTAATATGTTTACTGACCTGATAAGAGATGTCTGAAAAGAAGATGTTTTGCTTAAGAGTTTTTGACTTTCTTGGAGGTGGCTTATAAAAAGCCAGGGGAAGGGAGGAGTGGAGGAGAGGGACAAGCCATTCTGCATTTAAAATGAAGAGCTTAGAAAACTCAGCTGATTCAAATTTCCATTTCCCATTTTATGTAGCAAAAATCTACACCCAATGACTAATATTTTATTATTTAAAATTTTTAAAAGTGATCTAAGTTTTTCAGCAATCCTAAGAAACAGAATGACCACATTTGCTACTGTTGGAGTTCAGCAAGGTTTATTTAAATTTATATAGATCCTGAAGTAAATTAAAATGAGACTTTTGTGGGATTTGCCATAAGCTCAACTAGCATCCAGTGTATTTTCATCACTATCTTTGTGGGCCATGGTAAACTGCCAATGGAAAGTCCATCTGCTTGGAAACAGCTTTTATATTAATCAAAACCCAAGAATGGTAGTATGGTATAGGCGAGTCAAGATTTATGTAGTCCCATTATACATTATACCATGCCAAGGGGAATGTTGCTTAATTATCTTTTATCTTGGAAGTGGTGGAAACATTAATTTCTCCTGAAAAATGAGTCTTGATGATAGAAGAAGGAAGGTTTCATTTGAATAACTATTGTACCTTCAAAACCATTTGAGAAAGCTTAATGTGTGATATTTTTGAGCAAGAGAGTGATTAGTGATTCACGCACATTGCAGAAAATTTCCATTCAGCTACCAGTTAAACTTAATTCTTAACAATGAAGTGATATTTGACAAAACTTTTGTGGTCGAACAGATATAGAACAGAAATAATATAGAAAGTTTCCAGAGTTTCCTAATTAAATCCCAAGTTAATGAGAGTGGTTTTTATTTTAGCTTATAAATTTAGGGTGATAGTTTTCAAACAAGGTGTTGGTAAATAGTTGAATTATCACTACATGATTTTATGAGTGCTTTCAATCCAGACACAAGTGTCTAGATGAAAAGATGTGTACTAGACATGTTGGTGTTCATCTTCTCATTAGGGAGAATGAAGTGAACATTCATCAGAAATGAATGTCAAGTGTATTCAAGCACATTTACTCCCTTTTAGAGAACCTCTTATGTTAAATAAATGGAGGTACAAATGTGACAATTAACAACTGTATATGTCCCATTCATGGTAAGAGGCACCGGTTCTTTAAAGATGAATTAAATCCAGAGCCTGTTCTAAAGCAGCTTATGTTTGAGAGCTCGAACATGAGACAGACTATGTAGTGGTAATAATAATAGGTAACTTCTTTACTGTGTCAGATTTTGTTCTAAATAAATCCTCTTCTAACTTCTTTAATTCTTACAACAACCTTATGAAGTAGGTAAAATAATTATTTAAATGAGAAAACTGAAGCATAGAAAGATTAAGTAAATTTTCCAGCCCTGGCTGGTGTAGCTCAGTGGATTGAGCTCAGGCTGCGAACCAAAGGGTTGCCGGTTTGATTCCCAGTCAGGGCACATACCTGGGTTGCAGGCCAGGTTCCTAGTGGGGGCCATGTGAGGGGCAACCACATACTGACATTTCTCTCCATCTCTTTCTCCCTCTCTTCCCCTCTCTCTAAAAAAATAAATAAAATCTTTAAAAATTTTTTTCTCCCAAAGTCATATAGTTAATGAGTGATAGAACTGTGTGACCTTGGTCTGATCACAGATTACATGCTATGAAACATAGTGTTTCATTGATTCTTGAAAGAAAGCACTGGGTACTCATAGGAATGGTTTTTGAGGGGTGTTCACTTGCAAAATGGTCATAAGATGTAGACTTACCATTTATATCATTTCTGATTTTCCTGCAGCCAGAGTTTCACAATGCTATCTGAGAAGCCTGCCAGAATATTAAGTGGAAAGATTTCTTCTTGTGGTACTGAAGCTAAGGGACATAGTAGATCTATCACTAGGGAAAAATGTTTAATAAAAAAACCCTGAATTGATCTGGCAGAATAAGTAAATAAACATTATTTAGACAGATGTGGAAAATCCTCAAATGGCTTGTGTGTCTGGAAAACAGCTGATCAAGATCAAGTAGGTCAGGAGACTTGGTAGTCAGTGAACAAAGCGGCATAGCCGGGCATTGCATGAGGGCAACTCACGCACTGAGTTGTATATAGACTCTCTTAACAATGAGTTGATGTCTCCCCTACTTTCTTTTACTTAGGGGTAGAAGAGAGAACATTATTTATTTTTTTAAAACTTTTAATTATAGTAGTTTTCAAACACACAAAAAGAATAGTATAAGGAACTGCCATGTGCCCATTACATAGCAGCAATAACAACATGTGGCCAGTCTTCATTTGTTCCTCCTCCCGGCACCTGTCTCCTGAAATATCTTAAAGCTAATTCTGAGTGTCATTAATTTCATCCACATATCTGTCAGTCATATGTCTGCTAAGTGACAAAGACTCTTAAACACATAACAAACACATAATAATGCCCATTATTACACCATTAAATACACAAAACAATATCAGATAGTCACTCACTGTTCAGATTTCCTCAAATGCCTTACAGATGCCATGTTTAGTTGATTTGTTCAAGTTGAGATCTCAACACATTGCACTTGGTTGATACATCTCTCAAAGTATCTCTTAAGTTTCTTTAGATCTAAGAGTAGTTTCCTCTTTTCTCCGTTCTTCTTGCCATTTATCCACTGAAAATATTGGGTCCTGTATTTTGTAACATTTTACACATTTTGGATGCGGTTGATTGATTATCCAGCTTCCTTATGTGATCTTTTTAGTAATTTGTGTTTTACATGTTCCTCTTTGCATTTCCTGTGAATTGGTAGCTGGATATAGAAGCTTGATCACATATGATTCCGTTTTTTGGCAGGAACACTTCACAAGTAGAGCCGTGCATTTCTCGTTGCGTCACATCAGGAAGCATGTGATTTCTGGTTGTAGGTCTTGTTAGGTGCTGTCAGTGGAGACTGCAGGGCCCTATCAGCCTTCCCCAGGTGGTCTGGCCACCGTCAGTGGTTTTTGTCTAAGTTAATTCTTTGAATAGGAGCTGGTTAACTTTCGTTTCCAAGCACTTGTGGGCTCTGTAACTAGTAGCTGTAGTCTGTCTCCACCCCACTCCCACAAAAAAAAAAAGAAAGAAAAAATTTTGTTGTTTTGGGGGCATACAATTGAATGAAAATTATAGAGTTAAGCATTGACCACCTCTGACTAAACTGTACCACTACTGAAGTATGTGAAATTTTATGTACATATGGACACCACACACAAAACCATTTATTATGATTTTTCTGTACTTTGAGAGAATTGAAACTTGACATTTATTTTTCATACTCTGGAATATGAGTTGACCTACTTTAAATTAATCAGGGTTCTTTTTAACTTTAAAAAAATCTCTTAATTTCTGAAGATAATAAAAACATGTCAAATAATAATTCTTTACTTTTTTTTATGAAGTTGTGGAATCAGTGGGTATGTGAGACCAGTTCTGCTAAGGTAAGATCAACCTAAACTGGAGTGCAGCTCTGTATATAATTTATATTCAATGTTCAGAGTGCTCAGGGCCTTCGGGGCATTGCCTCCTCAGTACTTAGGGTATAGAATTAGTCATTGAAAGACCCTCTGGGAGAATAGAGTAAGAGTTCTCATTCAGAATATTAAATAACCTGGTAAAATACTTGTGTTCCAGTTAGCAGTGATTTCTTCAGTGACTGGTAAATT
Source organism: Sturnira hondurensis (assembly GCF_014824575.4). Lineage (NCBI taxonomy): Eukaryota > Metazoa > Chordata > Mammalia > Chiroptera > Phyllostomidae > Sturnira > Sturnira hondurensis. Next base: position 1,066,390 of record NW_028092466.1, on the reverse strand, counting down.
CTTGTCCACAGGTTTAATTATTCACCCTTCAGTAGTAACAATTTCTTAACCAACTGTCCTTTTTCACTATTCCTATTCAGTCATTCATCTTGTAACTAAATTGTCAAAATTTCTCATGATATTCTAAAACTGACTTGATCTTGCACAAATGTAAGTAACAAATCAGAGAAATTTCAGTCACGATACTCTCCTGTACTTATATATTCAGGAAGTAGATAGGATACAACAGCCTCTCTTTGAGTGCAATTTACTCTTGATTGATACTACTTTATTCTAACCTTTTAAAAACCTAAATGTATAGTCCTGGCCGGGTGTCTCAGTTGGAGTGTCATCCTGTGTACCAAAAGGTTGTGTGTTCTATTCCCAGTTGGGCTGTATACAGGAGGCAACCTATTGATGTTTCATTCTCACACTGATGTTTCTCTCTCTCTCCTCCCTCCCTCTACACCCCTTCTCACTCCCCCCTCCCCTTTCTCCCTCCCTCTTCCCACCGCCCTTTCCTCTCTCTAAAATCAATAAAAGCATATCCTTAGATGAGGATAAAAAACCCACCTCAATTTATAGAACGCATTTGTGGGTAACAAATAGTACTTAATTGTGTTCACTAAGAAATAAAAGTGTTATTCACATCTTCATGATTTTCATTTTTATTTTTTTAAATATTTTATTCATTTATCTTTAGAGGGGAAGGGAAGGAGAGAAGAAGAGAAACATCAATGTATGTTTCTTCTTGTGCATCCCCTGCTGGGAACTGGTCCCTGCCGGGAACTGGCCCCTGCCGGGAACTGGCCTGCAACCCAGGAATGTGCCCTGACTGGGAATCGAACCGTGATCGTCTAGTTCGCAGGCCCGCCATCAATCCACTGAGCTACACCAGCCAGGGCCATGATTTTTAAATTGGGGTATTATTCAATGGAGTCCAAAGAAGCTATTCAGATGCTGGTGAGAGGAGTATAATAGTGCTTTGTGTAGAAGATGCTTATTCATTTTCTACCTCTGTTATTTGCTTTAGTAGTAACATAGTTGAATCTGAGTTTACATTTAGATTGCAAACCATTACTTACAATTTCTTTGAAAGATATGTAGTATAATGAAGCACCGAAATGGAAAAAGTTGAATATACAGAAGATTTTCACATGTCCTGTAACTTGAGACAGTGAAAAATGGCAAATATCTTTTTAAAAGCCAAAAGGTGGCTAACTCATGTGTCATGAGGTTCTATCAGTGAGGAACTTTTCTCTAGTCAAAGTTTCCTGCTTTTTCAGGGAATCTATGTAACTTCTAGTTATACATATTTTGATTGAGAAGAAAATGAAGCAACAAATTAAGATCTACCAAGAAATACAGATAAAACCCCCAATTGAGATGTATGAGTGAACACTATTTGTCCTAAAGTTAAGTAAAAAACTTAAGCTTGGATTATTCATTAATTCAGGAAATGCTTGAGTTCTTATGATATTACAGGTGCTGTTATATAAAATACTGTGTCACTGGACTGCTGTATCTAACCAGAGGTCAGAAGTCATCCAGACAAATATTAGGTTCTGAGTGTCAAGAATGTGTATGTTCAAATATTGACTGTCTACCTAAAAAAGAAAGGGGTTATTATATAGATATTGGAAGATATTGATGAGTAATTAAAAATTACAAAGTGTGGTTTTTGTGCCCCTCCTCTGCAGTTATTAAGTTATTGCTGAACTATTGATGATGATGTAGAATTGGGAAAGTCATCTTTGAAATGGAGCTTTACTTTTGCTTTAGGTAGGGCAGCCAGTCAGCTCCTGGAACAAAGCAGTAAGTAGCTCACTGGATTGAGTGCAGGTTGTCTCCAGCCACAAATGGTCAGTAAATTGAGCCTTATTGTTGTTTAAAGGTGCTATTCAGTGGTAAAAGTTTATAGGAAGGCTTTCGAAATTACCTTAATTGAATTAAAATATATATGCAAAATTATGTGTATAAAAATTGATTCCTTCTTTTGCCTTTCTGAATTCCTAAGGACAGATGGTGAAAAGCAGAGTTATTACAGGTAAAGTTTTATATGGTTGTGTGAATTTTTTGCTTTGGGGATAGGGTAATTGAGCAGTAGGGTGAGGGAGTCAGGTGTTTCCTGGAGAGCGGAGAGAAGTCAGCTTGGAATAAAAAGTAAACTGTAATCTGTTGTGGAGCCAAATAAAAAGGAGAAGAAGTAAATAAGACCCTCTGTCTGATTTACCTGAGTTAGTGTAATGTGATCATATATGTACATTCTTTGCTTAAAAAAAGACCTTTATGAAATCAAAAGTGTGGTATTTGAAGGACTTTTGGCTTGATAATCCTTGATAATATGTTGATAATATGATGATAGTCCTTGGTAAATCTACTACTGATGCAGAGAAACATATATTCATAGATAATATCTTTTCATTTTATCTCTAATTGAATTAAAATTTAAACTTGCTTTTAGGCTTACTTACAGATTTCAATAGTATAAAATATCAGTTACAAGTATTAACAGACATAAAAAGATTTATTTCTTGAGACTGACTTCTGTTGCCGTTAGAAAATCTTAATATTCTTCACTTTTCTATATTCCAAATGTTGACACTCAGGTATTTTCTGACAGCAACTGAGTGTCCAGTTGTTATTGGTGGAAGATGAGTTCTTGCAGTGACATGAGGAAAAGAATTTCCTGAGACCCGGAGGAGGAAGGGCCTGTGTAGTAAACTTTTATTGGTGATGTAAAATGAAAGGGTTTCCCCTCCTGACTTCCCAGTGTCCCATACCCACCCACCTCACCATGGAGAAAATCCAACCTGTCTTCAGTAAGGGCCAGGGTGAAGGCCACCATCCAGAGTTCTGCTCTGTATGCAAGTCCAGTCCAGCCCAGCCCAACATGTGCTAGCTTAGCGTTTGTTTCCAGCTGCAGTCCATTGCTGTGCTGGGGTATTCAGGCCCCCTGGAGTCATTGCAGCCATGGGGCCCTATGGCTGTTAAGCCCACATGGCCATAGAGAGAACAGGCAAGTGCGCTGTGTGGATGCTGGTCATCTAGAGAGAGAAACAGAGAGAGAGAGACAGAGACAGTATAGTAGAGTTCATTCATGCTGGTGGGTATCTTATTTGACAAAAGTCTGGCTTTGTTGTGTAGTTGATAATATTATTTTAAGTAAACCTTTTAAGAACGAGAAGCCAGATCTAGCTGTTTTGGTAGATCCTCAGTTTGGGTGTTTCTGTGAATACATTATCTGTCAGCTCACATACAGATTTCTGTAGCCTGTCTCCTGGAGCTACTATTAGACCTCTAGGTCAGTGGTCTTTAGCCAAGAACAGCCCTGTTTTTCCTTAATTGTATTGTACAGTTGTTCTTTAATTCACATCGTGACACACACACACACACACACACACAAGGTTTGAAGCACTTTTCAAGTACTTTTGAAGGATTGAAAAAATATTGGTGGCCTAGTGACAATTATATGGTTAATATGTTTAATCATATGGTTAATATGTAATATGTTTATATCATTTTTTTGTGACGGAAAGTTAAAATGGTAATGATAGAATGTTGTGGGGTTTACCAAGCAGGAAAATAAATGTGATGTTAAGATCAATGAGCACTTGGTTCCTGGTTGGAGTTCAAGCACACTGTTCCGAGAATACTTGCTGTGATATGCTCCCCTTCCTCTACAGTGAGGTCGGTTGGAAGCTACTGCATGAGCTTGGGGGAATGATGAAAGTCGTAGCAAACCTTGTGACTTTTTTTGACACAGCTTTCCTGAGTTTGTGTGTTATGTGCCTTGTCCTACTAGAAGGATGCCTACCAAAGAGTAAGAGTCAGTTATGTGGGTAGTTTTTCAGAAATCCTAATATTGGTACATGGTCAGACAGTAACATAAAACTTTGGGGAGCTGATGGGGAAGTTAGAATGTTGAGGGGTCTGATCGGGAGGAAGAAGAGCACTCTATGGCCTACACATCATAGAAGAAGGGATGACTTTGGCTGTTGTGCATAGAAACTTTTGTTGGAATTGACCCACTTGGTGTTTGTATCTCACGTGTGTCCCTGGGGCTGCTGTGGGTATGTTCACAAATTTGAGGCTTAACAACATAAATGAGCTATGGATTTGGATAAGTGTTAGGCATTATGCGGATTTAAAGTGTTCTCAGCATCTCAACAAGGTGCTGACTACCTTTACCAACTTGCTGTGCTTTAACCATTCTCCCTTCTTGGCTAGAATCTCAGCATCATGCATAGAAATAGTTCTTCTATTGTATGTGAATGGAGTTAGTGCAGGTATTTAGCAGGTTAGGCCTCTCTTAATAAGGATTGTGAAGGATGATGGTACACAAGAGAACTCTGTATAACCTGCAGAGAAGTGAAGAACTCGGAGTTACTAGCACATGTCTTCCTCTTCTCCTACACTGGCGTGGATGGAGGTTGTGGTGACAATAATGGCAGCCACCTCTGGATATCCATTTGGAACCTTCTCTAGGCGGGTGGGTAACTGGAATTGCAATTGTTTTTAGATTTTCATTGAGGTTGTGCTTGCAAAATAATTGGAGCATGGCATTGTGGGGGTAGTTAGTTGTCTTGGATAAGCTTTTCCTATTGTGTCGGAGATTAAAATGTTAAATTTGGCTGATCCATATACCTTCAATTTTTCAAAAGATATAATTTGTGAAATATTATAAAATGGTAGTGTATGGGAGTGTCCAAGGTGTATTAATAGGTATATGAAACTGTCTGCATTTGCATTTTTAAGACCCCCCCCACTTTTTTTAAGTTCTCTAGGCCTCCATAAAATTGGTTTCTTTTAGAAAGCTCTGGTTTGAGTGGCAAGGAGATTATAACTAAACCAGAAACGATAAATGCTTAATGTACTAAAACTGAAACAAAGAAAAGCAGAAAAAGAAAAAACATTCACCTATAATTTTAGCACATTGAATTAGTCACCAGTGATATTTTGGAGAATGGCGTTGTGTGTATTTTAAATTACTATTCTCAGGTATGCTTTTATTAAAATGATAATTTATTAGACATTCCTTATTGAATGATTTAAAAAAAACACCTTATTATTTATTGACATTTCCTGGTGTCAGTAGTCTTTTATAGTGGGTCTTTTTTTGGTGGTAGTGTAGTATTCCAGTTATAGATGTGCCATAATTTTATAACTAATCTGGCATAAATATCACTGCTTTGAGTACCTTTATTTGCATTTTATAACTTCCTAAAGGGTAAATTCTTAGGAATGGAGTTACTGGGTTAATTGTAAGGATATTTTGAGATATTTGCTAGATATTGCCCTCTTAGAAAGTGGACCAATTTATATTTGTAGCAGTCATTTGTTTGTTTAATCATTTGTCTACTTTCATTTGTGTACTGAACAAATGTTAAAGATTTATGTGTCCAGTGTAATTCTGGGCATTGAGATGCCTAAGAAATAGAGTTTCTGCCCTCCTGAAATTTAGGGTTTGGTGGGGAAGGTAGATGTCAAATAACACAAATAGATGTAAAAGTACAGCTGTGTTACAAGTTCAGAAGAGACTATCAACTTCTTCAGACCCTTGTTAACATTAATTTCAGGATTTTTTATGTCTATGTGGTATTAAAGGCAAAAGTTGAATTTTAATTTTTTTGTTAACTAGAAGAACTTGATGATATTTTTTATGTTAATAGTTTATTTGTATTTTTTGTTTGTGGGATATTTGCTGTCATATTGATGAGTAAAGCCCTTATGTTTTGCCCCCACCCCTCAGTTTTGAATTCCAAAAGGCAGTGACTTTAGCTGGGGCTATATAGTGTAGACAAAGGTATGTCCTTTTTGCATCTCAATGAACCTGGGGCCCCCACGGGAGAATTTGGGACCATGGAAATCCAAAGCCAAGATTCTGCTCAACAGAATCTCTTTGAATCCACCTTCATGACTATGTAGACAAGCATCTCTAGGCCTGTTTATTTCAGTGAAGCCTTGACCTTTGTGCTGTGTGGGTGGTCCCAGCAGGGTCTTCCTGCATTAGCTGGCTCCCTGTGTGTTTTTGAAGAGTTTGGACTAATGGGAACTTGGCCAGTTTAGCCTGAGGAATTATATTCGCTTGGTAGTAGTAGACATCTGGCTCCGAGTCTGATCAAAAGCAATGCTGGTGTTGGTTTTAATTGCTAGCTCAAAGGTGTGGCTCCTATAGAAAGCCATAATAATGACACTGTGCATAATTGAGTTAAAATTACTGGTGGTCACAGAAGGGTTCATGTCACATCAGAGTGAGTTGATGGTTAGCTTAATCAGAGTGAAGAATCAACTGAATTTCTAACATTAGGTTTAGAAGGCTTTTAAGGCATATTGTGAGCTTCATTCCATGAAATTTACTATGGTAGAAAATGAGCTTAAATTTTTTTTTCCTTGTGGGTAGATCAACTTGGGTTCACATTTTGGGCTTTTAAGCCTACAGATTCTCCCTAAAGAAATCTGTTAACCAAACAAGAGCCTCCTAGTAAAATGCAGTCTGCAATAAGTCAAATGCCTGTTTTTGCTTTTATGTGGAGTCTAAGGGTCTGCTAAGAGCAGTTATGCCTTTATGTCAAGGCAGCACCCCTTCAGAATAAGGGGTGAATAACAGAATCTTTGATATTCCAGGTTAAAATTTTTTTTCTACCCAAAGAGAGCTCTATGAATTATCTCTCACAGGTCAGGAATGCTGATAGTACATTACTTCTGTTATTTCTTTGGGAGCTAAGCCTGAGGTCCAAGTTGTCAGATGAGGAAAATGTTTGACATTGAGGCAGCATTGATTGGTGTTAGGGAAATACCACCCTAAGTCAGGTATAGGAGCAGAGACCTCAACATAATTGATAATAAAACCTGGGAAAAAATGAGTGACAGTGTAGGTGGTATTGTTAAACATACATACTCCTTTATTCCTCCCATGACCCCTCTGAGGAAAGTGCTATTATCAATTTCACTTGGTAGGAATAGGACTGGGTCTGAGAGGTGAAGTCACTTGCCCAAGAATGTATGTAGCTAGTAACTAGCAGAGTTGAGTTTCAAAACTAGGTAAACTGGCTCTATGACTCTGTGTTGGTTTTTTTTAGGTTCTAACTGAATGCCACTGGAATGCTGGATTTGAATAGAATTAGGGATTATGGGATAGTACTTTAAACAAATCTATAAAGCAAGGTGAATTTCTTTTCCTGTTTTTCACATTTTTATTGGTTTAACATGTATCAGACAAACTTTCTCTGTTTTTTCTTTTTAGAGAATTTAATGAACTAACTTCAATCAGTTTTAATACTTACATCATAGAAATTACCATTTTTTCATAGCTACTGTTTATCAGCCATTATATTTTTAAGGTATATATTAACCCTCACCACAGCAGTGCTGCCAGGTAAGGGATTGGATTTACAGATGTGTAAATGAGTGGACTGTAGAAATATCCTTGTTTTTATCCTTACCAGTATTCCAGTGGTGATCATTTAGCATCTAGCAAAAAGAATTTTCTTCCCTCTTCCTACCCTTTAGCCTCCTCTTACCACATTCCTTTATAATATTTTTTAAGCTTTGTTTTTAAAAAATGTGTTATTGATTTGCCATTGCAGTTGTCCCATTTCCTCCCTTCATCCCCCTCCACCCTGCACACCCCCTCCCCTCCATTTCCCCCTCCTTTAGTTCAAGTCAGTGTGTCACAGGTTCTTTAGCTTCTACATTTCCCATATTATTCTTGCCCTCCCTCCTGTCTATTTTCTACCCACTGTCTATGCTACTTATTCTCTCTACCTTCTCCCCCTTTCTCTTCTTCCCACTCCCCTGTTGCTAACCCTCCTTGTGATCTTCATTTCTATGGTTCTGCTCCTGATCTAACTGTTCGCTTAGTTTGCTTTTGTTTTAGGTGTGGTTGTTAATAACTGTGGGTTCGCTGTCCTTTCACTGTTCATATTTTTTATCTTCTTTTTCTTAGATAAGCCCCTTTAACATTTCATATAATAAGGGCTTGGTGATGATGAACTTCTTTAACTTGATCTTGTCTGAGAAGCACTGTATCTGCCCTTCCATTCTAAATGAAAGCTTTGCTGGATAGAGCAATCTTGGATGTAGGTCCTTCCCTTTCATGACTTGGAATCCTTCTTTCCAGCCCCTTCTTGCCTGTAAGGTCTCTTTTGAGAAATCCGCTGACAGTCTGATGGGAACTCCTTTGTAGGTGACTGTCCCCTTATCTTGTGCTGCTTCTAGAATTCTCTCCTTCATTTTAATCTTGGCTAATGTAATTATGAGGTACCTTGGTGTGTTCCTCTTTAGATCCACCTTCTTTGGGACTCTCTGAGCTTCCTGGACTTCCTGGAAGTCTTATTTCCTTTGCCAGACTGGGGAAGTTCTCCTTTACTATTTGTTCATATAAGTTTCCATTTGTTGCTCTTCCTCTTCCCCTTCTGGTTCCCCCTATAATTCGGATGTTGGAATGTTTAAAGATGTCCTGGAGATTCCTAAGCCTCTCCTCATTTTTTTTTGAATTCTTGTTTCTTCATTCTGTTCTGTTGTTTCTTTTTTCCTTCTGGGCCAATCCAATTATTTGAGTCCCAATTTCCTCCCATCACTATTATTTCCCTGTGCAGTTTTCTTCATTTCACTTAGTGTAGCCTTCATTTTTTCATCTAATTTGTGACTAAAACCAACCAGTTCTGTGAGCATCCTGATCACCAGTATTTTAAACTGTGCATCTGATAGTTTGGCTATGTTTTGGTCGCTTAGAAGTATTGGCTCTGGGCCTTTGAGCTGTTGTTCTGCTTGAGCCATAATGTTTTGGTCTGTTTGCACCTGTTACATGTGAGGGTGAAAGCTTAGGTGTTTACTTGGATGGGTCAGCCCAGTCGCTGGGTTGTGACTGGGGGCGGGCAGGGTCAGAGAGGGAGAAATGGCGTTTGTTCCACTCTCTCTGTCGCTACCCACAAGCAAATTGGGCCCTTCTGGTTTTGGTTCCTGGGTGGGTGGGCTTGTGTTCATTCTAGGACCCTGTGGGTCTCCCCAATGAACTCTCCTGTGAGGCTGGGAGGCTCTCCTGGCACCTCAACCCCTGAAAGTTTTTCCAATCGGTGCTTTTAGGTTTATTTCCCATCGCTGGGGCCCTGGGTTGGGCAGTCTGTCTCACTGACTGTCTTTAAACCTACCTGGTGTTTCTCTGTGTGCAAATGTGTGTCCGGGGTCAGCCAGCTGCCTTGGGAGCCTTACTGGGTTATTGTCTGCGCCCTCCTGGGTTGACAGTCACTGCCGCCTCCTGCTGAGACTCCTCTTCACCAGCCTCTGACTCCACCCCTCTTACTCGTCTGGATGAATGGTTCGTTGTTGTAGGACTTTGGTACAGTTTAATTTTCTGTCTGTTTTGGTTGTATTTTTGTTTCTAAATCTTTGTTGTCCTTAAATTTGGTTTTGTGAGGAGGTACAGTATTTCCATCTATGCCTCCATCTTGGCCAGAAGTCCCCTTTATAATATTTTTAATCCTCACTTGAGGATCTTTTTTTTATTCGATAGAGAGAGAGAGAGAGATCTGAGAAACACTGATTGGTTGCCTATACATGCCCCAACTGGGGATTGAACCCACAACCTTTTGGTGCACAGGGCAGTGCTCCAACCAACAGAGCCACCTGGCCAGGGCCATATTCCTTTTTAATTTTGGGGCCACATTGCTTTATAATTTTGGGAGGGAGGATGCCAAATCAGTATCTGTGGATAGGTCTGCTACCTCATCTATCTTTTTGTCTTTACTGCCTGGTGCACTAGCTTGTGTATAATTGTGATATTTCTGCATGTATGGCTATGTAAATCATTACATTAACTTCCTCCAAATCTGTCTTATACAAAAGTGTTAAAATGTGTTAGAAGAAGGCTGTTAGCCTATTTACTTGGTTTCTTAAAACAATTCTGTTTCCAAAATGCTTAGCTGCATGGATGAATAACTTTTATTTTATTGATTGGAGTTCAGAGTTTTAAGTGAGATTAAGGGAATTTTGGAAGTTGCTCACTGTTATGTATTACAGAGTGGAGGAGGAGAGGGGCAACATAGTATTAGCTGATAGTAACTCATTTAATACTTAGAAAGCCTGAGATTGCAAGTCTAGGACAGAACTGACAAAGTTTCCCAGTTCTTCTATTCCAAGTCTAACTTCCTTCATTTCTTATTCTCTTGAACTTATGAAATAAATTAGCATACTCATTACTGTAGTAATTTAGGCACAAAAGGAAATGAAAATAAGTTCTCATCTGCCACTTTATTTCCTCATTTCTGAAATTGTTTGAATATAAAGTTGCATAGTTAGAATTGTGTTTCTCATTTCATAACCAATGATTATAAATAACTTTTTAAGTTATTCTGGATTCTCTTTCTGTTTTGAAAATAATGTACTAAGAATTAAAGCCAAGGAAGAAGTGAGACTTTAAGGCAACTCCCCTTCCTCAGCTCAGGTAGGATGCTGATCAGTCACCAGACTTGTACATTGTACTTTAAGTTCTTACTTTTTTGTCTACACTGGGTTCTAGGGAATTTCCTCTGGTGGCAGTGGGAGTTCCTTAGAGGGACTGATTATTTCTACCTAGCTCTTTTGGCCTGTGAGTAGTGGCGTAAAAGAGCAGCTATTTAATTTTCATGATTCTGTTTGTGGGTTGAGTGGTAGTTCTGATAGTCTCACTGGAGCTCTCTCCATGTCTGCATTGAGCTAGTAGGTCTATTGGGGCTGACTGAGCTCAGCTGGGACAGCCGGTGCTTCTGAACCTCTTGTTCTTTGCTTATCAAGGAAGCTAGACTGAATTGCTTTATGTTTAGACTCGGCAGTTTTCCAACAGGGTGAAAGTGGAAGCCAGAATCCTTCAAGGCTTAGCTTTGGAAGTCATTAAATATCCCTTCTGCTATATTCTTCTGGTCAAAGCAAGCCCCAAGATTTAAGAGGTAGGGAAATTGACTTTATTGATGGGAGGAACAGCAAAGCAAAGTCACATTACAGAGGTGTGGACACAGGGAGTTGTGAATTATTTTTGTAACCATCTATCACATAACCCACACTGATTTGTTAGTATCATATCAGAAAAGCCTCCCAGGCAGGTGTGGCTCAGTTGGTTGGAGTGTTGTCCCCCATACCAAGTAGTTTTACGTTCAGTCCCCGGGTTGGGAGTGGGTATGGGAAACAACCAAACGATGTTTCTCTTTCACATTGATTTCTCTCTCTCCCTTTCTTTCTCTCTAAAGTCAAAATAAATTTTTTAAAATAAAAAAAAATGCCATCCTCTAGAGGCAGGTATTACACATTACAGGTCCTTTAGTGATCTTTATTGCCATCAGCAATATGAACTTTGCTCTTTACTATTTCCAATTTGGTGAAATCATATCAAAATGGTGTTGAAAATATATAGGTGGACTAAAATATTTTAGATATGGTCTCCATTCTTACAAGTTGTGGGGGAGGGTTCTGGTTCGCCCATTCTGATCATAAGGGTAACAGAATCTTGCTTTCATGATACAATAGAAGAAAAGAAACCCACTAGGTTGTATGAGAGGGTAGTGTAATATTGATTTAAAAAAATCTAATAATTCTAATTCAGATGAATATTTGTTGAACTGTTCTAGTTACCTATTATAGGTGATTTGCAGAACTCAAAGATAAATCAAGATAGGTAACTATTTAGAACAGAAAATGTTTACAGTTTGATGATGGGAATAACCTTGAGGAGGAAGGGAGGGGATTACAAAGTGGATCCAGTATAAACACAATATCTCTCTGAGGACAGACTGGTTTTGATAGTTTTGGAAACTATAAATAATGTTACTTCTTAATGAATCATGAGTAAATGACACCTTTTCCTTATCTGTGGAAGGCAAAAGAGAGATGCCTTGGTAACCTAAATTGCAGAGAATAGTCATCTTCCATATTTGAGTGTCCTGCCCTTGGTGAGTGAGATCTTTGGCCAAGGTTGTAGTCAACTATTGAATCAGTGTTACTGATTATGAAAGTGATGCTAAAGGTTCGTGTTGCTTAAGAAGATACTGGAGGAAGAATCGCCAGGGCTCTTCATCATCTTGCTTAAGCCAAATAACTGAAAGATGTCTTTCTTCCAACTTCAGTACTCTGTGAGCCTGTTGTGGGAGCAACTTAGCTAGAAATTCCCCACCCTCCCCCACTCCGTGTGCCACGGATGAAAATGAATATGACCGAGACAGATATGATCTGCTTAGGGAGAAGAAGTGGCCATTTCCCAGAGGGAAAAGGCCGTTTGCTGGTGACCAGTTTCTCAGGGGAGACAAAGGCCCTGAGCCCCTTCCTCCAGGACTTTTATTGGGTTCTAATACACAGGAGTACAGGGCAGCAAGGATCAAACAGTAGATAACATTTCAAAGAAATCGGAGGGCTTACTATGAGTCAGAGTCTGTCAGGAACAGAGTTTTAGGGTTTCCTGCTCAAACCCTTAACATATGAATGAAAGCACTCTTAGCAGAGCAGATTTCACAGGTTTATCAGGAAGTCTTTGTGATGCCAGCTTTTTCCCCAGGACAGGCTCTGGCAAGGCAAGGAGCTGCACCTCTCCCCATCAGATATTCAGGCTTAAGGGGATTAGAGCCAGGAAGCCCTTCTCTCAGAGAACATGGGGACTCGGGCTATGTCAAAGCAAGCACGTGGGGAGGGGGGGAAGCAGGGGGAAGAGTCCATTGCTCTTTGTTTCAGCCCCTCCCCCCCATGTCCTTCCCTGAAGGCCTCCCAAGTGATAGAGTCTGGCTTAGGTTGCCCCCTGCTGTGAGAGGTCTTACCCATCATTGACTTCCACCCAAGCTTTGGGGGCAGGGAGAGGAAACTGAGGCAGCCTTTGCTACCAGAGACAAACTTTGTCTCCTGTGGCTCACATTCCAGAGGTAGTCGCTTGCCCTTAGCCACAAGGGGTCGAGATACGATTCCTAGAACCAGGTGGAGTGGTCTACAACAGCCCGTGAGATGTTCTGTGGTGAGAATTAGAGCTAAATATAGACTTAGGCTTTAGTGAATATGGATATGCTTGAGCAAACTCTTGTTCTTCAATAATAGTTATGAATACTCTTGAAGATTCATGCTTGGGGATGCTTTATTATGAGAACTCTTAAGAATGAAATTGTCTTAGATGATGTGAACAAGATTGTTTAAAAAGCTCTGGGTGTTCTTTTGAGGGAGAGCTTTGAAAGGAAGATTTCAAGGGTCTTGCAGAGATTGGTCCCCTCAGTTCTGGAGTGGCTGAGTGGGGCCTGAGGCTACTGAACTACCTAGGCTAGCCTCTGTACTATCTATGATTCTGATTTTCCCAGTGTGTTGAACAAATGTCCTCATTTTCTCTACAAGCCAGAACATGAAAAAAGTTAGGCAGGATATAGCAGTGCTTTGGAAACATCTGGGGATGTGGACAGAGACTGTTTTTCCTATATCGGTCAGGCTTCTTGGTTGCAAACAACAGAAACTTAAGTCTGCTAATTTAACCCACACTTGAGTTGTCTGTCCATATCAAATTTATTTCCAGATCAATAAACATTTGAAAGATTTTCTACATAAGGCACTGAAATTCAGTTTAAGTCTATAAAGTTAATTATTTCTCATAGGAGAGAAGATATTTTCTCTTGCTATACAGATAATTTTAAGATGTTTGATTTTGCCTGGTTTCTGTCCTGCTGTAGTTAAAGGGGAGAATTTGTTTATCTCTGCCGATTGGTTCAGAATTAATTATTTGGTGACAGTCTCACTAAAGGGGGAATTATAATTATAAATTTATAATTTTGATCAATTACTTTAAACCCCGTTATACAAAAATTTTAATTCCTGTTAGTTTCTAACAATCTCCACAGGCCAGTTATAGTGTCACTTCTTTCCGTAGACCCTTTTCTTCCTATGGAAGTTGTAAAAAGTTCATATTGGTCTCATATCCTATTTGTAGTCTTGTCATTGAAAATATTTGAGTACAGGTGGCAGGTTGCCTTTAGGGTTCAGCTTTTGGAGTCCTTGAGAAAGAGAAGTAAAGATAAGAAAGACCATTTCTAAAGGGGTTCTTAGAGAAAGTCAATGGGAGAAGAGATATTTAAACAAACAAATATAAAAGGCCCATGTGTACAGATCTACAGATAGCCAGAAATATCCTCTCTAAAGTATTATAAAAGTTGCCTCTTTCTATCCTTCCCCAAATCTCACTTTTGATTGACTTCCTGGGTTGTTCCTTTCCTCCTCAAGACTGTCTTGTGAGTTCATTACACTGATGATCATCATTTGGTGGGGTGGGCCAGGGCAAGGTAGGAGCACTACTAAGAACAGGCCATGTAGCTTAATCCTATCCTAAACCTTCTGGCACCAGTTTTAGGCTCTGTTGTCTCTGCTTAAAGATGCTTTGAACTTTTATAGAATTATTTAGTGGATTTTTTTAGTGAAAGATCAGAATATATACTTGGATATTTTTCAAGATAGTTGCATATGTTTCTGAAGTATAGTGTGTTTAAATCTAATATATGCAAGTTAAGTCACATTTCATTACATGTGCTTGTTTATTTTTGCAATCAATGCCCTTTGAAGACCCCAATTTATTTGTGTTTAGACGTGAATACAGTGCTGAAAAAGTCTCTCTCTGTTTATGTGTGTGTATTACATATGAATATTTATTTTCAATAAAACAGTTTTTGTTTTAATTATAATAATATTATTTTGTTTGCCTGCAGAGATTAGCTACTGTTACCTCAAATTAGGCTTTTGAAGAAAGGGCCAATTTTGGTACTTTTCTTTAGAAAGTTTTATAATGATTCTTTGTTGTGTTATTGTCCTGTGTTTGATCCAAGTCTTTCATCAGTTTGTCACCGTACAGAGATCATGGGTGGTATACTGGGTTGTTTCAGATGTATACCACATCCCAGGTGGTGTTCAGCTTTTGGTTTGGGGTGTTTGTGGGCACTGAGCTTGTTCCAGTTTATGATTGCACAAGTCCATAACTGAATGTTAAATCTTTAGAAGCTTTGCTGTATAAAGTAAAATTCATAGTGTTATATGCAAATTGCGAGTGAAAGGAGTCCACAGAAACTGAGAGCAACTTGATGGTATATTTATTGGCCAAGTTTTAACCTGCGCAGGGGCGAACTTCCCACATGAGACCGCAGTCCCGCGGCTACGCAGAGCCGCCAAAATGGAAGTCGCGCCTGGCTTACAGACTGTTGGGTTTTTATAAGAGCAGGCAAGCAAGCTGGGGATACAGAAGCAGATGTAGTGGTTAGCTATTGGCTCGATTGAACAAAGGCAGAGGTTTTGATTGGTGGGGGCTCTTGTTGGCGGGCAAACCTGAGTGGTGAGCAACTGTCATTAACGCCTTAAGATTAAGCAGGCTCCTTATCTCCATTCCCCAGTTCCTCTAACCTTCCTTGGCGCCTTAGGTTATTAGGGCAGTCTGGCACCTCTAACCTTCCTTGGCGCCTTAGGTTATTAGGGCAGTCTGGCAGCTCTTACACATAGGTTCCAGGGATCAGGACCTTAAATGTTTGGGATCCACCATTTAGTCTACTACAGTCTGCCTTCTGGCCCCCAGATACTCCGTCTGCCCTGTGTTCAAAATGCATTCACCCTATAGGTCAAATCCAGACATCACCTAGACTCAAGTGTGATCCATTTTGACACAAAATTTGTCTCTATCTGTGGATCTAGAAATGAGAAGATAAGTTACCTGTTTCCAAAATACAGTGGTGGGCCAGACATTGGGTAAAATTGACGAGAGAATAGAAGACAATTGAAGGATGAAAGGAGTCAGCAGTCCCAAGCAATTTCAGAGTTCAGCAGGGCAAATTCCATCAGGTTTCAAGACCTGAGAATAATCCTCTGCCTTTAACTATTTCCTAAAGACAAATTTCCAAGAAGTAAGGGAGCATATTTATTTAAAATTTTTTCTTGTATATCGCCCTTTCACTAGAAAAGATGTATCAATGTACTCTTCCACCAGCAGTGGCTTGTGCTAGTGGTTATTTTACCTAGTCCCTTAGATCAATATGTTATCACTAAAACATACATATGTATATATATACAATAAAACCTAAGTGTTGCCAGCCTCACGTGAACAAAAATTTTTAAATTTTTGGTTAATGTCTTTTTATAATTCTTTCAAAATTTTGCTTTATTACTTATACTCTTGCCAGTTTTTAAATTTTTCTTGATTTGTGTGATGTCTTTATATATTTAGAGTTTCTGATTTTGTACTGCAAGAATTTTCCCAAGTTTTCATTTTAATTTTTTAGTTTTTTTGTGATGTACAGAATTTGCCTTTTAATAGTCACATCTGCCAGTTTTCATAGAATACCTTCTGCATATATAGTTTGAATATCCTTCCTTACTCTACTTGCTGTCAAATAAAAATGATTTCGAAGTGAGTGTTTGGTACCTGAAAGGCAAAATTTGGCATTAATTCATGTCATACTATGCTTATTTCTGAAAATGGTGCGTCTGGTCTTTGGAAATCACATCCCGTAGAAAGCCCACCCCTAAGACCAGGAATCAGGGCTCTGTGCTCTTCCCTGGAGTCTTGTCCACCTCTCACAGCTCACTCAGATGCTCAGATCTCCACGAGTGCCAGGCTGAGCAGAGTGAGCTCTCTAATACATCCTTTGAGTCCACAGAGGTGGGGAAGTATTTGGATTGGAGAGATGTTGTTTGAGTAGGTAGATAGATGTGTAATAAACTGTGGAGAGTGAGTGCCGGAAAAAGGATCCTTAAAATGTACATGAACCCAAGATGGGCTTAAAAATGCTTAAAAACCAAACTCTGCTACAAAGTTTCCATATACTAGAATCCTAAAGAAATGATTTACAGGATTTATTGACATAGACAGTCAGTCATGTTACAAAGCAGTATTACAGTCTGATTTTAATTATAGAGAAAAAAGTCTGTTATTATGTAGAAAATAGTCTGTAATAGACAATGATTAGTTTGGGGTACTTGGACTTGTATATAAATATTTTATAGGTGTATATACAATATCTTATATATTTTTGTTTTATCTTAAATTTTCTGTTTTTGTTATAATGGATATTGTGTGTGTAATATAAAACATTGATATCTTCTTCTCTCCACCCCAAATAAATTGCTCTAAATAAGTGATTATTTGGCATACCTTTGATACTAATTTGAAGTTCAGTCTACCATGATATTTTTTAGCCCATTATGGTTACAAATGCTTCCAGTTCTGCACTCAGTTGTATATATTACATTTGAGAGAAAATTATATTTGTTAAACTAAGGCATTAAAGTGTAACACTAGATAGGTAGTAGTTTAGCATTTTTCAGTATAACTGCTGAGGTAAATGATTTTTCTAGTGGTGTTTTCATTTGCAAAAGTGTTAGCATCTTTGAACAATATAATCTTGAAGTACTGAGCATTGTTTTCTATTTTACTGGAGCATAATGAATAATATTTGCTTTTTCTTAATTCTGAGAAATTCTTTGCTGCCTTTCAAAATACTATATTAACTATATGTTAAAGCAAATTTTTCTTCCTTTTGGTATGAATTTCTTATGCCCTCAGAATAGTACCTGTTTTATAGTACTTGAAACTTTTACTTTTTATTTGTTATTTCTTAGGTAAACGCAAAGCACTGAAGTTGAATTTTGCAAATCCACCTTTCAAATCTACAGCAAGGTTTACTCTGAATCCCAATCCTACAGGAGTTCAAAACCCACACATGTGAGTATATCTGTAATCAAATAAAAGGCTCAACTCAGGCAAAGGTTTAAAGGTTATTGTATTTTATGAATTTTTTTGAGTTGAGAGGTTGGTATTTCCATTATTTTTATGGGCCATTTGAAACATTACTATTTGAACTTAAATAGAAAGCTATTTGCGCTATAGTCTGAAGTAGGTAAGCACAATTTTTCTTTTTAAAGTTTACTTGAAGGGAAAAATAGCTGACGATTCAGATATATTTATATCTTTTTAATTTTCATATCACTGAAATGAGAATATTGTTTATACCTTTCTTTCTGGATTTCCAATTAAATTGTAAGTGGTATTTAGGAAATTTAATTCTCTCCTGTTGATCTGCAATGATCATCTCCACTGACTAGGTGACAAAAAAGAATACATTCTTAGTAAACCTACTTCCTGTAAGATTTCTACATCACAGTCAATTGAAACAATGTGTGTATGTCAGTGTACAGATGTCAGTGATTAATTTTTAAATTTGTTCCCTGAATATTTCTGTTATAAAATAGATATAACATCTTACTGAAAGTATTAGAAACATCTGTTAATTTAAAACAATACCTTCAGAATAATATTTTACAGAAATCTTTGGATTGCTGTGTTAATAGATAATGTCTCTCCCCAGAAAAACCCGTCATGAACAGGGTCAAAAGGAATGGCTTTACATTTATTTATATTCATGTCCAATAAGAATAGTCTTCACCCAGTTCTGGTATTAGAAATATAAAGCAAATGGTAGAAAGTATGGTTTAAAAACTAAAAATAAGAATAACTTATTTTATAGTTTTCAGTAATTTCTCAACAATTTATATTTATACCTTATTAGACTATAGGTATATTTGTTCTTCCCAAAGAGGCATTTTTGTTGCTATTTTCTTGTTTTTTTGGTGTTAGGCATTGTATTTACAAACAGTAACAAATGGGTAGAAGAGTGTCTTGCAGTAGGAATGTTGAAAGTATTTCAACAGCAGTGTCTAGAAGGGAATAAATACGTATCTATGTGCATGTGCTCTTACACTTCTACCTGTAACCTTAAAGAGAATGAAAGATTTTAAATGAAAACTGTAGTAACAGTTTATTTAAATGGAAATTGTGTCTGTCAGTTTAATTAGACTGATGTTCATAATGAGATTTCTTGTCAGAGCTCAGCCTGACAAGAGGCCGGAGTCCCAGCCTTTGTACCTTCTCTGAAACTTCAAGTGGGGGCCATAGTGTTGAGGAAGGAAACTCTTAGTACTTCTTAATTAGTCAGAGCCTCAGCAGCAAGGCAACACTTTCCAAAGAATTTCCTTCCTCTTGTCCTAGAATTTTTGGTGAAAGCTAGTGCAAAACTAATTCTTGAACATAGTCTACTTACTTTGGTTGCTAGCTGAACCGTATATTTGAAGTCTAAGAAAGATGTGCAGTAATTGCCGAACTTGAAATATTTCTTTTTCATCTTTTTTTTAAGCCCCCACCCCCTTGGACAAAGAGAAAGACAACTCGACATATTCAGGACTAGAAAAACATTCACATATATTTGAACTCTCTTCCTTCAAGAGTTTCTTCATATACAAAGAATTTGTAGCCCTGGCTGGTGTAGCTCAGTGGATTGAGCACGGGCCTGTGAAGCAAAGGGTCATCAGTTCAATTCCCAGTCAGGGCACATGACTGGGTTGCAGGCCAGGTCCCCAGTAGGGGACACATTAGAGGCAACCACACATTGATGTTTCTCTCCTACTCTTTCTCCTTCCCTTCCCCCCTCTCTCTCTATATATATATATAAAAAAGAATTTGTGGACAAAATCCTTCTTTCTAATTTTTTTTTTTTAGGATGGAAATAGTGGGGAAAAGCTTTCTTACAAAATTTGAGTCAGTTAGGTGATTTTTTGTTTGTTTGTTTTTGTTTTTGTTAAACCAAGTTCATAATCTATAACCAGCTAGGTTTCTTATCCTTTGTCTCTTCCCAAGAGGTATTAAAAGCTTGAGAAGACAAAGTAATAGGCATTTTTACTGCTGGATAGACTCTTGCGTATTTGATCTTGGTGTGTAAAATCTTAGACCCATACTTTGTTTGAATTTTGTTACTGCACTGGTTTATTATCTGGATCCAAATAGCAATGCACTGCATAGACATTGGTTGAAGACAGCTACTTAGGGGGGAAGCACATCCCCTAGGCAGTCCACCCTCCCACCCCTTTCACAAAGGAATGTTTTGTGTTCTGAGTTGTGTGCTATCAGGCATTGAAAGTCACTGTTGGCACTGTTTAGAGTAAGTGGTTTGCATTTAGAAAATATAACTTGAACTTTATGGGAGTTTGAAGAAGATACCTTTGTGCTTGTGCTATTTATGTGTTTCCTCCTTCTAGAATTCCTTTGCACTTTAGTTGCAGATATAAATATGAAACTCTTTTATGAACTAAGGAAAATATAAGATGGACTGTGTAAGCAATTAATGAAGTTAAGCTACATCTTGGGAACAAGTTTCTGATTATCAGGTGCTTGATGTCTCCTGGCTGCAAGGTTCTGTGAGAGACTTAAAAAAAAAAAAAGACAAAAAAAATCCCCACCATGTCCTTATTTTCTGTGAACCACCAGTTTAAACAAATTCTAAGAAATGATAGTTGGCTATAGCAATTCGGAAGTAAGGAATAAAATAATACAGATTGAATGTCAAATGAATGGTGCAGCAAGGTTGGGGGGAAGATCACTTTAGATAAACAATTTGGAAAAGAGGTTCACAAAGGAAACAAGACTTGAATTGGATTTTGAAAGACTAGAGAGTAGAGAGGTGGAAAGAATGGAGGATGGCATTCTGGTGAGTGTAGTATAGAACTATGTAATTGTAGCAGAGGTGTTACTTATGTATTACCTATTTCTGTCTCTCATTGGAAGTTTCCAGCATTTTTTCTTTGTTCCGTATTCTGTAATTATATGAGGAAATGCTTAGGTTCAGATCATTTTTCTCTGTGTACTGGAAGAACTGTTTTAGTTTGAAGATTTGTGTATCTGTTCCTGAGAAAATTTCTGCTGCTTTTCTTTTTTTAATAGATTCTTTTATGTTTTTCCTATTCTCTCTTCCTGAAATGTGTGTTATTTGGATGTTGGACATCTTGAATTTTCTGGGTCTTTGACTTTTCTTTTGTATTTGCATCTCTTCTTTTCTCTCTCTTTATACCCTGGGCTATTTCCTTTATTTCCTGACTCTTATATAGAACATTCTATTTTGATTTTAATTTCCAAGAGTTGATTGTGGCTTTTTCTTAGTATCCTATTCTTAATTTCTGTCTTATAATTCTTGATTATTTATAGATAGTTGAGGATAAGGAAATTAGAAGGCTGATTGGAAGCTCTGTTTATTGATGGTCCACTGGAGGGTGAGCTTGCCTTTAATTTTCTGTTAATGGCTTGAGAGCTGGTCAGGGCTTTGGTATTCTAGATGCCAAAATAGTAAGTAGGACCAATAGTCACCAGGAGGCCTGGTTCTTTCCAAATAGTATGTTTATTTTCTTTAGAGACATGTTCTTTTTTAAAGATTTTAGTTATTTTTAGACAGAGGGGCAGGGAGGAAGAATGAGAGGGAACCATCAATGTGTGGTTGCCTTCTGCATGCCCCCTACTGGGGACCTGGCCAGTGCGACCAGGCATGTGCCCTGACTAGGAATCAAACCAGCGACCTTGCCATTAGCAGGCCGATGCACAGTCCACTAAGTCACACCAGCCAAGGCACTCTTTTTATTATTACTATTTTGAGGGGAGGACGAAGAGGAAAGGAGGAGCCAACTAGACCTTTCTTCCAGAAAGAATTTTAATTTTCATCTGTTTCTAGGCTTTCATACCTTCCAACTATGGATCCTCTCTAAGGTTCTGTTGGGACCATTATTTATCTCTCATCTCTGCTGTGTGCTCCTTCCCATCATGTGATATAGGCTATAGTTTTCTTTATTACTATTAAAAAAACCTTTTAATTATGGAAAGTTGCATATACAAAGCTAGAGAGTAGTAGATAAATCTGTATGTATTTATCCATCAGCTTTAGCAGTGTCATCAGTTAGTGTGGCCAGTATTGTTTCTATCTGCTCCTCAATTCCCTCTGCCACCTTAGGTTTAACCAAATTTTAGACATACTGTTTCATCTATTAATCTCTCAGGGCATATTTCTAAAAGACAAGGACTCTTTAAAAAAACATAACTACAATACCATTAGTACATCTCATAGAATAAGTAATTCTTTAGTATCATCAAATAAATATATTATTGTGCTTCAGCTTTTTTTTTTGAATAGTTTGAAGCGGGATGTCAATGAAGTCCTGTGCTGCACATGGCTGGTAAGCTTGAAACCAGAGTCCCTTCTTATGGAATTGCTTCGTTTTTGCTTTGTTTACACATTTTTGTCTTCTGTTAGGCATTCAGAAAATTTGTACAAATCTTTCAGTTTTTCATTACTTTTTAAAAAAAATATTAGTCTTCTTATGTAAGTCCTTGGAGAATGTGGGGAAAACCTGAACAGGAAACCTTTGTTTTTAATTGTCATTGGTTAAAATTATTATACACATTTCTAACATATAAAAAACGAACATTATAGAGACTTATGTACCTACTACCTAAGTGTAACACTTGTTCACATTTTGCCCCTTGGCTCTTTAAATGAAAGATAATTGCTAAAACTAAAGAGTAAAAGGAAAAACTGAAGAAAAATGTGTGGCTACCTTTTAAATTTCCATCAGGATTGGGTTAAACTAGGCATTCTAAGTCTTTTTATTACCCTGGAATTTTTTAAAAATGATTTTGGCAGACTTATGCTGAAGTCATGTTCTGTATATAAATTTGACATGAGCAGTAGTAGATATTCTGTTATATTCTATGCTTTTGTCATGATGACTAATGTGTGAATGGTCTCAGTGTACTGAATCATTTAGAATGCACCAAATACAATTGTTATTCTGAAAGAACAGCTCCTTTATCTTCACAACATATCAGAATTGTAGAAGAAGAAATACTAGGGTAAAAGCCAACATTGGAAATATATAATGATGCATACAGATACATTTAGAGGCTTATGCTAAACATTTTGGAACCATATGTTCTAAGTTTAAGGGAATGTGTTTGTTGACACTTCTGATATCTCAATTATCTGTATTACATTTGAGCAGAAAAAGGCTCAGTTGTGCTATAGAACAGCAGTAGAAGTTTTAAAATTCCCCAGTTAATCATTAGTTTTATTTATTTATTTAATCCTCACCTGATCATACATTTATTCATTTTAGAGAGAGAGGAAACATTGTTGGGGGTTCGAGGGAGCTGGAGAGGAACATCAATATAAGAAAGAAACATTGATCAATTGCCTCTTATATGCACCCTGATCAGGAATTGAACCCTCAACCTATGTATGTGCCCTGACCATGAATTGAACACACAACATTTTGGTGTATGGAATGATGCTCCAACTAACTGAGCCAGCCACGCAGGGCCATTAGTATTCTTTTAAATAACATTTTAAAAATTTGATTTTAGAAGAGGTGTGGTGAGGAGAGAGAACGAGACAGAGACAGACATCAATTTGTTGTTCTTCTTATTTATTCATTAAATGGTTGCTTCTTGTATGTGAGCTGACTGGGGATGGAAACCACAACCTTGGGGATTGGGGTGATGCTCTAACCAACTGAGCTACCTGCCCAGGGCCTAATCATTAGTATTTTTAATTCCATGATGAACCTACTCAGCAGAGCTTTACCTTAAAAACTAGAATAGTAATTATATGTCATCTAGGCACTTATTGCTGGTTAAATTGTGGAAACTTTGTTTTAAATTTTATTATCTTGGATTAACCATTTTGTTTAATTTTTGAGTCCTAGTTTATTTCCCAGCATCATCACTACCTCTGTGTCACTTACTCTGGTCTCAATTCAGGCCTTGAATTAGAATAGTGACTTTTATTATTTTGTATGGTAAATTAGAAGAGAGGGAGATGGGGTGTGTGTGTGTGTGAGAGAGAAAGTATTGATCCAGTTGTGTACTTCATTCTTCAAATAAAATCTTATGTATGACCCTGATAGGTTATGTGTTTGTGAGGTGGGATAGTGCTCTAGTCTTCTCCGCTCTTATTCCCCAAAGTTCCTTGGACATCTTTGGTTAATTACTAAGTATGAAAACCACCCTTATATATGAACTTAAAAGGGTGTTTTTTAAAAATCTATGAAAATTTTTGACACAGTTCAGTGATTTGGAATTTCAATAGTTCTATAGTGGAGCACTTTCACAAAATGATAGTAATGGTAGAAATGTTTATAGGTATACGTCACTACCACAAAATTTAAAACACCAAAAGGTATTAAATGCTGTGGTATAATACAAGCTTTTTACTTTTGACTAGTTTAGATTTACTGCTGCAAATTTTTTTATTGTGACAAATATATCTAACATAAATATAACCATTTCTAAGTGTACAGCTTAGTGGCATTAAGTACATTCACTTGGTTGCTCACCTGTCCCTACCATCTCTCTTCAGAACTCTTTCCTTTCTCACACTGAAACTGTATCCATTCAGCACTGACTCCTCACCCCTCCTCCCAACGCCAGCCCCTGGGAGCCACCACTTTACTTTCTGTCTCTATGAATACACTACTCTAGGTGTCTCATATAAGTGGAATCACACAATATTTTGGGTCTGGCGTATTTTACTCAGTGATATTTTTATACTCCATCTGTGTTGTAGTATATGTCAGAATTTCCTTTTTTAAGGCTGGATTATATTTTATTGCATGTGAGTGTGACATTTTATTTACACATTCATCTGTGATGGACATGTGGATGTTTCTCCCTTTTGAGTTTAGTGACTAATGCTGCTGTGTGACATGCTCTTTCAAGGCTTGCACATTGTACTCCTTAAAGGTCAGAGGCACTGAATCTTGCCCTCAGTCCTACATTCTACCTCAGTGTACCTGGCAGTTGTGGTTTGTCCCCTTAGGTGAGAGCTCATTGCAGGAGGGATTATCAGCAGAGAGTGTGGGTGAGCTGATTATCTGCATGTCCCACACCCTAGGGATTCTCTAGTGTAATCCTACTCAAGCTGGGGTTGATCGCCCTGTTACTGAGGGTTAATTCTGGCATGTGTGTTTAAAGATTAATGATAAATGCTGTTGAGTTGCTTGTCTATTAAAAGTGAATTGAATTTTGGTGTTTTAAATCATATGTGTTTTTGAATCAGAGACTTAGGCAGACATTTAAAAAAAACCCTGTTGCTTTAACCTGCGGTTCCACAAAGTTCTGCTCTTTAAAGAAATGTCTGGTTTTGGGGAGGTTAAGTTCTTACTTAGTTCAGAGTAGTATAGAGGTCTTTTGCCTTAAGTGCAGGCATGTTTCTGGAAACTTGTATCTATTAATAAGGAATTATGCCATTTACAGGAAACATTGTATCTCTTCAGGGTATTTTTTAAATTATCATTTACAGATGAGTCAAAGTATGATTATATTACTGTTCTTGAGCAAATTTGTTTTCCCCAGAGTCAATAATTGTCTCATTTAATGGTTCCACGTGAATCTTATCAGCATAATTAAATACATTAGGCAGTCAGTATTTTTTGTTTTGTCTTGTTTTTTGTTTTCAGAGTTGTGTCTCCATCTGTACTGCTGTAATCTGGAGTAGTTGTACTATTAGGCCGACTTCATTGGTGTTGTTTTATGAATGCCTAAATTCCTCTCTTGATTTTGATTCCCTGCTTCTGGAATTTCATGTTGTTATTGTTTTTGTTTGTTTACTTTATCAGTTTTCCAACGCATTATGGGGGAGTATATCTTCTTCTTTTTTTTAGTTTCTTTTTAAATTTATTTAATTGTTGTTCAAGTACAGTTTTCTGTCCTTTACACCCAGCCCCCCCCCCCCCCCAGTGCTCCCCGCCTCCCTCCCATTTCCATGACCCCTAGTTTTTGTCCATGTGTCCTCTTATACTTGTTCCTGTAAATCCTTCCCCCTTTCCCCTGAAATTCCCTCCCCTATCCCATCTGGTCACTGTCCTCCTGTTCTCTGTTTCAGTGTCTTTGGTTATATTTTGCTTGCTTGTCTGTTTTGCTGTTTGGGTTCCTGTTAAAGGTGAGATCACATGGTATTTGTCTTTTACCACCTGGATTATTTCACTCAGCATAATGCTTTCCAGTTCCATCCATGCTGTTGCAAAGGGTAGGAACTCCTTCTTTCTGCTGCATAAAATTCCATTGTGTGTGTGTACCATAGTTTTTGGATCTATTCATTTACTGAGGGCTCCTAGGTTGCTTCCAACTCTTGGCTATTGTAAATTGTGCTGCTATGAACATTGGTGTGCATAGGTTCTTTTGGATTGGTGCTTCAGGGTTCTTAGGATATACTCCTAGCAGTGGAATTGCTGGGTCAGAAGGCAGGTCCATTTCTAGTTTTCTTAGAAAATTCCATACTGTTTTCCACAGTGGTTGTACCAGTCTGCAATCCCACCAACAATGAACTAGGGTACCCTTTTCTCCACAACCTCTCCAATACTTGTTTGTTGCTTTGTTTAATATGGCCGTTCTGACCGGTGTTAAGTGGTATCTCATTGTGGTTTTAATTTGCATCTCTGATAGCTAGTGATATTGAGTATCTTTTCATGTGTCTCTGGATCTTCTGTATGTCCTCCTTGGAGAAATGTCTGTTCAAGTCCTTTGCCCATTTTTTAATTGGGTTGCTTGTCTTCTTAGAGTGGAGTCATGTGAGTTCTTTATTTTGGAGATTAAACCCTTGTCTGAGGTGTCATTGGCAAATATGTTTTCCCATACAGTTGGTTCTCTTTTTATTTTAATACTGTTTTCTTTAGCCATGCAAAAGCTTTTAATTTTGAAGAGATCCCATTTGTTTATTCTTTCCTTTATGTCCCTTGCTCTAGGGGACATATCAGTAAAAATGTTGCTGCATGAAATATCTGAGATTTTCCTGCCTAGGTTCTCTCTAGGACTTTAATGGTTTCATGGCTTATGTTTAAGTCTTTTATCCACCTTGAATTTAATTTGGTGTATGGTGTAAGTTGTTCCTCGAGTTTCATTTTTTTGGCTCGTAGCTGTCTAGTTCTCCTAACACCATTTTTTGAAGAGACCATCTTTACTCCATTTTATGCTGCTGCCCCCTTTATTGAATATTAATTGACTGTAGAGACTTGGGTTTATTTCTAGGCTCTTTGTTCTGTTCCATTAGTCTATGTGCCTGTTTTTGTGCCAGTACCAGGCTGTTTTGATTACAGTGGCCTTGTAATACAGTTTGGTATCAGGTATTGTGATCCTTTCTACTTTGCTCTTCTTTCTCAAAATTGCAGCAGCTATTCAGGGTTGTTTATGGTTCCATATAAATTTTTGAAGTGTTTGTTCTATGTGAACCTACGTCATTAGTATTTTAATAGCTATTGCATTGAATTTGTAAATTGCTTTGGGTAGTATGGAAATTTTGATGATGTTCATTCTTCCAATCCATGAACATGGTATATGTTTCCATTTGTGTCTTCCTTGATTTCTTTCTTCAGTGTTGTGTAGTTTTCTGCATACAGGTCTTTTACCTCCTTGGTTAGGTTTATTCCCAGGTATTTTATTTTTCTTTTTGCTATATGGAATAGGATTTTTTTTCTTGATTTCTGCTTCTGCTGTTTTCTTGCTGGTATACAAAAATGCCTTTGATTTCCTGATACTGACTTTGATCCTGCTGTTTTGCCAGATTCATTTATTAGGTCGAGCAGTTTTGGGGTAGAGTCTGTAGGGTTTTACATGTACACTATCGTGTCATCTGCAAACAGTGACAGTTTTTTTTCCTCCTTTCCAATTTAGATGCCTTTTATTTCCTTTTCTTGTCTGATCACTGCAGCTAAAACTTCCAATACTATATTGAATAGAAGTGGTGAAAGTGGACAACTTTGTCTTGTTCCTGATCTTAGTGGAAAAGCTTTTAGTTTTTGCCCATTGAGTACGATGTTGGCTGTAGGTCTTTCATATATGGCCTTTATTATTTTGAGGAATGCTCCCTCTATTCCCACTTTGCTAAGTATTTTTGTCATGAATGGGTGGTGTTGTACCTTATCAAAAGCTTTTTCTGCATCTATTGATATGACCATGTGATTTTTGTCTTTCCTTTTGTTTATGTGATGTATTTACTTTTATTGATTTGCGAATATTGAACCATCCTTGCATCCCTGGGATGAATCTCACTTGGTCATGGTGTATGATCTTTTTAATGTATTGTTGGATGTGGTTTGCTGAGTATTTTGTTGAGGATTTTAGCCTCTATGTTCATCAGTGATATTGACCTGCAGTTTTCTTTCTTCGTTGTGTCTTTAGTGGTTTTGGGATTCGGATGATGCTGGCTTCATAAAAAGAGTTTGGGAGTCTTCCATCATTTTGGAATTTTTGGAATAGTCTGTGAAGAAAAGGGGTTAGCTCTTCCTTAAATGCTTCATAGGATTCTCCGGTGAAACCATCTGGTCCAGGGCTTTTGTGTGTCAGGAGATTTTTGATTATTGTTTCAGTTTCATTTGCTGTTATTGGTGTGTTCAGACTTTCTGCTTCTTCATTGATTTTTGGAAGATTATATATTTTTTAGAAATTTGTCCATTTCACCTAAGTTTTCAAATTTCTTGGCATACAGTTTTTCATAGTAATTTCTTATAATCCTTTGCATTTCTGTGGTGTCAGTTGTAATCTCTCTCTCATTTCTGATTATGTTTATTTGGGTTCTCTCTCTTTTTTTCTTGATGAGCCCGCTGAAAGGTTTGTCTATTTTGTTTATCTTTCCAAAAAACCAGCTTCTGGATTCATTGATCCTTCAAATTGTGCTTTTAGTCCCTATGTCATTTAATTCTGCTCTGATCTTGGTTATTTCCTTCCTTCTGTTTGCTCTGAGCTGTCTTTGTTGCTGTTCCTCAAGTTCTTGTCGGTTTAGGGTTAGGTTGTTTGAAATGTTCCTGTCTTTTTTAGTTAGTCCTGTATTGCTATGAACTTCCCTCTCAGGAAGTATGAAATGCCTTCGCTGTGTCCCATAAGTTTTGAGTTGTCATGAGTTCATTTTCATTTGTTTCCAGAAACTTTGATTTCTTCCCTAATTTCATTCTTGACTCAGTCATTATTTAATGACATGGTATTCAATCTCCATGATTTTGGGTGTTTTGGGTCTTTTCCCTTGGGGTTGGTTTCCAGTTTCAGTTCCTTGGGGTGGGAGAAAATGCTTGGGATGATTTCACTTTTCTTGAATTTGTTGAGGCTTGTTTTGTGTCCTATCGTGTGGTCTATCTTTGAAAATGTTCCATGTGCATTTGAAAAGAAGGTGTATTTAGCTTCTTTGTGGTGGAGGGCTCTCTATATATCAGTTAAGTCCATTTCATCTAGGGCTTTGTTCAGTGCCACAATATCTTTGTTGATATTTTGTTTGGAAGATCTGCCCATTTTTGACAGTGGGGTATTAAAATCCCCTACTATAATTGTGTTGCTGTCAGTACCTTTCTTAAAGTCCTCTAAGATTTTCTTTATATATTTGGGTACTCCTATGTTGGGTGCATATATATTTATGATGATAATGTCTTCTTGGTGGATTCTTCCCTTGAGTATTATGAAGTGACCTTCTGGGTCTTTTTTTATGTTCCTTTTTTTGAAGTCTGTTTTGTCTGATATGAGAATTGTTAGCCCGGCTTTTTTTTCCTGGCCTTTTGCTTGGAAAATTTGTTTCCAACTCTTCACTTTTAGTCTGTGTAGGTCTTTTGTCCTGAGGTGGGTGGCTTGTAGTCAGCATATGTGTGGGTCATGCTTTCTTATCCATTCAGGTATTCTAAGTTTTTTCATTGGAGCATTCAATCCATTTATGTTTAAGATTATTATTGATAGGTACTTATTCATTGTCATTTTTATACCTGTGTTTCTCTTTGTCTTTTTCTTCCTTTCCTTAGAGCAGTTATTTTATCATGTCTTGCAGAACTGTGGAGGCATATTCTTTTAGACTTCTTTTGTCTTGGAAGCTCTTTATTTGGCCTTCTATCTTGATTGAGAGCCTTGCTGGCTAAAGTATCCTTGGTTGCAGGCCTCTGGTTCTCATTACTTGGAATATTTCTTGCCATGCTCTTCTTGTTTGGAGCGTTTCCATTGAGCACTCAGTAGCTAACCTTATTGGGACTCCCTTGTATATTACTTTTTTTCCCCCTTGCTGCCTTTATGATTCTCTCTCTATCTTGGAATTTTGCCATTTTAATGATGATGTGTCTTAAAGTGGGCCTCTTTGGGTTCCTCTTGATTGGTACTCTGTGATACCTGGATTTGTGTGACTTTTTCCTCTCATCAAATTAGGGGAGTTTTCCTTCATTACTTTTTCGAGTAGGTTTTCTGTTCCTTGTTTTTCTTCTCCTTCTCCTTCTCCTTCTCCTTCTTCTCCTTCTCCTTCTCCTTCTGGTATCCCTGTTATTTGGGTATTATTACGTTTCATATTGTCTTGCATTTCTCTTCATCTCTCTTCATTTTTTCTGAGCCTCTTTTCCTTTTCTTGCTCTGTTTTTTTTTCTACTTTGTCCTCCAACTTTTTGATCTGATTTGCTTCATCAATCCTGCTTTTGATTCCTTCTGCTGTGTTCTTCAGTTCAGAAATTGTATTGTTCATTTCCTCTTAGCCCTTGCTGATAGTTTTTATTTCCTTTTTCATGTTGATATAGTTTGCAGTGAGTTCATTGTAATTCCGTTGTAGTTTTTGGTAGCTCATTGTGAGCTCTTTGAACTTCCTGATAACCAGGGCTTTGAATTCAGTATCTGATAGCTGACTTGCCTCTATTTCATCTAGTATTCTTTCTGAGGCTTCATCCTTTTCTATCATTTGGGGATTGTTTCTTTGTCTTCCAGTTGTTGTGAGACTCTTCTTATTAGTTTCAGCTTCGTAAATTGGTTTGTTCTCACTTCCTGGTTTCATGGTGTGAACTTCTGTGGTATAATACCTGTGAGATTCAGTGGTGTAGCCTCCTTGATCTCCCAAGCTCAATGGTCTTGGGCTGTCATTTACATTGGCTCTGAGTTTGTCTTTGGGTTTTGGTTGTTTGGAGGTCTTTTTTGTGGGTCCTTCCCACCAGCTGGTGAACTGATGGTTCTGTCCACAACCTGTTTTAATTTGTTGTGCTGATAAGGGCAGGGTGTGTTGATGCTAGTTCTTCTGTGTGTACAGTGTTTTGAGGGTTCTCTTTTGCTCTTGTTCAGTTGCTTGCACTGGGTAGTTTCTCCACTGTTTAGTTGTATTTCCAGATAGATCTTGGATTGAGGTTTGTGTGGTTTCCACTCCCTCCTTTACCTTCTTCTGTTGTTATCTGTTGGTGGTTCCTTTGTTTTTGGGTTTCCTCTCCCAGTAGGTATCCTGGTTTTCTCTGCTTCCACCTACTCCTTTTTCTTTCTTTCTTTTTTTTTTTTTTGTGATCAGTTGGAGGGGAAGCCAAAATAGTTTATGACAGCAGGAGAGTATTCTATAATATTTACAGTAGCAGCCAGTAGAGAAGAGATAGGAGGTCATTTGGGTATGTATAGTGATAACCCAAATCTTCAGCCCAACTAGCCACTTTTTAGAAAGGATGGAAGATAAGGCTCTTGTTGGGGAGGGAAAGTTTATGAGTTGGATCTAGAAAGCAGTGAGGTTGTGGGAGGTCAGATTCTGAGGTAAGGTCAGAATAAAGGATATTAAATAGATGTAATTTGAGAGAGAATAGAGTTATTCACTACAGTAGTATAGTTCAGGAAGTGGGCTAAGATCCGGGAGGGGTGTTGTGTAGTATTTACAATAGTATGGTACAGCTATTATTTACAATAATATTAGAGCAACAATCATATGACAGAATCTATGAGATACCAAGAATAGGGAGTATTGGACCTTCAACAGTGTGCTAATGGAGCAGAGGTGAAGTGAGGGACAGTAAATTAGCAACACAGTATGAATGAGGGGACAGGGGAAACCTGTCAAATGATACAATATATCCAGCCAAGGCAAAGAAGACTATACAGAAAGGGGAGGAATATAGAGATAGTATTAAAATAAAAGATACAAGAATAGTGTAAAAATAGTAATAATACAAATATGCAGTAACTTGTAGTTTCTCTTATAGCAAAGTGAAGTTTGTTTCTCTGTCTCTACTGTTGGGATGCCCCCTCTTTGGGTCCAAGTGTGGTCTTTTCGCAGTTCCAAGTTTTTTGTCTCATTGCAGGGGGGGGGGAGGCAGTAGATGGGAGAAAAAAGTGATAAGTTTGAAAAGAAAGAAAGAAGGAATAAAACAAGAAAGAAAGAAAGAGAGGAAAAAGGTATTGAAAGCTAAAACAATAATAAAGTTAATAAAATAGAAGATTACTTAAATAAAATAATAAAAATAATAAATGAAAATTACAAATAACAACAACAACAAAACACCTCTTGTTGGTTTTCAGCTGGCCAAACCGGTTTTTCTGGTCCTGCTGGCTGCAGCAGGCTGAGAGGTGATTGGTGTGGCCTTTGTCCCATCTCGGGTGTGCTCAGCCAGTCTCAGGAGCACTCTCCCAAGATCCAGACCAGCTCCTCTGCCCAGGGCCCCACTGAGGGAATCCAGGTCCTCTTCAGAGCAGTCTTTCCCTGGGAGTCACTGCCATAGGCTGGGGCCCACGCCCGGCCAGGCTTTCCTGGTCTTGTAGGCTTGGGCACAAACCTTTGCCAGTGCTATGGGGGAGCGTAAGGGCAACTCTCAGTTCTCCCAAGCTGGTGACCACAAACTCCACGGGTGATCAAGGCCCCCTGAGTTTGCCTCCTGGTGCCCATTCCTCTCTCTGACACTTCAAGCAAACAAGTCTCTCCAGATGTTTTTCACACTGAGCCGGCTGGGAAGGGAGGGAGCTGATGACCCGACTCTCTCCCAGAGACCCTGCTGCCGTCCCTTAGCTCCCAGAGTCTGCAGCAGACCCATCCTGGTCTCCTGGCACCAGCAGCCTGGGCCTGCCACCTCTGCACTAGTGGCTCAGACCTTACTGTCCTGCAGCCGTTTCCTCACCATCTGGTCTTTCAGTCTCCGCTACAATTTCTGGACTCCTGTTTTCCTCTATGCTGGGGCACTGTTGGCTATTTGCTGTGTTCCTGCACATACTGGCCAGGTTTTTCTCTCATGTGTGGGGGTAAGTGGAATCCTGTCTGTCCTAGTCCCCTGCCATCTTCCCCCGATCTAGGAGTATATTTTCTAATGGCTTTCTGAGATGTGTTTTTTCTTAGTAAGGTTTTTGGATCTTTGCATGCCTGAAAATGCCTTTATCTCCCCCTTAACAGATTAATAGTTTTATTGGCTATAAAGGTCTTGGATATAAATTTTTCTTCAGAGTTTTGAATTGCTCCAGTGTTTCAAAGGTTACTGTTAAAAGTTATATAACTTCCGTTGTGACTTAGGAAGTTTCGAATATGACCTATTTTGGGCGGGCATATGTACACGTATGATTGTTAGGTGTTTTCCTTTCCATCAGTGTCTGAAATCTCACTATATCTGTTTGGTTTTCTTTTTAAATCTTCTCTTTCCTTTATTTTTTTCTCACACTGAGCTCTTGGTAGAATCTTTCAATCTAGAAAGTACTGTCTTTCATTCTAGGATAAATGATTTCTTTATTTACTTAGTCTTTTGATTTTTCTCTTCTAGTAGCTCTGTTCTTGGAATGTTGATTTTAGGTTTTGGGTTTGTTAGTTTGAGTCCTTATTTTTCTTGACATTTTTCCCCTTCAACTTTGTATGTATGGTATTTTCACTTTTTTGTTTTTGTGTTTGGTTGCTCATTGGTGTTCATTCTCTCTCTCTCTCTCTCTCTCACACACACACACACACACACATACACACACACACACACAGTGAGTCCACAAAAAGCTGACTGGAAACTTCGTGATTTTACTGGTGGGAGTCATAGGTAAAGAGGACAGGTGCCTCATTTTTTTCCTTTGGAGGATTCCAAAAGGTCAGTATCAGGAAGTCTTTTTTTTTTCTTTTCTTTTGGGGAAAATCTTTTTCTTCCTTATAAGAGGAAAATAAAGTATCACCCATAATGGTGATAAGTTGATAAGACTGGGTTGCTGAGAAAAGGAATATATGTCAGTTTACAATTCTGCAGTGGATCTAGGCAAAGTCAGCTACATATGTTACTGTTGTAGAGGTTTTTATTTAATCCACCATACTACATTTCTTTTTATTTAAATCCTCACCCAAGAATATGTTTGTTGATTTGAGAGAGAGTGAAAGGGGAAGAGAGAAACGTTGATGCGAGAGAGAGAAACATGGATGTGAGAGAGAAATATCGATGGGTTGACTTCTGTATGAACCCCAACTGGGGACTGAATGTGCAACCTAAGTGTGTGCCCTGAACAGGGGTCAAACCCACACCCTTTTAGTTGAGTCACACCAGCCAGGGCTAATCGTTTTCATTTAAAAATAAAAACAGTTTTAAAGAAAGACTTGGTGCTAGTGAAGTGTATTTTTTTTAATTAAAAATGTTTAATACTTCACAGAGTACCAGTTTTTGACCCTTCTGTTTTAGGAGGCGATGGAAGTAACTTTGTTATAGGGGGCTGTCCTGTGCATTGTAAGATGTTTAGCAGTATCTCTAGACTCTACCCTCTAGATGGCAGAAGCACCCTCCTCCTCCAGTTGTAATAACCCAAATTGTCTCCAGACATTGTCAAATAACTCTTGAGGTGCAAAATTGTCAGTGGTTGAGGACTGCTGGTCCAGAGAGCATTGCAGGTTCACACAGGTGGCCACTATTGCCTCTCTTCTGATAAAGGGGCTGTCAAAGGCAGTTATAAGAGGTGTCTTCATTCTTATCATGCAGTTTGAGTGGATACCAAAAAGGGGAAGTTTGGGAAATAAAATAAGATATCTCAGAGTCCAGGCAGTGCATCACAACTTTCTGAGCAACTGATAGCTGTCAGAAACTGAAGCGACTCAATACACTTTTTCATGCATTCAGCAAGTGTTTGATGAATACCTAACCTTTACTAGGTACTGTGGTACAGGGTATTTCGTGTTAAAAAAGAGAGAGATGTGATTGCTACTTTCTGAAGATTAATGTTTAGAGGTAGACACAGGGATTCAGCAAAATATACAGGGGCTGGGCCCAGGGAGGTTTATGGTTGTGAGTCTGAACATTTATTATTGTATTATTGTTTATTAATTACTGAATTATTTTCCACATGCACAACTGTAGATCTACTTTTGTCCAACCCTGTTTATTTTAAAAAGATATTTTATGTATAATTATAAGTAGTTTATATACTATTGAAGGAAAAGCACCAAATGCTATGAGAATAAAAGAGGAACCTAATTTAGAGTGGAGATGTTGGAGAGGTGAGGTAGTCATTGAAAGCCTCTAAGCCTGTGTAGGAGTTTAGTAGTAGATTTGAAAAGAGACTGACTGATTGATAAGGGTGTTCCAAATGGAGAGAAAAGCATGTCTATGAAGTTGGAAGATGTCAAAGTGGGAAAGATTCAGCTTTTCATGGAACTGAATGAATGACAGTTTGACTAAAGACTGAATAAATGAGAAGGAAAAGTGGATTTAAAATAAGCAGAGATGTAGTGATGGGCCAGGTAATGCATGGTCTTGGAGGTGAAGATGTGGGATGCCATCCAAAGTACTGTGGGTAGGTCTGGAAGGGTTAGACATAGGTGAGTGGCATTATTTAACTTATGTCCTAAAGCAGTGGTTCTGGCTGCTGTGATGAGTATGTAGTTGGAAGGAGGCAAATGGAATTAGGGAGTCCTAGTAAAGTTGTGGTTGCGTAGCTGAAACGATGGTGACAATGAATGGTAATAGGCTGATGACAATGGAGGTGCAGGGAAATGGACAGATTCCAGAAACATTTTGAAGGGAGCATTAACAGACATTGATAGTAATTTGAATGTGGATGGTAAAGAGGGATTGGTGTTCTTAGTGACTTCCAGAATTCTGGGTTGGGTGATGGGCTCAGTTGCCGTTACTGAGATGTGGAGCTCGGGTCTGGAGCATCTGCCAGTGAGGGAGTATAGAAGAGCAGGAGTTAAGCTACCCAAAGGAGATAGTAAAGATGAGAGATTAAAGGTTGAGAGCCATCAGCATATAGGTTATAACATTGCCGAGGAAGGGAGTGTATATTGATGAGAACTGGATCCCAGGGGTGAGCCCTGAAGGAATCTGACATTTAGAGGTTAGACAGAAGAGGAGCAACAGGCAAAGGTGGGAAAGACACCTTACAGGTAGGAAGAAAATTAGTAGTTAGCGATGTCATAGAAATGAAGTATTGTTTCAAAGGGCAGATGGATAGGGATTATGGTCAGCTATGTCTGATGTACTGGGAGTATATTAGTAAGGTTGCTTTGTTAGCGATGACCATGGGCTATACTTGGGGGACAAGGTTTCAGCCACTTTTGGAGATGGAGGCTCAATCAGGGAAAGAATCTTAAGACAGCTTGTTACCTTTTGGTTTAGGGCAGCTTTCCTAACACAGCCCAGAAATACTGTTCTAATGTAAGCTCTAAGCACAGCTGGCACATTGTCAGCTCTTAGGGAACGTGCCATCTACAGCAAGATGCAAACATGAATGTTTATCTTATTCTCTCTAATATTACTCATTCCTTGGTGATAAAAATGCTTTCTACTTCATAAATCTGTGCTGCTTCAAAATACTTCAGGTTTATATAATTAATACCTTCTGTTCACTAATATGGACATCAGAATTTGAAAATTTATATATTTGGAGTGTTTGAGCAATTTTTCTAGATACCTTTTTTTGGTGTTTTTTCTTTTTTGCTCTACCTTAGATCTAGCAAAGATACTTATTTTGTTAGTAGTGCCAGGAAGCAGGCGGTTTCCATGGTGACTAGCATACTGAATTTAATGTGGAAAGTTCCACATTAATAGAGCTGCATTGCAGAAGGATGCATAAAACAGTATTCATCTAGAGATCCTAACAGTATGGGCACAGAACACAGAAGTTGCAGTGGTGTGTAGGGTATGTATTATGTTTATTTTCTTGCCTCAGGGGGATTGCTGGGTTTATTTATATGATGAGGAGAGTATGATGGCTTGAGGCATTTTAGTATAACCCGGCTTCATAAAATCAAGGATGTTTAGGCAAAAAGAAGGAAGAAAGATATGTATGGCAGCATTTCTAAAATCAAGATCAGGATAAATGGAGTAGGAGAATGTGATAATAACATAGGAGAAAACAGACTTCAAATTGATTAAAGGATTTTTATGGATGGTGGTTCTAGATATAAGAATATTTGTTTATTAAAGGAAAATTATTAAGCATTGGAAAGTTTGAGGAATCAAGTTCTCTTGTCTAGGAAGAAGTCTGTTAAATGTGATTAGCTCTTCCTGGAAGATACAAAGATGAGCAGTGTTAAGGAGGTTGGCTGCTGCCTTAATATACATATTTACCTAATAGAGTCAGGAAGGGGTTATCAGGAAGGGGTTCATTTGTGGGGGATTTTTAAGAAAAAGCTTGAAATGTATCTAGAGATTAAATTCTGGAAGGAAAACTATAGGCTTTGAAAAAATAGGGTTTGGGTGGATAATTGAAGTTTCTTATCTTCCAGAGATAATTATAAATTTTGAAGGAGAAAAGATAATGAAAAATGAATAGACATAATTTAGATAATTTAAATGATACATCATTTAGATGACTACTCAAGAGCCAAATATTGCCAGCTGCAAGTTTTTGTAAATACAGTTTTATTGGAACATAGTCACACACTTGTGCTTCCATAGTTGCAACAAAGACTGTATCACTGGCAAAGTCTCAAATATTTACTGTCTGTCCCTTTACAGAAAAACTTTGCTGACTTGTGGTTTAGATGGTGTATTAGATTCCTAGGGCTGCCAGTAGATTACCACAGACATTGTGGGTAAAAAAACAAAAAACAAAAAACAAGACACTTTTTCATTTGCAATTCTTAGAGGCCAGAAATCTAAAATCATGAGTTGACAGGTCCATGCTTCTTCCAAAGGCTGTAGATGAGGATCTTTGCTTTCTTGCAGCAGCTGTGGCAGCTCCTAATGTTTCTTGGGTTGTGGCAGTATAATTCCAATGGCTACCTCCAACTTCTTTTGGCTTTCTCCTGTGTCTCTTTGTGTGCTCTGTCTTCTCCTTTTATGTCTTTTATAAGGATATATGCCATTGTATTTAGAGCCTACCCTAATCTACAATGATCTTTTCTTGAGACTTTTATTCTAATTATATCTGTAATGATAAGCCCACCTTCTGATCTTTTGTTGGGGAGGCTGCAATTTAGTCTGCTGCACAAGGTATTGAAGACTTGGTTTTCACTTTGTGGATCTAGTTAAGAACAGCTAGCTCCTGGCAAGTTTCCTTTGGAAGCCTATGAAGAATACAAGGTCTATCTGGAAAAAGCCCAGCTGTTGTTAATATAATGAGAATGGTTTGTGCAACACTGATGTAACATGGCAGCCAAGGGGAGTAGACTGGAATGTGCTTGCATGAACAATGATAACTTCACTATAGTCAGTGGGGGTGGTAGACGCAGTTGAGTGAGCAGGTGTACTGTGTGGCTGTCACATTCTAAGTGACTGAGTAGAGCAATGGATCTGCATCAGATTGTGTGTTAAGCTTGAACATTTCTCCGTGGAAATTCTGGGTGATTCAGAAGGTTGTAACTATGGGGGCAACTGGCAGCTTCATCGCAACAATGTACGTTCTCAGGTCTTGTGCGGAATGTTTTGGTGAAATAGTAAATCACCCAGGTGACTCAGCCCCCCTACAGCCTATATTTGGCACATTGAGACTTCTGGCTTTTCCCAAAACTAAAATCACCTTTGAAGAGGAAGAGATTTCAGACTGTGGGTGAGATTCAGGAAAATATGACAGGGCAGCTGGTAGTGATTGGAAGAACTGTGTGAGGTCCCATGGTGCTACTTTGAAGGGGATTGAATCATCATTGTCCTATGTACAATGTTGCCTGTATCTTGTATGCTCAATAAATGCCTCTTTTCCATAGGACATGGCTGGATACTTTTTGGACAGACTTTATATTCTCGGCAACAGATTTGTTGACTTGCTAAGGGAGGATATGAAATCTACTTCTCAAGGACAGGATGATACAGGCATAGTTAAACATCATAGAAGATGGCCTGTGTGATGCAAACATAAGCTCTACAGGGTAGTGGCAATACTACAATATTCACAGGAAAAAGTACTAAAAATTCACAGCAAAAGGATGAAGAGCAGTGCTTCCTGTCTTCATCAGTATCTTCTCAACTCCCATTCCCCCAAAACAACAAAATAGATTTGTAATTTTAGTGAAAGGTAGTTGGCCCCAAAATAAGACTCAGTTTTGAGGGATTAGACTCATAACTAATGACAATGGGAAATATTGGGTTGGCCAAAAAGTTTGTTTAGTTTTTTCTGTATGATGACTCTAGTAGTGCTTAGTTGTTTTTAACTTTGTTTGAAACAATTTTTGTTAGATTGTGTTGTGACAGCTGTTGTATCAGTGTGCATTTTTAAAAAAAAGTATCAAAACTGGTGAATTTTTGTGCAGCCACCTTAACATTGAAGATGGAAAAAATATGCAACATTTTCAGTGTATTATGCTTTATTATTTTAAGAAAGGTAAAAATGCATCTGAAACACAAAGAGATCTGTGTGGTGTATAGAGAAGGTACTGTGACTGACTGAGTATGTCAAAAGTGGTTTGTTAATTTTCTTGGTATTGTTGACATTTTGGCAAAATAATTCTTTGTTGTGGGGCTGTCTTATGCATTGGAAGATGTTTAGTAGCACCCCTGCTCTCTACCCACTGGGAGATAACCAACATGCTCAAAATATCCAAATTAATATGGTTATTAGTGAAAATGAAGAGTGTGTCTTTACTTTATAGAAAAAACTAAATGGACCTTTTGACCAACCCAGTAGATATATGTATAGTTATGTGATTTAAAATAAGTAGATTTCATAAATGAATGGAGGAGTGGCTATGTATTTAGAATGTATACAGTGGTGTGTGGAGCTGTGCATTTGAGACTTGGCTGCAGTTGCAGAGGCTCTGTGTTGTTATGAGAGTGCATAGAAGAGGGCTGTGCTGTGTTCCTCTTATCACTGTAGTGCATTTGTAAGCCATAGTAACAGTAGTAGATACCTATGCATCCCTTGGAAGTTTCATTTAGCTTATTTGGGTATATTCGGAAATGTTTAAGAAGTGATACATGCCCATGTCAAAGACTCAGATAGTAGACATTTGACTCCAGTGTGGGTGCTGGAGCTGCAGGGAAAACCCTCCTCATTCTGTAATTTGAGGAATACTAGCTTAAGGTCTGTATCCTTATTTTAATGTACCTTGAAGTGAAACCTGAAGAATTAAGCAAAAGTAACATGATGTAAGTTAGAATTATATTCAACTTAGGCTATAAGTAGTATCAAACCAGCATAATATACTTAAAAATAGGTTTTTGGGACTGTAGGGGACTGTAGATTGATGTTTCCTGATTTCAGTATAGGTGAGTATATAGAGGAGGAACACTAAGCCCAATCCAGGATTTTCAGGCAGAGTTTGCTAAAAGACAAGACTGGATGAAGTCTGTTCCCTTTCTAAACCAATTCTCTTAGACTGTAACTCTGTATGTCCTGGACACCAAATTGAGAAGTTAGGAAGTCATGGGAATGAATGAATGTTTTCTTGAACGAAGTATTTTGTGCATTAAGTGCCCTCCATGTTGAAATGTATGCTTAAGCTTAAATAGCTTCACCGGAAGATTCAAATTCAACTACAATTAGACTTTAACTTTTTATTTGTCTGTTGGCAGACATCTGGAGTACACACAAGGAAATAAAATGAGATAAAGTCTAAAGCATAGAATGGAATTCCATTAGGCTGATTGATTACAGTTCATGCAAGCTAAAATTTAAGCACTATGAGGGGTTCAAAAATACCATAGATTTCAAGTGTGTATATTACACACTGTGGAGCAAAAGTAAGTTTACAGTTGTTCTTATAGAAAAATAATATAATAATCAATAAATAATAATACAAGAATACACTGTTTCTTATAAAACCATAAACCTATTTTTGCCCATCCTGTATATCAAGCACAAGTGTTCCTAAGTGTGTCTGTTAATAAAATTTATTTCTACAAAATCTTTTTTCCTCATTGACTTGTTGGGATAAATTCCCCCCTAGAAATAATAAAAATAAGCTTCAGAATGTAGTTTTTCCATAGTTATGTGTTTAAAAGACAGTTCACATAATAGTGTTATTAAAAATTAGCTACAGATTATAAATAAAATATAGTTGAGACTTTTGGTTCTTACTTAGCTCAAGAAATAAAGTTCTGACTTTGTGAAAGCAATTTCAGATTTGTAGTAGAAAAATTACATACCAGTAGAAGTTTCTGCTAAAATTTGTGAAGAGCAAAGGCAATAGTATGAAGCACTGAAAATTAAGACAACTTAGTGTGAAACTCTGTGGGATCTCTAATAAAATAATAGCCAGAATAAAGAAAAAATTTACCCAGGGTTTCTTTAACAGCAGTCTTACAGAGATACTTAAAGAAAGGTGGCCTTTTCTGAGCCCCTGGTGTTTTAAAGGCAGAGCATCTTCATCCCCGTTCATGCCCTCCTTCCTTGCTGGTAACTACCCCAAAATAAGTGGGGGATGGGGCATGAGGGATGGGAAGAGGGAGATGAAATGGATGTAGACACACTCTATCTGGGAATTGTAGTCATTTTGAGTAATGTTGTAGAGAAAGACTATAATGGCAATACACACTGAGAATTGTATTTTTATATTTGTTACTGTCAGTCAAGAGTACAGTATTAGAGAACAAGGAAATTGAGGATAGATTGAGAATTTGCCATTGGAGCAGTGGGTGCTCTAATTGTAATATACTGAGCCCTGGACTTCTCAAACTATAGACATGTGTTGAGTTGAACTGTTGACATATGATAGGCAAATCCCTTTCAGATAGGAAGAGGGGCTGAGGGGCAGTCTTATCTCACAACAATCTTATTGAGGTATAATTGACTAGTATAAAGTGCACATTATAAAGTGAAAATTTAATAAGTTTTGACTTGTTTATACCCATGAAACCATCGTTACTGGCAAGAAACTGAATCTATCCATTATTCCCCAAAATTTCCACCTGCCCCATCCCTTGTAGTTTTTACATCTGGGTGTTTGATTTGGTTCTTTTTTTATGTATTTTGTGTCTTTTTAACACATTCTCTGTATACTTTCTTGAACGTACAGAATACAGTAATTAATACTGTTTTGTTGTCCTTGTCTACCGATTCTAGCATCTGTCATTTCTGGGTCAGTTTAAATTGATTTATTATTCTGTCATTATGGATCATATTATCTTGCTTTTTAAAATTTATTTATTTTTAGAGAGAGGGGAAGGGAAAGAGAAAGAATGGGAGAGAAACATCAATGTGTGGTTGCCTCTCATGTGTCCCCTACTGGGGACCTGGCCTGCAACCCAGGCATGTGCCCTGACTGGGAATAGAACCACTGGCAACCCTTTGCTTCACAGGCCCACGCTCAATCCACTAAACTACACCAGCCAGAGTTTATCTTGCTTTTTTACATATTTGGTGATCTTAGATTGCATCCTGGAGATTGGGTGCTGGATGTTTTCCAATTCTTATAAATATTTTTGAGCTTTGTTCTTGGTTAAGTTACTGGAAATAGTTTGATCCTTTCAGGTCCTTTTAGCTTTGGTAGGTGAGACCAGATCCTTCTGAGTACTTTCGTAGATTTTCTGTGGATTACGGAGTTTTCCACTGTAGTGGCCAGAAAAAGAATTGTATGAGTGTGGGATTGTTCCCTCTAATCCTTTTGGGTGGTTCATTCCTCAAGCTGGTGTAGATTCTTCATAGGCCTTTGCCGACCCAGGAGGGACCTCTGCAAAGATGTTAGGTTCTCTTTCTGTGCAGCTCTCTCTTACCCTATGCTCTGCCTTTCAAACTCCACTGCCTCCTTAAATACAATGGGAAGGTAACTGCACTCCGGAGAAATATTTGCAGTGGAGGCCAAGGGGTTGGTAGATATGTTAATGGATGCAGTAGCAGCAACTGCAAACCAAAGCCTAGGCAAAGAATAGCCCAGAGTGTTATCCCAGGCAGTAAACAAAAGAAGAAATATTTGTTCACCAAATATGTGAGAGTAATAAATCAAAATGCAACTTAAAACAGTGATTTAACACTAGTCACCTGTCAGGTTGGCATGTAGGGAAAGGGTATTACTGAATGGGAACTGTGGGCACCCTTGCTGCTGGTGCTGCTAAATGAGTGGAGACTTGCTATGTAGTATTACAGTAACAGTGCAGGCCATGTGGTGACTAGTATGTCAAAATATATTAAGTGATGTCTACAAGCAATAGGTGTGATATGTCATTTCATAGCCTATACACATAATGCAGAAAGATACAAAGGATATATGAAATTGTTAAGTAGTGATTTTTCTCTGGATTATGGTTGATTTTTAAAAAAATTA
This sequence comes from Sturnira hondurensis, assembly GCF_014824575.4. NCBI lineage: Eukaryota > Metazoa > Chordata > Mammalia > Chiroptera > Phyllostomidae > Sturnira > Sturnira hondurensis. The sequence goes on along the minus strand of NW_028092466.1, from coordinate 1,023,254 downwards.
TCTCGTACCTGTGTAGCTTTAAGGGGGATTTAGGATTGGGTACTCTGGTTGTAAAAAGAGGTTCAATTATTTGTCCTGCTGCTGAATTTGCACAGCAAAATGATATTTTTAGTCAGGGTAGGGGTGGTGGTTCAGGGTGGGATGCAAGCTATCCCAGGTAACTTTAGCTTTGCGCCTGTGTTTCTTTAAAAAAACAAGTGCATCCACTTGTATACAAAGCCCCAGGTAGCTTTATTAGACACATTAGAAAGAAATAAAGCTTTTCTCAGTGCCCAGTCTGATTAATGTTCTAGAACATCATGTTCTTTGGTGTTTTTGGAATCTGTAGGATTTCAGAAATTTATGGATTAGTTTGGGTCGGTGGAAGGATGACAATTAAAGCACTCTAGTAATGATTCAATGTTAAACTTCTGGACAAGTTGATCAGTTCTGTCCAGAAGATCAGTTATCAAAGAAAGTGCTCAGGAAGGACTTAAGTGCAAACAATAAAAAATAATAGTTTTCAGGTAACAAGATAATTCCCTGATTTCAAAAAATAATTTCTGTGCATTGAATTGTACTTTTTTAAAAATATATTTTATTGATTATACCATTACAGTTGTTGGTCTGTTCCCCGCCCCCCCCCCCCCCCCCCCCCCGCCCTTCTTCCCCTCCACCCTGCTGAATTGTACTTTAATGAGGCCTGTATTGTATGGACTCAAGTTGTATATTAAGGGTGCTACCTATAATTTTGCTTGTGTAAAAGTTGCATTTATCAACACATTTCAGTTTTGGGGGGATGCCTATAGCATCTATATCTATCTATCTATCCTCTCTCCCCTTCTCCTTCTCCCCCTCCCCCACCCTCCCCCTCCTTCTCCCCCTGTCCCCCTTTCTTAGAGAAAGAACAAGAGGGCTGGAGAATAGCCTCATCTGATTCTCATACAGGCCCTTGCATGACCACTTCCTTAAGCATTAAGCCCTTAAGAGAGTGAAGTTCTGACCCACATGAAATCTTAGGAACAAAGTCTCAGGTCTGTTGATCACAGAGACAGAGTTTTGGGCAAACTAGAGATAGATCTAGGCTTCAGTTGTATTTCGTCTCCAGGCCCAGAAAAGCAGTAAGTCCAGGTGGGGCTACACCTTGACTGACATCAGGGCCAGCTGTGGTGATGGTGACTAATGATTCCCCTAGCACTGACCAATCAGTAGTGACAATGACCCTGAAAGGACTGACCTGGAGAGCTGATGCATAATCTATTGAGATCCTCCCCTGGGACCTCCCTTAAGATCCCTGCCTTTAATGAGCAGATAAAAACCTTTAGGAGAAGCACCCAGCTCTCTCTCCCTCTTCCTCCTGCTCCCTCCCTCCTTGCCCCCACCTGTCTTCCCTCTCCTTCCCTGTCCTTCCCTCCCCTTCCCTGTCCTTCCCTCCCTAACCCTCCCTCCCTTTCTCTCTCCCCCTTCCTCCCTCTCTCTCAAATAAAAAATAAGTAAGTAAGTAAATAAATACATACAGTTCTTTTAATTTTCTGCTCCTTTATTCTNCTCCTGCTCCCTCCCTCCCTGCCCCCACCTGTCTTCCCTCTCCTTCCCTGTCCTTCCCTCCCTAACCCTCCCTCCCTTTCTCTCTCCCCCTTCCTCCCTCTCTCTCAAATAAAAAATAAGTAAGTAAGTAAATAAATACATACAGTTCTTTTAATTTTCTGCTCCTTTATTCTCAGTAAATGATTTCCATTTGCAAGGGCCTCAAGGGTAGCTGGAACTCCAGTCATCAAGGCAGCAAGAATAAGGGAAAAAGGATAAAAAGACCTTTCTTCTAGGCAAGTCAGCCTTTTCAGTACTACATTTGTAGTACTGCCTCTAACTGCAGGGGAATTGGCACTTCAGTCTGCTTGGGTTGCCATGACAAAGCCACAGACTGGGCAAAAATTTATTTCTTGTGGTTTTGGAGGCTGGGAGGATCAAGGTGCTGACAAGGTAGGTTTCATTCTGAGGTTTCTTCTCTTGGCTTATGGGTGATAGCCATATCACTTGGTGCTCACATGACCTCTCTGCAGATGAGGGTGGGGGAGAGGCTCTCCTGTCTGAGCAGCTCTCTGTGTCTCTTCTTCTAAGGACACGGGTCCAATCAGATGTGGGCTCCACCCTTAGGACCTCATTTTATCATAATTACCTCCCACAGGCCCTGTCTTCAGTAGTCACAGTGGAGGTTAGGGCTTTCACAGGTATTTGGTGGTGTGGGGGAGGCACAATTCATACTGGATCAGTTGGGGAAGGGTAGTAGTTAGGTGTATTGCTGCCCAGAATACAAGAAGATCCTAGGGAAAAGAAGAGGAGCATGGATATTTTTTAAAAAATATTTTATTTATTTATCTTTAGAGGGGAAGGGAAGGAGAGAGGAGGGAAACATCAATGTATGGTTGCTTCTCGTGCATCCCCTGCAGGGAACTGGCCCTGCGGGGAACTGGCCCCTGTGGGGAACTGGCCTGCAACCCAGGCATGTGCCCTGACTGGGAATCAAACCACGATCCTGTGGTTCGCAGGCCCACGCTCAATCCATTGAGCTACACCAGCCAGGGCTAGGAGTATGGATATTTGATAGTAATCACCACAGGCTTGTGGCCGAGTTTCCCAGGCTGATAATCAAAGGCTAGGGTTTGGAGCCCTACAGAATGTTCATTGAAGGCAGGTGAGGTTAACCTATGTAAAATTGTATATAGGATATTATGAAGGGAAACCTGAGAGATATTTGGTAATTATTTCTGATAAATGCAGTTCCTATTCTTAAGAAAGTGATAACCCAAAGAGAAATTGGGGAAGTACAACTATAGGTAAATAACTATCATCAAGTGAGGGCAACCTGTGATTGCTGCTGGCTTTTACTTTTGCCCTATCTTCTCAACAAGTAAATGTTCTACTATTCATCTCTCCCCCCCTCCCACGACTCATATGTAGTTTAGGACAGAAATTACATTTAGCAGACTGCACAGGATCCTGCTGCCCTTGAGAGAGACTCTTGGTGAACTTTTTCCGAAAGTGATGAACCACTTTCGGAAAAAGTTCACCAGGACCTTAAAGCTCCAGGTATAACTCAGTTTCAATGCATTTCTACAAGGGGACTGTAGGGAACCAGTTATAGGGTCTATCACATAGCTGTGAAACTCTCGGAGCATGGAAGATCTTAGGTCACATTGAAGGTATTTTTTTCTCTTTAAACTCTAGGAATTGCATAATTGCATTTAGTTGTATTACTTTCCAGTACTTGGTAAAACTTTAAAAAAAATTATGGATCTTGGTTATATGGAAGTCTAGTAAGAAGCCTCCTTTCAATTTGTGTTTGGAACCAATTGAGAGAGATTCAGGAGCAAAATAGAAATGTAGCTTTAACATGTGAGGGCAGAATAGTTGGCTAACTCCCTCTGCCCTAGAGTAAGTGGACTTACCCACCCCATGAGTCTCTCTTAGAGAATAGCCATACATACCCTCTCTGTAGGCTGGCTAGCTTTGAAAGAGAAGAATTAAACTGAGTGTGTTCATTTCTTCCTCCATATTCACTGATCAGTCAGTAAAGGGGTCAGATGAGAGACCAGATTCTTCTGCATGGGAAGATGAGGTATGGAAGAATAAGTGTTTCCTTAAGCAATTGGAAGAGGTAACCCCTAAAATCTTTGATATATTCCATTCACTTATATGGAATTGCTTTATAAAGATAGCACATGTAGTCCTTGAAAAGGAACATGAAGATATTAACTCATGGGGCATACACTGAGTCTAATAATCAGTGAATCTGGTGGTAAGATGCTCTATATGAATTTTTTTTAAAAATTCAAATTAATCAATAAAGTTTGATTTTTTTCTAGATTTTAATTCTTATTGTTGGTATCTGTAGATTTCACCAAAGTTTATATTACCATTAAAATTCTACTTACATTTACATAGAACAGAATATCTTAATGGTAATTTCAGTCTATATCTAAATAGCTTCCCTGATGTTAATATTGATCCAAAAATGCATGCTGTTTGAAATACTGTGTTCAAGAGATATACTGTTTAATTCAGTTTTGTGATCTTAGGCATTAAAAATGTTAGTGTATAGCTGATTTTTTATACTCGACTGTGTATCATTTGATAGTTTAATTACAAGTCCCATTATAACAATAACTGAAACTTGTTTTCATATTAAAGACCTTTAAATCCAAAGGAGAATTTTACTCATTTTTCTATTGACTTTTTTCCTACTGGACTTTTTTGTGGAGAAGATTTGATAGGGCCTGGGATTGTATTTGTCTCAGACTTGAGTTAGTTTGAAACTCGGAACCTTTAACCTCTTTTTTATTTCCTGAGTGGACCAAAAAAAACCAAAACAAGATAGGTGGGATGTCTCGGTTAAGAATTGCCCATATAGAGTACTTAACACATGTTTTAGAAGGAATATGAGTAAATACAAGTTCATAGGCAGAATATATTTACTGATAAGACAATGGCATTGGGGATAACTTTTAGGTTTATGGAGTTGAGTTGAATTTTCAGGCAAGAAATTAATAATAAAACAATTAAAAATTCCTGATACTGTGTACTATACAGAAGTAATACTTAAATCTTGTTTGACAGATTTGCCTTAACATGAAAAACTACAACTAAGATTTTGGCTACTTAGTATAGTTGCCTCAGTGACTGACTGCTAGGGTTTAATGGTGAAGGTTTGGGGCAGCTGTCCTGGGTGAGTCCCTTCTCTGAAGGACTAACATCATGGTTGGACTGACATTCAGACCAATGGTGTAAAATTGATTCAGCATCACCAAAAAGATTGCCAGCCCAGTGTTATTAAAGGCTCTGTGAACATGCCTTGGTGACATCCCACAGCATATTTTTCTGTGGTGTTCATAACTCTTCCTATCTAAATGAAAAGATGGAACTCTGGGTAGTAATCACATTCCCCTGCTCATCTTTTATTTTTAGCAGCTTTATTGAGATGTAATTCATATTACAACTCACCCATTTAAACTGTAAAATTCAGTTGCTTTTAGTTTAGTCAGAGTTGTGCATCTGTTAACTTTGCTCAATTTTTGACCATTTTCATTAGTCCAAGTAGGTAACCTGCATCCCTTAGCTGTCAATCTCATCACCTTGAAAAAGGAAAAAAAAAAAGAAGGATCTTCTCTAGAAACCACACAGCAGGCTAAATCGTAAGCTAAACTATCAGCTGACAAATTCTATAATTCTAAAACTCAATCTTTAATAGATATATTATAGCTGCTGTTCTGTGATTTTTATGTAGTAATGGACTATCATTTGTTTGCTGTCTTAGGAATGCTAGCAGTAAATGCTCTATAACACAATGGGATCATGAGAGGGGTGGCTTTCACTGTGTTTTATTGGTTAGAAGGAAGTTACAGGTCCCATCTATACTCAGAGAGGAGCTTATGCAAGGATGTGTACATGGAGGAAGTGGTGGTGACAGGGACACTCGTAGAGCCTCTCTGCTACAGCCCTTGAATTAGTAGAGACTTAAAAAATGTTGCTTCCAATGTACACCTAATTTTAATTACCTTTGTTCTGCTCCCTCAGTGGTAGGCTTGTACTGTGTATTTCATAGAGATGGTATTTACTTGCCACTGTTCATAGAACAATCATCATCACAAGTAGTGAAACTTCTTTATATCAGAATATTTCCTGGCTTAATTTGTCTACTTCATGAAAAAGATTACTGAGCAAATTAGTCACTGGGCTTGATTTCCATCTTCAAAAGCCACTGACTCTAGGTTCTGGTGTATAAATAACACTGATGAAAGTATTGTGTGAAGTGGAAAGAACCTGTATGAATGAAAGCTGGTATTATGACATTAATATTATTATTTGACAGTCGGCATTTGGAATGCTAGTTCACTAATGCTAGTTGTTATTTAGGTAAAGAGTATTAATCTTTGAACTATAATCTTGAATTTTGGCTATTAATTATTTTTTCACCTGGAAGAGGTATTATTTGTGCATGTGTGTAGTATAATTGACAGCATCATACTTATTTTAGGTGTACAACTTAATGATTAAGTATTTCTGTATATTATGAAATTATCACCACAGTAATCCTTAGTTAATGTCTATCAGCACACATAGCTACAAATTTGTGTGTGATGGGAACTTTAAAGACCTACATTCTCATCCACTTTCAATTACACAATGCAAGTACTGTATCATTAACTATAGTCACCATGTTGTATATTACATCCTCAGGATTTACTTATTTTATAAGTGGAAGTTTGTACCTTTTGACCAAGTCTTGGTTGTTGTTAATACTAATATATGTGGCTGTTCTGGGGGAGCACTTTTAAAATTCAAATATTTTGAGAACTTTGAATATAGCTACAAAACCCCAAAATATCTGAGAAACATTTATAAATTTTGGAAGAAGAAAGATAAAGAACCAATCACATAGGCTTTCACATGATCACCAGACCAGATTTTTAAAAAGATCCTACTCATTTAATATGAAATTGAAAAATATAGGTGATATTTAGTGGAATGTTTTTCTTTATGTATATTTCAGTCTCACTTGATACAGTTTATTCCTACACTCTGTGCGTCTGTGAGTGTGTGAGAGAGAGAAAAAGAGCTAGGACACTGATTTTATATTTTTCTTTAGATTTGTTCTTTTACAAAGTATGGTTGAAAGTTAATATGTTGATCTCAGTTGGAATTTGGGAGATGATATTTGTATATAATAAAAATCTGTAATGAGTGAGCACTTTTTTCCATAAACCATCTGTTTTCACCCCATTGCTGATCTGTTGAACAAGGGCTAAAAGTTTCACATTTGAAAAGCATGGGACAGTCTTCCTCTTAGGTACAGCTGACTATTCATTTTCCTCTTTCCCCCCACTTCAGCATGGCATTCATGTGAACAGGGCAGTGCACTGAGATGCTGGGTCCCACAAATTTTGCCAGAATCACCTGGGGATCTTTAAAAATATACTATTTTCTGCCTTTTGTCCCTAGACATTCTGATTTAATTGCTATGAGATTTAAACAATCTGCAGATGCTTCTAGTGTGCAGCAACATTTGTGAACAGCTGTGCTGGGGAGTGAGGACCTGGAATAGTTGGGTAAGGTAGAATAAGAGCTTTCTGGAAATGGGGTCTAGCTCCTAGGATTCCACATTTAATAATGCATTTTGCAAAGTTGAAAGGATCTTATATTTGGATATCAAAACTGGTTTGTAGAATTAGTTTCTTCAGTAAATGGAAATTGGTTTAATGAATCCCATTAAAGCTACATTTATCAATTACCTAAATTTAGGCCTTTCTTAAGTTAGTGTGCGAAAAACCAATTTGATACAGATAAAGAAACTCCCCAGATCTGGAAGTCAGACTGTTTTAGCAAATTATGAGAAAACCAATTACCTACACATTAATCACTGCTACTAAAATAAAAAAATTAAAAGCCTATTTAAAATGTGGAAATTGCTTCCTAATATTTTAACAGAGAGAGACTGAGAACACACAGCATTGAGTCATCAGGAAAACTGAAGATCTCCCCCGAGCAACACTGGGATTTCACTGCAGAGGACTTGAAAGACCTTGGAGAAATTGGACGAGGAGCTTATGGTTCTGTCAACAAAATGGTCCACAAACCAAGTGGACAAATAATGGCAGTTAAAGTAGGTGAAGCCCATAATTATTTTTGGTGCTTTAATCCATTAGGTGCAATTTCTTGGTGTAGTAATACTACTATTGATCTGTTCTTACTTTTCTGGTAAATATGGGTGTTTATAAAACTGTTTCTCTGAGTTCTTTGTGGATGTATTGTGTAGAAGTTGTCTTACTGGTGGCACATTTTCTCTCTTTCTGGAACCATGAGTGTATGAAGTATGCACATTCACTGCACTTTTGGCATGATGCATTAACATGTTTTATACTTCAGGCTCTTCCACTGCCAAGGTGAGTTCAGGCCAGGTTGCTGCACCCCTGGGAGCAGGGCAGTGCTGCATTGAGCCAGGCGGGGAACTGGAAGAAGAGGCAGCGCACTGGGTTGGGCAGGGTGCGGGGCTAGGGCTAACAGCAGTCTTACTGAAGGTTTCCTGGAAACCACGCACATGCTGTTGCCACTAACCTCAACCTTACTCGGTCCTGACCGGCTCGGCTTCTGTTTGTTTATTGCATCTCCACTCAGTACTGCCCTGTTCCCTGGTTGGAAAGTTGTACTGAAATGCATACCTTTTGATAATGCTGTCACATTCTGTCCTTATTGTGAGTGTCATGCCATTTGATGTGTTCATTTACAAATGAAAAATCAAGAATGACCAGATATGGAGGTTGGCCCACAAGACTGTACCTGGTAGGCTTATGTTGGTACCTATGAAGAACTGATGATGGTTTCCATCCAGCTCTTAATAGGCCCCTGTAATTGTAATTTGTTCAGATGTTTAATGAATATTTGCTCTGTGTAAACTATTTTAGGAAAATTAACTATTGGGGTGAGGGGAAATTTAAAGAGAACAAGAAAAAGAGATTTAGATACAGTCATTAAACTTAAAATTCTTAGAGCAATAAATAATGTCCCAGTTTGTAAGAATTGAGAATGGGGTTTCCAGACAGTTTATAACCATCTTCCAGTTAATCCCCTATTTTGAGAATTTATCAAACAAGCCTCAGTTTCATGCTTGATTTTGGGGTGTGGATGCATGTTATATAATATAAAAGACTGCCTGTGTTGAAGTTTATTGTGAGCAAAATGTTACTATTTAGCCTCCTTCATTGTTGAGCATTTCTATTTCTTGGGTCATATGAAACTAATAAGAAATTATTTGTGGGAAAATTTGATTCTCTGTATGGAGTCTTAATCTTGTTTTTGGTTATATTTTTTTACAATGTGATAAGAACTATAGACATTTTTCTTAGGAAGATGAATACATGTATGAAATTTTGCATATAATCCATAGACTTCTAAAGATGAAGGTGCTAAGACCTTTGCTCTGGAATATGTGTTGAAATGAAATGTTTTAATTAGAATGTGAATTATTTCTCTTTTCATTTTGTGCCACTGCTGTGTAACTACAGAGTCATTTTATTTAGACTCTCCTGGATGTGCATTGCATTGCCCTGCATCATCGTTCATGACACTCTTACTCAGCTGGGTCTTAAGGAGAATTTGTCCTACATAACCGAAGTTCTAACTTTTACCCCCTAGTACCCGGGAAAATACTTTTAAGTAATTATGTTCTGCTTTTTTCAGTTTGTGCTGTGTGTGCTTTACTGTTTTAATCAACATTGTAATCTGTTTTAATAATCTGAATTAGCCATGATTAATAGGTTTTAAAGGTAAATAAAGAAGGTAGTTCATCTCAACATTAAAAAAGTTTTTCTTAATTTGATAACATTTAGAACTGTATAATGCTTACTCAAGTTTTTAAGGAATTTGAAAGTAAAAATAGGAAATTGTTGTCTGCCATTTGTATTTTGACCTTATTTTGAGAGCCTCTGTTGTGATGCTATTAAAAATCTTAACTCTTCAGAAATACTTCTAAGATCGTCTTGGGACCTACAGATTGGTAATAGGCACATTTATACTTACTATCTGATACTGTCTGTCTTTATCACCTTGAATTCTTGAGCAAACATGATAGTTTAGCATGAAGGGGGTGATAATATGGCATATTAATCAACATAATGATGGGATGTGCTTGATTCCAATTTGATGACTGATATGTGCCTTCTACTATAAATTTTAAAATATATTTATTGTTGGTATCTTTGAAAAAGCTTAGCCTCTCATCACACCAATGATAGTTAGTTCCCTCATTATTTAGGCACACAAACCAGATCTAAAAAGGACAAATATGTAGAAGCAATGTGTAATTAAGGAGTTTGGTTTGACATTATACATGTATAAAGTGAGTTATTGAGTACCCACTGTGTTTAGCTCTGAAATTAGGACAGTAGAGATTTAAATGAACTGTGGGACAATGATTCACAGTCCTGTGAGTTTTCTATTTCTGTTGGTGAAATGAGAAATACACTTTTGAAGTAGCACTATACTAGTGTTTAATATGTACTTTGGGACTATAGAAGGAGTACTGTATTAGATATTAAGCTTATCCTGAATTATCCTTAAGATTTATTTGCAGTATTTATACAGAATTGAACTGTGTATTAGCCTGATATTTAAGTAATTATTATTTCTAATTTTTAGTTTTGAGGGAGCCCTTCCCCAAGTTTATTTTACCAAATAGAAATGTTTGAAAAGATGACTTCTTAGTTATCAGAAATAATTATCTCCAAGAGTTAATTTGAAAATTGGGTAAGATATAGTATATCAGATTCAATAACATAACATTGTAAGAGTTATAATAATTTTTTGACCATTGGCTTGAGAACAGTCTTTAAGTTGCCAGTGAGGTTCTGTGTTAGCACTAGAGATGTGGAAAATTTTAACCTTTCAGTTTTAATTGCATGGCCCTGAGGAAATGGACCTTTCTTGTCTGTGAGGGGTGGTAGGGCTACTAGTTTGTCTAACTCTGCCTGAGTGATGGTGTGATAGGGCTGTTGAGGACAAAGTCTTTGTTTCCCCAGGGTCTTCCAAAACTGAGAAAGGACAGCCTTCAACTCTGGCTGGGTACCTCAGACTTTGGTCAGCATCCTTTGCAAATAACATGCAGTGCCCACATTGCATGATAGTGGGATAACCACTGAGTGAAAACTTTAGGCATGTACAATGACTGTCCTCTTAAGTAAAGTAGGTGCCTGGTTAGCCCACTGGCAGGGTAATCATAAGAAAAAGCCCCAGATTCGGAGCAAACATTTGAAGAAGCACTCAGGATTGGGTTTTTGGGCTAGGATTAGAAACACACAGGAGAGTTAGGTCCACAGATGATCAGAATCAGAATGTCACAGTAAATCCAGGGACACAGGAGTTAAGAGAAAATAGCTGAGGTACCATAGTGCAGGCCCATGGGTTGAGAGTGAGTGGAGTGACAAAGACATTACTAACATGGGGAGGGATGGTCTGTACCTTCAAGTCCCGACCATGTATCCCCACCTGACCCTGCCTGCAGAGTCCATCTGGTTTTCCTAGACTGCCAGCTTCCCTGTTGTCTTCCAACAGACTTATGTCCAGACTGGTTTCTTGAAGGTATGAATGCCCTGTTCCTATCTGTGGGCTCTGAGAGAAAAAAACAGGGTAGAGTAGAAGAGAATGAAAATGAGAGGCAACATAAGGGAATGAAGTTGCTGTCGCTAAAGATGGAAGGCAATGGAGTTGTTATTGGAGGGTTAATGCTGGAATAAAACTGTCATCCCATTGGAGAGTGGAACTAATATTGGGCAGGTAGATAGGGATAGCAAGGTGTTATGTTAAAGTTGTCACTGTTGATCATTTTGATGAGCTTTTAGTCATCTACTTGCAGAGTAATCTGGGTTAACCAGAAAAACAAATTGGCTGTTTGAGGTTAGGTGCTCAGGCCAGACTGAATTAGTGATGTGACCCTGTATTGAAGGGTTTTAGGTATTTTCCCTTTCTTGGTTATCTGCTTAACTTGTCTTGTTTCTTCAACACTCAGTGTTTTTTCTTTTCCAACTCTCCTGTTGCATTGATTTGAGTGTTCCCGATCCCTGCCTGTAACCTGACCTCAGTTCCTGCATTCCTGCTTCTCTTTGGTATTTGGATCTTGACTTCAGTGTCCTTGACCTGGAACTGCCATCTCAGTTAATCCCTAGGCCTTCTCAGAAGGATCAGAGCCCAATATCTGACAGGGTCTGCCTCCCCTCAGTCCAGCCCATCCCTGAGCAGTCTGAGGTTTCATCCACTTATTAGGAAGGTTTCCTAATAAGGGAACCTTATTAGGTTCCCTTCCCCTGCGGGTAGGGGAAGGCAGGGCTCCACACAGAATGGCTTGGTGTGTTTTCCCTGCAGGGGCCTTGTCATTTCTGTCACAAGTTCTTACTGAGTAATTTTGGTAGGGACTGTGAGCATTATTAGAGAAGGTTCATTTTAGTATTTAAACATTGGTCTTGCGCATTGTTCTGAAAGCATTAGAATGATAGTTGATAGGGTGGCCTTAAATTGGAAATGTTTTTTTTTTCTGATAGTAAAGAGTGTTTTGTTAGGTAATTTTGTTGCATTTCAAAAAACCACAGTGCTAGTGTTTGATTATCCAGATCACTTGTGGGATGCACATTCATGACTATCTTGTTTTGAATTCAGACTGATTCCAATGTCTTATGCTCTCATTTGATTGGCTAGATTATGTGGCTTAATTAAGAAATACATGGTTGATTGAGCCATATTATTTTATGCTTCCTAATGTTGCTTAAAAGTTGTGATGTTGCAAATGAAAGAGTAAGTGGGTCACTTCTAGGAGTGGACAGATTGCAAAGATGTGTCAGGGCTGCCCTTTAGTCACCCTTGGTTTTGAACTCAGGTCCCTTGTGGAGTTGGGGTTGGAATTCCTAGTGTACATGTGTTTTTTTTTGCTGTTGCTCTTAGTGGTGTTCAATGTGGGTTTGTTTAGTTAACAGAATGATATGTACACCCCAGTAAGTAAAATAGACAAAATTAGTATGATTCTGGTTGATGTAAGGGATAAGAGGGGGAAACCTGTCTACCGCTATTGGTAGTCCATAGGGCGTGACCTTTGAGGAAACCTTTGGGGTCCAAGCGGGACAGTTTGGAAATGGTTGCTCTAGGTGAACTTCAACCAACCATGATGTGTCTCTGAACATTCCAATACCTAGTTTCTGAAACTCTCTACTAGCACTTGGTTGATTTGACTGAATCGTAACATAGTATCAGATCCCAGGTTACATAGTTACTTGGAGGAAAACATGTCTTATCACACCTTACTCAAAGTGAGGGTCATCTGAACCAATATTTGGTATACCTCTTGCACATTTTTGTATCATTCTTTGTTGTTTTGTGGTCATGCCTCTGAAATTGGTGGTACATCAGACTTTTACTCTTATTGCACTTTATTGTTGTGGATACTGAAGTAATGATTTGTCATTTGTGATCTGCATGTAGGCCCTCAAAAATTTTAATGCTAAGATTAGCATTGTGCCTTTTACACATGCATGTAATAAGTAAGGAGGAAGAAAATGATATCACCCTTATCATGGGGTACAAGCTTGTCCCATTAACTTGGTGCTCAGGGCAGCTCTTCTCATGATATAATATTGCACATGTTTTTAGAACTAATCTCCCTGGCTCTCTGATGATGCATAGCAGAAGATACGGAATTAATTGTGCTTCAGTATCCTCAGAGGAATGGGAGGCACTACTATTAATTAATTAATTTAAGTAAAGTACAATTGAAAATTAACTAAATTGATTCTAAAGACTTGAATGGTTTTGCAGTTAAGATTTAGTACCCTTTCTTCCTGTCATAGTAAAAGCATATGTTGTCATAATTTTAAACAATCTATTTAACAGACACTATTTACTAATCTTTGACATGAAAACCATTGTTGCACATGTGATCAGCATTCCAAAAACTTTGCTTTTTTTATTGTTTACTTTGGCTACTGTCACTATTTAATTGGAACCTACTAGTCATGACATTATGAGATGTCATGGGCATTCTTGTTTGTGATTTACTTAAAAGACTCCTTAGCAGGTAAGGATGAAACTGTGAATCTTTATGTTGAAATATGGAAAGTAAAAATGCCTAACATCTCCTCTAACCTAGAGGAAGGTGATAGCAAAGTGATGTTCTATGGTGGTTTCTGGGGTTTTCCAGCTTTGGATTCGAGCAAAATTCTGGACTTTCCTGCTCGGAAAGCAGTTTGTCGATTTGTGCAGATCAGAATGTTTGTTAGGATGCAAGGGGACCCTTAGGGACCCTTAGGGATATGAGTATAATCCTTGCTCTTTTATCTCCCCTACATCATTAAGTTGATTTGAAGTCAGCTGCTAACTGGCAGTGGACTCCCATTCATATTTTATTTAAAGACAGTAACCTTAGAAGGGGCCTAGAGCAAGGAATACTTAATGAACAAGGGTGCATTTATGGCAGAAAAGTATTGGCATTTGTATATCCCAGAAGATAAACACATTTTCAAAATATAATTTTTATAACTATATCAATTAAAGTAAATCTGGTTCTTTTTCATCTTTTAATTTTTAAAGCAAAGACTCAGACCTTCAGTATATTACTTTTTTATTTTCTGTGAAGAGGACTTCCACCTGAGATCCCATGTGATATGTTTACTCATGTACCTGTTCTAGGATTTCCATGTGGGTAATATTTATCAGTGTCACTTGGGACAAAAGGTCAACACAGGGAGCTTTTGATTTCATTCTTGCCCCATCATTGGTTGTTCTGGCATCATACCATTTGACAAGGCATTTGACAATTACTTGAAATGTAGAATACTAGTACTTATGGAGCCTTAGATGATGATGGGTGCTTACATAAAGTAATGTGCCACAAACACTGAGATACGAGTGTCTTCTACTTGCAAGTGATAGCAGATCCCACATAACTTTGCTGAAAAGTAAATACCTCCTGGTGTTCTGATTGGGTTGGTGGTATATTGAAAAAAAAAACACTTTGCATTGCTAATGGCCAAAATACTCATAGCTTATATTATTTTATCCCATGTCAGATTGTTTTCATCAGTGCCAACAATAGTTTTTAAAGCCATACATTGAGTTTCTACATAGTTATTGAATCCATCACCTTATTGAGTTTCATTGTGTCTGCACCCTAATTTCTGATTGGGGAACTCACCCCTCTTTCATGTTTGCAGCTAAAGGTAAACATATGGGGCAGGAATGTGAGTCACTTACCTTACTTGACCCCTCCAAAGAACTGACAAGAACTTGTCAGGTGAGAATTTGAAGGTCCTGTCTACTAGGGCTAGTGGGCATGCCCTTCCACATTAGTTTTCCTGTTTCCTCTGTTCCCCACATTGCATCCTCCCATATATTTTCTCCATTTCAAAAGAGAAACAAAAAAAGAATATCAGAAATGACAGATGTTTTGTGAGCATATTTTACTCTGTTGCTATTTTCAAGCCTGTCTTTCTAAAGTCAGTTCCTGGGCTCTTCAGGTCTTGATCCTTGATATGTTTGTTTGCAAATAAGTTGTATCTTTTTTGCCTGGAATGCTCAGATTCTAGGAACTAATGTCTGTCACACACACTGTGGAACTACTGTTTTTAATCAAATACATATCTGATGCATCATCAATCTTTATCTGAATCTTTCAAGAGTATGATGACCTAATTTTCCCCTTCTCTAAGCAGGAATGGAAGCAGGTGACTCAGGGGGTCTTCTCCATGCACATATTATTCGCAAGATACAGCTCATCTTCTGCCTAAACTTTTAGCTTGAGTTGGTAAGGAGAAAAGCTTTCAGTTGGTGAGAGTCAGGAATTCTCACTTCAGGACACAGGCAGACTCTGACTGGGGTCATTTCCAGGCCAGCCAGGTGTTTCAGTGTATGCCTGACATCTCTAGCAACTGGGTGTCTCTGAGAATTTTAACATGGAGATGGAAGGGTTTGCTCTGAATCAGAGTGGGTGGCAGGGACTGCTTCCAGAATCCACTAGGACCTTATTTAGCCCCTAGGCACAATGTTATTGGTCACCTGCTTCTGAGGACCTCTCTATGGGTTTCTTACTTTGCTTCCTCCAAAGCTGGTCCCTTAGCCATTGTGTTGTCAGCTTTTCTTCCTTTCCTTTGCCACAGTTGAGCCATTGTAGTCTTATCTCATAATAGCTGTTGGGTCATCATTACAGTGTATTCTTTCCCTTTATCCCTTCTTCCTATCTCTTCTGACCATGGAAAATAAATTTACGAAAGGAAGACAAAGAAAAAATGACAGTAGTGCCCTTAGACTATCTCAGTAGGAAGGGGTCAAACCAGTTTCTTTGAGAGCATAATGCTGTCGATTTCTATCCATCTTCTTTAGTTCCCTTTCTCTGCCTTTCCCACCCCCAGTCCCAATCCTTCACTGAACTTGTTTTGATAGTTCTCCCAACCCCTTTCCATTATAGCAATGTGTCTTAATTTTTGAGGCCACGTATAAGCTATCAGCATTTAAATTTCCTAGTGACTTTTAGCTGCCATGTTGCACTTAAAGAAAGACAAACTTTCAACAACTTCTTAGCATTTTTTATATGATTAGAACTGTTTCCAAAGCAGACATTGCTGTGCTTTGTATATGATGTAGAAGACGATCAGAGGACAATTCCTAACTTAAATTTTGAAGTTAGACCCATGGTACTTGTTAACTTTGTATCATTGCAGCTTAATCCATATAAACTACTAGTAACTGAATTTGTGGCTGTTCAGCCAAAGGCATGAGTTGGAGTGGCTGCTTTGGAAAAGGGAAGTACTTTGGAACCATGGTATAACTCTAATAGTCATACAACTGAGAACTGGGAATTTAACTGAACCTTGTTCCTTTATTTCTAAGTGACTTTGAATTGGAGTCATTTTGGCATTGCTGACTTGTAGTTACATTGGCATTAACCTGCTTTTAAAACTTTATTAGGAGTAGTATAAGGCAACCTTGAATACAGATTTGGACAATAATTTAAAAAATTTTTTCGCTTCAAGTACATAAATTTCTTTACTGTGGAAAACTGCTTATATATGCAGACTAGTGGTTCTTGTTTTGATTTTAAGTGTTTTCTCTACATATGTTTCAAATCAAGTAAAACTTACAGTAATTTTAAAATACTTTATTGTTGGCTAAGCAATGTGTGTTGATTTTCAAAAAATGTAGTCCAATTTGTCCCAAGAGCATGTATGTAATTACTTAAGCTAAGTTCATAAAATAGTGACAAGTAAGAGCTCAGTATCCCCATGGTGCAGAGGCAAGTGATTTTAATGAGTTCTAACAATTGGGTGAAAAGAAAACTTTTTAAAAGATAAGGTCATTGAGGTGATTTTCTTAACTATTATGTACTCTGGGATGAGGTTTTCTTTCTTTCTTTCTTCTTTTTTATTGTTGTTCAAGCATAGTTGTCTTCATTTCCCCACCCCACCAGCCTCTCTCCCCTGCCCCAACATCTGGGTGAGGTTTTCATCCCTGCTCTTTACGAGAAAAAAAAAAGTTTGTTGAGCCCAAATAAACATCAGCCTTACCTAACTTTTAAATTTATGTGATAAAAAAATTTCCTATAATTCAAGGCATTTATCTATACGTTATGATGACTTTTGAACATTCCAATTACAAGAGCATTTCAAGTAGTACAGTTGGCTCTGCCTTTGCACTTTCCTTTCCTTTTCTTTTTTTTAAAAATATTTTTTATTTATCTTTAGAGGGGAAGGGAAAGAGAGAAGGAGAGAAGGAGAGAAGTATCAATGTATGGTTGCCGCTCATGAGTGCCCTGCTGGGAACTGGCCTGCAACCCAGGCATGTGCCCCAACTGGGAATTGAACCGCTATTGTGTGGTTCACAGGCCCATGCTCAGTCCACTGAGCCACACCAGCCAGGGCTGCACTTTCCTTTTCTAGTGCCCTTAATTAAGGACAGCTTTAAGTCTGTTTTTCTTGATGTTTGTTCCATTTTAGATGATTATGCTTCCTTTATAACAGAATTCTGGCCTTATTTATTCCAGATGTTAGAAGTCTTTTTTATGCACAGTGTTTTGATGTTCTGTTAGAAGAACTTTTGTGACTTTTGTTACTAAATATTCTTGTTTGAATTGATTATCATTAGTATCCTCCAACTTTAATCATTTATTGAATTAATATCAGTTTGAACCTATTGCCATTGTAGGTGTTCGTAGTTAATCCCCTTTTTGAGTCCTTTAGGTCTTTTTAGTTAATTAAGCATTCACATATAATAAATGTTGCAATATAACCTTCAAACTTTAGTATAAATATTAAGAGTCAGCTATACTTGCTTAATGCCAAACAATTCAGATGCAATGGCAGCAACTGCTCTTCTGCGCACTTCCGTCACTTGAACAAGGTGCTCAGCCAGAGAGTGTGAGAGGGCGTTAGCCTGTTGACAGACATCCAGGAGCAAGATCAGTTTCATGTGAGGTCCTCCAGCGGCCCTATGTTCTGTTTTGTACTGGTAGTGACATTAAAGAATATTATTAAGATTAATAGATTTCCCTGCTATGCTGGTGATCTCAAAGGTTAGAGCTATGCCAGGAATTGTCTCTATATTCTGGTGAATAATAATCCTGTCAGGGATTGAATAATACACATTAATCAAATGCTGGGACTTGCAGTAAGCCTCCAGTTCACATAGTAGCATGTATCCTTTCTGTAGCAGTGTTTTTAGGAATAGTCCCCAAGAATGAGGTATTGATGATAACTATTGAGCTTTTGATTGTTATGTGCTTTCTAATAGTTGAAATATAAGCATTTGTACAAATGTTAAGTTTAGAAAACCATATAATCAGTTCTGGGAAAAAATAAACTGGCAAGCGAGCATGTTTTAAAATAGTATTTTATAAGTATATATGCTAGTATATTTAAACTTGCCAGTATATACATACCATATATACAGCATATACAATTAAAAATAGGAAAAAATATGTTTTTAATAGTGAGAATTCTTTAGTAGATGGAAATCTTCCCCAACTAGAGGATCATTTGATGCTTTTCTTCCCTGTTTGTTTCTGATTACCAGGTGTTTGTCTTTTAATTTTAGATATAGATAGAATAAGTTTTTTTAAGTAATTGCCTTCCCAAATTAGTATTTCCACACCTCTATTTTTAAAGTTATACTCCTAAAACAAGAATAAATGGAGTTAAATGTTTATAGAATCATTAACATCATCTTTTGAATACCTCTGGGCTGTTTTGACTTTTTAAAAGTATCTTTTTTATTTTAAGAGAGAGAAGGGAAAGGAGGGGGAAAGAGAGGGAGAGAAACATCAATATGTGGTTGTCTCTCATTTGGCCCTCACTGGGGACCTGGCTCACAGTCAGGCATATGCCTTGACTGAGAATCGAACTGGCGACCCTTTGGTTCTCAGCCCACACTCAATTCACTGAGCCACACCAGCCAGGGGTAAAAGTACCATTTTTGAGCACACATGCTAATGTTGATTTAAAAGTGAGATTATTAGTCCCCAAGCTATGAAAAGATAAATAGAAGAGAGAGAAGGGACATTTCTTAATGTCAAATGTTTTGGTTTTATTTTGTTTGTTTTTCATTCTTTTTTCTTGTTTATCTGTGTAGTGAAATTTAATGTAGAAGTTTTAAATAAATCACCATATACAGAAGGATGCCACTTAGTAAATTTTATTTGATATGAAGTACTTAATAGCTATCAGGCTATACATTTTAAGTAGCAAAGTTAAATTTGTTTGTATTTGAAATGCATGAAATTCCTGTTTAGCGAAGAAAATGAAATTGAGAGAACCTACTTCTGTTCCTTGTACAACTATGTATTGTCATGTCACATGGAATACATTCTCTTGTGTCTCTCTGTGCCTGTGGCTTCTCTTCTGTAAAATGGGCCCAAGAACTTAATTGACTGCCTTCATCCCTTTCAAGAACATTGAGGACAGATACCTTGAAGCCTTTGGAAGACAAAGTGCCACCTTATGTATTTTTTGATACTAACTTGCCTTGTAAGTATGTGCTATATGTTATTCACAATGGCACGGTGTGACATTTAGACATTTTTTAATGAGAGCAAAAGTTGTTTGCATGGCTTTGTGTTACACTGTAACTTCATTATTAATGTTTTACAATTTCTGAACTTCTCTTCTACCTCTCTGGGGCAGTGAGAACTGTCCCTCTGACCATTTCCATGTCCTGTACTGCACCTGGGCAGGAGGTGGGCTTATGAACCTTTTGGGGGCAGTATTTTAGGGTTGTGCATAGTTGTTGTATGGGTAGCTTAGGGATATCACCTTAGGTCTGCAGTGTATAGAGCAGGGCCTCATCAGCTTAGAAAAAGACAATGAGCCCTCTATTCCTGAGTTTTAGGTTTTCTTCACCATGTTTGTGCTGTACTGCATTCTGACTCATAGGTTGGCGAGTCAAGCAGAAGTCTTGATTGCACCATACAGAAAGTGTGGTGGAGCAGGGGAGAATTCCAGTCTAGGATTGGGGAGATGTGGACTGTTAAGTCTCTGTGCTGCCCCTACAGTAGTTTGCACTTGTACTGCTCTGAACTGTGTTCTATCTCTAATGAATGAGGATGCGACAGTGTCAGGATCCCAGGAGTGACGAGGGCTGCTCTTGCATTGGATGCCTAGATTTCATACAATTCTGAAATGGTGATTAAAAGTATATGTGAAGCTGCCTGTGATAATTCATATAAAAACTGTTTAAAGTGTACTTTATTATGATTTTCTTTCGCACATGGGTTAATTTTCACTGCCCAAGAATTTTGTCGCAAAACTTCCAACATTATCAGTGAATGCTTGTGGTTAGGAAGCTGTGTCATTTAAAGAGTTACAAGAGCTATTTTGTTACAAATAAAAACGTCCAAGTACTATTTTGTTTTTCTGTGGTAAAAATTGTTCTTGTAAGGTATGAGAAACATGATTTTTGTGTCGGGTTAGTATTTTTGAAGTTTGCTTAGAAATTGTTAGTATTTTTGTGATAGCATATTTTCTCAGGTTTTTCTCAAGTTGTTTCATGTTTTTATGACATCTTTTGTCATTCTTTTCCAGAGAATTCGGTCAACAGTGGATGAAAAAGAACAAAAACAACTTCTTATGGATTTGGATGTAGTAATGCGGAGTAGTGATTGCCCATACATTGTTCAGTTTTATGGTGCACTCTTCAGAGAGGTAGGCATAAACTATTTGGGTTTTAGCTGATGGATAAATAAATAAGAGGATTGTAAGGTTAGATTCTGCTCTTCAGTTACATGCCTTATGTTAGTAAGAAGTTAATTTTTTAGTATTTTAGTATATAGCCATGATAATCTATACATTAATTTCTGCCACTTATTTTTCCTTTGGTTAAGGGGTGAAACTCATACATTTTTTAATGGCTATCATTTCTGAATCCCCTATTTTCTTTCTTTCATTTATAAATACTTTCTATTCTTTTTATTCTTTCTACTGAATTTATTGGGGTGACCCTGGTTAACAAAAATTATACAGGTTTCAGGTGCCTAATTCTATAACACATCATCTGTACACTGTGTGGTGTGTTCACCACCGCAAGTCAAGTCTCCTATCACCATTTATCCCCCTATACCTTCCTTTCCCTCCCCTACCACTCCCAGCTATCACCACACTGTTTTCCATGTCCATTAGTTCTTTTCTCTCTTTTCTCTTTTTTTCGATCCCTTCCACACATAACCTCCCCACCCCACAGCAGCTGTCAACCTGCTTTCTATGAGTCTCTGTTTTGCTTGTTAGTTCATTTTTGTTCATTAGATTCCACATATGAATGAAATTATATGGTACTTGTCTTTCTTGGACTGCCTTATTTCAATTAGCATAATGCTCTTCAGGTCCATCTATGCTGTCACAAAGGGTGAGACTTCCTTTTTTTTAATGGCCGAGTAGTATTCCATTGTGTAAATGTACCACAGCTTTTTAATTTACACTCATCTACTGATGAATAGACATATGGCTGCTTCCAAATCTTGGCTGTTGGAAATAACAATGCAGTGAATAGGGGGATACCTATATTGATCATTAGTGTTTCTAGTTTCTTTGGATAAATTTCCAGAAGTTGCCCTGGCTGGTATAGCTCAGTGGATTGAGCACGGGCCTGTGAAGCAAAGGGTCACCAGTTCGATTCCCAGTCAGGGCACATGCCTGGGTTGCAGGCCAGGTCCCCAGTAGAGGACACATGAGAGGCAACCACACTCTTTCCCTTCCCCACTCTCTAAAAATAAATAAATATTTAAAAAAATTTTCAGAAGTAGAATCTCTGGGTCATAAGACCATTTCATTTTTAATTTTTTGAGGAAACTCCATACTGCTTTCCACAGTGGCTGCACAAGTCCACATTCCCACCAAGTACACGGGGGTTCCCTTTTCTCCACATCCTCACCAATACTTGTTTGTTGATTTATTGATGATAGCCATTCTGATAGGTGTGAGGTGATATCTCATTATGGTTTTAATTTGCATCTCTCTAATAATTAGTGACATTGAACATCTTTTCATATGTCTATTGACCATCTGTATGTCCTCCTCCTCAAAGAAGTGTCTGTTCAGGTCCTTTGCGCATTTTTCATTGAATTATTTCTGGGGTTTTTTGGGCTTGAGTTTTATAAATTCTTTATAAATTTTGGATATTAACCCTTTATAAGATGTATTGGCAAGTATTTTCTACATTCAGTGGGTTAACTTTTCTTTTGTTGATGGTTTCCTTTGCTGTGCAAAAACTTTTTAGTTTGATGCAGTCCTATTTATTTATTTTTGTTGTTGTTGTCCCTTCCCCAAGGAAGTACATCAGAAATAATATTGCTATGAGAAATGTTCAAGATTTTACTGCCTATGTTTTCTTCTAAGAGTGTTATGGTTTTGAGCGTTGCATTAAAGTCTTTAATCTATTTTGAGTTTATTCCTATATATGGTATAAGGGTGGTATAGTTTTTTTTAAATGTATCTTTCCAGTTTTTCTAATACCATTTATTGAGTAGACTGTCTTTACCCCATGGTATGTTTTTACCTCTTTTACCAAATATTAATTGACCATATAGGTGTGAGTTTACTTCTGGGTTCTTTTCTATTTACTTGATCTGTGTGACTGTTTTTATGCTAGAACCATGCTGTTTGGACTATTATAGCCTTATAGTGTAATTTGGTATCAGATAGTGTGATACTTCCAACTTTGAACTCTTAAGCATTTTAAATGCTTTTTAAAAGTACCATTCTTATTTTTAAAATGTTAGAATGTATTGGAACTTGATCACAAAGAATGTAGTAGGGTTTTTTGTTTTGTTTTGTTTTACTTAAACATTATACCGTGTTGTAAGACAGGAATAAATGTACACTGAATAGAAATATGAAATCTTGTAATTGGAGAAGACCTTAGAAGTCAGTTGGTTAATTCTCTACACAATCTTTGAATTTATTTTGGGGGGTTTCTAGTAGATAACCCTAGTAACTGGAAGCACGCCACTTCGTGATAGATTCTAGTTCTGTGTTGAATCACCAGTTAATCACTCTTAATTTTAGACTTGTCCTTCCTTTTCCTCCTGATCTTGTACTGTTTATGGCTTTAATATTCATTTTCTTTTTACTAGATACATTGAATTTATTAGCTTACTTAACCATTTTATATCATATTACCTTGTATCAGTATACAGTCATATATTCAGGTGTGTAACTGTATCCTAGACTTAAGTATTACATAATATTATTCTGTTAGTAATATAATGAATCTGGAACTTGATTTAGGTTGCACAAGAATCTTGTTAATTCCTCTCACCTTCTTCCCCCAAACCATAAATTTATTCTTCACAATCACTAAATCCTCTGGCTGTATTACAATCCTCTGGATGTAAAGACATCTGAACAATCATTATTTAGGGATTAGATAGATTTTTCTCTCCTGACTAGATTCCACAGTCAGCTTTTCCAGTGGGGCGTTCACTGTAGCTTCCAATTGGCTGTCTCAACCATAATTCCCCTCCATAGTGCTTGAATACGCCCATTTATTTCTTATGTTCATTTATTTAAAAATTCACTTAAGCAACATTTAAATATCTAACTCTAGGTTAGATAGTGTAGAAATCTGGTTTTATGAAAAGAAAACAGAGTAAGTAATATCTATGATTGAAAACTTACTGGTAACAAAACAAAAAGTCTGGAATAGTGTCTGAAAAGTATCCTTATGATTTCTTATTAATAGCTGGGGCAAAACTCAATATATATCTAAAGCAGGTTGAAGGGAGTGAAGTTGAGATATGCAACTGTAAGCACTGCCACCTATTGATTGAGTGTTCTGTTGTGTCCACATATGTTTTCTTCACACAGGTTAGTGGTAACATTCCCTTTTTCCAGAGAGGAAATAGATTTGAGCACTAATTTGAAGTCACACAGCCATAACTGTCAGGTGGTAATTCACAGACAAAGATCTCACTGTTCATTCATTTATACCAGAAGTGGTTCAGAGATGAAGACTTTTTAGCTTAATTTAAAATTTAATCTACTTTTTAAATATTAAAATTTTGACTATGATAAGATGAAATCTTGGGAACTATAAAAGCCACAAAATGACAGAGTGAAATTGAACTGTGCCAAAAATCTTAGAATTTCATTCTTAGAAATCATAGTTACTTCCTGCATACTAAAAAGTGAAGCTTGAGAAACAAAGTTTGACTTTAAAGAGTGCATAGTCCAAACATGTTTTCTCAAGTTACAGTGGTTAAAATATTAAATATATTTAATAAGGGTTAGAGAAACACTTTTCAAAAGCTGGTAACTTAAAGATCTTTTTTGGCCACATAACCTTCAGTTCCAAGAATAGACCCAAAATTTTAGGTTTATGACAGGAAAGAATGGAAGTGAACACAAGCAATTGAAAAGAAGGGAAGTGAGTATAAGCAGCTAGGACTTTTAACCTTATCCTCACTATGAGAGAGACAGATGCTTTTCATTCCTGTCACTGTAAGAAACCTTCCAGAATATTATATTTCATATAATTTATATGACCACAAGACATCAGGTTTTGGTCTGGTTCAGTCACCATCAATCAAGGGGCTTGTGAAATATTATATTTTTCTTGCAGCTACTATGTAGAGATTAATCTTGCAATTGGGTAATTTTGAGCCTTTTAAAGTTCTACAACTTTATTAGAACAGTAATAAGTAATATTTAATACTGAAATTGATAACTTATTTATTGCCATTGTCTGCAACAATGTATACTTCTTTTCAGGATAAGTATACATCCTAGAATATATTGGGTGTATGCTCTTTCCTAGGATGTATACTCATCCTAGAAAGAAGTATACTCATATAAAAAGCCCAAAGTACAACTTGGATTTGATTAAGTTATTAAGACACCTAATTGCACAGGTTTCTAAATTCATTTGCAGATTTTATAGACAGGGAGAAAAAAAAGCTTGACAGTATTGGAAAGTTAAAGTAACTTTTAGCCTATAGCTTACTTCCAGTCTTTTGATATGTAAATTTTCAGAGTTTAATAGTAAGGAAACTCTTATTTCAAATATCTTTTGAGGTTAGAGAAATTCTAGTGGAGGAAATACTCTTCTGTGTAACTTGTGATTATAGACATTCATGATATTATATAAAAGGCAGTGATTAGCCAAATTTTGTCACCTCTCTTTCTGTCGCTTCTACTGATCATGTTCTTTCCTTTTCCTTACCCCTTACAAGTTATAAATACAGCTTTATGGAGATAATGCTGACATACGGTAAACTGTACATATTTAAAGCACACAATTTGATATGTTTGGAAAATATATATGTCGGTACCATTAACCATAATCAAGATAATGAACATCTTCATCACACATATGTTGTTTTGTGTCCCACAGGTAACACACGCATCCTCTCTGCTGTCAGTGTCCTCAGGCAACCATAGATCTGCTTTCTGCCACTCTAGATAAATTTGTGTTTTTCTAGAATTTTGTGTAAATGGAATCATACAGTGTGCACTCTTTTTTAAAAAAGTTTTCTTGTTCCTGCTCTGCATGGCTAGCTCAGTTTGTTGAGCATTATCCCGCAAAGTGAAAGGTTGCTGGTTCAGTTCCTGGGGTCAGGGCACATTGCCTGGCTTGGAGGCCTAATCCCCTGTCGGGGCACATGTGAGAGGCAGCCAATTGGTGTTTCTCTCCCACTCTTCCTCCCTCTCTTTTTAAAAGTAAATAAATAAAATATCTAAAAAACTTCTTTTACTCAGCATAGTAACTCAGATAACTCAGCAAATAACTCAGAATAGTTATCTTGCAGTTCATGTTGTGGCATGTATCAATAGTTTGCTCCTTTTGATGGTGGAGTAGCATGAGTATTCCATTGTGTGGATGCACCACAGTTTGCTTACTCATTCACATGCTGAAGGACATTTGGGTTGTTTCCAGTTTTTATCTATTACAAATAAAACTGTTATGAGTATTTGTGTACAAGTTTTTGAGTGGACATATGATTTTATTTCCTTAGGTAAATACCTGGGAGTGGAGTGTCTGACTTATATGGTACATGTATGTTTAAGTCTGTTTTCAAAAGTGCAGTTGACTTTTGAACAACTAGGGGTTCGGGTGCTGCCCTTGCACAATCAAAAATCTGCATATAGCTCTTGATTCCCCACAAACTAAGCTACAGTTGTTCCTCAGTATCTGCAGGGGATTAGTTCCAGGAATGTCACCAATACCAAAATGCACAGATGCTCAAGTACTTTATGTAAAATAGCATAGAACAATAACATGCAGTCAGCCCACCACATTCTCGGACTCCCAACCACAGATCCAAAATACTGTTTTCAATTCAGTTGGTTGAATCGGAGGATGTGAAACCCAGGGATAAGGAGAGATGACTGTATACTGAAAAAAAATCTGCATGTAAGTGTCCTGTGCAGTTCAAACCCGAGTTGTACAAGGGTCAACTGTATTTGCACCATTTTAAATTTCCAGCAGTAGTGTATCAGAGTTCTATTTCTTCATGTCTTTCCAACAGTTGGGATAGTCTGTTTTTTAATTTTTAGCCGTTCTAGTAGATTTAGAGTGGAATTTCATTGCATTTTTAATTTGCATCTTTCTAATGACTAATAATGTTTTAAGAGCTTTCCATGTGCTTATTTGACACCTGTATGTTCTCTTTGAGGCAGTTTCTGTTCAAATCTTTTGACATTTTTGTTTACCTTACTATTGAGTTGTGGGAGTTTTTAAAAAATATTATGGATACAGGTTTATGAAAGAATATATGATTGCAGATGTTTACCCTCCCCCATATCTATGACTTATCTATTATACATTTTAATGGTGTTTTTTAAAAAAAATTAATTTGCTTATTTTTAGAGAGCGGGGGAGGGGAAGAAAGAGAGGGAGGGAAACATGTCTATCAGTTGTCTCTTTCACACTCTGGGGACCTGAATGAGTATTTTATAGTTCGCAGGCCGGCACTGAATCCACTGAGCCACACCACCCAGGGCACCGGTGTTTTATAGAAAGTGAAAGCTTTTTTTAATGTTGATGTAGGACAGTTTGTCAGGTTTTTTTATATGTATTTTGCTTTTGGTGTCGTATTTAAGGAATTTTTGTTGAACTCACACTTGGATTTTCTCATGTTTTCTTCCCATAGTTTTATGGTTTTAGACATCACAGTTATGTTTGCCATCCATTTAGAGTTAGTTTTTATATGGTGAGAGATGTGGATTGATGTTTACTTCTTTGCTTTTGGATATCCTTTTGCACCTTTGCCAGAAATCAGTGTGTGAGTCTATTTCTGGACTATCTAGTATGTTCTGTTCTTCTGTTTTGTCTATCTTTACACCAATTCAACACTTGTCTTGGTTCTTCCAGCCTTGTAGAAAGTCTTGAGATCATGTAGTACTGGTCTTTAAATTTTATTTTTTAAAGTAAGTTTTGGCTTTTTGAGGTCCTTTCTATTTCCATATGGATTTTAGTATCTGCTTGTCAGTTTTTACACACATAAAAAAGTCCCCAGAATTTTTGATTGGAATTACATTGACTCTACCGCAGCCCCCAAACTTTTTGGCATAAGAACCAGATTCATGAAAAACACTGTTTGCATAGCTGGGGCTGTAGGGCAGGGCGTGGACATGAAGTGGAGCTCAGTTGGTACTTGAAGGAAGCTTTGCTTGCTTGCCTGCTGCTGCTCAAGGTCACCAGACTAGTACCTGTCCTCAGTCCTGGTGGTTGGGAACCCCTTCTGCTCTATACATCACTTTGGAGAGTATCCATATTTTAACAGTCTTTTTTTTTTTTTTTTAATAAATTTTTTTAAAGATTTTATTTACTTATTTATTTTTAGAGGGGAAGGAGCAAGGGAGAGAAACACCAATGTATGGTTGCCTTTTGTGCGTCCCCTGCTGGTAGTTAGCCTGCAAGGAACTGGCCTGCAACCCAGGCATGTGCCCTGACTGGGAATCGAACCGCGATCGTCTGGTTCGCAGGCTCGTGCTCAATCCACTGAGCTATGCCAGCCAGGGCCCATATTTTAACAGTCTTAAGTCTAGTGACTCATTAATATAGTATCTTCATTTATTTATATCTTGTAAATATTTTTCAGCAATATTTTATAATTTTCATCATACAAATCTTTCACATTTTTGTTAAATTTATCCTTAAGTATTTGATATTTTCTGACACTTTGATAAACAAGATTGAAAAGATTGTTTCTTCTTATTTTGTGACTAATGTAGAAATTCACTTGATTCTACTTAATCTTACATAATATAACCTTATTAAATGCATTTATGAGTTCTGAAAGCTTTTTGTAGATTCCATCATGTTTTCTACATAGATTATTATGTCTGTGAATAAAGAGGGTTTACTTCCTTCTTTCAAATTTGGGTAGTTCCTTTTTCTCTTTTCTTCTTTTCCTCCTTCCCTCCCTCCCTTCTTTCTTTCCTTTTTTCTTTTTCTTTCTCCTTCTTTCTTCCCTCCCCTCCTCTTCCTTCCCTTCCACCCCTTTTGTTATTTTTCTTTCTTTCCTTTCTTACTGCACTGGCTAGATCCTCTCTTTAGGACACTGTTGAATAGAAATGGTGAGAGGGGACATCCTTCTCATGTTTCTGATCTTTGGGGAAACTCACTCAGGCTTTCACTATTAAATATGATGTTAGATACAGGTTTTTCATAGATGTTCTCTATCAGGCTGAAGAAGTTCCCTTCTATTCCTAGTTTGTTGAGAGTTTTTATCAGGAGTGGATATTAGAATTTTGTTAAATTGTTTCCATACATCCTTAAGATGATTGCATATGTTTTTAAAATATGGTAAGTTACATGGATTGCTTTTCAAATATTAAAACAGCCTTGACTTTCTGGGATAAATCCACTAAATTATTATATATATTTTTTTACATATTGTTAAATTTTCTAAAAATTTATTTAGACATTTTATATACAAGTTCATGAGAGATATTGATCTGTAATTTTCTTATAATGGTTTTTAGTTTTGTCTTTTGTATCAGTGTAATGCTAATCCTATAGAATGAGTTGGGAAATATTCCCTCATTTTCAAATCTGGAGTAATTTAGGGAATTGGTATTATTTCTTCTGTAAATATTTGGTAGAATTCACCAGTGAAGCCATTTGAACATGGAGTTTACTTTGTGGGAAGATTTTCAACTACGAAATCGATTTCCTTTAAAGATATTCTATTCTAGTTATCTGTTTCTTTAAGAATGATCTTTGATAGTAAATTTCCTTGAAGAAATTTGTCCCTTTCATCTAAATTGTCAAATTAATGGGCATGGAATTATTTGTAATAGCGCTTTCTTTTCATCTTAATATGTGTAGACAATATGGTAATGTTTCCTCCCTATCCTTTTCCGATATAGGTAATTTGCACCTTCTCTATTTTTCCCTAAGTAGTCTGGCGAGAAGTTTATCAGATTTATTAATATTTAAGTGAACCAACTTTCAGTTACATTAATTTTCTATGTTGTTTTTTTGTTTTCTAATTAAAATTTTTCAATTCTAATCACTCATTTTCTTCTACTTTGGTTTATTTACTCTTCTTTTTTTAGTTTCTTAAGGTAGTTCTTTTTTTTTAAACTATGAAATATTTCAAACATACAGAAAATTAGAGGGAATAGCAATGTATCCACACCACAGACTAGCATTTTAGCATATTTGCTCTTTATCTGTCTTTAAATTATAAATACAGTTGAAGTCCTCATCTCATTCTCCCTTTTTCTCTTTCAATGTAAACATGACCTTGAAGTTAATATTTCCTTCAACTTGTTTTTTTCATATATGTATTTTCCCTTAAGTAATAAATACATAGTATTGCTTTATTATATTTTCAAAATTTCCCTATATGGAATAATCCTGTTTGTGTCTTCCATAGAATTTTTTATTGGGCGTAGTTTTCAAGATTTGTCCATGTAAACAGATCTATAATAAAGGTAAAGCAAAAGTAGGTTTACAGTTGTATGTCAGACAGTTTATTCTTGCATTTTTTTGTATTATTTTCCATATGAACAACTGTAAACCTACTTTTGCCCCACCTTACATATAATTTGGTTAATTTATTTTAACTGCTATATAATAATCTAATGACTAAACATAACATTTTTATTATTTAATAATCCTAATGTTGGTTGTTTCTAATTTTTTGCAGTTATAAACAATATAAAAAGGAACTGCCTTTTGCATGCCTGCTAACAACTTAGGTTAGAGTTTCTTAGAGTATACCTAGAAATATAATTGCCAGGTTAAATGATAGTGAGTATCTTCAACTTTAGTGGATGTTGTCATATTTCATCTTTATTGTTTATACTAACTTACATTCCTGTGAGTCAGAAAGGTAATTTCTGTATCAGGAATTGTACTTAGTTGTCAGTAATGGAGACTGGTAGTAGCTTATTACTTAGTTTGTGGTTTCCATTATTGAGACTGCTTCCTAGTCCAAGCTGGCATTCAGCTATCCACAGGAAAGCAAGACAAAAGGGAAGAACTAAAAGGGCTGTCCTGGAATCACAATGGGACAGGTTTGTGTTGACTTCTCATTGGCTGCCTTACTTTACATAAAAGACTAAGAACCAGAGTTTTAGCTGGGCACAATGTACATAACAAAGGGGTTGGGGATGTTGGGTGGGCCATATACATTTATTGTGACATCTCATTGCTAATATTTGATATTATTAAATGTTTCAGTTTGGGCAGTCAGGTGGATTTGAAGTGGTACCTCACTTTTAAAATTACATTTACCTAATTACCTGTGAGATACAGAATTTTTTACTTGTGCATTTAGGTTTTCTTTTGTGAGACTTGCCTGTTCATATCCATTTGCCATTATTCTATTGTGTCGTGTATTGCTAATTGATTTAGCATATGCTTTATTATTCAAGGTACTAGTCCTTTTTTCTTTTTTTTTGCATCCAAATAGATGTCCCTGTCTTAGTTTTGAACTTTTGGTTGGACTCTTTTGGTGTCCTTTGTCATACAAAAATATTCATTATAATGGAGTTAAATTCTATAGTTCTTATTCTTTTCATATATGTTTTTGGGAAGAATTTTTTTCCCTACCCTGAAGCCTTAGACTTTCAAAACAAAGCTTTCCTTTTGTTTTTCTTCTTTAAACAGTTTATTTATTTTTATAGAGAGGGGAAGGGAGGGAGGGAGAGAAACATCAATGTGTGGTTGCCTCTTGCACACCCCGTACTAGAGACCTGGTCTGCACCCCAGGCATGTGCCGTGACTGGAGTTGAATCGGTCGGTGACCCTTTGGTTCACAGGTTGGTGCTGATCCACTGAGCCACACCAGCCAGGGGTACTTTTGCTTTTCTGAAGTTGCTTTTGGGAGTTTTTGTATTTTTATTTGTGAATGATTTGAGGTGATGATCTAATTTAGCTTTTTTGTACATGGAAGGCCACTAGTCTTAGCAGCATTCATGGAATAGTCCACCCTTTGCCACTATTTGCTTTGCTACATCTGTCATAAATCAAATTTCCTAGGTGTGTGGTTTTTTCAGTCTGTTCCACTGGCATATTTACTTTCCCCCTGTATCAGTTCCATCTGAAAGGTTTTCTTAGGCTCCACCAAGGAAGAAATGCTAATCAGCCACAAAGTTAGGCAGTATAAAGCTTTCTTGGGGTTTGTGCACCCGGGCGAGGTTCTCTGGTCCACAGAGTGGGGCTGAAGAAGTCGTGCCCAATCAGGGAATATGGCGGGATTTTATTTTGGTTGGCTCTCTTCATGGGAGCTGGGGATTGGTCCCCTTTGAACAAAGTGACAATATATCATTGGTGGTTCTCCTCTGGCTCAGATTGCTGTGCGGATATCTGTTTTCGCAAAGCCCACCCTTTTGGCTCTCTGGTTTGACGTCAGCCATCTTTTCCGGTTGTAGTTCAGCCGTCATTTTGTCCTACCCCTCCCATCCTGACACCACCATCTTTTACTGTGATAGCTTTCTGTAACAGTTTTTATGTAGTAGCTCAGTCCCTCTTCTTTAAAATCATGTGAACTATGCTTGGCTCTACTTTTCTGTGTAAGTTTTAGAATAAGCTTGTCCAGGTATGTGATAATTTCTATTAGAATCTAACTGAATTCTTAGGTTAATTTAGGGGAATTTGGCATCTTTGTGATCCTGAGTCTTCATACTTGAAAGCATGCTTTGCCTCTTTGGTTAGGTTGATGTTATGCCCTTTACTAGCATTTTATACTTGCTTTCATAAATGTTTTGCTTCTTTTGGTATAGTCTGAGCATTTATAGTTTTTGTTATTAGTAGTGTTTTTTAAAGAATTTTCTAAGTGGTTACTGCTGATACATAAGCATGTTATTGGTTTTCTCTGGATCCTGTCTGTAGGAACCTTATTTTGATCATTGTAGTTCAGTTTTTCATTGAAAACATAAACCTTTCTTTCAGTATATCCAGGTTTAGTAATTTCTTTTGTATGTGAGTCACATGGCCATTTCATCCTTTACTTGAACGTGAGTAATGCTGTTTTTCCTGCTTTTTGAGGCATCTCGGACCGTTCCATTTTTCTGTCTTTAAATGCAGCTCATTGCTGTTGTCTATTATCAGTTAGGCCAAAAGGAACTACCAGGAGAAATAAGAAATTCGTATTGGGTTATATACTTTTAGAAACTATAAACATTTCCCTCTCTGGCACTATTATGCTCTTCTCATCTTTAAATCTTAGTTTACATTTCCTACCTGTATTTCCCCTGTTCCCATATCTTTCTTTCTCTTTTGATTGCCTTTCTATTTTTTTCATTCTCTCTTCTCCCTTTGTTTTCTTAGCTATAGTTTTTACCACCTACCAGGCACTTTATTTTGTATTCTACAAAATGTTAACTTGTTTGGTCTTTATCATAATTCATTGAGGATGGTGGGGCAATCCCATTTCATAGATGTGGAATAGAGGGGTCCCATCTTATGAGTAGGACATGGGAGAGCAAGGATAAGAAGTCAGGCCTTTCAGACTAAATATCAGTGATCTTTCTATTGTACTTCGCTATACCACTGAAGCTCAGTTCCTTCCTGTACTGTTATTCTAAGTAGATGAATTAATCGTGCTGTCTTTTTCTATAATAAAAAAGTTCTAGTAAATCTGTTATGATGATGTCTTCAGATTAAAATAAATTCAAGTGTATGTTTTGAGTGAAGGGTGTTAGTCTTTTGTGCTCATTGTGTATGAGCACTCAAAAGAGAAGACTTTAAAAAAGAATACTAAAGTAAAAGTTTTCATCAAGTATGCTTTACAAATAAGTATTCTGTGAAACCAGAATACTAATTCTTTGTCACCATACTGATAGTTGTTTTCACTTGTACAAGGTATTTGGTGGTACTTGCTCAGATGTGCAAGTACTTTGATAGTGCTATAATCATGGTATTGGCTTAGGTTCTACATTTGCTCGTGCATACAGCTCAAGAACTGTAGTTTTCAGAATTTGGTTTTAAATAATTCCTTTAATGATGTGCCATTTCCTCATAATGAGATTAGGTCAGTGATTTCTAGTTTGTTTTTGTTTTTGTAATTTATGGTTTTTTTAAGTTAGATTCCTGGTCATGATTTTGTCAATGAATATAATTTTTCTGTCAATGAGTATAGTACTTTTATTTCTCTTGTTTAGTTGTCCAGTTGACTTCAAACTGTTTTAAAAGACTCTGTAATGTTGCCATCCATTTTTAAATGATACAATTTAATTATAGCCAACATTCATTAATTTAAAGAATGTTTGTTGAGTCCATGCTCTGATGGAATGTACACTGTAGTAGGGACTATAGATGAAAAACACAAAATTAAAATAAATAAGTCATATTTTATATTAGAAGATGATGAGGATTATGCAAAACACAGCAAGGTAAGATAAAGGGATGCTAAGAATGGGATGACTTGCATTTTAAGTGTTAACTCCTGAGAAGGTGGCACTTGAGCAAGGACTTGAGGCATTGGGTTTGCTTTATATATTTTTTTCTGTCTCTCTTTCTTTTCTCTCTCTTTCTGTTTCTCTTTTTTCTTTCTTCCTTTCTTTCCCTGTCTCTCCTGTCTCTCCCTCACTTTATTTTACTAATTTACAAAGTTTTTATAGTAACTCAAGATAACTATAATTTTAGTCTTTGTTAGTGAAAATGAACATTTTCCCACATTTTCTATTTTTAGATTTAATTATGGCAAAATGTGAAAGTTTTATAAAAATGCTAAAGTTTTTTATGTAAGACAATTCCTATCCTTACAATTAAGGGTGTGGGAAATTGAGCAAAGAAGTTCATGTTAAAGCACAAGGAAAATATTCTGAGCTTTGATAAGAAACCAAAATTTCTACTAAAACAAAATTGAAAAAAATAAGGTTGCTTTTTCTTTAATTGTATTTCTATTTTAAGTAAAGGAACAAGTGGTACTTAATAATAAGATGTATGAGAATAACAAATATTTGTTATTTCATAGGGTGACTGTTGGATCTGTATGGAACTCATGTCTACCTCGTTTGATAAGTTTTACAAATATGTATATAGTGTATTAGATGATGTTATTCCAGAAGAAATTTTAGGCAAAATCACTTTAGCAGTAAGTACCTGGTTTTCAAATTGTTTATTTTATGTATAGTACTTATATAACAATGGTGCTGGAGACTTGAAT
Organism: Sturnira hondurensis; assembly: GCF_014824575.4. Taxonomy (NCBI): domain Eukaryota; kingdom Metazoa; phylum Chordata; class Mammalia; order Chiroptera; family Phyllostomidae; genus Sturnira; species Sturnira hondurensis. Next base: position 988,645 of record NW_028092466.1, on the reverse strand, counting down.
GTGCATATACCCAAATGTCCTTCACAGGATATTATTAATTTTCTTGGAAAATCATTTGTAATAGAAAAAGAGACAAAAATCACTTCTTTGAGGTAATTAACATAAGTCATAACAATTTTCAAAATATATTCTACATAAAACTACAGTATTCTTTTCAATAAAATCACAGCGAGCCATAATAGATTGTGATGTCAGTAAGATTAGAAAAAGCAGTTTTCTGCTTTTTTCCCCTGCTGGCTTAATCATTTTAAAATATGTTGTATTATTAAAGTTGTCCCTAAATTAATTAGAATCACCGCAGTTTCCTATAAGGCTCTTAATTAAAACTCTTAGACAAAGTATTATTTCTTGTGGTTTAAGATTTGGGTTATGTAGTCTAAAGTATGTAAATTTTTGACTAGCAATTTTGGTAACCAGTATTACTACTAATTTAGTCAATTCATTTTTACCAGAGTACCAAGAAAAAAAGAGGTACTTTTTTGCTTATGTTTATAGTCTTGAAAGTGAGGTCATGATTATTTCTTTTCTTGCTCTGAATCTTGTAGTTAGCGAAGGTTGTTCATAATTATTTTTTTCTGAAAAAAATTTCTGATAGAGTATAATTAATAAGATTCTTAGAAATCCCTGTGAATCTGAATTAATTACATGACCTGGTTAGTGATTATGTAAACTAAATTTTAGAGGAAGTTGTAAGGTACTCTGGTTGCATATATTTTCTTATCTCTTCCTTCCCTGTTTCCTCAGCCTCCAGTACAGGTTGTCTATTCATTGCCGTTTTATCCTGTTGAAGCACTAGTGGTTAATGTTAAAAAGATGCAGTTTCTGAATTGTATTTAGTTATAAGAGAAGTATGTGTGTAATTGAAATTTTAAAAATCAGATTAAACTTCAGGCATTATAATCCTAAGATTCATAGGTCTCATGTAATGTTTTAAGCTATTTAGCTAAATTAATGCTGAAATTTGAATGTTTTATGAGGTACATTTTAAGAGATATACCCTTTCATATATTTTATAAAACAAAGCTGAGCTTTACTAGAAACTTGTTCATTATTCAGACTAGTATAGGAAATGTTATATTGATCAATTTAGCCATCTCTCTCCAGTATACCAAACTCAATATTATCTTGGAATTTGTTAGTATTCATAGGAACAATAGTAGTATAATGATAATAGCTAGTAGTTATTGAATATTCATTTGTATCAGGCCAAGATCTTACAACATTTTATCTTCATAGCAGCTCTTCATGGTATATAGTGCAACTGTTTACAGATGACAGACCTGAAGTATGGAGAGGTTAAGTAATTAACTTGCTTTGAAGTTTATACAGTTGTAACTGGTAAATGGTATAAGCCCAGGCAGCCTAATCCCAGAATGCTGTTCACCACTATACAACAGGGTGCTCATGAAGTTGGAAAACATAATAAAATTATTTGATCATATACTGAAATATGTGTAGTATAGATACTATAAATACTATATTATTTATACTATAAATAATTCTATATTTCCTATGTTTCTAGACTTGGTGATCACCTTATATTAAGCACAACATTTAAAATTACTTTGTGTTAAATCTCTTCTTGTTAATTAATAACTCAACAAACACACAAGCCTACCTGTTTGAAACTTTACAGATTTGTGTGTTCTGTTCCTGATACCCATAAGCTTGATGGCAACAGAGACTTGACTTTTCTATAGCAAAAAGCTGGCCTGTTGTAAATAGTTGGCCTGTTCTAGTTTGAGGTTGTGGACATTTTTAAGTCAAGTCTCTGTTCCCTCCTTTCCTGAAGAGATTTCTGATTTTGTGATTATGAGCAATGATCAGACAGTAGGATAACTTTGGGATAAGCTGCCATAGTGGCTGAGTGGAGATACTGTGGCTATGCAGAAATTACTCTGAAGGCTTAGCACCCAGTGAGGGTAAATAAGGGTGAGAAATTGAGAATCTGGAAAACGTTGTTAAATTAGGGTTGATAATGAACCCAGCCTATTGGACTTTCTTGCACTACATATTTCTATTCTTGAAAAGTTTAAAAGTATAGGAAACATTATACAACTTGTCAATGACTTACTAAAAAATTGTAAGTTACCTTTTTTTTTTTTTTTACACTTTCAAGGAATGGTATATAAAGGCAACTTAATTTTCAGGTTTAAAATCATTATTCAGCATCTTCAGTTAACAAAAAATGCATGAAATATTGAAACATTAAGGTTATGGAATGCAGTGGGCTGTGTGGGCTGTTACAATAAACTGTTGTGCTATTTGATTAAAAGGAGACTTTTCATCTCATCTATGCTTTTTCTTCCCAGACTGTGAAAGCACTAAACCACTTAAAAGAAAACTTGAAAATTATTCACAGAGGTGGGTATAGGATTGTTTTTTATAGAACAATTTTGTCTTAATAGGAATAATAAGAAAAAATATTGAAAATTAAATGTCACTTTTTTAGTAAAACATACTGTATGTATCCTAAAACTTCATTGTCAATTTAGGTTTTTTTTTTCTTTTGGGAATCTATAAATTCCACTCTACCTTATTAATATGTTAGGCTTAGTAGTTGAAAGAAGTTTTGCTGTAAGTTCTTAATACTCATAGTTGAAAAATAATTATTCATTCACCTAGTACATAGTGTTTCTGTGTATACGAGTAAGGCGTGGAGATGGTTCTATGAGCATGCAGAAGAATCAGAGGGTGGTACCCTTGTATTACAAAGGCATACTACTGTCCCTGTCAAGTGTTTCTTCTCTACTTTAGAGGATAGTTTTGCAAATTGAGAGATTCTTTCACTAGTATTGTACGTTGGAATTCTTCTAAAGCATTTGTATGTGTGAGAATAGTGATCTTGTCCTTATTAGACACAGATTCAAAATTTTTAAACATTTGATGTAGATCTGTTGGAAGGCAGTGGAAATCCTGCATTTAATTAAGCAAATAGACTAAATAGTTGCTCTATGTGTTACTGACAGACTCAGAGTAGTTGTTCAGAGTTAGTGGTTTTGATGAGGGACATAAGTTCACTCTTTCCAGCAAATTTGTAATGGACAAATGTAAGACAAAATGTGACACTGTATGATTCAGCCTGACAATAAATATGATAGAAAGTCAAAGGTCATATTCAGAAATGTGAACCTTGAATTCAAAGAAACATAATTTCTAGTGGTTAAAGAAATTAGTAACTTGGACATTTAAGTAATTTGGGGTTGAACCTGGACCAGAAATTAGTTAACCTTGAATATCAGAATAATTCATTTATTTTTGCTGGGCTTGTTAACAATAATATTAGGTAGGCTTCTTAGTTTCTCTTTTGGCCTAAAATCATGTAGTGTTAGGTCCCTAAACAAAATTATTTGTTCCTCCTTGTTCTTGTTTTGGGGTTGTTCTTTCTTTTTTTTTTTCATCCCTGTGTGCTGCAATTGTGAAAGTGTCACTTTTACCTTAGGGCTGCTTAGATACCTTAGCGTACTTAAGAGTATCATAGTAAAGCACTAAGACCATGCCTGAGGAGGAGTAGAATGAAAGGGAGAGGCTTCAGAAATAACTGTGATTTTTGTATTACTAAATCAAATGATTAGTTTATAGTAGTATTTTTATCAAATCAAATTGGTTAGCTTTTTTGCTTCAGTTAGAGTGCATTTGATCACAGGTAACAGAAAATTCTGACAACTGCCTTGAACTTCAAGGAAATTCATTATCTGTGATAATACAGTCCAGAGTTAAAGTAGCTCTTGGCGAAATGTGATTGGGCTCAAACTCCCTTCTTTAGGCTGTGTCCTTAATAGTGTGTCAACTCCATCCTCAGGGTAGTAAGAAGGAAAGCTGGTCTCTAGTGTCACATCTAGACATGACAACTTCTTGAAGAAGCTCTCTTCCTGCGCAGCTGTCAGGGACAGGGAAATCTTCTTTACATGTCTCTGTTTTCTTTTGTCATGGATCAGAATTTCCTTACGCCCTAACCTAAAACTAGTTCCTGCCCAGGAGCCTGAGATTACCCTGGTAAGCTTAGACCAGTCAGGACCCAGTGTTTGAAGGTGCAGATAGAGCTACACAGTATACTTATTTTTGCCTTTACTTTTTGTTCATAGAGCCATGGTAGTGACAACACAATGGATAGAAATTAAGATAGATATAGGGAATTGGTGAGTAAAGGAGAAGAACTGACTAGGTAGCTGATTAGCAGACACTGGCATTGAGTTGATTGTCAGTGAGAAAAAGGTGATAACTTAGGGGCCATTTTGGCAAGACTGTGTAAAACTAGATTTGGAAGGGATTTGCCTTTCTCAAACTTGCAGGGAAGCACAAGTACTCTGGGTGTGGTAAAAATGAATCTGCTTTCTTAAGATGACTTAAGAAAGGGTAGGTTGGGAGAAACTTGGGGAAGCCATCTAAGATCAGAAGTCTCTCAAGCACAAATATTTATTAAGTGGATGCATTTATTGAGTATACATAAGGTTTGGGCACTGTATTAGGTGTTTTAATTTTATTTTTTTCATTTTGTGGGTGGGGAAATTGTGTTTGCTACTGAAAGTTCACAGGCCATATTAAGAATTTCACATTGTGAATTTTAGATCCAGATTTTGAACCTTTGCTTCTCTGATCCCAAAGCCTGTGGTCTTCTGGATATACTGGATTGGATACTTTACTAAGTTAGTTAAATCTCTACTTTATAACTAAATTGTGGGTTTATAATTCATATACTTTGTATTCAATTATATAGTCTTTGACACATTGTAAAGTAGCTTAGTGTACTCATACAGTTTAAATTCATTCTTTGTATTTTGACTGTTAAGTAATGAATTTGAAACAAGTAAATGAATATGTCTCTTGATGGAAGCAGGCATTATAGAATGCCTAAGTTTATTGTGTAGCATTTTTTGATAGAGTTTTTATGTATCTGTCTTTAGAGAAATTTTGTATTTCTCATCCTTTTATATATCTGAATTTTAAGGACTTGATCACTTATTGTCTAAGGTTTTTCAATATTTTTACTTAAAGTACTTTAGAATGTAGCTCATTTGATTGATTGCTTCTACACTGAATGTCACCTTTGTGTTTCAGATATCAAACCTTCCAATATCCTTCTGGACAGAAGTGGAAATATTAAACTCTGTGACTTTGGCATCAGTGGACAGCTTGTGGACTCCATTGCCAAGACAAGAGATGCTGGGTGCAGGCCATACATGGCAGTAAGTGCAAAGGCCAAGCCTTCTTGCTTGACAGTGGTTGTGCAGAGAACCTGTGGCCTTTGGTGCTGTACTGCTAAGGGCTCTACCATGGGTCACGCAGTTTCACCATATGAGACTCATCTCTTTCCTAAGGACCAAATGCAGGTTCTAGCTTCTCCATGAAACTTTGCAAAACTATCCCAGTGAACTCCTATTTTATTGTCTTACTCTGTTCCTCTTATTTGGTACTTAACCTTTGTGGTTTTCTCTGATTACTGTTTTTTCACCATGTTCAGCTGTACTAATCAATCAGATGGTTAGTTCTCAGAAGGCTTCTTTGTGTTTCTAACACTCTGTGTGCTATCTTGGCTGTAGTAGAGAACATTGTATTAGACATGTTGAGAATGTGTCCTATTCCCAGTTACAGGAGAACAGAAGGAGTCGGATTCATGGTGGGACTCGGTATATCTTGCAGAGTCTGAGGCTATGTTTTGACTATTGTTGGTCCCTTCTTCTTTAGAGGTGGACGAAGCAAACTCATAAATGCAAGGGTAGACATCTTATATTTGCCAACCTGGAGCCTCTTTCCATTTAGGGAGACAAGGCTACCCTGTCCTACACGTACCATACTCATCTTAACCCAGTGCATTTGCACAGACTGTTCCTGTAGCCTGGACTTTTGTCTATATCTGACTGGAAATTGTGTCTGTATTTTAAACATTTTCCTTACATGGTGGTGTCTTCCTTAATGTGGCTGTGGTTCTCTGTGGAGCAGCAGACTGCTCCCCAAAGTAGTGGTACAAACAGGTTTTGTGTCATTTATTGAAGCACCTCTATCAGGAGTGTCTGTTTCAGTCTTTGAAGACTCTTTTTAAACTAAAAGTTAGTTTAGAGCTGAATAAAACTTTTGTCTCCTTTTATCTGTTAGTTTCTTTCTTGATTTATATATTTTTCCAACCCAGTATTATAAGCAACAGAAAAGTAAGAAAAATCATAAACTACATATTATAGCTTTTATGTCTTGTTCGTGGATGGGCAGACAGTGCTACCCACAAATTTATGCTTATTTTATGAACTTAAATACATTTTATTTTCAACATTATTTAAAAGTAAATTTTATACCAACCATGCTTTCACTTTTCACTTATATATTAACCTATAAATAGTGTAAGGCACATTATTACATGTATCCTTTGTGCATACATATTCTGTTGCCTATACTCTGGTCTTGTTTTTGAAAAACATTGTTTTTGAAATTTTTTCATTATTAACATTTTAGAATTACTGTTTTCAGTGCCCTGTTTTTATTAATACCTTTCCATGTCACTTTTTCCACAAGCAGAAATGTCAGGTGTGTGTGTGTGTGTGTGTGTGTGTGTGTTAATACACACAGAAAAGATCTTCATTTGTAGTTTTGACTTTGTGAGTGGTGACTGGGCAGGAAGGTTCTTGGGAAGATTTGGATGATCATGTATTAAATCATGATAACTATGGAGAAATGGAACAACCAGTTCAAAAGCAAGAGATTAAAAACAAATTAAACATGGACTATTTGAGAATTCATGTAATTTATACACTTAGCCATGATGCCTGAGAATTAAGTATAAACTGTTAATCTATGCAAGTACTTTTAGGGCTTGTCTCAGTACTAAGGTTATCTAAGGGTTTTGCTGTGTAACACTGGCTAAGAGTGATATTTGATTTATGTAAATTTTAAAAATGCAATCGTAGCCCTGATACAGCTGGATGCATGTAGGTCACTTTTAAGAAAGAAGTAGACTTTCGGTTTTTGTGTAGTGGTAAGGTTCACAGGCCCAGTAGGTGAACGGCTTTTCTTTTCCTGCTGACCTGTTGCAGCCTTGGAGTAAGCAGTCTCCCAACAAACTGCCACTAACCTTTTTACCGAGTAAAATGCTTCTATCCATTCAGTCTTCTGAGGCCTGTATAAATGGACAAGAGTACAGTCAACATTCATTTTACAAGCTGCTAACAGTGACTTGACTTTCCTTTAATATATCTTGACAGAAGATATCAGCAATAATGTGTCTTGTCTTTTTAAGGTTTATTATTTGTCTATATAGGAATTGTGATTTCTTGGATTATGTTTAACATAGAAAGTATATAAAGTGTAGAGTTTAAATTTAAGTTTTTTCCATGAGCCAGTTGTAAATATTTTTCCACATTCCTGCTTCCTCATCGGGGGGGGGGGGGGTATGTGCATGTGTGTATTTATATACATACATGTATTTGTATACATATATATGTACTTATACATTTAGGTATATATGTGTATAAACAAGGTCTGTTTGGAAAAAGTCCAGCCATTGTTAATATAACAAGAATTGTTTGTGTGACATCAATGTAACCTGGCAGCCAAGGAGAGTGGACTAGAATGCACATGCATGAATAGTGATGGCTCCAATGTAGTAGTCAGTGGGGGCAGTATACACCATTGAGTGAGCATGGGTACTGTGTGGCCAACATATTTAAAATGACTGAGTGATTAGAGCAACAAACCTGCATGAAAGTTTGCATTAAGCTTGAACATTTCTCTGTGGAAGCTATTCGGATAATTCAGAAGGCCCTAGCTATGGGATACTGGTGATTGGCAGCTTCACTGTGACAACACACTCATTCATCCATTATGTCTCGTGCAGTTTTTTGATGAAACTTCAAATCACCCAGGTGACTCAGCCCCACCTACAACCCATACTTGGTACCCTGAGACTTGGCTTTTCGTGAAACTAAAATCACCTTTGAAAGGGAAGAAATTTCAGACTTCAGTGAGATTCAGGAAAATACAACAGGCAGCTGATGGCGATTGGAGGAACTATGTGAGGTCCCAAGGTGCCTACTTTGAAGGGGATTGAGGCGTCATTGTCCTATGTACAGTGTTTCTTACATCTTCTTCGATAAATGCTCTTCTTCATAGACATCTGAATACTTTCTGGAGAGACCTTGTATTTTTGGCAACAGAGAATATACTGCACTGAGTAACTTTTTCCACTCTTTCTCTGTTGGTACTTTTGTATCTAAAATGAGTCCTTTGTAGACTCATATAGTAGGATTATGGTTCCTTATTCATTCCCTTAATGTTTACTTTTTGATTAGAGACTTTAATCCATTTATATTTAAAATAATTACCGATAAGGTATGACTTCTGTCCTTTGTTTTCTGTATATCTTATACCTGTTTTTGTACTTATTCTCTGCTGCCTTTTTTAATTTGATTTTTTTATTGCATGTCTTAATTTTTTCTTATTCCTCTTCTGTATATGTTTTAGATATTTTCTTAATGGTTTACCATATTCATTACATTTAGTGTCCTAAATGTATAAGTTTTCTTTGAATTAATACCTACTTAGCTTTAAAAACATACAAGAACTCTGCCAGTATACTGTTCCACCTCCTATGTTATTGTCACTAATCTCTGTAAATGTCGTTTGCTTAATCATGTAGATTCATAATTAATTATTTTATCCATTTGTCTTTTAAATTATATAAGAAGCAAAAAGAGGGGTTACAAACCAAAAATAAAATCATAAAGGCTTATATATTTACCTATATAGTTACCTTTACTAGAAATCTATTTCCTTTTATGATTCAGAGTTTCTGTCTAGTGTCCTTTCATACTGTCTTTTGTTTATCTGTGAATGTCTTAACAGGCTTTCAGTTTTGAAGGACAGTTTTGCTGGATAGGAAATTCTTGGATGACAGTTTTTTTCTTTCAATGCTTTAAATATGTCATTTCATTCCCTTCTGGCATCCATGGTTTCTGATGAGAAGTTAGCTGGTATTCTTGAAGATCCCTAATATGTGAGAAATCACTGCTTTGCTGCTGTTTCGAGATTCTCTTAGTCTTCAACAGTTCAGTTATAATGCGTTGATGGCAATCTCTTTGTTTATTCCACAATAAACAATATGTTAAGCTTCTTGGACATATAGATTTGTGCCTTTTATCAAATTTGCACAGATTTTGGCCACTATTTCTTCAAGTGTTTATTCTGCCCTCTTATTTCTTCTCCTTCTTGGACTATTATAAGTATGTTGGTACACTTAATGGTGTCCCACAAGTCTCTGAGTCTCTTCATTTTTCTTCATACTTTTTTCCCTGTGCTCCTCAGACTGGATAATTTCAGTTCACCAGTTTTAAAGTTTGCTGATTCTTCTATCTGCCCAAACATGCTATTCAAGCTCTCTAGTGGATTTTTAATTTCAGTTATACATTTTAGGAACAGTCTTTCTGTTTGATTCTTTTTAAAAATTTCTCTTTGTTAATACTCTGTTTGTTGAGACCATGTTTACCTGGTGTCCTTTAACTCTTTGTCATGGTTTTTTAACTCTTTTTTATGATATTTAAGACAGTTGATGTAATCTTTGTCCAGTAAGTTCATGCGAGTGTCCTTGGGTACAGTTTCTGTTCATTTCTCCAGTAAGCAGGGTCATACTTCCCAGTTTATTTGCATACTTTGTAATTTATTGTTTAAAAATGGGACATTTTGAATATTGTAATGTGAGGACACTGGAACTCATATTTTTCCCCCTCCTCATGGTTTGTTTTATTCCTTGCAGGATAAAGCTGTTTATTTAGTGATTTTTCTAAAGTTTTAAATAAGTCTGTATTTTAAATCATGTATGATCTCTGATATATCTTTCTTATGTTCAGCTGTGTTTTGACAAATTTTTTGAGGGGTGAGGTGGTGGGCAAAAACAGAATCCAAAAAGGAAAAAAAGTTCCACGAAGAAAACAAAGGGGAAAAAACCCAAACAACTGCTCCAGTTTTTGCATATTGGCTTTGTGTTGGGACACTTCTTCAGTGCTTTGCCAGGTCATTTATAGATCTTCCTCAATTTTTAGTTTCTACTTGCCCTAAACCTATAGATCAGCAAGAAGTTAAAGTTTCCAGTCTTCTAGTTTTTTTGTGTCCTGCCCAAGGTATATACATGGCTTTCTACATTCCTCAGTATATACAGGTGATTTTTGAATGGCTTAATTTCCCAAAGAAACTCTACCCTTAAATTTTTCTCCTATGCTTTTGATGCTCTAATCTATACCTCAGTCCGAATCTTGCACCAGGTATCTACGGGTTATTCATTTGCCTTAAGTTGTTTTCAAGAATGTCCATTCCTTCTGCCTTGAGCGAGGTCCAATGTCAGCAAAACAGAGGCAAGCACCTTGCATCTTTCTTTCATATAGCCTCCCAGACAGGTTAGAACAGACAAACACAATTCGTGATGAATAAGATCTGCTCTGTGTCCTCCTCCCTCTGGACCAGGGACCGGGAGCCTACACTCTGAGTGACGGTTGCCATCTTCAAGGCCACCACTGAGCTGGGTCAAGGTCAAGTAGAAGTGCTGCACAGGTTTCCTACTATTTTTAAGTTGCCCCTTTCTTGATCTAGTGTTTGCTTGGTTGTTGTAAAGCTTGGCTTTTCCCTCCAGAGTTCTGATGAAGCTGATTCTGCAATTTTTGCTTTACTTTTCAATGTTTCTCTGGAAGGATGTTCCCTACGAGCTACCTACTCTGCCATTTTTGCTGATGTAGCTCTGTTTATCATTTTTCTGGAGCCAAATAAGTTTGGGGATCACCACATGCTATTTTATAGATACATAGTGTATATTAGCATACAAATGAAAAGTAATGAGAAACTTCTCAATAAAGAAACATCTTTTGTGAATCTAGTCTATCCTAAACATTTGCCAGTGGAGCCCACTTTGTCTTGTTGCATGCCTGCTAGGAGAGTGTCTAGTGTATGGAAAACAGTTTATCAGACAGTGTTATAAATGATGTAGCTGTCAATGTTAGGCTTTTCAGCTGGAAAAATAAATTTTTTCTAGTGTGGTCGGCAGGATTTTACCATAATTGTTTTTATAGCTTTGTTAATTATTTAAATTCTAGTTCTGGACTGGCTTAAAAATTTAGGGCTTAAAACCATGAGATACCACCTCATATTCACTAGGGTGGCTAGAATCAACAAGTCAGATAATCAGCAGTGTTTAAATTCTCATACACTGCTGGTAGGAATGTGACATGATTCAGACACTTTAAAGAGACTGGTAGTTCCTCAAACATGTCTACATAGAGGTACAGTAAGAATTGGTAATAGGACTCCCAGGTATATACCCAAGAGAAATGAAAACATATGTCCACACAAAAACTTGTGCACGAATGTTTATGGCACATAACTATAAACATAACAGAATGTTTAATAGCCAGAAGGTAGAAAAGACTCAAATGTCCATTAGTGGATGAATGGGGGTAAAAACAAGGTGATATATGTGTAGAATATTAATCTTGAAATGGATAAGTCTGATTCATGGTACAATAAGGGTAGAGTAGAAGACCACATACCATATGACAAGAGACAAGACAAGAGACAAGAGACCACATACCATATGATGCCATTTATTTGAAAGTCCAAAGTAAGGGTCCCTGTAGCAACAGAAAGTAGGTTAGTGCTTATTTATACCTGGTGGTGGGGCAGTTGCAGTAGAATAGGGTGGTGATGTCCAAAGGGTGTGCGATGGAGAATGTTCTGAAATAGATTCTGGTCATGGTTGCATGTATGGTATGTGGACTACATTTCAGGAGAGCTGTTGAAAAAAACTGAAGGGTACTGTCCACTGTGGTACTAGTACTGAGACTGCTGAAGATGTGAAGACAGTCCCCGAGAATTGTGACTTCACAAAAATTGAGTTTAGTAAACAACTGTTGCCAACGTTGCTGTCATCTTTGGAAGTGTAGATTTGACTTAAGTGACCAGTACTTCTTATTTCTTCAGCAGTTTGAATTGCCCATTTTTGAATGTTAGAAAATAACTGCCCCATGTAATCCTGGGTATGAATTCATGATGGTTTTATTCTAAAAAGAGCTTTTTACTTTAATTCTGAATTTTCTCAAGATTTTTAGTATTTCTTGCCTAGTAAAGCATATTGGAATAATCAAGTAAAGATTCTGGGTTGGATATTCTTCTCCCTTGAATACCCATGTACATGCACATTCCCAAATGAGACTCATGTGCCACTTTTTCTGTTTGTATCGATAACTTTGAGATACGTAATTTATGTAAACCCCCGTGGCAGGATATTTTTGCTTCCTGGGGACTTTAAAATCCCATTGCATTATTCATAGTTTTTAAAATGTTAAATAACTATGTTTGAAGAATTCTATTGGTAATAGCTTTATAAATATGTTTTTATTGTAAGATTTTGTGTCTGTTAAATACATAAAAATAATACACAGAATAGTAAAATGGAGAATCAATAACCCACAACTCACTTATAAAGGGAGGAAAATTTTTTGTGAGTGTATGTTGTTACATTTTTATGTAAATATAATCATATTGCACATATGTTTGTCATCTGCTTGTAGGCATTTATTCCAAGTTGATGCATTTTCACATATAATGAATTTGGACATTAAAATGAACTAACTTTCTATTTTTGCTTGCTTAAGTTTTTCTAGTGCTTTGTTATACTAAAAATGGCTGTAAACATTTTATATTATTTTTTAACATTATTTTTTTTAAGATTATATTTATTTATTTTTACAGGGGAAAGGAAGGAGAGAGAGAAATATCAATGTATGGTTGCCTCTGGTGTGTCCCCTGCCGGGAACTGGCCTGCAACCCAGGCATGTGCCCTGACTGGGAATCGAACCACGATTGTGTGGTTCGCAGGCCCGCGCTCAATCCACTGAGCTACACCAGCCAGGGCAACATTTTAAAACTGTATCTTCATACAACTCATAACTTTTCTTGGATATAAAAGATTCATACATCTCATGACCTTTGGGAACATTAAAGGCTGTGTTTTTTAAATAGGTGTCAATCTGTATCGTTATAGTTTTATCTTTGTCAAGTTGAGAGGCCAGAATGGAAATTCTATTAATCACATGGGTTTTGTTATATATTTTTAAATTATGTTAAAGTTGGACACTTTTGCATTTTATGCATTAACTTTTGCCCATTTTTATTAGAATGCTAATCTTTTATATTGATTAAAATATAAGGAGAATTACATAATTTTCTCAGAAGTTGTCATGTGTCTTAAATTATACATAGTTTTTACTATGTATAGTACAGAAAAAGGAAATTTTGGGTCAATTACAGAAAAAGAAAATTTTAACATGGTGGAGCTTATCAGTTGTTAACTTTGAGATTTATAACTGTTGTAATATCTTGAAAGACTTTTGTCATGCCAAGACTGGAAATAGTTGCAGAATTTTATTTTAGTGCCTATGTTTAGGCTTTTAAAAATTTTTTTATTCATTTATCTTTAGAAGGGAAGGGAAGGAGAGAGGGAGAGAAACATCAATGTATGGTTGCTTCTCGTGCGTCCCCTGCTGGGAACTGGCCTGCAACCCAGGCATGTGCCCTGACCGGGAATCAAACTATGATCTTTTGGTTCACAGGCCCGTGCTCAGTCCACAGAGCTACACCAGCCAGGGCAGGCTTTTGTTTTTTACATTTCAGTTTTTAACCGTACTGTAACCAACATTAGTGCATTATCAAAGGAAAGAGTATAACTTTTCTCCCCACAAATGTTTCATCAGCTGAAATTTTAATTTTCTTCATTCAAAATCGACTGTTTAGAATTAGTACCCATACTAAATGCTTGAATTTTACACTGTTTCTTGACTTTGTTGTATTATTATTATTATATATTTTTCACATTAATATTATTATCATTATTTAAAAAACTCAACAGGAATTTTATTGGCATTTTATTAGACATAAATTAATTTGATTATTGCTGTTTTTTAATATTGACTTTTCCCAATGGAAGAATGTATTAAATATATAACTTCTTTTCATTCACTCAGTTGTCTTAATGTTTCTTGATAATTTTTCCTTCTTATAGGTTGTACACATTTCTTAATAGTTTTTTCAAATTTATTGTCAACTGTAAATACTAGTCTATACCTGCTGTCTCTGCCTTTTCTCCTTTTATTCTTTTAAAACCCATTCCAATGAGTTATTTTGCCCTCATTGCTCGATTTAAGCTGCTTTTGTTAGAGTGAACATTATGTCTCATGTTGGTCAGTTCTGAGTCATAAATTTCCTTAGGCTACCTGTCATGTTTGAAGTGTACTCCATGCTTGAAGCACATTTGTCACTTGGTTTCCATGGCATTACATTTTTTTTTGGCTGTCTTACTGGTTCTCCAGGTCCTCATTTTGATGATCCTTTTATTGGTATATCCCAGGTCTGAGTATTCAGTCTCTTTTCTTAACTACCCAAATTCCTTAAATGAGTTCATCTAGTCTTAAGGACTAATACTGTCTATCTCTTTTGTTCATTGAGTTCCAGTACCTCTTATGTAGTAGATGCTTAGGAGAATAACTGCTGATGATTTCTTTCCTGCACACACCTCATCTGTAAACTTCAAAACCCTGCATGTAATTTCCTACTTTCTGTCCCCTCTTAGATTCTATAGAAGTTGCAAATATAATATGTCCAGCACAGAACTCTTGATCACCTCTCACCTCTCTGCTCCCTACAAAATCTGTGAGCTGACTCTGCCTCCCCAGTTTTTCTATGTTTCAGCGAATACCAATTCCCTCTTCCCATTTGCTGAGGACACAAACTTTGCAGTTTTATTTCTTTCTACTTTCTGCTTTACCTTTCTGCAAAGGTGTACCTAGAACCCACCCTCTTTTTAAAACCACCATTGGTCATTGATCCAGACACTGGCATTTCTCACCTGCCTTCTTTTCTGTGATCTCCGGAATGGTCTCCCTGCTTGCACCCTTGCTCCACCACACTCTGTTCTCAACACAGCAGCCAGAGTCGTGTTTTCAAAGCCTTGTCACATCATGCCATCCTCTTCGTGTAGCTCAGTGGGCCTGAGAAGTTCTCTGTGGTCTGGCCTCAGCTGTCTGAGACTACCCCCTTGTTTGAGCACCTCCAGCCACCACACCAGCCCCCTACTGTTCCATAAGATATGGAGGCTCTTCCTGCCTCAGGGTCTTTCCTTTCTCCCTTTCTCCCTTTCTCCCTTTCTCCCTTGAACTCTCCCCTGAACTCTCCCCTGGGAGTATTTTTGCTATGCCAGTCTTTCACTTTCCTTAGGTCTCTGAGCAGATGTCATCTTCAGATAATCCTTGCTGGACCACCCCATCTAAAACAGACAGCATCCTCATCACTCTTACCTCTTGAACCCTATTTTGCTTCATAACCCTTATCACCACCTGACTGTTTACATTTGAGACCATCCTTTATTGAGTTCACTGCTGAATTCTTGGGTGCTAAAACATTTTTTTGTTGCTGTTTTGGATGGGATGTATTTTTCTGACAGGTAAACGCTGATATACAAGAAAGCTATTTATTTTATTTTTTTAAATATATTTCATTGATTATGCCATTACAGTTGTCCCATTCCCTCCCTTCATTCCCCTCCACCCTGCACACCCCTCTGCCACCATTCTCCCTCTTTCGTTCATGTCCATGTGTCACAAGTTCTTTAGATTCTGTATTTCCCATAGTATTCCTGCCCTCCCCTCTGTCTATTTTCTACTTACCGTCTATGCTACTTATTCTCTGTACCTTCTCCCCCCTTCTCCTCCTCCCACTCCCCTGTTGCTAACCCTCCATGTGATCTCCATTTCTCCATTTCCATTTCTTTCCGCTCCTGATCTAGTTGTCCTCTTAGTTTGCTTTTGTTTTAGGTGTGGTTGTTAGTAACTGTGAGTTTGCTGTCCTTTCACTGTTCACATTTTTTATCTTCTTTTTCTTAGATAAGTCCTTTTAACATTTCATATAATAAGGGCTTGGTGATGATGAACTCCTCGAATTTGACCTTATCTGAGAAGCACTTTATCTGTCCTTCCATTCTAAATGAAAGCTTTGCTGGATAGAGCAATCTTGGCTGTAGGTCTTTGGATATCATGACTTGAAATACTTCTTTCCAGCCCCTTCTTGCCTATAAAGTCTCTTTTGAGAAATCCGCTGACAGTCTGATGGGCACTCTTTTGTAGGTGACTGTCCCCTTATCTCTTGCTGCCTCTAGAATTCTCTCCTTCATTTTGGTCTTGGCTAATGTAATTATGATGTGCCTTGGTGTGTTCCTTCTTGGGTCCAACTTTTTTGGGACTCTCTGAGCTTCCTGGATTTCCTGGAAGTCTATTTCCTTTGCCAGACTGGGGAAGTTCTCCTTTATTATTTGTTCAAATAAGTTTTCCACTAGTGGCTGTTCCTCTTCCCCTTCTGGTACCCCTAAGGCTCCGCCCCTCAAACATAAGAGGTGCAAACAGAGCAAACATTATGATTCAAGAACAGTTCAAAGCCCCAGAGCCTACAATTCTAAGCGACCAAGATAGCCAACCTATCAGATGCACAGTTCAAAACACTGGTGATCAGGATGCTCACAGAATTGGTTGATTTTAGCCACAAATTAGAGGAACATATGAAGGCTGAACTGATTGAAATGAAGGGAGATGCACAGGAATCCAATAGTGATGGAAAGGAAACTGGGACTCAAATCAGGGAGTGGACCAGAAGGAAGAAAGAAACAACCAAACAGAAAAGAAGGAAGAAACAAGAATTCAAAAAAATGAAGAAAGGTTAGGAACCTCCAGGGCATCTTTAAACGTTCCAACAGAAAGCTATTTATATTGATGTGTTTATTTTATAACCAGACAAATTACTGATTTACTTTTTAAAGTAGGTTTCAGATGGTACTTAAGGTACCAATCTGCAAATAATTTTCACCTTGGCTCGCCTTCCTCATATTGATTGATCTATCTCATATATATTCTTTTATATTATACATTTCCTTTTCTCATATTCACTTTGGTTAGTTTGCCTAGAACTTCTATAGTGATATTGAATGAGAGTGTTGACAATAGGTTTCTTCTGTTATTTCTGACTTGAAAACAAATACCTTTTTCTGATTTACTGAGTCAGTGTGTACATTTGTGTGCAAAAATATGTGTGTATGAGAGGGAGGGTGAGAATGAATCAGGAATGGCTACTCAATTTTATGAAATGCCTTTTGGGCAGCATTCAGTACTTGGTGAAGTGTTTCTTTCTGTGTAGCTGTTGTATAAAGAGTGCTAGTGACATATTTCCTGTGGTTGAACCAGTCTGGCATTCCAAAAACAAGCTCCATATGGCTTGTGGTTTGTTTATATGTTTCATATATTTTTACATTTGGTATGTTAATATTTAAGATTTCTGCATAAAAATGCTTAAGCAAGATTGGTTTATAGTTTACATTGTAAAAGTTTTAAGTAATTGAGTTGGGAAAATTTTTATTTATTCATACAGTAAAAAATTGATTGTTTAGTAAGCAAAAACATATCTTTGACCTCTTTGAGTTCAAAAAAATTTCCCCAGACTTCAGCATGTTTGTGGTAACTTATTTTTTTCTGTCCTTTGAGGTTGAACTCCATTTTGGCCAGTAATCTTTGGTGAAAGGTAATTCTTTGAAAATGATGTAGTTTTACTGTTTCCTTAGCATCCGTGTGTGTGTATGTCCTTGCACACATGTGCACATGTATACATGTACATATTTTTGTTTTCTTAGTTGTTTTATGTATGAGATGTAAGAGCTGTTTACTGGACTTTTTTATACCCAAAAGTATGATAATTTTAAACTTCATTCACAGTTTCTTAACATGCCTCCGCTCAAAGGGTAGAGACCTAGTACAACCTTGAGTGTGGACTGAACTTTAGTGACTGACTTCTAATGAAGAGCGTGTGACTGAAGTGACTGTGTGTCTTCCCTGATAGTAGGTCATAAACAAGCATTGTGTGGCTTCTTGCTTGCTCCCCCCACCCCTTCTATTGTTGTCATTGGGGGAGGCCAGCTGGCATGTTGAGGAGACGCTCAGGCAGCTTTGTGGTGAGGAAACCTGTGCATAAAATTGGTGACAAATTCTTCAGCCATGGTAAAGCCTTCCATCCTAGCTGACATCTTGATTGCAGCCTCATGAAAGACCCTGAATCAGAACCCTCCACTGAAAATGCTCTCTGAGTCCTGACTCACAGAAACTGTGAGATAAAAAACCTTTTTATTTTTAAGCTATTAAGTTTTGGGGTAATTTTTTACATAACATTGCTAAGTAATATGAAGTATTTTGTTGATTCTTTTTAATCTTTTGGCTTATTATTTCCTTTAAAAGCATTTTAACATGTGTTACTGTCTTTTGGGATATATTGAGATTCATTTTAGCCCTGGCTGGTGTAGCTCAGTGGATTGAGCGCAGGCTGCAAACCAAAGGGTCGTTAGTTCGGTTCCCAGTCAGGGCACATGCCTGGGTTGCAGGCCAGTCCTGGTGGGGGGGTGGGGGGGCACGTGAGAGGCAACTACTCATTGATAGTTCTCTCCCTCTCTTTCTCCCTCCCTTCCCCTCTCTCTAAAAATAAACAAATAAAATCTTTTTAAAAATCTAATTGTTTTTTAAAAAGATTCTTTTTAGCAAGATAAATGGTCAATTAAAAAATTAAATACTGAGCCCTGGCTGGCGTAGCTCAGTGGATTGAGCACGGGCCTGCGAACCAGACGATCGCGGTTCGATTCCCAGTCAGGACACATGCCTGGGTTGCAGGCCGGTTCCTTGCAGGCTAACTACCAGCAGGGGACGCACAAAAGGCAACCATACATTGATGTTTCTCTCCCTCTCTCCTTCTCCTCTAAAGATAAATAAATAAACAAAATCTTAAAAAAATTTAAATACTGAGAAAGTGTTCTGTATTATTAATTACATTTATTCAATGCTGTTTTGCCTCTTAAAGTTGAGAAAAATTCATTCAAAATTTAACAGTGAAATAGTCAGTTTTGCCTTATTCATTGGGTTTGTCTTATGTTTTAATACAAAGTAACTTATATATTTATTGTAAATTATATGTTTTGGATAGAAAAGTATGTTATCTATCACTTTTTGCTATTTTTTTTAGTGTTTCATATCCTATTCTCTAAGTTGGTTATTTTCCTGTTATACTTTTAAAAAGCTTTTTTGTTTTTTATACCTATAGGATACAGGGTCTTTACTCGTTTCTTGATTTTGTGGATCTTAAATTTTTCTCAAAGAATAATTTTCAAATTGGTAAAAAGTATTACACATAAACATGAGGAATGAACATTTGTCAAAAATATATATACTTAGCTCATTCATGAGAAAACTGGACAGACAAGATATTGAAACTGGCTCTAAGAACCTTAGGGTGATTCAGTATTTATGGTCACAGAAGAAAGAATACAGCACTGCTAATTATCTCCAGGTCAGTAAAGCAGTAACTTTTGGGGCTATTGGGCAAAAATCATTTGTATCCCTACTGGAGAAGAATATACGAGTTAATCATGTAACTTAAGTGTCTGAGTACTTATGAATAATAAACATTAAATAATTCTGTAGACTTGTTATTGCTACCAATGAACCAGGTTTCCTTAAGAAGGTCATATCTGGAGGTGAATCATGCATGCATGGGTCTACGTGCTTCAGTATGACATTGAAAAGAAGTGGAATCCTTTTTTTCTGACTTATTTCCAGGAGTTATGTAAGTTTCCAAACACATAAGTGATTCCTGTTCGGAAAAAGTCCAGCCATTGTTAATATAACGAGAATGGTTTGTGGAACATCAATGTAACCTGGCAGCCAAGGAGAGTGGATTGGAATATGCATGTGTGAATAATGATGACTTCACTGTACTACTCAGTGGGGGTGGTAGAGGCTGTTGAGTGAGTGTGTGTACCGTGTGGCCATCACATGCAAAATGACTATGCAAGTAGAGCGATCAATCTGCACCAGATTTTGTGTTAAGCTTGAACATTCTTCCATGGGAACTATTCGGATGATTCTGAAGGCTTTCTGGGACAATGCAATGAGTGCAGAGCAAATAAAAGTGTGGCACAAATGCTTTAAAGATGGTTGGGGAATCTCTTGAAAGTGATCCACATTCTGGAAGGCCTGCAACAAGCAGAACACCTGAGAATGTTGAGCATGTGTGGGCTGCAATAAACAAACAAAGATTGGCGACTGGCAATGTGAGAACTAGAAGCTGATCTGAGGATTCTGAAGACTACTGTGTCCGAGATTTTGATGCAGGTTCTTGTCATGAAATGTGTCATGGCAAAATTTGTTCTGTGGCTCCTGCTACCAGAGCAGAAGGAACGTCATGCTGCAATTGCTAAAGGCTTGATTCAAACCATTCCCAATGAAACGGATTTCCTGAAGAAGGAATGTCATAACCAGAGATGAATTGTGGGTCTACGGCTAAAATCTGGAAAGGAAGGCCAGTTATCCCAATGGAAGTCATGTGGTTCTCCAGACCTGAATAAAGCATGGCAAAGTCACAGCAAGATCAAGACCATGTTAACTGTATTTTTCAGTTGGGAGTATGTGTTGTCCATCATGAGTATGCCCCTTCAGGCCTAACAGTTAATAAGGAGTACCACCTTCATGTTCTTCTATGGTTGAGAGATGCAATATGATAAAAACAGTGGCAGCTGTGGGCAGCTGGTGATTGGCAGCTTCATCATGACAACGTGCCCACTCATGCATCATGTCTTGTGCAGAGATTTTTGGTAAAATATCAAGTCACCCAGGTGACTTAGCTCCTCTACAGCCCTATTTGGGTGCCCAGCAACTTCTGGCTTTTCCCAAAACTAAAATCACCTTTGAAAAGGAAGAGATTTTAGATCCTTGATGAGATACAAAAAAATACAATGGGCATCTGATGGCAATTCCAACAATAGAAGAGAAACTGGGAGAACTGTGTGAGGTCCCAAGGTACCTACTTTGAAGGGGACTGAGGCATCATTGTCCTATGTACAATGTTTCTTCTATCTTCTTCAATAAATGTCTCTCTTTTTTATACTGCGTGGATGGATACTTTCTGGACATACCTGATATGCTAGAAATTCCAGGTCGTAGTGACATAAACAACTACAGTTTCAGAATGACATTACCGCCATAACCACCATTTTAAGCATACAATTTGAATTTTGATAAATGTAGTTGCTCATGTAATCACCTCTTCTATCTAGATATGAAACATGTCTATCACCCCAAAAAGATCATTGATTTTATTTTCTGCGACTGTCAGTTTGATTTGCTTTTCCTAGAGCTTCATATAAATGTACATAGTCTTGCATGTGTTAGTTCATTTTTTTTGTTGCTGAGAAGTTTTGCATTGTATTGGTAGACCATAGTTTATTAATCCATTCACTTGTGGATGTTTTGATGCATCTGTGTTTTTTAGTACTTGCTCTATTTTTCCATTAAGTCTTTTTGCTGTCAGCAGTGTTTTATAGTTTCAGTGTGGAACTATTGAATCTTTTAAATTTATTCCTAAGAAATTCATATGTTTTGATGCTACTATTGTAAATGAAAGTAAAAAATTTTTTTCTACTGCTTTGATACCATAGATAAATGCGGCTGACTTTCATATTTTGCATTGTGTCCTGTCGCCTTGCTGGTCCCACCATTCACTTTAGTAGGGCTCTTTCTCTGTAAACAACTGTAGAAATTCAAATGGCTGTGAGTGAATAAAGGCAGTGTTTTGCATTTCTTTGCCTTTCTGTGCTGTCTAGGACCTCCAGTAATGCTGATATATCAATTAGGAAGTGCTTTGTCCAAATATGTTTATTAGGAAGGACAGTGTTCAATATTTCACCACCAAGTATCATGTTAGTTTTAGGTTATTTTTGGATGCCCTTTGTGGAATGAAATTCCCTTTGCTTCTTAGTGTACTAAGAGTTGTTGTTATTATTACTGAGTTTTGTCAGAGGCCAATCCTACATCTAGTGAGATGATGATATAATTTTCTACATTATCCTGTAGATGTGAAACCTTATAATAATTTTAAAATATTGAGCCATTTTTGTATTCCTGAGATAAACTCCACTTTTATGATACATTACCTGTTCATGTGTTGCTGGATTAAATTTGTTCGTATTTTGTTAACAGTTTTATTTATATTTGTGAGGGATTATTGTGCTGTAATATCTTTGTTAGGTTTTCATAAATGATTACATTGGCCTCACGAAACAAGTTGGGAGGTGTACCCTACTTCTCTATTTTCTGGGGAAAAAAATCTGTGTAAGACTGGTGTTATTCTCCCTTGCATGTTTGAAGGAGTTCACCACACAAGGAGTGAACTTATCTGGGTCTGGACTTTTCTTTATGAGAAGATTTGATTAATAAATTCTTTGAAAAAGTAGTTTTAAGGCTTCTCAGACTTATTATGGAAGAATAGATCTATTTCATTTATTTCTGTAAGGTCAGTAACACCCTCTCTTTCATTCTGATTTTAATAACCTGAGTTGTCTTCCTTCTACTTGCTTTGGGTTTAATTTGCTGTTTTCCTAATTTCTTAAAAATGTACAGTTAGATTTACATTTAGTGCTTAGGTTTCCCTTGAGTACTACTTTTGCTGCATTCCACAAGATTTGATAAATTATTCTTTTTTATTTTGTTCAAAATATTTTTTACATTTTCTTAAGCTTTTGTGTTCCGTGTGTTATTTAGAAATATGTTGTTTAGTCTCTAGGTATTTGGAGATTACCTGGGGAATCTGATTATGTTAGTGATTTTTCATTTACTTTGTAGACTGAGAATATGCCTTGCGTTAGTTAAGTTTTTTAATATAAGGTTTTATGGCACAGAACATGGTCTGTATTTGTGAGAATGTGTATTTTGTTGCTGTTTCTCTCTTGGTCAGCTATCTGGGATTTTTACGTAATGTGCACCTTGTCAGGTAAATAAATGTATTTGTAATAAAAAACGAAGTAAATAGCTTACAATGAAAATTTATGCAGCTATTGTACTCATGTTCAAAACAAAATACACAGGTCTCCAAATTAGTCGTTGCCGACAGGCCATGAGTAGAATGCAGTCAGCTCCTGTGCGTCTCTGGACATGTCTTACCACAGCAGTTACTCTCAGTCTTAGTTCAGGACCCACTGTCCACTGACCTACTGCCACTGATGCTGGCTCTCTTTTCTCTTCATCCCTGACATGTCTGTAGACAAGGGTTTCCCATTTCAAGGAAATGTGAAGATGCTCCTTTCACAGCAATTGCTAAAAATGATTTTAGCTATTTAAGTGATGGGATGATATATTACTATATTGGCAGTGTTTCACTTATTAACAATGAGTAATAGATATGTATAATGATAAATTTAGCTTTATGATGAAGAATGGATAAAATAATTATAATAAATTCAGCTCATACTTGCTTTTATATCTCAAATATGTTGCAGTATGGCTTTATTCATGAAACAAAGAAGAGTTAGTCTTTTTCCTCCTTTGAACCACTACTTGCTACTAAGCTAACCCTGCAATTTTTTATTTTTCATATTTTTCCAGTTTTCTTCCTATCTTTCCAGTGTTCTCAGCTTCAGATATGTAAATGCTTGTGAGTAATTAGGAGAGTTGCTTTGTATTCCCTTTGTGGAGGAAGCCATTGAGGGATTTTTTTTCCTGTTGATTGTTTGTAATGTTAGGTTTCCTTACCCCTGACCTGACCCCAGACATGTATTCCCCTAAGGAGCATGCTGATCTTTTGGCTACTGCCCAGCTATTGCTCCCATTCTTCTCCCTGGTGGTTTGAATAATTAATGACCATGATTTCTCTTTGTGTTCCAGCCTGAAAGAATAGACCCAAGTGCATCACGACAAGGATACGATGTCCGCTCTGATGTCTGGAGCTTGGGGATCACATTGGTATGTGTATGTTGACTCATCTTTGTCACAGTAATGTAACAAATTCAGAAGTGAAGGAAAATTTAGTCAGTTTTCCACCCCTCACAAAGAACTGCCTCTTATTTCTTCTAGTCTTTGATTTTATTGACCTGTTTTCTTATTTTACCTGCTCATGGCTGTAATCACAGGGACTACATCTTCTAGTTGTTGGAAAAAATGATGTTTTATACCTTATATATCAAACCATAATTGGTGATTTCCCTCAAGGTTTGATGACGTGCACTACTTCAGAGCCCTGTAATGAAGGGTTCTATAATGTCATCAAGGGCTCTGGGTCACCTTGGTCACTTGTACTAGGCAGTCGCCCTGAGAGCAGGAACAGAGGGCAGTTCCTGTGCAGGCAGTGCCGCAGGGAAGGCTCAGAGGCCCCTCTGCCTCCAGCCAAAGGGAGTGTGGCTGGTAGACCCGTGCACAGCATGTTTCAGGTCTGCCCGTTTGTCTGTGTGAGGGTAGCTCTACTCAAGTCTTCTGTTCAGTGAATGGGAAAGTCACAAACAACTGTGCTGAAAGTAATTCATTGGAGAAACAGACACTGCCTAGGTGACATTCTAAATGAAAGTTCTACCTTAGGACCACATGGAGAAAGAACAGCAAGAAATCTACTGTAATTTGCCACTAATGAAGCACAATTAAATAAACTCTTCTTTCTCACCTGTGGACTGTATTGAAATTTTGGTTCTATTTAAAAAGTATCTTTATTAGCTTATTTCCTTAATACCAAATTTTGTTTTGAAGTTTTAGATTTATTTTCTTGCGCTTGCTGTTTTACCAGGCTTGATGAGGTTTTTCTGAGTTTGGACAGCTTCTACAGCTATAACTACATTGGGTGTGAGTTTTTCGTCGCTAGGGGGCTGCATTAGTTCTCCTTGTTAGTTATTCTGCGTGAGTCATTTTGCCAGTCCCATGAAGTCTCTGCATTGAGACTTGAAGGGTAATAGCTCACCTCTGCAGAAGACCCCTTCTAGTTTCTCTCGTGACCAAATATAGAACACACCTCCTAGAATCTTTCCTATGCGGAAGCCACGTGACTAAAGGAGGAGGAATCCTTTCTTTTTCAGTCAGAAGAGAGCATGCAGCTTGGGTATCTTTAGGTCTGGTGACTGGCCCCAAAGACTGCAGGAAGACTTGTAGCTTTTAGCTGAGGCAACTATTTGCATATAAGACATTAAAAGATTCAGAAATACTTATCTTTGTCCAAAACAGTTATGTTTAAAAGGCAACTATTTACTTCATTTTAAAAACCAAATTTTTGTTCTGTGAAAGATTTTAATAAAAAAACTTTATCAAGTTTTTATAGTACATTTGGCTAAAATTTTTTAAAGCAAGTTACTCATAATTGCTTCATAACTTTTTATATGGATAACCTAATTACAAAATGTGTGAGATTAATTTTTAGGGTCTGAATTCTTTCACTTTATTCCTTTTCTTATTAAAACCTGTTCTCAGGAATGAATCTAATGAAATTATTCCTGATCCTGTGAATAATCAATAAGGTTTACTTCTTCTCAAGCATGTGCGTTTTCATTAAAAAGAAACCTCAGGCAAAGGAAGGGATTTCTGCATGTGTGTGCATGAATGCCTGTTCTCTTACCTGTGTGTATATACTTTGAGACAGGGATGAGCTGAAGGAGTCATTTTGGGGAGAAGCACCCCTTCCATACCATCTTTTTAGCATTTCCTTCTGTTGTATAAAATTAGTATTTGGCTCATTGACAAGAACCAGCCCTGAGCTGGAGAAACTCTGAAACTGTTTTCTCAGATGGTGCTCCCTCTTGTATGCCATCTTCCTCTCTAATAAGTTTGGAGTCTCATATATTATGACACCATAAGAAAACACCTGTCAGTGCACAGAAAATGGGATTCATTTAGGCCATGATGTAGATTTAGATATAGTTCTTGAAAAAAGCATGTTTCTAGGTTTTTATTATCCTCAGGTCAGAGTGGGAGAAAGATGAGAATACATTTCACAAATATTTTTGACCCATTACATATTGGGACGTACATCTGAAACATTTCTCAGTTCTGGTTGGGTATGATTTAGAGATACTGTCTTGAGCATCATTATTGGGCTTCACGGTGAAGGATGTACCTCTGACTTGGTTTCTTTACTAATGGTTATATCTGGCTGTGGTTGAAATTGTAGTAACTACAGAGTGGCTGTAGAATAGGATACACACATTCTTTCCTTTGAGCTCATTGGGCAGTTTGTATGTTGAATGTTCTTTTACCTTAAAAACTCATTTGACCACTGCTCTGGACATGGCTTTCCACTGAGATGACTATAAATTGTGTAGACATTGTACTAAAATAGTTCTAAATCCAGCCTTTCAGAACCCTGCATGTGAAGGAGTCAGAACCAGACACTGCCCTGGAATGTGCATTGTGGGGCTGTTTGGGCTCAAGTTTTGTGTTTCCTTTTAGCCCAGTTCATGAATTTGGTTGATCAGAATTCTTTGTATAATCTTGATTCTAATTTTACTTCCATTTAGTCTTAATAATTCTGAAGGTTCCACCTTAACCTGATAAGGATTTGATTCAAGGCTTTTATGAGAGTTTTGCTTGGAGCTTAGATTTTCAACCTGGCCGTTTCAGTGAGGAGTAGTAAATAATGCCTTAGTGTGTTTTGCTTTTTCCTTTGTGTTCTTTTTAGTACGAGTTGGCCACAGGCCGATTTCCTTATCCAAAGTGGAATAGCGTATTTGATCAGCTAACACAAGTCGTGAAAGGAGACCCTCCACAGCTGAGTAATTCGGAGGAAAGGGAATTCTCCCCGAGTTTCATCAACTTTGTCAATTTGTGGTGAGTACTTGACTTAATGAATACTCAGAACAATGCATTGAGAACAGTGAGGTTTACTTAACCTGAGCAACACTGGAGAAGGGGGCCTTCTTCACATCCCTCTGTCTTCTGAGCTGGGACTCTGGCTCACTGTAGCTATCTGGAAGGTTCCTCCTGGCTTGGAGAGGCTGTACTCTCTTATTCTACTGCTCAGGTGCTGTTAAAAGCAGATGTGGGTAGTGGAGAAGCATCTGCCTCTGGTTCCTAGTGTGCTGTACAAGGAGTACAGCCTAGGCAAGACCAATGACCTTATTCTGCTGTGGTTCTAACAGCAAGATGATCGCTTGGAAGCTTTTACCAAGTCAAGATCTTCCCCAATTGGACTTGCAAGGGTGGATTTCTGCTCTGATATAACACGTAACATGGGTGGGTGTGTGTGGTGGATCGGGCCCAAAGATCAGTTGGCTGAACTATATTATGGGCTTTCTGAAACCTTATTCCAAGGAAGATGAACCCCACACCTGTTAATGCTGTCTGTTTACCTTTTAACAGGAGTGTGTGTGTAGCAGGTGAGAATAAATATATGCAGATATGGTAATAATAGTCGTGCTTTCTGCTACTTTAGTCTGTATTTTAAATACAACCTGTTTGTTATTATTTGACTATTTTTAGTAATTATTGTTTATCCACCATGATTTTTAAGCATATATTTATGAGCAAAAAGCCAGAGTGTTTAGTATATCTTCTTCACATTCTTAAAAATGCTTTTGTTTTTCCCATAGTCTT
The DNA here is from genome assembly GCF_014824575.4 of Sturnira hondurensis. Classification (NCBI taxonomy): domain Eukaryota; kingdom Metazoa; phylum Chordata; class Mammalia; order Chiroptera; family Phyllostomidae; genus Sturnira; species Sturnira hondurensis. The sequence continues at coordinate 961,208 of NW_028092466.1, read as the reverse complement.
TTTTCTCTCTAGGAATGCTGTTTCTCTCTGCTCTCTTTAGGTCCTATGAAACTTACATTTCATTGTCACTGCTTTCTTTTCACATATTAGAAAACACTTGTTTGACTCCAGTTTGCAAGTCTTTTTCATCTTCCTTAACTAAATTCTACTTTAGTGCTGGTTTTCAGAGGGAAGAGGAATTACTCAAGATTTTCTAGTTAGAAGAAGGCCATAAGGATGACTGAAAATGTTTTTATTAATTGGCACATATATTTGCAGTTTATGTAATTTGCATAAATTGATCATTTTATATATTCTTTTTTAATGAATGGTTAAAATCATAGAACTAGTTTTTGATAGTAAAAATGAATTTGAGGTTGGAGGAGAGTGGTAATTAAGACATGGTCCAAGATCAGGTAAATACAAACAAATGAAAATGCTTCTGGCAACATTAATTAGACAAGAAATGTCAGCAAGCGGAGGTTTTCACCTGGTCCTTAATGAAGCTGCACAGCTATAAACTTTTGGGCCAAAGAACACAGGATTGAGATACAAAGTGTGAAAATTTTTTAAATCTCTAAGGATAAATTAATGGTTTATATATAGTTTACCTCCCAGGTTACCGTTTTCTCTTAGATGGTACCTCTATAAATACATTTGTATATATTCAGAAGCACACATATTTAATTGTATACTTATACATACACTTATATATTTAAGAGTATATTTAGTATTCTTTGATGTAGCTATGATATAATTTTTCTCTAATATTCCTGTACTGCATATCCTAAGGATAAATTCTTATATTATAGATAGTCTAATTTTTTTGTGTTTTCTGTGTTTGGCAGGTTGTTTGCTTGTTAACTTTGTATCTGAAGGAAAAAACTACTTGATTCTTTATAATATTTCATTTGTGAGAAAAGATACTTAGGGTAAATGTGTCTTTATTTTAATAATGTTATTTTTATGTTATTGTAGCCTTACAAAGGATGAATCCAAAAGGCCAAAGTATAAAGAACTTCTGGTGAGTGTGAGACCTTGGGTATATTAGCTCTTTCCTCATCCTTGAATCCCCTCAGCATGCTGGGCCGCTGAGCAGGCAGTGGGCCTCTGTCATAGACAGCTTGACCTTATTGAGTATTTTTTAGAATGTCTTGAAACAAATATACTTGGAAAAAGAAAATTTGCCATCGTAATTTTCTTACTAATTTACTAGCTGTATTCTCATGGAAAATTTTGGCCTTGACACATTATAAAAATTACCCTGAAGAATTTTAGCATCCACTTTTTAGGAGCCATTCTTTACTGCGTGGGCTATGTATGTGTAATATGTCCATGAGAATTTATGGTGCTTGTTCTGCCTTAATTAAATGTTGTCATACAAATGTAGATCATACAGCCAATTCCTGTTTCTTTGAAAGTTCTCACCCCTGCTGAGGAACCAGGCATTTTAAGGAGTCACCTGGTCGTGGCATTGGTCTTGGCTGTGAAGAAAGAAAAAAACCACCTGTTTGTCACAATTTGCTTCTAGCTCTCTGGGATGTTAGATCAGACTTATCATCAACCCCAGCCATGACTAAAGATACCCGGTAGTCAGTGTGCTTAGAAGAGCAACATAGCAAAATATTGATAGAGAAAGACTACCAGGCAGATGGGGGGCCCGAGGCTTTGGAGACTGTAGTGCAGACATTCATAGGATTGGTTTCTGTTGACCTTCTTTTGTCCTGGGGGTCAGAAGGATGGAAACTGTATCCTTTTTGTTCAAGATTCACTTTCTGTGCCTGAGGGGTGGGAAGTTGGAGTTGCTGCCTCTGCCCTAAGACTAGCCCCTGGTACTTATGTAGTTTGGTTCTCAGACGGTGGCAGAGACTACAGCAGCGCTCCCTGCCTCTACACATTCTCCTGGGTATGCAAATTGATGTCCAGACCCCACTCCCAGGGCTGCCCCTCCAGCCCCAGCACTGTGCACCATGTCCGGGCATGCTCATACTCGTGAACATGTGTCCCTGCACTGTAGGCTAGGCTGCCTCTCTGAGCTGGGGCTGTAGCACTTTACAGCATTGGGTGGTTGGGAGCCTTGGTTTTATGCTGTGTCAAAATTGGGAACACTTCAATGTGGGATGTGAGCTCTAATACAAATTTTGGTGTTTTTTCTTTTTTTTTTTTCAATTTTCTTGCAGAAACATCCCTTTATTTTAATGTATGAAGAGCGTACCGTCGAGGTTGCAAGCTATGTTTGTAAAATCCTGGATCAAATGCCAGCTACTCCCAGCTCTCCCATGTATGTTGATTGATACTGCTGCTACGTCAGACTCTAGAAAAAAGGGCTGAGAGGAAGCAAGACATAAAGAATTTTAACCCTGTATCACAGTGTTTTTATTGCTCGCCCAGACACCACGTGCAATAAGATTGGTGTTTGTTTCCATCATGTCTGTATACTCCTGTCACCTAGAACATGCATCCCCAAAACACCCGATTGGTCACACAGTGTTAAGTGCTGGTCAGAGAGACCTCATCCTGCTCTTTCCTGATGAACATATTCATGAACTGTGGAAGTCAGTACGATCAACTTGTTGACTGTGATTAGATCACATCTTAAATTCATTTCTAGACTCAAAACCTGGAGACGCAGCTACTGGAGTGGTATTTTGTCAGACTTCCAAAGACTGGAAGAACGCAGGGATGGATGTACTATGTCTGAACAGAGAGACTTGGGCTGGCGTGAGAAGAGCTTGCACAGCCAACGAGACACATTGCCTTCTGGAGCTGGGAGACAAGGAGGAATTTACTTTCTTCACCAAGTGCAATAGATTTACTGATTTGACTTCTGTTGCTTTATAGTCACAGTCGATATTTGGGAATCGATGTGCTCAGCCAAATTCCTGTTTGAAATATCATATTAAATTAGAATGAATTTACCTTTACCAAAAATCATGTTGCATTCAAATAGGTGAACATTAAAATATTGAGACAGGACAGAATGTGTATTCTCCTTTACCAGTCCTTCGACTCTCCACTGGGAAGACTCAGGAGTCTGCCACTTGTTGAAGAAGGTGCTGATCCTAAGAATTTTCACTCAGAAATTGGTGTGCCGCCAACTTGATGTTCCGTCTGCCACAAACCACCAAGACTGAAAGAAAAAAAATAGTACAGAGGGCAAAGTTTACAGATGTTTTTAATTCTAGTATCTTATCTGGAGCAACTTGTAGCAGCTGTGTATTTCCCCCCTCTGTCCTGAGGCTGCAGCCTTTGCCATCATAACTCACCACCAGGGAGGAGGAACTAGTAGCAATGTGCCTTGATTGACTAGATAAAGATTACTTGTAGGATTACTTGTAGGCAGCAAAAGACCAAATGTCAGTTGTTTGCCATCACTGGTCCAGGTCTTCAGTTTTGGAATCTCTTTCCCTGCCTGTGTAGTCTATTACCACTATGTGACTTTTGCTTAATCTAGTTATTTCTCTCACACTTCCTGCCCCCCCCCCCACCATTTCAAAAACCTTTATAATTACCAGGGATGTTCCCTACCAAGGATTTCTAGCCCCACATCTCTCAGAGGCTCTAATATTTAAAAGGCAGAAAAACATGGGGCTCAGCTAATGTGGTAGGTGATGAGGAAGCATCTTTCTGGAAACGCGTGTGACCCAATGAGGATCTGAAATGGCAGTTCTTTAGATAAGCTCATCAGCTGCGAGAAGTCTCTAGCAGGTTACCATCATTTCTTGGAATTGGAATTCTACAAAAATTCCCCCAAACCCAAAACAATTCCAGAGCAGTTAAAAGAGGCCATTTAAACCTGCTGTCTTTGCTGTGCTTCCTCACTCACCTGTCAGCCAGGGCCTCCTGTGGCTGTGCTCTGTGCGGCCCCACCCCACCCCCCGACCCCACCCCTGCCCCAGCACCAGGCTTTGCCAGCAGCACTGTGAGTGGCTCAGGCATACTGGAAAGTGAGGCAGCTGTGGTCTGAGAGGCAGGTGGCGCCATGACAGAACTGTGTGGTGGCAGGGGTGGCTGTGTCTCCTCCAGAGTGACAGTCATAAACACTATAAAACAATAAGGGAGAATGGTGCTGTTTTAAAGTCACATCCCTGTAAATTTCAGAGTTCAAAAATGATTGATCACTTTGGTCCACTTGCCTAATTTTCCTATTTTCTCCCCCACGGCATCCTAACCCTCAGACTTCCCAGTGTTCTGAAAGGAAGCCTTGTTAGGTGTCTTCCTTCAACCACACCAAGCCATCCTCCTCCGTATCTCCCGAGGACTCGAGGAATTGGTTTCTCTGCTGTCCGTTCCCGTCTGGCTCAGCATAGTGTCGCTTCACCATTATACAAATGGAGATGAAAGCAATTCTGACTGTCCAGGAGCTAATCTAACCGTTCTCTTGTGTGGATGACCACATAAAAATGAAATTTTAGTGTATTAATCATAGATTATTATAAACTATAAACTTAAGGGCAAGGAGTTTATTACAATGTATCTTTATTAAAACAAAAGGGTGTATAGTGTTCACAAACTGTGAAAATAGTGTAAGAACTGTACATTGTGAGCTCTGGTTATTTTTCTCTTGTACCATAGAAAAATGTATAAAAATTATCAAAAAGCTAATGTGCAGGGATATTGCCTTATTTGTCTGTAAAAATGGAGCTCAGTAACATAACTGCTTCTTGGAGCTTTGGAATATTTTATCCTGTATTCTTGTTTGAATTCCTCCTCTATTTAAGATATATACATGGAATCGAAGTGTTTATGTAATAGTTCTATCCTTTTGCCTGCAGGTCAGTTGTAATAAATCTAGGATGTGATGATGACTTTGTAATTTGATTTTCTGAAGTAAGACCCTGAGAGGGGAAAATTAAGTAAATTCGATTAAATTATCTGTGCATTTCACATTGGGAAAATTCTCTTCTTTGGAAGTGTTTATGGCTTTTTTTCTTCTCTCCTCTTGTGGTTGCCATACCACTTTACTTTCTGCTGGAGCTAGTGTGGTGTAGAAACTCCTGAAATGTGTTTGTTGGTTGCCCTGACCTGCCCAGCTTTCTTCATGCTAAAGGGAAAGGGTGCTTACTCTTTGTTCTTCAACCTGTGGCATTGTGGAGAGAGACAACTTTTAAGAATCCAGTCTGCCTGGGCTTGGGTTGCGGTTACTGGCCGTGCTTTCTGCTCCTGGTGCCACGACTGCTGGAGACTGCAGTCACTCACTGTTCCCTGAGAGGGAGGGTTGGGTCCAAGGTCTGTGGAGGTCAGGCCTGGGGGTTTATGGATGGGAGGACTTGGAGGTGAGCAACAAGCCATGGAACCCTGGAAACTTGGAGAAGCCAACGTTGAAGCTTCAGCCCTGAATTTATCTATGATACTAGGACCTCTCAGTCACTGATCAAGTCCTGACTCATTGACCAGACATTAGTTCAGCACCTTACCCTTTTGCTGTTTCTGCTTCTCCTCTGATCTGAGATGTAGGAGATACCATTACAGAACCAGGTGTGGTAGGTATCAAACATTCTCCATGGAAGGGTGTGGCCGTAGGAATCCTGGCCTCTCCGCCTGAGCCTTGGCTGCTGGGGGAAGGTGACCCTGGGGAGTGTCCAGATCCCCCACTGAGCCCAGGCACAGTGTCAGGAGAGAGAGGTGGACTGCACAGCATGCTTTGTGGGCAGTACAAGTATTCATCTCATTTGACTGTAGCCTTCAAAGTCAGGCTGTAGTGTCCCCTTTTAGATATGAAAAGCAAAACAGCAGAAAACAACAAAGAAAACCAAGGCTTAGAGAAGTGAAGTTCTGACTCTGGTAACAGTAGGAGGGGAGAGCTGAGACTCAAACTCAGGGCTGTGACACCTAGATTCTAAATTAGAATTTAGAAATGGCATTAATTAAAAAAAAAAACTGACCCGAAAGAAGTGTAGAATTGAGAAGTAGAAGAGGGAACTGTAGTTGGGGTTAAACCTAAGGCTCATAAGCCTTCCCAAGGCCTGCTTGGTTATCTTGGACAGTGGTCCCCAACCTTTTTGGCATCAGGGACCAATTTCATGGAAGACAGTTTTCCATGGACAAGCTGGTGGGGGATGGTTTCAGGATGATTCAAGGCCATTATATTCAAGTTCCACTCCCTGCTGTGTGGCCTGGCTCCTAACAGGCCTGGATGGTATGTCCGGGGCCTAGAGGTTGGGGACCTCTGATCTTGGAAATGAGCATAAGTCAAAGGTTCTGGAGGTTCAGAGGCTGATACAACAGCAACTGTGTAGATGGTTTTCTTAAAGCCAACTGGAGATGCTGTAGCCCCTAATTCTTAAGTGGGGTGCCTGAGAATTCAGAATACCGGCCTCTATGCCCCCGTTAGCCTGATGGTGTTATGTGTCCAACACTGAAAATGGGGCTTAGGCAGGAATTTGAGGTGGCTCCTTTAGTTGGCTTTCAAGTGCACTTTCACATTCTGATTTCTCACACTTGTCATTGCTGCAACAGCGTAAAGGCATAGAAGGTCTTGAAGGTGCCGTGGAACATGGGCTGCCCTGTTTCACAGGCCCAGGGGTGGTTAATGTCCCCAGACCCTCGTTCAGGGCTCTATGCATCAGTCTCACCCACAGCATCTGTGCTTATTACTTGGAATGTAAGGGATACTGGTGGTTTTGAACTTGCTGGTTTGCTTAAATACCTCATTAGGTGGTTTGAGGGAAAAGTCCAGTCAGCCGTAGTGGCTCTCTTAGGGTGGGTACACTGTAAGAACACGTAGAATGGGCAGTTGATATTTGACTATGTAGTATAAGGAATATGTTTAGTGTGTGAGATATCAGTTTCCATATATGTTCTGGGAATTTAGACCAAAGCAGTGTATTATTTAGTTTTCCAAGGAATTCTTCTCAAATCTTGGAATCATTATAAGTGATAGTATAGTTCAATATCTACAGTAACGTTTTTTGTTGTTTTTCTGACATGCCAAAGTGTATTTATACTTGTTAAATGTAAAATGTGATTCTGCTATTTAAAATTGTTAATCCATATCACATTGTATAAAGTCACAATTGAGTTGTCATAATGTGTAATGAATCCAATCTTTATCTGCATTTGAAATATCTACAAATATTTTACTGAAGAACAGCAGAGTAGAACTGCTTTTTTATAACACTTAAACAGAGTTAATGTGAACACAGCTTTGTGAGGCAGACAGTATTGTTGCCTCAGTCCTGCACACAGGGCACCAATCATAAATAAGTAGGTGATTTGTTTAAGGCAATGATGCATTGTTGGAGTCAAGCATCTGTCAATGCACCGGTGTCTTGATGCTTTGTTGAGACTTTTCTTGTGAAACTGTGTGCTTCTTCTTGGACAGACTGATGAATTGCAAGGTTAGATTCTCAAATGGCTAGGTATTTTTTTCAAGCGAATACTTGTTACATACACATGATTCCCACCTGTTTTATGGACTACACTTATTCCAGCCCAGGTGGTATTCCATAGTTTCTTTTCTTGCAAGACTGGACCCCACCTCACTTTTACCTGTTTTTAGAAAGTAAATCCATTTCAAAAGATGAAGAATAGCTTCAGCTGAGGGCAGAAAAAGTGTAAGAACTTGTTAGAAACAGATTTTTTTCCTAAGGATGTCAGGGCCTTTCTTTGAAACTTGCCTTCTGCATACAGCTCTTTCTTCACCTCTGTTTCCAATTAGAAACCAAGTCCTCCTAATCATATTTGTTCCTCTCTAACCCCGTGGCATCACACACTCATTTCTTGCCTTGTATCTCTGACTCGTGTTCTTCCTCACCTTTGGTGTTAGGCTCTTCAGTTCTTCCCAGTGAATTCCCATCTCTTTCTTCAGCAGTAATTGAACCAGGTCATTCTTGTTTCAAATTCTTTAATGAATCCCTGTGATATGCCAAATGGTTTTAAATGAGTAGTTTTATTCAGTCCTCAGCACATGGGTAGAAACTATCATGCCATTTTAAAGATGAGTAAGTGGGCTCACTGCCTTTAGTAACCTGTCCTCTATCACAGAACCAGAGAGGAATCTGGAAGGGTCAGGGGTCAGGCACCTGTCTAAACAAGTAGACAGGGTCACAATTATACAGGGAATTGTACATCATGCCAGGGTTGAACTTTTATCTCCCAAATGTGGAAGAATCAAATGGAGTTATAAACAAGAAAGTGGTTTGATCTGATTTATGCTTTAGAAAAATTCAGTGACTGTAGGCTGGATGGAAGTGGGGAGATTTGAAAATCAGGGAAGAAACCTGTACTGTCCTTGGCAGAAGATGGGGGAGCTAATGCAATGGTATGGGGAATGGAGAAGAAAGGCTTTAGGAGGTAACTTGGGTGTGAAGTTAGATACATGAATCCCTGATCAAATGTATGGGGTAAAGAGGGGAGGGGAGCGGCTGGAAAAAGCATTTTTCAGCTTGGGTGACTCAGGTTGCTTCACAGTCTAGGAAACCCGCTGTGCTCTCCCAGGCCTTTTCTTGTAGCCCAGACCAGTTCCTTCTGTCTGAAATTCTCCACTTGCCCATTGAAAGCACCTGCTTATTTAAGACCTGGGTTACATGTCACATGTTCTGGGTGGCCTTTGCCAATGCTGTCCTCTGAGCTCAGATAATGTTTTTAAGAACACAAATCTATGCAGCATTTAATTATGTTTAGTTGTATTTACTTGCCTCCTTCTTTACTTGATGGTGAGTTATTTGAAGTCACTAAGCAATCTTCGTGATCCAGTGGTGTAGTTGGTCCAGCTGTCAGTCAGCGCCAGTGCTTTTCCGAGAAAATGGCCGTGGAAGCCTGATGTTCCTCTCATTGAAGATAGCATTTCATTCTATTGAGCCTAGATGATTATCCCTACAACAATTCAAAATAAATTGGATTTCTATACCCATGGCTTATCTCTGCTAAAAGAAAAGAGGTGAATACAGGTCACGGTTGGGGCTGTCCTACCAGTCAATAGTTCACAACCAAATTTTAGGTACTGAGAAAGCAGAGTAGTCAACTGTCATTAAGAAAGTACTAGTACCCTGGTCAGTGTGGCTCAGTGAGTTAGAGAGTCACCCCATGTACAGCAAGGTTGCAGTTCGATTCTGGTCAGGGGTCATGGCACATACCTAGATCATGGGGTCAATCCTGGGTTGGGGCATGTAGGGAAGGCAACCAGTTGATGTTTCTCACATTGATGTTTCTCCCTCTCAAACCAGTAAATGTATCCTCAGGAGAAGATTAGAAAAAGGAAAGTAATAATAACTTGTGTTTCTGACAGGATGTTAGATATCAGTAATGATATCCCTAGTTGAAGGAAATACATTAATAGTTACAAAATAAAAACACTTACTTTAAAATGCTTTCCTGAATTGGCCCAAAAGGAATCTGGGAAGCCTCCACATAAACAGAAGCAGGAACTCTTGATCACAACCTGCTTTTGCCTTTTTCTAGAAAGTAGATCCATTTTCAAAGCATGAAGAGTTATGTCCATTGAGGACAGAAAAAAGGACCTGCAAGGAGCAGCTTTTCTTCCTGAAGATGCCAGGGCCTTTAAAAGTTGCCTAATAAATGCTGACTACATACAAGTTTTTGCCTAGAGTTTTTGTGGAATCCCAGAAACCTTGAGCTTTTGTATTCAAAATCATGCCATGATTTACAAGCTTGGGAAACAGGGTGTGGCGCCTGCCTACCATGGGTTGGAGGCTAGGAGCTCAAAGGGCTAGCTGCAAAGTGGAAGGTAGAAAAAAAAATCTGATCTGCAGATCAGTTGGAGGTGGTATTGAAACATACTTGCCTTCATCTTGGCGCTGGATGGAGGGAAAATGTTAAGATGGCCAAGAATCTACACATAACCACGAGTCAGCTTCCATGTGGAGTCATGGTCTGAATTCACACTGCCTCTGTCATCCAAACCCCAAGCAGAGAGTTTAAACAGACCTAGGTTAGCAGTGCCCCCAGGAAGCTGGCAGGAGCAGATCACAATAGTCTTTGGAGGAATTTGCCTTCAATTTAAACTTAGAGAATTAGCACAGGCTCCGCTCAAAGGAAAAGGAAGAGCTCACAGTCAAAGATCACAAGCGCACAAAGATACGACATGTTAGGAGTGAGAACAAGGAGAGACAACAAGCAGTAATGGGGACTTGAATTATCAGCTATAGAATATTGAAAAACGTTTACTATGTAAAACAACTGGGAATCGTGAAAATATGAGCCAGGAGTAAGAGACTACCAAGTCCGTTAAGAGGTGAAAAGGATCAAATAACATTTTTGTAATTGAACAACATAAAGACTGAAATAATAAAGTGAATGGCATGGTGGAGACTGCTGAGGCCCCCCCCCCCCCCCCAGACCACACACATTCCCAAGATCTAGTTTCCTTTTTTCCTTTTAGCAATAAAAACATGGAATTAAAGAAGTGAGTTTTATCTGGATATAGAGTTACCTAGTCAGTGAGTGTTCCCTCCCCCCCCCGCCCACTTTTATTGAGATATTTGGTTAGTTGTTAGCTAATAATACTGTAATGAACACGTATGAAAATAAAAGTTGTAAATTAACCTATAGGTAGCTAACTAAAAATTTATATATTACCACATTTTCCTGCCTTTCCTGGTGCAAGGTAGTCATCCTGAATCCCATGGTCATCATTCATTTGCTTTTGTTTCTTACTCTAATGTGTCTTTTTCCTCCCTCCCTCCTTCCCTGGATGGATAGCTGGGTGGGTGGGTGGATGAATGGATAGATAGGCAGAAAGAAAAGGAGAGAAAGAAAAGAAAAGAAAGTAGAAAAGAAAAGAAAGAAATGTGGCGGACTCTGGCCAGCAGAGTTCATTTGTTGTGACTGAACAGGAGAATAAATGCACAGGCTGCAGCAATCCTGTGTAGAAAAAGGGAACAGCATGCCTACTCTCTCGAGCGGAGAGTGCCTTGATCCTTGCCTGGACAGGCTTTTATTGTTTTCCTCAGGTCTTACATCAGAGAAAGATTTATTATCTATTATATAGAATATTATTGTCTACATTTTAGGTACAATCAAGGAAATTAAAATAACATGCAGAGGGGAATGGTGATGAGCTGATTAGCTCTGTCCTTCGGAAAATTCACACAGGTTTTGTATATTATCTTGAATATAGACAATACACATTTGTTGTTTTAGACCAGGGTGATGGAGTTTTAGCAAGAGCAAGCCATAACAGTCTGTATACATTTTCAAGGCCTGATTCCCATGGGAAAACTCAGTTTGAAGGTCTGGCTCCTGCCCATCATTTCAATTCTGTAGGTTTTCCATGCAGAGCTGAGTCACATTTGCCAGGCCAAAACAAAGAAAGAAAGAGAAAGAAAGAAAGAAAGAGAGAAAGAGAGAAAGAAAGAGAGAGAGAGAGAGAAAGAGAGAAAGAGAGAGAGAGAGAAAGAGAGAAAGAAAGAAAGAAAGAAAGAAAGAAAGAAAGAAAGAAAGAGAAAGAAAGAAAGAAAAAGAAAGAAAGAAAAAGAAAGAAAGAAAGAAAAGAAAGAAAGAAAGAAAGAAAGANAGGGAGAGGGAGAGGGAGGAGAGGGAGAGGGAGAGGGAGGAGAGGGAGAGGGAGGAGAGGGAGAGGGAGAGGGAGGAGAGGGAGAGGGAGAGGGAGGAGAGGGAGAGGGAAGAGAGGGAGAGGGAGAGGAAGGAAAGGGAGGGAGGGAGGGAAAAAAGAAAAAGAAAGAAAAGAAAGAAAGAAAAAAGGAAAGAAGGAAGGAAGGAAAGAAAGGGAGGGAGGGAAAGAAAATACTTTCAAGTTTAGATTTTATTTTTAAATTTATCAAAGGATCACATTATCTATAATATTTTAATTACTTTCTTCTTCTTTTTAAAAAGATTTTATTTATTTACCTTTAGAGGGGAAGGGAAGGAGAGAGGGAGAGAAATAGGGGGTTGCCTATTTAGAGGGGTTGCCTCTCATGTGTCCCCTGCTGGGAACTGGCCTGCAACCCAGGCATGTGACTGGGAATTGAACCACGATCCTTTGGTTTTGCAGGCCTGCGCTCAATCCATTGAGCTACCCTAGCCAGGACTGAATTACTTTCTTCTTAATAGTCTGATGCTAAGCTTCATCCCTATTGCTTTTTGACTAGCGTGAAATGTTTCATTGCATTAAAAAGTTTGTTCTCCCTTGATGGACATTTTGGTTATTTCCCAATTTTTCTACTGGTATGAATATTCTTGTGTGTGTGTCCTGTTTTACAAGCACCAACAATTTCCTTCAGCTCTACACTCAAGGGTCAAGTTGCTGGATCATAAAGCATGTGGATGTTTAACTTTAAGAGGTAATACCAAACTGTTTTCCAAGTTTTTGCACCCAGTTTTTGCTTTACATTTTCCTCAACATTTGGTATTTCAGACTTTTAATTTTTTTTCATTTGAAGAAGTTAAAAATTGTATCAGAATGTGATCTTGCCATGACTTTCTCTAATCATTAATGGTGAGCAATCTATATGCTTATTGGCTAGATATGTCTCCCAATTCATATTTTCTGCTCATTTTCTCATTAGGTTATTTTGCAGTATTAATTTATTATTGCCATTTATATATTATTAATCCAAATTGTTCATGGGTGTCTGTACTAAAAATACCTTCTCTCAGTAGCTTATCTTTTCACTTTTTTAAAGGTTGTCTTTTATGAGCAAAGTTATGGACATCAATTATTCAGACATCAATATTTTATAATTCATGATTTTTGCATCTCCTTTAAAAATAATGTAAGATTTTAATCCTAAGATTTACGAATATTCATCCTGTACTTCATATTAAGAGTTTTAAAGGTATTTTGTGTATGTGTGTGATATTCGAGTTCTAAATCCATTTGCAATTGATTTTTCTAAATGGTATGGTTAGAAATACAATTTCACCTTCTCCCATGTGATAACCATCTTTTCAGTTCCATCTATTAAATAATCAGTTCCCTCTTTCCATGCTGATGAGGCATTCCACTTCCATAATGTAAAAAGGCTTCAAACATGCATGGGATTTTAGGCTCTTAATTTCCCCCCATTAGTCAATATGTCTCTCCCTGCACTGATGCCACGTTGCCTTTATTATGGCTCCGTAATGAATCCTGGCATCTGATGTTGTTACCAGGTGTCTTGGCTATTCTTGTGCCTTCTGTCCTCTGTACATTTTAAAAACAGTTCTATTGAGCTATAATTTACTTACCATACAATCTGGACTTTAATGTATTGTTTATCTGAAATACTTCACAATACATTTTTTAGAATGTGCTTTTCAATTGCAGCTGACATACGCTATCACAATTAAATGGTTTTTACTATATTCACATGTATTTACAATCATCACCACTCTAAATTTTATATTTTCATCACCTCAAAAACATGCATACATTTGAGCTGTTATCCCTTTACTGACTACTCATCCCAGCCCTAAGCAAGTACTAATATACTTTGTATCTCTATAGATTCCCTACTCTGGACTTTTATTTGAATGGCATCTCATAATGTGTCAATTTTTATGATTAGTTTCTTTTACTTCATATGTTTTCAAGGTTTATTCATGTTTATCCAAGTAAGAGGCATTAGTACTTCATTCCTCTTCATGGCTAAAAAATATTCCATTGTAGAAATCTCCCACATTTTGTTTATCTATTCATTTGTTGATGAGCATTTGTGTTTTTTCTGCCTTTTGACTACTGTGTATAGTGCTGCTATAACATTTGTATACAGGACTTCATGTGGATATAAGTTTTTGTGTCTCTTGTGTCTCCACCTAGGAGTGGACTGGTGGGCCACATGGTGAACTCTGCGTGGAATCATTTGAAGAACTGTCGAACTGTTTGCCAAGCAGCCGAATCATTTTATATTCCCACTAGCAGTGTATGAGAGTTCTGATTTCTCTACATCTTTTTTCCCCGTAAGAGTTGTATAGTTTTACCTCTTACATTTAACTCAATGTTAGAGTTAAAATTATGTGTTTTATGTCCTTGGCCCATTTTGAGATGGTTGTCATTTCTGGTGGGAGGTAATTATGAGTCCAACACCATTTTATGTGGGTGGCTATCCAGATGCCCCTGCAATGAATGGGAACCCTAGACAGGTGGGTTTATTTCCAGACTTCTGATTCTACCCACTTACCGGTGTGTCTAGCCTTGCGCCCATGCCGCCCTGTCTTGCTTACCCTTGCTTTGTCTCAAGTTTTGAAATTGGGATGCATGAATCATTTTCCTTTGTTCTTTTTCAGGATTGTTTGACTAGTGTAGGTCACTTGCAACTCCATATTATTTCTAGAATCAGCTATTCAATTTCTGCAAAGAATTCAGCCAGGATTCTATATAGAGATTGTGTTGAATCTGTAGGACAGTTTTAGGGGTCAGTTTATCACCTTAACAGTATCATCTCTTCCAACCCATGAATGTATGGTGTTTTCTCATTCATTTAGATGTTTGATTTCTTAAGTCAATGTTCCATAGTTTTCAGAATATAAGATTTGCACTTGTTTTGTTAAACGTATTTTTAAGTATTTTTGATGCCATTCTGAACATAATTGCTTTCTTAATTTTTTATTTGGATTGCCATTGCAAATGCATAAAAATATAATTGATTGTTTTGGTATCAATCTTGTATCCTACAACCTTGCTAAATTCATTTTTAGTTCTAGTAGTTTTTAAGCAGGTTTCTTTTGATTTTCTGTCTACAAGATCATATTTTCTGCAAATAGACATAGTTTTACTTTTTCCTTTCCAATCTGGATGCCTTCTGTTTCTTTTTCTTGTCTAATTTCCCTAGCTAGAATCTCCAGTACAGTAAGAACCACCAGGCCCGAGCACTCTCTGAACTCCAAGCCTGATGCAGAACCCCGGTTCATGACTGGGTGCTGGGGAAGGGAGCCCACACTTCTTTGGCCACACTCACCTTGGAATTGGCCTCAGTCAGAGCTGAGGACAAGATGAAAAATGCTGAAGTTCTACTTTTTGGAAGAAAGTCCTCTAACTGGGAGCTGGGGGAAGAGGAGACCCTCTTCCCTAAAACCGTAAAAGATCAATAAGATAAGTGGACTGTGTGTTTGTGGCTGTGGCAGTGTGGAGTGAAGTCTTTCCCTTGCTGAGCTGGGAGCGGGTGGAGAGGGAGGAAGCAGATCATGGTTCAAATAACAGAGTCCACTTATCTTATTGATCCTTTATGGTTTTTCTGAAATAGATGTTTCTTCATTTGCTCTTTGCCTTTAGGACCACTTCCAAAGGTTTAAATTTTTTAAAAAATCTTTTCAGCAGTTTTTTGGGGGGCTAAGTGGAGTTCCTCACAATGTCACATTTCAGAACAATCTTATCAAGTTATTTGAAAATTCTGTCTTAATTTTTATTGGAATTGCAATGACTCCAAAGATCGGTAGTTTTTAAATTACATCAGCGTATGTCAGAATCCCTTGCAAGGATGCTAAAAAGGAATTGCTGGGCCTCACCCCTGTGTCTCTGAAGCACTGGTCCTGATGGGGTCCAAGAACTTGCATTTTTCACAAATGCCAGGTGATACTGTTGCTGCTGTTCCACAAACTGTACTTAGAACCACCGCTACAGGCCAATGTGAGAAGAATCATCATGTTACAACAGTATGTCCTCCCATCAGGAACATAGTGTATCTTTTCATTTATTTAGGTCTTCTTTAATATCTCAATGCAATATTATATTTTTTCTATAGAGGTCTAGTACATATTTGTAATATTATTACTAGGTACTTGACATTTCTATTATGATGTGATCACATTTTAATGTGATCTTTTAAATTGTATTTTTAGTTATACATAAAAATTCATTGAATTTTTTATCTTTCATTTTTAAGTATATTTTATTGATTACGCTGTTACAGTTTTCCCAATTTTTTTCCCTTTACTCCCCCCTGCCCTGCACCCCTCAACCTTCCAGCCTTCCCCCTCCTTTGTTCATGTCCATGGGTTGTATATATTCATTATTTGACTTCTCTATTCCTATACCATTCTTAACCTCTCCCCACCTATTTTATACCTACCAATTATGCTTCTTATTCCCTGTGCCTCCCCTCATCTTCCCCTCCCTAACCCCACTGAAAACCCTTCATGTGATGTTCGTTTCTCTGAATTTTGATATATTAATCTAAACTCCCTTTTTTCCCCTCTAATAATTGGCCTATACTTTGTTCAGGGTTTTCTAATTATGTGGCCATATAATTTGCAAATAATGGATGTTTCATTTCCTTCCTTTTTTTATATTTCATATATTTTATTTTTCAAATTTGTTATCAGCTGTGACTGAAATAAAAAATATAATAGAGTCCCACCATCGCCATGAAAATGGCTTTAAGAGAAACCTGGTCAGATGATGTTATTGCTTCCCATTTTCAACCAGTAAATAGTTGCCATTGATGTAGACAGCCAACAACAGTCTGTCAAGAATGCTCAAGACACCCTGGCTGGTGTACCTCAGTGGATTGAGTGCGGTCCTGTGAACCACACGATTGCGGTTCGATTCCCAGTCAGGGCACATGCCTGGGTTGCAGGCCAGTTCTCAGCAGGGGACTCAAGAGAGGCAACCATACATCGATCCTTCTCTCCTTCTCCTCTTCCCTCCCTTCCCCTCTAAAGATAAATAAATAAGATCTTTTAAAAAAAGAGTGTATTTGTTAAAAAAAAAGAATGCTCAAGATGTGTTACATAATACAACATGCCTGTTCACAGGGTTGGGGGCAGGAAGACTACGAAATAATTTATGCAAACTTCTTCAATCCATCATACAAGACAAGCACCAAAGCACCACCCATGCCTCTGAGAGCACTGGACCATGCACCCTTGAGAAAGCTCTGCTTCCTTCAACACAAGCAATTTTCCTCCAGCAATTGAGCGTGTCTGTGTACATGATATCAGTTCCTCTGTGCCCTGACCGAATGCATCATCACACGGTGACAGTGTCAAACAGGTAAGAAGTCAACTCAGCCACTGCTGTGATGGACTATGCAGTCATCCATCTGATGGAGACGTGAGTGTTCTTGGGATCTGGGAGCATTCCCTGTGCAGTGTCACAGATACCGAAGTGGGCAGCTGGTAGATGATGATACGCTGCACAGACACATTAAAGCCTTGGTACAGGCCCTTGATCCCACCAGATGTGTAGATCTTAACCAGGCAGCCACTGAGGCCTTTGAATTCCCTTTCAGCTCCAGCTTTGCCCACATCAGCTCCTACACGGGTATGGGCAAAATCAAAAGGATACACAAAACACAAAGAGGTGGCCCCAGCAGCACTGCCTGATGCCAGATTTCCTGCCAAGTAGTGTCAAAACTGGGTTCTCTTGTCCATACCACCCAGGAAGATCTGCTTGTATTTATCTCTGAAGGCAAAGTTGAAAGCCTGGGTGGGGAAGTATCTGATGACATTGGCCAGTTTACCACGCCAGAAGGACAGGACTCCCTGCTCCTTTGGGATATGAACCACACAGTCTATAATGCCCTTGTATTGCTCATCCGTGAAGATTTGCTTGCTGGCATGCGACACCTGCAGCAGCAGCTTGACCCCCTCAATGGGTGCTACCACTGTCTTGGAGATGGCTGTGGCCACTTTGCCTGTCAGGAAGTCCTTGACAAAGGACACAGCAGCATCTGTCATGTTGAAATGAAAGAAGGAGCAGGAGAACACAGGACTAGGTTAGTTACTGGCTGGGACTCTGGGGCTCTGGGTTTCTTTCTTTCTTCCTTCCTTCCTTCCTTCCTCTCTTTATCCCTCTCTCTATATATTTTGTTTTTATTACCTTGCACTGGCTATGATCTCCAATACTACAGTAAACAGGCATGTTTGTCTTAATCCTTAATTTTTAAAAAAATTCTCACATGAAGATATGTTTTATTGATTTTAGAAAGAGAGAGAGAGAGAAAGAGAGAGAGACATCAGTGTGAGGGAGAAGCATACATCCGTTGCCTCCCATATGCATCCTAAACTGGGAATCTAATCTGTAACATTTTGATTTATGGGATGATGCTTCAACCAACTGAGACACCCAGCCAGGTGTCTTACTTTAATGAGTAAGATCCTTACTTTAGCCCTGGCTGGTGTGGCTCAGTGGACTGAGTGTGGGCCTGCGAACCAAAGGATCGAGGTTCGATTTCCAGTCAAGGCACATGCCTGGGTTGCAGGCCAGTTTCCAGGAGGGGATGCACGAGAGGCAACCATACATTGCTATTTCTCTCCCTCTCTCCTTCCTTTCCCCTCCAAAGATAAATAAATAAAATCTTTTTAAAAAGATCCTTACTTTAATGAGACTATGACTAACATTTCCCCATTTAGATGATGTTTGCTGTGTTTTGTTTTGTTTTAGTAGATACTTTTTAACCAAACAAGAAAATTACCTTTTATCTTAAATTACTGAGTTTCTTTTTTAATGAATGGAGTTGAAATTTATCAAAAGATTTGTTTATATCTATTACAATCAGTATATGATTTTTCTTTTTTTTTTAAGATTTTATTGATTTGCCTTTATAGAGGAAGTGAAGGAGAGAAGGAGAGAAATATCAATGTATGGTTGCTTCTTGTGAGTCCCCTGCTGGGAACTGGCCTGCAACCCAGGCATGTGCCCTTACTGGGAATCGAACCGTGATCGTGTGGTTCGCAGGCTCGCGTTCAATCCACTGAGCTACACCAGCCAGGCCTGATATTTCTTATTTAATCTGTTAATGTGGTAAGTTACACTTTATGAATTTTTCCATAAAGTATAATTCAACATTCAATATCTTTTACACAATTTTTAAATTTCTGGGATAAACACAGCTTGGTTATGTTTAAAATTTTCATATCTATAATCCTGACAGATATAGGCCTATAATTTTCTGTTTTTGTAAGACTTAAAAAATAATCAGGTTATATTTGCTTTCCAGAATGAGTTGGAAAAAGTACAAATTAGTAGGTACAAAATAGACAGGGGACGGTTAAGGATAGTATAGGAAATGGAGAAGCTAAAGGACTTATATGCATGACCCATGGATGTGAACTAAGGGGGGCAGTTGCTGGAGGGAATGGGGTTACCAGGCTGAGGGGGAAAAGTGGGAAAAATTTTGACAATTGTATTAACATAATCAATAAAATGTATTTAAAAATAAGTACATAAATAAAAGAAAGAAAAATGTGAAAAAATTTCATTGGTATTTTAACAAAATACTATCAATATAGAAAAAGAATTTTAACATTATTGGTACTCAGAAATGGTAGTTTAATTAAAACCACAGTGAAATAACATTTTCATATTCAACAAGCTTGGCAATTGTAAAAAGATAGACCAAACCAAATGTCCGTGAGGATGTGGAACTCAGAATGCTCATCCACCATTGTTAGGAGTGTAAACTAACATAAATACTTTGGGGAGAGAATTTCTGTAACTTTGAGTATTATTATTTATATGTTTGAGTGTGATTATGCCTCGTGATTCAGCAATCCTGCTCCACGTATGTATCCCAGAGAAGTTCTGCTGTGAACGCCAGGCGAACTAGACCAGAATGTTCATGTTGCTTATAATAACCAGGTCCACCGACAGCGGAGAAGCTGTGTAATTATTCACCTATGGACATATGACTATAGCTATACCTAATTTATTATATAGCAATGTTTAATAATGGACTATTAGGAAGAATTGAAAAGGAAAGAAATACCCCCACACATATCTAAATGGATGAACTTTAGAAGTGTAACACTGAATGTGTGACAGGCCACAGGTAGCTGTGGAGGCCATGAATGCACGTATATGAAGTTCAAAACCAGGCAAAACTGAAACAGAAAAACACATACTGTAGGGACACATTAAAAGGTGGTAGAGTTCTTATTAAAAACCAAGGGAATGATTAATCCCAAAAACAGAATACTGGTTTTGTCTGCGCAGAGGGGAAGGAAGGCCCGGTCAGGGAAGGGCGCGGCAGAGCTTGCTCCCAACATCCGTTACCCATCAGTTTCCTAAGCTGGGTTGGTACATTGTGTTTGCCTTCTTTAAACTGTACGTTATCCTTTGCATACACTTGTTTATCTGAAAGACTTCACAATACATTTTTTAGAATGTGCTTTTCCATTGCAGCCGACATATGCTATCCCATTGCTCTCAGGTGTACAGCATAGTGATCACACATATATACACCTTAGAAGTCATCACACTGAGAAGTCTAGGATGCATCTGGCACCATCACAACACACTTGGAAAGGGTACTAGAGAACAATAACAAAAAGGCAGCAGGGAAATAGCGATTCCATCTGTACTCGAAAGGAAGATTACGCTGACGTGCCCTCATTCAGGGAGCCACGAAAGTAGCATGTGCACTGCCTTCCACCCTCCGGCTAGGGCACAACTTTCCGATGGTGGAAAAGTAGTCAAGCCGTGGCTAGCCTATGACAACCTGGGCATAAAAAGATGAGCAGATCAATCATGTATTCTTTCTCAGGACTAGGAACTGGGAAATATGGAGAGGATGCAGCAGGTAGCAGTGGAAACTCGTGCTGAAAGGAAACCCAGGAAGGGAGAGGCCCCGAGTCCGGGGAAAGCTGCGTTGCGAGATCTGTGTGCGAGTCCAAGTTGGGGGAAGCAGAAGCTATGGGGGGCCAGTACCGGTAGAGAAAGCCAATGGGCCTGGAGGTGCAGAATGAAGTTCCTGTAAGGCCTCCTTGCGAAGGCGCTCGAACTGCCGGCCCGTGGGCAACCGGGGAAGGTCAGGCTCCGCGCTGGGCTCCCACGGTGGCTCCTGCTGCCAAGCTTCCTTCCCACCGGGCTCTGCAAGGACGATCACACCACCCGCCAGAGCGGGTTCTCTCTTCCTTACACACTAAGCCCGACTAACACACGGATCAGTTTTTTTTGTTTTTTGTTTTTCAAAATACCAAAACTACCTGGAGGCTTCTGTCCTGGCCGCGACTCAGGACGCCCTCTGGGAGCT
Organism: Sturnira hondurensis; assembly: GCF_014824575.4. Taxonomy (NCBI): domain Eukaryota; kingdom Metazoa; phylum Chordata; class Mammalia; order Chiroptera; family Phyllostomidae; genus Sturnira; species Sturnira hondurensis. The sequence goes on along the minus strand of NW_028092466.1, from coordinate 940,374 downwards.
CCGGACCACAGCCCCGGGAGCTCCCTGGGGACTCGGAATAGGACTCCGAACAGGACTCGAGGTTGGGCCCGCCGCGGAGAGAGGAGGAACTGCGCTTTATGAAAGCTCAAAGAAATGTCCGCCAAAACGCGTACATTTCACTGACATAAAAATGAATTCTTAAACCACAGTACATGAGAGAAGACACAGAATCGGATGCAGAGTCAGAAGACCTGGCTTCCACTAGCCTCAGCTCCTTTTGGTGGCTGTACGTTGGTTGCTTCATTGAATCTCAGAAACACACAAACAAACGAAACACATTCCCCCAAATTGCTTGGGACCAAGCAAGTAAAGCCAGTCCATTTCTGTGCACTTTCTCCTCGTGCCGTTGAAGAGGCCGGTTCAGGAAACAGCCGGGGTGTCACGCTGGGTGTGGTGGGGACCTGTGTGGTGGCTGGGCTGAGTGGCAGAGCGGCAGGCTTCCCCAGGGGGCCTCTGTGGGCTTCTGAAATCCTTTCTGACCCAAGGTAGTGAGGTGGGAGGTTCTTTCCACAGCCATTCATAACCTCCCCTCCGATGCTGAGGGTCTGGCCTGTTTATTCATTCCCACTGCAAGGCAGACCCTTGTCCTGACCCGCAGTCTCCAGAGGACTCAGACTCAGCCTGCCTGGAGCAGCACTTACATACAACCTCGAATCCCGTGTCTTCCTTCCCTTACACATAAGATAGAGATAGGAAGATACCTGCCCCGCAGTGTTTCGGTGAGGATTTAACCAGAAAATGTATCCTAAATGCTGATCAGCGTGTCTGATCCATGTTGGGTAACCTGTACCTGAGCTCAAGAAAGTCACTGCCTCAAACACAGGTTGTATTCATCCTATTGACCACGTGGGGGAGCCACATAGCCGGAAAACTCACGAGTTCCCGGGAAGGGCAGTAGTTGAGTGTCTGCTTGTTGCACAGAGAGGGAGTGAAAACGGTCTAGTTTCACTCCCTCATTTTTGCCTTTGGAGAAACAGAGGCTCAAAGACGAGAGGTGATTTGCACATAGTCATACAAGTAACTGGTAATCTGATTGACTAGAGTCTTTTTATTTCATTAATGAGATACTTGATAAACCAAAATCAACTTTAGTCCCAAGCAATCAGGTCTTCAACATGGCCAAACTTACTGCTCTTCATGGTGTGTCTGTGTAGACTTTAAAATAATCTCACCCTTCTCGAGGTCTTGGTTAAGTTTGTGCGGTACTTTTAAAATTTTTTATTGAGGTCTATGTTTAAATAGCATTAGATTAACAGATAGGGTTTAATACATATGATGCCCTGATGCAGACATAATTTTTATACAACATAGGCAATAGGCATCACTTCAAGAAACTTACTTACCCACAGGAGTATGACACGCAAATGCTCCCTTGACCTCATTGCATTTCAAAGTGTTAAGTATCCCCATATAAGCTGATAACTCTCAAATTTGTATTTCCAACCTAGATTTCCCCCCTGGACTTCAGGTGAATTAACCTAATTCTTACCCGACATTTCCACTTGGAAGCCTGTGAGACATCTTACGTTCTCATCGTTTAAAAGCGAGCTCCTTATCTTCTTCTTTATTTGTTCCTTCAAGACACTTTCTTATTTCGGTTCATGGCAGCTCTATGCTTCCATTTGCTTAGCCAAAACCTTTGAATTCTCCTTAAACCCTCTTTCTGTCATTCTCCACACAATTCACCAGCAAACATGTTGGCCCTATTTTCAAGATGAACCCAGAATCCAATCCCTCTTTCCTGCTCCAGAGCTCCACCCGCTCCCCGCTCAGAGCCACTACCTCCTCATCTCTGGTTAGCCCCCCCTAGGCTTAANGGTTCCCCCCCCCCCCCCCCCCCCCACTGAGCTCCCCGAGTGTCTGCCGTTTGTAGCTATGCTCTGCAGAGTGGCAGATGCAGCTGTTCAAACTCCCAGTAGTGTTGAGTCATTGCTCTTGCCATCTTTTCACTGTCCCTGGTCCCTCTCATCTTCTTGTCTCCACCCCCCACCCCCCCATGGAGTTCCATTTCACTCAAGTCCTTCTAACCTTCCTCCAATAATGTCTCCAAACATCTCTGACCTCATCTGCTGCCCTCTGCCTGCCGGCCCCTAGGCTTTGGCCATCATGACCTGCTTGCTATTCATTGAACATTTCAGGAAGGCTTCCACCTGAGCACCTATCCCACCTACTTGTTCCATTCTGACCCCAAATATCCACAGAACCCCCTCCCTCACCTCCTTCTTGTGGCTTACCTCACTTCTTTTCACATGTCATCTTTCCCCTCTCCACTCTTGAAGATTGCAAGGAAACATGGAAGTTCTAAGGCTAGGTGATCCTTCCAGTGAAGAGGAGGCACAGGAAGCTGGTGAGAGTGGGATAAGAGGCAGAAGTGGGACCTGGGCTTGTGAAAGGGTGGGAGGTATCTGGCCCTGAAGGGAACTGCAGAGCAGGGCCCACTGCTCTGAGCTCCCTCACCTCTCCTGATTCTCTCTGCCCCAGCTCTGCTGTGTTTACTTGCACTTACTCTGTGTGAAATCATTGTATGCATTTATTTGAATACTCACATATGTCTTCCTCTTTAGAATGGAAATAGGGGAATCTAATGTGTGAAGGCTACAGTAGAGTCATGGGCGGCAGCAATGCTTGGGTGCCAACAACCCTCAGGACCTTTGAGTCATTGCTCTTGCCATCTTTTCACTGTCCCTGGTCCCTCTCATCTTCTTGTTGCCTGCATAACCTGCTTAAGATCCATAGCCAATTGTTCCATTCATTTGCCTGAACCTCTTTTTTGTGTTCTGTTGTTGTTGTTGCAAAAAAGTAACTCTGATATAATTCAACCCCTCACCCAACCCAACTCTTCATCCATTCCACACCCATATAGGCTGGTAATAGCTGCAGGAAAAAATATCCACAGCTCTGCTGTTGACTTGTCCCCCTTCACAGTTGTGATAATTAACTCAATGTGGCTATTTAATGCTCCCAGTCTAAATATAACTAGACCATTCACCCTCTTAATTCCTCCAGATGACTGTTTTATTTTTCCTCCTCTCTGCTTGTCCCCAGCTTATCTTTGCTCAACTCCACCTTAGTTGATGACACTGTTTCCTATTTTGCTGATAAAATAGAAGCATTTGGGAGAGAACTGCTACTTTTTCCCACCATCACAGGCACCCACTTACTCACATCTGTCTCTGTCTGTGCTGCCTTCTCTCCTGGAAAGAGATGAATTGCCTCTGGCACCATTCCTTTATCCCTCCCTATCAGGGTTTTCAGCCTGTTAACCTGCTATTGTTTCTCCCACCTTGAAAAGGTCCACTACTGTCTTCACTTTCTCATCTAATTTTTATTCATTTCCTTTCTACTCTTTGCAGTGAAAATTTTCAATAGTTATCTGCAAGCTGTCTCCAATTTTCCTCTTTTTTTGCTCTTAAATTTACCTTAGTGGGGCCTGTCCTCTCATCACTCCACCAAAAATGTGTTTCTGATGGCTCTCAAGGGCCTCTCTGCTGCTGAATGTGGTGGCCGCTTCACAGACCTCTTCTTGCCTAACTTACCAGACCTACTGAATGGAGCTGACGGCCGGCCCTGCTCTTTTTTCTGAAAATTCTTCATTTAGTCCCTGGATCTTACATTGTCCTGATTTTCATCCCATGTCACTGGTAAGTCTTTTCTGACCTCACTGTGGAAGCTTCCTCATCAACATGTGCTCAAATCACTGAACACCTGCAGAGCTCAGGCCCTGGGCTGCACCCATTTTCTACTATACCAGCCCACACAGTGAGCTCACCTAGTGTCATGATTTACGTGTTGTGGATAATATATGCACTATGCTTCAAAATTTATATTTTGGAACTTCTATTTCTGAACATGATGGGTAACAGTGTCCAGGATTGTTCCCCAAGTAGCAGCTACAAAACAGGACAAAAACATATAAAGCACCAGTTTTCCAGTATTGGACAAATGTTGCAGCTCAGGACTGTGATTCCTCAACTGATCATAGTCTACCTTCAAGTAATTTTATACTCCTTGCCCTGTGATGGGAGGAACTTATCACAATGTGTAGGCTTCACCTCCACCCCCATTTTACTTCCACATACATAACAAAAACACTTTCACACATGTAACAGCTTCACAAAACATTGTTATCATTTTTGCTCTATATAGTAAATTTTGTTTGAGGAATGTGAAAAATGAAAGAAAATGTTTTTGCATTTCTTTTTCCTGAGGGGAACTTTGATTTTTCTCTTTAGACCTTCCAGCTGAATGGAGTAAGCCCACCACATTATCAAGGGTAACTCCTTTGCTCAAAGCGAACTGATTGTAGACATTGATCAGATCTATAAAATAGCTCCACAGCAATGTGTGGATTAGTGTTGGATGGAGTAACTCGGTAGCCTAGCCCTGCTGACACAATAAAGTAATCAGCACGGTGCACCTCCTGTCGACATGACACCCACACTCATCTCCTCAAACCACTCTTAATTTTCAAATAAAGGCAATAATAAAGCTATACTTTTGCTCAAAATGATACAACTATGTTGCATGCAACTGAAAGTGTGCTTACCCTTTCTACAGGAGAGGAGACAGTCTCAGGTGGTAGTCAATCTTCCTGATATTTTATAATTTAAAAATGTGATTAAAGTTAACTATTATTAATATATATATATGCTAGATTATAAGGGGAAGAGAGACAGGAGAAAATAAAGATATTTGATACATACACAGAGACATATTCATGATAAAATAGGAGAAATACTTATAACAATTATAGTCCTCATATCTGCCACTGATCACATGACTGCAGCTTGCATTTATAACTCCCCACTTTTACTGTCCATCTGTGTTCTCCCAGCAAGCACCTGAGCTGCTCATGGCTCTCTGGCAGGTAAAGTGATCCAAACCTTCAGTTCTGAAACGACAGGCCTGAGTCAGATGGTTGTTATTTCCAGTAGAGCAGGGCAGTAATAACAGACCCCAAAGGAGCATCTGTGTTCCAGACATACTCCTCCTTCTCTCTATTGTGAAGCAGCAGCCAATCTCCCCTTGGTGGTCAGGCTCAACCACCCTGGCTGACACAGTAACTCCCTACTTTGCCAGTTGACTCAGGAGCACAAGGATCTCAAAGTAACTGAGTTAACTCCCTGATCAGTTGGATCACCATTGTATGTACTGGGGGGAGCATTCCTCTCATTGGAACTAAAACCTCCAGACCACAGTGCTTAAGGTCATGGGGACAAGAAGCAGCTGTTTTGCTAGTGAATCAGTAGGGGTGAGACTGAGTGGTTCCCCTTTCATTTCTACTCCTTGATTTCTGAATCTATTAATCGTGGCTATGGGAGAAACAGCCAGTATATTAGATGCTGATTTAGATGCCTTGAGAACCTGAGAACCTTACCCCATGTAAGGAATTGACACCTAATGGGTGTTGTATATAGGTTTTCAAAAGGCAATTTTACCATTGTGTCAAGCTCCAGGGTAGAAGGAAATATGGAAAGATCAGAAAATGCCATGTGCATGGCCTGCTGCTCCACTACTCTGCTGGGAAGTGAGGTCTTCCGTGAGAAGTCATGCTGTGTGGACACCATGATGGGGCATTAGGCATCTTATAAGGCCATGGATGGTGGTTTTGACTGAAGCCTTATATGAAGAGAAAGCGAATCCATATCCATAATGTGTCTATTCCAGTACAAACAAAGTGATGCCTCTTCCAGGAAATGAACCTGCTACCTGAGAGCTGAGTAACTCACCCTGGGGGGTGGCACCATGGCAGGGCCTCAGGTGGGGCATGGAGTCATGGCTACAGCCATGATGCCTTGGTGAACAGAAGCCCACATTGCAGAGCTCATGCATGCCCTCCATGCCTGTCATCACGGCCATGTTGTTCACAAGTCCACTGAGTAGCTGAGGAAAGAGACTGACAGAGATCCCTAGGACCAGTCCTCTCATCTACATCATTAAAAAATCCTTTGCTGAGGTCGCCCTTTGGTTAGGAGCCACCTGAGACACTAATATATTCATCTTGTTTTCACAGTGTGTCCATTCAGAAAAGTCTATCTACATACCACTTCCCCAGACATCCTAATCACCAAATTTCCAATAACGTTCCTTACACACTCCTGACTGTCCAGGCAAACCAGTGGTTTAGGAACTGGTATAGGCTCATTCCTCTGGCAAGTTCTCCTTCCAAGAAAACTAAACCATCAAGTCCGTGGCCCAAAGTCCTGACCACTGGGAAGCTTCTTTTTCCTACTGTCCTCTAGGGGTGTCCCAGAATGATGCTGCTGTGTGCCACGTGTTCAATTTTGAGTGGTGCCTGTAGCTGAAGCAGAACTCTGTATATCGCACCTGAGTTTCCTGCTTCTTAATCAACTGATTACAGGGACAAGGTAATTTTGGCTACTTCTTCGTGTAACTCACTCATACCACTGCCACTGGATGACTGAGTGCTGCTGTGCATCCCTGACTTTATGGCTTGGTGGGCCAGAGAGCTTCTGGGTCAGGTTGGCAGTTCAGGTTGCACAGTAACCTGGTAGCCTATGGTTAGAGTTCAGATTTTATTAAGGCCCAAGAGTAGGCCAAGAGCTATTTCTCAAAAGGATGGTATTTGTCCGCAGAGGGTATCAGGGCTTTGCTGCAAAATCCCAAGGGCCCAGGCTGTGATTCACCTATCAGGGCCTGAAAAAGGCTCCAAAAAACATCTTCCATGGACACTTCAAGCCTCATTAAATTTGCTGTATCCTGAGGCCCCTCTGGAAGTGTGGATGGCACAGCAGCCTGGGCTACTGCACAGTGTTCTCTTGTTCTGGGCCCAGTGCAGCTGTAAAAAAAAAATAAGGAACTCTTACCATTTATGACAGCATGGATGGGCCTGGAGAACATTATGCTAAGTGAAATAAGCTAGTCAGAGAAAGACAAACACCATATGATCTCACATATATGTGGAATTTGATGAACAAAATAAAGTGGCAAACAAAACAGAAACAGAGGTGTGGACACATGAAACAGACTGACAGCTGCAAGAGGGGAGAGGTGAGGCAGGGACTAGATGAAAGAAGGCAAAAGATTAGCCAAAGAACATATATACATAACAGGATGTATGTTTGACACAGGCAACAGTGTGGGGATGGCCAGAAGGAAGGAGGAGTGGGGGCTGGGTGGGGGGGCAAATGGGGAAAAAATGGAGATGCCTGTAATATTGTCAAAAATAAAAAATGTTAAAAACAGTGTTTGGGTCACTGGGTAGACAGGCCGGAGTAGACACGCTAATGAGGAATGTGCTGCTTTCAAAATCCAAAGGGAGATACTAGACATAACACCTCTTTTTGGCTGTAGGAGGGGCCAAATGTACCAACTTATCCCTTGCTTTATAAGCAATAGATAACTTAACATGCCCCACACTACCAGACCCCTAGAAATCTCACTGAGTTAGAAATCCTGTGATTTTTTGTTAGATTTATTTCTCCCCCTCTGACACAGTAAGTTTAGAGAAGTTGCTACTTCTGCTCATTAGGTCAAATTAGCATAACGCTCTCAATGCAATGGATCAGCATGATACCTGTAGGAGAGAAAGATGATCATGATTTTTGTAAACTAAATTATGATGGAAGGCTGAGGAGTTAATATTTCCCTGAGTATGTCAGTGAAAAACAGTGGAACCATACTGCTGGTCTTGCCAAAAGCAAACTGCTTCTGGTGTCCTTACTAATAGACATGAGAAAAAGCCTTTGACAAATCTATAGCTGCACACCAGGTTCCAACAGGGAAACCACACCCAGAAGAGCAATTGCCACTCCAGTCACCCTGGGGTGAAGTTTGCAAAAATCCACTGTCTTTTTCTAAGACCCATCTGCTTTCTGTTCAGACCCAGTGGGTGAGTTGAATGGGGATGTGATGGGAATCACCACCCTGCATCTTTCAGTTCTTGGTGGTGTACTGGAATCCCTCCAGGAATGCAGTGTTGTTTTGGTGTATTATTTTTCTCAGGTAGAGGCAGCTCTAGTGGCTTCCACTTGGCCTTTTCCACAATACCAGGCCTGACTCCACAGGTCAGGGAACCAGTGTGGGGATTCTGCCAGGTGCTGAGTACATTCAGTTTTGCTTCCCAAAACTGGGTGCAGGAACCACAGGATGGGTTCAGAGATGCACTGGACCCACTGTGAGAAATACCTGAGCTAAAACTCCCGCAAGCCCTTACTCTGACTGGTGGATATGGTGACATTTGCGGTTTCCTGAAACTGGTGTTAATTGACAGCCAGTGTCAGTAATTTCCTGAATCTGATTATTTTCCTTTCCCCACTGCATAGTTACTTGGGCAAAAGACTGTCAGTGCCTTTGGGGGAAAGTTAGGAGAAAAATTACCAGTGTAAATTTGGGGTAGGGTACTAGGGTCCTTCCTCAAGGGAACTATAAACTGGCTCAGTCAGGGAAACAATTAAGGACTCTTTGTTTTGGTGATTCAACTTATATTTCTGTTTACTTGGCCCAGAACTCTGTTGCTTGTATAGATTAAGTAGAAATTTAATAGAATGCCCATTCAGCCCTGGCTGGTATGGCACAGTGGGTTGAACGTCATCTGTGAACCAATAGGTCCCTGGTTTGATTTCCTGTCGAGGCATATGCTTGAGTTGTGAGTTTGCTCTCCAGTTGTGGTGCATGTGAAAGGCAACTGAGCACTGTATCTCCTCATATCAAAGTTTTTCTCCCTCTCTTTTTCCCTTCCCCTCTCTCTAAAAATGAATAAAAATATCTTTAAAAAATATTAAAGATATTTTAATAGATGGCCCATCTATTTCTTTCCTAAAAACACCATGATCCACTAGCCAGTGCCATTGGCATCCGTGAATCAGACTGTTCTGGTTATGTATTGGACCCTTGCTCCCATCTTTGGCCACTAAAGACCATTCTTTGTCCCCTGCCACCTCAAGGCTCCAATAGACCTCTTGCAGTTAAGGATCCTAGTTCAATGGCCCCAGGTTCCCCTATAGGAGAAGAGTAGCCACAGGGCTGTTCAAGGATCCTGGGGCTCCCTTCACCAATTTATTTTTCACCCGTGTAAAAAGTGTGTCCTTTGGACCCTACAGGGATAGGTGATCGGCTCTTATATGACAAATCCACTCTAACAGTCTAACTGCCCTTGACGTCTCACCTTCACTCAGTGCACACCCCTTTTTGGTCCAGCCAACCAAACTTTCTAACCCCTCAAGCTACAATGTCAAGTCCAGAGTCTCTGCTCAGTGGCCCCATATTGATAGATTCAGCCTGATCCACCTGATCCAACTGTATGTTCATTCCATTGGGCTTTTCTTTGTATAGGCCTATGCGTATTTACTATTTCTTCTGAGTCAGTTTTCTAGGAATTTTTCTATTCCATACAAATTATGTAATTTGTTGGCATATGGTTCATAGTGTTTACTTAGAATTCTTTTTTTTGGGGGGGGATGCCGTTAGTGATGTTGCTTCTTTTATTTCCAACTAAGTAATTCAAGTTTTTTCTCTTTTGTGCTTAGTCTAGCCAAAGATTTGTTAATGTTGTTGAACTTTCAAAGGACCAATTTCTGCTTTCATTGATTTTCTCTATTGTTTTTCCTACTCTCTTCTCTTTATTTCTACTCTAATCCTTATATGCCCTTGTTTCTGCTTGCTTTGGGTTTAGTTTGCTCTTCTTTTTCTGTTTTTCAAGGTGGAGAATTAGGTTATTGATTTGAGAAAGATTTTAAATTGACATAGGCATTTACAGTTACAACTTCCTTCTAAGGTCTGCTGTAGCTGTATATCCAATAAGCTGTGTATGGGGTATTGTGTTTCTGTTTTCATCCATCTCAAAATATTTTCTAATTTCTCTTTTTTTCATCCATTAGTCATTTAAGAGTATGCTGTTTGCTTTCAGTTATTTGAGAATTTCCCAAGTTTCCTTCTGTTATTAATTTTTAATTTAATTCCCTCATAGTCAAAAGTGTGCTTTACATGATTTCAATTATTTTACATTTCATGTAGCTTGCTTTATGGCCTACCATATGGTTTATCCCAGTGAATGCTCCATTGGAGAATGGGGGACTGAGCCTTTGGGAAGATGGTATATGTTCTACTCTCATGTCTATTAGGTCTGTTTGGTTTATGATATTGTTCAAGTCCTTTGTATCCTTGTGGATCTTCTCATTCTTTCCCCTTTATTGAGAGAGGGATATTTGAAATCTCCAATAATTATTGTTGAATTGTGTATTTTTTCTTTAGTTCTGTCAATTTTTGCTTCATGTGTTATGATCCTTTGTTAGGTTCATTATTATATTTATAACAGTTATATCTTCTTATTGGATTGACCTTTTCCATATAATTTGTTCCATTATAATATGCAGCATTTTGTTTTAAAGTATGTGTTTGTTATAAGTAGAGCCACTGCAGCTTTCTTGTGGCTGCTGTTTGCATGGTGTATGTTTTTTCCTCCTTTTACTTTAAGCTTGTTTGTGTTTTCAGGTCTAACATGTGGCTCCTTCAGTCAGCATGCAGTGAGATTGTGTTTCTTATCCAGTCTATCCCTGTCTTTTCATTGGACTGTTTGATCCATTCACATACAGTGCTCTTGTTGATATGGTTTAATTTATGTCTAATATTTTGTTTTCCACATGTCTCATATCCTTTTTCTTCCTTTGCTGCTTCTTTACTGCTTTTTTTCATTAAGTAATTTTTTATTGTAGCATTTTAATTTTCACTGATTTGTTTAAATCTATATGTTTTTAGACAGTTTCTTACTAGCTTCTCTAGGGCTACAATATAGATCTTATTGGAATCTACCTCAAGTTTATATTATCTTAATTCCAGTGAGATATAGAATATTGCACCTGTATAGTACTATTCACTACTCACCATGTTTTGTGCTATTGTTACATGTATATATATAGACATAATGTGCATTTAAGATATAAGCCCATTAATACATTGTCATAATTATTACTTTTATAATTCTATGTGTTTTAGTGAAGCTGAGAGAATAGACAAGAGCAAGTATTTTTTTATGGAGCTTATTAATCTTTTAATTTAACATTTTTGTTTTCTTATTATTTTTTATTTAATTCTTCTTCAAGTACAGTTTTCTGTCTTATATTCCCAGCCCTGCCCTCCCCAGTGCTCCCCATCTCCTTCCCATTTCCACCCTCCACCTTAGTTATTGTCCATGTGTCCTTTATACTTGTTCATGTGAATCCTTCCCCTTTTTCTCTGTGATTCTCTCCACTCTCCCCTCTGGTCCCTGTCAGCCTGTTCTGTATTTCAGTGTCTTTGGTCATATTTGCTTGTTTGTTTGTTTTTTTGTTTAGGTTCCTGTTAAAGGTGAGATCATGTGGTATTAGTCTTTCACTGCCTGGCTTATTTCACTCAGCATAATGCTTTCCAGTTCCATCCATGCTGTTGCAAAGGGTAGGAGCTCCTTCTTTCTTTCTGCTGCATAGAATTCCATTGTGTAAATGTACCATAGTTTTTCAATCCATTCATTTACCGATGGGCATCTAGGTTGTTTCCAAATCTTGGCTATTGTAAATTGTACTGCTATGAACATCGGGGTGAATAGGTTCTTTTGGATTGGTGTTTCAGGGTTCTAGTTCACTGTTGGTGGGATTGCAGACTGGTACAACCACTATGGAAAACAGTATGGAATTTTCCAAGAAAACAAAAAATGAACATGCCTTCTGACCCAGCAATTCCACTGTTAGGAGTATAACATTTTTGGTTTTTAAAATTTCTTTCTATGGATTCAGATTATTGTCTGATGTCATATCTTTATTCCATTGTTCTACTCATTGTTATTCTTAAATATACATCTTTGTTCTCACCTACTGTTATACTTAAATATACTATATTTCTATAGATTATAGGTCCAACAATACAAATATGATATATATGTTGTATATACTTAGATATACAACATATGATAGATGTATGTTTAAATATAATGTATAATTTATATGTTTACATATGTTTAGATATATACAAGTTGGGGTGAAAGTAGGTTTACAGTTGTTGTATGGAAAACAATCCAATAATTAGTAAATAATAATATAAGAATAAACTCTATGTTTCATATACTCAAAACTGTAAATATACTTTTGCCCTATCCTGCATGTGTATATCAGTAATGCAATTGTTTTTAAGTCAAGAGAAGAAAGGAGAAAAAATGTGTGTTAATACTGTATTTTATAATTACCTATGTGGTTACTTTAATCAGAGCTCTTTGTGTTTTCTTGTGAGTTTGAATGTGCCATTGGTTCTCAGTCTGAAGAACGCCCTTTACAATTTCTTGTTAACTGGGTCTGCCAGAAGTTTTTGATTATCTTGTAATGTCTTAGTCTCTCCATTGATTTGGAAACATAGTTTTGCTGGATGTAATATTTTTAGTTGACAGCTTCTTTATTCAACACTTTGCATGTGGCCATTGTTTCTGGCTGGAAGCCAGATTAAAATTTATATTTTATTTATTTATTTTTAGAGAGGGGGAAGGGCGGGAGAAAGAGAGAGTGAAACATTGATGTGTAAGAGATACATTGATTGGTTGCCTGTCACATGTCCTCATCTGGGGACCTGGCCTACAACCCAGGCATGTGCCCTGACTGGGAATTGAACCAGCAACCCTTTGGTTTGCAGGCTGGCATTCAATCCACTGAACCACACTAGCCAGGGCTGGAAGTCATTTTTTAGTCTAATGGGGTCCCCTTGTATGCAATGAATTATTTTTCTTTTGCTGCTTTCAAAATTTTATGTCTTTGAATATTTTGACTATGATATGCCTGGATGTGAATTGCTTTGTGTTTATTTTCTTTGGACTTTGCTGAGCTTCTTGAATATATAAACTAATGTTTTTTAAAAGATTTTATTTATTTATCTTTAGAGGGGAAGGGAAGGAGAGAAGGAGAGAAATATCAATGTATGGTTGCCTCTCGTGAGTCCCCTGCTGGGAACTGGCCTGCAACCCAGGCATGTACCCTGACTGGGAATCGAACCGCGATTGTGTGGTTCGCAGGCCCGTGCTCAATCCACCGAGCTACACCAGCCAGGGCTTAAACTAATGTTTTAAAAAATATTTTGGGAAATGTATTCTGAGGCTTTGTTCAATTCATTACATGTTTATCATGGTTATATCTTCTAGTTGGATTGACATTTTCATTATAATACGTTTTACTTCATCTCTAGTAACATTTCTATAACTCCATTTTGTTTATTGTGAATACAGTCATGGCAACTCTCTCCTGTTTGCTGTTCGTGTGGCATACCCATGCAGCTAGATGGGTAGGGTGGTCATATTTCTTCAAATACTTCTTTTTGTCCCTTCTCTTTTCTTCACCTGCTGTCACCATTATGCATGCATTGTAATACAGAATGGCGTCTCATATTTCTCAGGGGCTCCATTTGCTTTTCTCTTCCTCTTTTTCTCTATGTGGGCTGATTCTGACCACTGTCAGCTGAAATCTACTTTTGAGCTGCTCTAGTGAATTTTCCATTTTGTTTATTTTACTTTTCAACTCCAAAGTTTTCACTTGGTTCTCTTAAGTAATTTCTCCCTCTACTGGTATTTTCTATTTAATGTGACATTGTTATTATACCTTCCTTTGATCCTTTAAATATCACTATATATCCTTTTGTTAGTTTAACGTATAATAACTATTTTTAAAGTTTCTTTCCAGTCAACGTCTGGCTGTCCTCAAAGGCAGTTTCTTTTGTCTGTTTTTATTTCTGTGTATAAATTATACTTTTATATTTCTCTGCATATTTTGAAAAATTTTCTGTTGAAACTGGACATTTTAGACAATACTTGTTTTCAACAATGCTTTTGGGCGTATGTTACTCTACAATTTGATCAAATTACAGTCAGGCCCTTTACAGATGTGAGTTTCTGAGAGTAGTCCTTGAGGCTTGTTTTAAGCCTGTGATAGCTCTTCTTAGCTGTCTTCCCTGATTCTCTTTACTAAATTCTAGATAATCTACCTTTTTGCTCACTGCTATTCTGAAACTACACATTTTCTCTACTTCCTTCACAACAAAATCTTTACTGTCTAACAAAATGCCTTTTGGTTTGAAATGTTCCACCCTCTGTTGCAAGTAAAGCCAGACTTTGTAGGGAGATAGATGGAGCTCAGGTCTCCATTCTTATAGCTTGCCTCCCCCACTGGGCAGCACTTCTGCACCGCTGGAGCTGGGGTTGGGGCCCATGGCCCAGTTCTCTCGGGGTGGTATCCTCGCTCCATGGGCACAACTCTGAGCATGGTGCTGATCTCTGGTTTTCTGGTCTTGCCTCTCCAACTGCAGAGCCTCCATCCTACAAGTGAGCTAGGGTTAGGGTGACCTGGCCTTCCACGTATTATTGGCCTGCCATGCCTAGGGTAGAGTTTCCACCTTATGAGGATGCGCGGGGTGGAAGGGGATACGAATGGCTGGCCATCTGCTCCTCCCAAGGGACAGCTATACCCCTGGACAGAAAGTGGGGTGAGAGGGAGCCCTGTCTTCCCAGAACCATCTGCCCACAGTGGAGCTTCTTTGACACTGTGCTGGTGGAGGGAGAGCCAGGTAGGGAGTGGGCTGTGACTCAAGTACTGCAGACACTCACTGTCTCACTGAGATTTAGTGTATTCTTGAACACGTTTTTCCTTTTGCTGTATACCTTTAGAAGAGTTTCCAGAAACTTTATTGTTTTCATAATTTTCACCAGTTATACTTATTTCACTGGGGAGAGTGCTATGGTCTGAATATGTCTTCTCCAAATCCCTATGTTGAATCTTAACTCCCAGGCATGATGTTATTAGTGGGTGAGGCCTTTGGGAGGGGAGTAGAGGGGTGCTGGTGGATGGATTAGTGCCTCAGGAAATGGGCTCTAGAGGCACCCTTTAGTTGGTCCCTTGCTCTGTGTGAGGACACAATGAGAAGTCTGTGTGGCCTGGGGGAGGTACCTTATGACCATGCTGGCACCATACACTTGGACTTCAGCCTTTAGAACCATAAGCAATAAATTTCTGTTGTTTAAAAGCTACTTAGTTAGTGATGTTTTGTTACAGCAGCCTGAACAGATCAAGGCAGAGAGGGCATGTGGAGCTTCTTAAACTGCCATTCCGGAAGTGCCTCTTAAATACTGTAGTGTTTATGTGTTGATCTTGTGTCTAGGAAGTTTGCTGAACCATCTCATTCATTTATTCACTCATTCACTCACCAGTTAATAAATATTTGTTTGTTTCATTTCTTTTAGCTTTCTATGTAAATGAGCATTGCCTCTCCAAAACATGGCAAGTCTTTCTATTTTTTCAAGTTTTGCCTTTTTAGAAAAGATTTTATTTATTCTTAGAGAGAGGGGGAGGAAGAGAGAAAGAGAGGGAGAAAAACGTGAGAGAGAAGTATTGATCAGTTGCCTCTCATATGCTCCCTGACCAGGTATGTGCCCTGACTGGGAATCGAGCCAACTGGCGACCCTTCACCTTATGGGAAGGTGCCCAAACAAGTGAGGAAACCTGGTGGAGGCGATGTTTTGCTTTTTTTTTTTAAACCTTAGTGAATTAGACAAGGCCTTCCAAACCATGGCCAGCAGTAGTGATTAAAAAATGTATATTTGCTTTGTTCTCTACCTTCTGAAGTGTCTCTGTTGTGTAGTTTATTATAGGTTTATGAAAGATAAACTTTATATCCCTGTCCTCTGAAGGTTTTAATAACCATGTACTAACATACACAAAGTGCTTTCTTTTTATCTATTGAGATAATCATGACTTTTCTGTTTTAAATTTTGAAGTGGATTGATAGATGTTATAATGTTGAATCATCCTCCAATATCGGGGGTAAACTCTGATTATGATGAATTATTTAAAAATATATGTTGGATTCTGTGAGCCTTTTTTTAATATTTCTGAGTGAAATTGGCCTATAATTTTTTCCTTATATTGTCCCTGTTTGATTTTGACATCTCAGTTATATATTTTTCCTTCTTAAAATAAATTTTTAAAACTTTTAAATGAAATTTATTGGAGTGACATTGGTTAATAAAATTATATAAGTTTTAGGTGTACAGTTCTATAATACATGACCTGTATGTTGTATCATATGTTCACCACCCCATGTCAAGTGAAAAATCTTTTTATTTTTATTTTTTAGTGGGCAACTTGAATAATATATGGATTATTTGTTGTTTGAAGTTTTGATAGTACAGTCATCTCTTGCTATATCATGGTTTGCTTATTGCGACTTCACTGTGTCTCAGGTTTTTAAAAAACATGTCTAATTCTGTATCATGGAGTTTTCGCTATATCATGGGATTTTATGGTATATAGGTATTATTTATGACTTTAATTATTTTTGCCTAAAACTTTAAAACAATATAAACATATAAAATATTAATTCAAACATACTGAAAGAATACTAAATTGAAATAAAATCCAATATGTATTTCATCAGTGGATGAATACTGTACCGTACACAATGGAAATGCAGTATGCCACTACCACTTGTGTAATTTTGCCAACGTGAGATTGTACACTGCACACTATTGGCTAATGGAATGGAAGGCGACCAACCACAACACTGTGTTCTGTATTCTGGGTGCTGATTGTCTCAGCGACCATAGCATTGGTCTGTTTCCTCTCCTGCACTGTGCCCATAAGTTCAGCATCTCTCCTTCTCCACTTCACATTGACATCTGATCACTGTGCGTAGTGTTGCTCTGCAGTGTTGTGTTTTGTGAAATTTTTGTAAAAGTTTGAATTTATTTCAAGTCCTACAATGTCACCCAAACATTCTGTGCCTTCTAAGGCTTCTGGCAGTGAACCCAAGCACCAGAGGAATATGCTTACCATCAAAGAAAAGGTAGAACTTCTCAACATATTAAAGAAAGGCAAAACTATGTGGCTGTAGGCTGCCATTATGGGATCAATGAATCTACTGTTCACTACATAAAGAAAAATGAGAAGAATATTAGGTCCATGGCAACAATGGCTTTTAACAAGACTGCAAAGAGTGTGGTCACTTCCTGCAATAAGGCCACTGTGAGGATGGAGTCTGCATTGGCCCTGTGGGTAAATGACTGCAGGAAGACGAATATCTCGCTGGATACCAACACCATCCAGATGAAGGCCAAGAAACTTCAGGATAGTTTTGCGGAAAGCGTGGGTGTTCACGACGGTGACGAGGATGAAGACAAGGACAGCGATGCAGAAGCAGAACCGTCGAGTGCTTCTCCCACCAGACCAACGCCATTCAGTGCCAGCAAGGGCTGGTTGGACAAATTTCAGAGATGCTTTGGACTCAAGAGTGTTTCTCTGCATGGAGAAGCTGCCTCTGCGGATAAAAAGCAGTACCAGCAACTCCCCATAACTATGTTCATCATTCGGACGAAGGGATCAGTTATGCCTGTGCCTTTAGCAGAAATAGAAGTTACAGCCCAGGGCAAACATACTGCACCACCTGATGAAGCGCCTGATGAAGTGGTGCCTTCAGAAGAGCTGTAATGGTCTTCTGGGCTGTGCAGTACATTCATTTCACCATCATCACCTTCATTGCCATTAGTAGTGCACAGATACATAGTTCATGATCTTCATCATTCAAGTTGTAGTATACTTCACTGGTGAGTACCCATGTAGAATTTTATATGTTGTTAAAATTACATAGGTTTAAGAGTGTAGAAAGTGTTTAAGAGCATATGAAGTTTTTATAAGAGTGTGGAAAGGGTTAATAAGAGAGTGGGAAAGGTTTATAGGACTGTGGGAAGGGTTTATAAAGCCTTACAATATATATAAATAGTAAAATAAATATAATGCCGCTACTTCATGGATTTTCACCTATCGCAGGCGTCTCTGGAAAGTGACTCCTGTGATAGGTGAGGGATCACTGTACTCACTTGTAAGTCCTTCTGTGCCTGGTTTTTGTGTGTGAGTATGAGTTTGGAGAGAAGGCATTTTATCACTTTCTCAGCTTCTTAAATATTATTTGTCTAAATAAGCTTTCCATTCTTTCATATTAAAATTTTTGCATTTTATACTTCTAAAACAATTCTTCCATTGCTTCTGAATTTTGACATTTCCTGGCACTTGCTCATAATATTTCTTTAAAGTTATTAAAACATCTTTTATGTCTATTGTTATCTATACTTTTCTATTTTCTAGGGTGTTTATTTACATCTTCTCTTTATTCTTGAACATTCTTTCTAAAGTGCTATCTTAATACCCTTTTCTCTGAGCCAACTTTTGTTTAGTTAACCATCTATAATTTTTTATTGTTTTTGACCCTATTTTTATGATTTCCATACTCCTTATTTTTAAAAAAACTCCTCCATAATTCATCAACACTGATGAGTTCATTAGACTCTTTCATACATGAACAATTTTTGAGAAATGCTCCCTGTGGAAGAGAGACACAGATGTTTTAAAATATTGAATGGTGAGAGTCCTTAGAGATCATCTATTTCATTGAAGGCAAATACTTGATGCACCTATTTTGAAAGCATTTTACTATGGTCACCTTTCACCCACTGAAGCTGAATGTATCCGCAGAGCTTCCAACAGTTCTCTGCACAGGCTTCACCAATGGAGTGTGAGTGTGGTTCCAGACAGCCCTGCCGGTGGGGGTCCTTTGCCATCCATGATCATTTTCCTACTTAGAGTGAGGTTCTTGGATCAAGAGCATTGAAATCACCTGTGAGTTTGTTAGATCTGCGGAATCTTGGGCCCCACTCCAGCAGTCTGATACTAAATCAGAAGCTGTATTTTAACAATATCCTCAGAGCAATCACTTGCACATTCAAGTTTGACAAGCACTTGGCCTTACACTTTCATGTTGCAAGTGAGAAAATGAAGGGCTTGAGAGGTAAAGTAGTTTTATTCCAGCCTACTCACAAGAAGAGGATTTTTATAGGAAAATTGGGGTGGGGGAGAGGAAGTCAAGGGTATGGGAAATGAGAAAGAAAAACAAGCAAGAAGAGATGGGAAGACAGTCTTCACCCCCGCACAGTTCATCTAAGGCCAACCTCTGGGCATATTGAAGAGCAGGGACACAGTATAGCAGGGAAACCTAGTATTCACAACAGAGGTTTGTCTAGTGCTCTTGGTATCAGATTCAACAGGCTGTAAGAAAATACACCCAGGTTCCAATGAACCTTGAGTTCTTTTTCTGGCTGTAAGAATAGCAGTAAGAAAAGCTAGAAAATGGAAACGTGTCCTGTGGCCCTGTGGGTGCCCAGGTACCACACAGCCCTAGGATCAGCTGTCCTTTTGTAGCCTTGATGCCTCAGACCTCCCACTGCCTGCAGGCCGCCCCTTGATCCCAGCACTGGGCTGTGTGAGCCTACCGCCTGGGGGCACACTCATAAATCTGTGATGACCCTGCCCTGTCTGCATGCACAGCTCCATTCCAGGAGCATCAGGGATTATTTATTGCAGTCCATAGACATCTCTGTAAGGTTTCAGCCCAGATGCAGGAGATGCATGTTCTATTTCTGTTTGACATCGCATGTCAGGAGCGAGCCCTGGAAGAGGCGTAAGTAATTCAGCATTATATACAGAGGGTGAAGTTATGTGGTTATATATCAACACCAGGCACTGGAAGTCCTTGGAAATCAGGAGAGTATAATTTTAGAATGAGCATAAAGAAAATGTTAAAAAGTGATCCATTTTTCTCTTCTGCTTCTAAGATGTGCTAAAAAGTAATTGGAGGAATTTTTCAAGTGTGGACAAATGCCTCACACTGGAGTTACTCCAGCGGAGGACACTGGGGTGGGACAGATACTTCCATCTCTCCAGCCTTGACCTTTCTACAGTTCTAAGACCAGACTTCTAGCTGCTTCTCAGGTGTCTTCCCAAGAAAGTCCTGCCAATGGTACCTCAGATTCACCACATTTGAGACGGAATTTGTTATCTTCTTTCCAATTTCCTCCTCCTTCTCTATTTCCTATCAAGGTCCCTGGTGCCATTCAGTGACCTGTTGCCCTGGCTCTAAGAAGTTGTTGTCCTTGACTTCTCTTGCCCCCCAACTCCTGCTATCCAAGCAGTGGCTGGCTCTTGACAGTTCTGCTCCAGAGAGGTTTTCAGATCCACCCTCTGTCCATTCCAACCACGACTCTCCTAATTCATGTGAATTACAGTAATGACCTCCAAGGGGTCCCCAGGGTTATCTTCTGAAATCGCCCAACAGATCCAGTCTCTGCCTCCTCAGAGAACTTCCTGGTCCCCAGCAGAATGAAACACGCTTCAGAGCTTTATGAACAGGCTTCCCAGGGCGTTGGCCCACCTACCCAGTTCACTTCCCCTGCTTTGGCCACATCAGCCACATCAGCTCTTCCCCATTCTCTTACCTCTCTAACACCACTCAGCATCCCGTCCCCAGTCTGAATGCCCTTGTAACTTCCTACATGTAAAAAAAACTATTATTCTAACAATTGTATTCTCCCCTCCACAGCTCCCAGACGATAGTTCGCCTTCACACTTGGATAGTGTCCTGGGGAGTGAACAGAGTCACCTAGCTCATTTTTAAGAATTAGGCAGTTCTCTGGTCATTATTAGCTTCAAGAATAGCCTCGTTTTAGTACTTAATACATCCAGTTTATACACATTACTATATTCACACCCACACTGGGTGGGGAGTGAGTGGGAAGCTTCTGTTCTGTTTTCCACCTTGTTTTTCTCTTCCTGCTGCCCTGCCCCCAGCTTACTAGATGAGGTTTCTGACTCTCCAGGTCTAAACAGAGGAGGAAGGAGAGGTGAGGGATAGGAAAGGTCTGGTGTGCCTGGTGTTCATGTAATCAAGTGCTGACTACTTCTGATTATAGCAAGTTACTAGATGAGCAAAACTGACTTCATTTTGTAAGAATTTTTTAGAGATTTTACTTATTTATCTTTAGAGGAGAAGGGAAGGAGAAAGGGAGAGAAATATCAGTGGATGGTTGCCTCTGGTGTGTCCCCTGCGGGAACTGGCCTGCAACCCAGGCATGTGCCCAGACTCACAATCAAAGGGAACTGCGACCCTTTGATCCGTAGGCCCGTGCTCAATCTACTGAGCTACACCAGCCAGGGCCAAAACTGACTTCATTTATTGGGATACATCTGTGGGTTTCTTTGGGTCTATACTAGAGATATTTAGTTATATTTCTTGTAGCATATGTGAGACATTTTCTTCTGGTGCCAATTACGTTTTTTCCCTCTGCTCTTAGGAAACTAGGTCTAATCACTCACCCTGGTTGGGGTCATCAGACCTTCTGGGGCAGATCTCTTGGGCGGTATTTAAGTGGTTATACAAAGGGGCTCTCTCTCCTATGGTTCATGTTTATTCATTAGACACACTCATGTACGTTTGCCCCTGACAGAGGTGGACATGTCTACATCTCCTGGCTAATAGCCATAGCTTCTCTCATTTAGGAAGAGGCACGCTTAGAGGCAGGTTCAAAGTTCCTGAGCATAGTTCATGGTGTCACTCAAACTCCAGGGAATGCAAGGGAAGGGCTCCATATGGTTCCTTGATGTCCCTGTCTCCAGGCTCAGATGAAGACAAAACACCTCTCCAACAGGACTGGGGAGGGTTCTCACTGTGTACGAGACACTCTTACAAACACAACTTTTCCCTGATTTCCGACTTCAACTCTTTTTTAGCTCTTAGGTCAAGGTGAGTAATGGGTCACAGAGTTATTCAGTTATTTCCCATGCAAATCCTGCAGAGCTGGTTGAACCCCTCACTTGGAAGCACGGAAGGACTTACTTTCAGTAGCCGTGGGCATCTGCTGAAACTGACACAGCTCTTAGATGACCCTCCACATTGTCATTAATGTCTTTGCCCCTGTATCATTCCTTAGAGTGGTGAGGCTTCTGTCATTCATAGGTGGAAGTGATGATGGTGGGGGATTTCCTGGCATGAGTCAGAAGTTTCTTGTACCTTAAAAGGACCTGAGAGCTGCAGGGCACAGCTTCTGACTGGCTTAAGTACACAGCCTGTCTGTTCAGATTATTCACCAGTGCCCAGAAAAAGAGAGATGTGCCAGATGTACCCACCCAGGAATGGCCTTCTATGTCCCACAGGGCTGCCACGTGGCATCTCAGAGCAGAGGTGGAGATTTGCCTCAGATTCAAGGCCTAACCGGGTGCTGCAGAGAGCCAGATGAAAATGATGCAGTCGGTCATTTGACAGATATTTGGAGAGCGAAGTGCCAGTCTCTGGGCTGAGCACCAAGGATGCAATGATTACGAGAAAATAGAAAGACAGAACTAGCTCTTCTACCTTCATGAAAAGTGTGAATTCCCCACCCCAATAATGAAAAACTGCTATGATTTCTAGTATTTTGCAGACCAGACCTAGTTAGTGACGTAGAGGCAAAGGTATTAATATGCTTTCTGGATCCATATGCTATTATGAGATAAACTTAATTAGTTGATGACATTTCATAATTGAGAGATTTTATGTAAAAAGCTGTTTGGCTGGGTTCTGTTGGAAATTGGCAGATCTGGCAAGATGGGTTCTCAGTCCCTTGGAGCCGCAGCTGCCCAGAGTCAAGTGGCAGCTGCCTGTTGGAGGGCTCATGGACCCTCCAGTTGGCTGCAATCCCCACCATCCCTTTTTCTATGCTCTGCAGTCTGCTTCACACATGCATACTTCCTCTCTGCCTTTATAGAGGCTTAATTTTAGGATTTATCTCTGAACTAGTCATGTTCAAATTGTTTTTAGTAAGAATATGCTTTTCTTTTTATTAAAAAAAAGAGCAATGAAATCTTGTATAAACCTGAATATATAAACCACTGAAAGTCAGAGCTGCTTTGCTTGAAGACAGACGAGTAGCCTGGAGTCCCATATACCACCTCCTGTCCACTGTGGGAACTTGGAAAGTGCTACAGGATGCAGTGTGAAAAGTCCTACCCCAGACTCCGGAAGCCTGTCTAAGCTCTGAGCCTGTGGCTGCCTGCTGATTCTGGCCTGGCAGTAACCAGGTGCAGCAGCCAGCCAGACCTTCGCCATGGCCTCTTCTCTGGCTCTGCCCCAGCCCTGCCCTTTGCTCACTTGCCCCACTCTGCCTGGGTGATTGACGACCAGTGTGCCTGGGGCTGAGGGGCCTGGTGGCTTCTGTGGTCCATAAAGAACTTGCAGGGAGACCTTTTACAGAATGCTCTTTGGGTTTCTTCTGGCTTTTTACAAAACTGTTGGATTTCATTGGGACTTCAGTCACTGTCTAATGAATTTAGGCAAATGAGGCAAATATGAATTAAATACTCAAATGGAATGGAAACAATTTGGGAGGAGCGCTCTTGGTCTACATACAGAATAGCTCCATCCTCTTGTTTCCTAAATGTTTTCAATTCCATATGCCAAAGAGTGAGCATATGGATAAAGAATTCGAGCTTGGAAAGTAAAAAAAAAAGGTCCTTGTTTTTAAGATGTTCAGAGACTCTGTCAACATGAGCCCTGCCTGTGGTTTGGGCTCAGGTGGTGGGCACGAGAGTTTGATCTCCACCTCAGTTCTGTGTCTGCCTTCCTCAGGGCCTGTCTTGGGAGGGAAGATTGCTTTTTCATTCAGGATGGCACCCTACACGTGATTCCTCAGAAGGCCCGAGTCTAGCTTAGCGATCTTTCCTATCCTCATCATCTTCCCAATTTGGCTTGCAGGCTCTGGGAATGCAAAATTTTACAACTACTTTGAAAAAGAGTCTGGCAGTTTCTTATAAACATTCAACTACCCTGTGAATAGGTTATTTACCCAAGTGAAAGAAAACATAAGTCCATTCAAGGTTCTGTCACGGCAGCCTTACGCATAATGGCCAAAAACTATAAGTAATCCGAGGGTTCACATGTAACCATTCTAATAAATCATGGTATGTCTATTCCACAAAATACTACTCAGCAATAGAAATGGACAAACTTCAGAACTATGACAGAACATGGATGAATCAAAATCATTAATCTAACCCCCCAAAACAGACACAAAAGGATAAATTTTGTGTGATTCCAGAAAAGCAAAACAATCGTGAGAGAAAGCAAGCAGATGGTTGGTTGTTAAGCATAGAGTGGGGTGGGGAGGGGGTGTTGAATGCATTGGGGAAGGAGGGAGCATTTTGGGTGATGCTTTGTCATTTTAACTTTTATGTTTAGGTCTGTGGTCCATTAAGTAAAATTTTGTGGATAGCGTGAGGTAAAACTTGAAATGTTGGTTTTTTTTTGCATATCCAGTTGTTCCAACATCATTTATTGAAAATTCTCATTTCTGCATCAAATTCCCTTTGCACTTTTGTAAAGAAAATCAACTGACCCTTTGTATATTTCTATGGGTGATAATTACTTTAAAAACCATGTATTTTATTCTAAGTTTATAATTTTAAAAAATCTGGGATTTTCCCCTAGTTTCAGACTCTACGTTTTACGTCACTCCTTCCTAATAGTACTAACTAGTAATGGTGATAACATATATTAGTCACCTCTGACCTGGCACTATCCGGAAACCTTTACATTTAGTAACTAATATAATCCTTACTGCTCCCCTGTCAGGGGTGTTTTACGATCTCCATTGTACAGAGGAGGACACGGAAGCCCCGCGGCACTAGACAATCTGCCCATGTTCTGACACAGAACCACAGAGAGGGGGCTTGACCAGGCTGTCAAGCTAATCGATGCTGCTAAGTTCCACATGGCACTGCCTGTCCCTTCCCAACTCCTGGCACATAGTGGGTACTTAACAAATATTAATCTGATTGAATTAATGATTACAATGATAGTTATAACACTGTATTTAGATTGTTTACCTGCTTGTCATTACCCCCTGATCATATGCTCCTTTTAAAGGGAAGAACATGTGCCATTTGTTAATTCTGAAACATTTAATATGGCTTATCATTCCTGTACACACTGTGCCAGACGGGAAAAATAGAAAGATTAGCAAATGGAAAAATGAATAAATGAGTGAACACGTTGGTTTCAACTGGTAGATTTCATTCCCCAAATGGTTGGCTTTACTCATAAAAATTAGCCCTATGATTTAGGGTTCCACAGGGAATCCCATTGCTTGCTGTATTTTCAACTTTCTGACCTTTTGTTTGACCACCCATCGCATGGGGCTAATAAAACCTGCCCTGTGCACTTCTTAAGGTGATTGTGAGGCCAAATTAATGCTGCCTATGAAAGAACTGAGGAAAATGCATAGAGCTCAGCAGATGCCAGAAGCTATTACTTTGATTTTAAACTTGTTCCAGATGGTGTGAGACCAAGGGTGGAATCTGCTCCTACATTGCAGTTAGTGGCTTCTGTCTGGAGGCGGCAGGAATTGGAGAGCAAATCTAGGCATGGTGCATGAGGAACCACAAGGACAAAGAGGAATCTGGCCCAAAAGCTGATTTTTTGCTGGCCCCAGAGCACTGGCAGCTCATCAGCACACCTTGGTTCATGGTCTGAATATAATTGCCACAGGCTATAGTGTTAGATGAGGATACATGCTACGTGTCTCACTGCCTGGTACTGCAATGGATAAAAGCCTCCAAAGGACAGAGACTAAGAGAAGACTGAACAGAGGCTTTAAAGTGCTTTGGACTTAGGGGACGGGCATTAACTCTGTCAATACCAGCAAGTTTTGATTACAAATAATGTAAAAAAAATGTCTCTCTAAAGCCAAGAATGCTCAATGGGGAAAGAATAGTCTCTTCAACAGATGGTATTGGGAAAACTAGATAACCACATGCATAAAAGTGAAATTGTACCCCTATCTTAACCACTCACAAAAATTAACTTGAAACACATCAAAGATTTAAATATAACAACTGATACCACAAAAACCCTAGAAGAAAACATACAGAGGAAGCTCTTTGGCACTGATTCTGCCAGTGATTTTTTTGGATAGGACACCAAAAACATAAGAAACCAAAGCAAAAATCAGTAAGTGTGACTACATTAAACTAAAAAGCTTCTGCATAGCAAAAGAAATAATCAAAATGAAAAGGCAACCTTTGGAATAGGAGAAAATATTTGAGAACCATATACTGCGTAAGGGGTTAATATAAAAAATATATAAAGAACCTGTACAACTCAATAACCACAAACACAAACAATTCAGTTAAAAAATGGGCAGAAGATCTGAATAGACATTTTTCCAAAGAAGGCATAAAGATGGCCAACAGGTATATGAAAAGATGCTCAACCTCCCTAATTACCAGAAAAATGCAAATCAGAACCACAATGAGATGTCACCTCACACCTGTCAGAATGGCTATCACCAAAGAGAAAAGAAATAAGTGGTAGTAAGGATGTCTCGTTCACTGTTGGTGGGAATATAAATTTATATAGCCACTGTCAAAAATACTACTGAAGTTGCTCCAAAAATTCAAAATAGAACTATATGATCTAGCAATCCCACTTCTGGGTACGTATTTGAAGAAAATAAAATTGCTACCTCAAAGAGATATCTGCACCTCATGTTCACTGCAGCATTCTTTGGAAGCAACCTAAGTGTCCTTTGATGGATAAAATGATAAAGAAGACAGAGTATACATAAATGCAATGGGACATTATTCAGCCATAAGAAAGAAGAAACTCCTGACATTTGCAACAGCACAGGTGAACCTTGAGGACATCATGCTAAGTGAGAGAAAGACAAATTCTGTATGGCATCACTAATGTGTGGAATCTAAAATGCCAAACTTGTGGCACAGAGAGTAGGACATTTGTTCCCAGGGGCTTGGGGATGGGGACATTAGGCAGATGTTGGATGGGTACATTAGGTCAAAGGGTACAAATTTGCATGTAGAAGACAAATAGATTCTGGACACCTAATATACAGCATAGTGCTGATAATCAACAATACTATATTATATACTTCAAAGATGCTAGGAGACTAGGTCTTAATGTTAAATGTTCTCACCACAAAGAAGAAATGATAATTATGTGATGAAGTAGAAGTATTAGCTAACGTTATAGTGGTAATCATATCACAATATAGAAATACATCAACATGTGCACCTTAAACCTACACAACGTTGCATATCAATTATATATCAATGTAAGAATCCATTGTAAATGCAATGCAATTCCATAAATGTTTACTGAATACCTACTATGTGCTTGACATTCTATTAAGTACTGTAGGGACCAGAAAGATGGACGAGACCCTACACATGCCCTTCTGTAATAGGTTTCCCTACCCCCATTAACCGAGGCACAGAAAAACATAACTTTTAAACAAGTGTGACCCATTGAAGGTTGTCCTCCTGGCCTCCATGGGCTCACTCAGTTTTTAGTTTCCTCTTGACGTTGATTTAAACCTTATCCTCTTCCATGGCTTCCACAGGAAAACTTGACACACTAAGTGTGCACCAGCTAAGCATTACTAAACATGTTTGATGCCTTACTGGAGTTTGTAAAGCCATGAGGAAGATCAAGTCCTTCAGCACTTAGAATTTCCCTAAAACATTCATGTTTGACAGGTTCCTCCCCACCCCAGCCAGGGGGCCTGTCCCCTTCACCCCTAACCCCACAGTACTCTTCCCAACTCCTTCCTTTCCCCCCAGGACCGATTTCTTTCCTTTCACCAAAACCCTGGGTTCCAGGCCGGGGGTGGGGGGGTGGGGGCGGGCATTCCTCCTCTGACAGTGCACTCATCCATGGCAAATGTCTTGTTGAGCAAGAAAGGTTCTTAGAACAGCACTTTGAAAACACACATCTTTAGTAGGTGTTATTTTTTATTGAGGTAAATACATATAACACAGCATTCACCCTTGAACCATTCAAAAACGTATAATGCAGTGACTTTTAGTTCATTCACAATGTTGTGTAACTGACATTACTATTTAATTCTAGAAGATTTCATCACCTCCAAAGGAAATTCATTAATTGATTTCTCTCCCCTTTTTCCCTCCCCTATTTCCCCCCTCAATGATTGGCTTTTCTCGCTTATAGGACTCCAGAAACATCCATCCTGGCCAAAGGTCTCCTCCTCTGACAGACCTACTGTGTGTTTCCACAGTATGTCAGTACCACTATCAATCCCCCACTTCCCCATGGACAGACGTTCCTTCCCACCTGTTCCCCTTTAAACAGTTCTGTAGTGATAGTGTTTTCCTGCTCATTCTGCTGCCCTGCTGCCGCTGGTTCTTAAGAGTTGAGTTCTAAGGAGAAATTGTTTTGTCAGAGGGTGCATGTGTTCTTCGATGTAATACATATCAGTATATGATTTTCCAAAAAAACAAGTGTAATTATTTTGTATCAGGTGCCATTTTATTTCTTGTTCAAAAGACTACACACCACTTGCATAGTTTTGCACATTTTGAGGTCTCTGTGGCAAATCTTAAATTTCCATTTTTATGTGTTTGAGCAGATCTTGTTTTGAGAATGAAGTGGACAGGAGGGTTTGCCCACTGGGCTCTGGGTCTTTCTGTTTCCTCTCCTGAGGCAGATGTGGTTGGCGATGGCCATCTATTAACTGCATTTTCATTAGGTTTAACTGTGGAGTTCCTTCCTGTTCTTGTGTTTTCAATAACTCTTTTATTTAGAGCAGTTTTAGATTTACAGAAAAATCGTAAAGATAGTATGGAGAGTCCCCATGTCCCTTGCACCCAGTCTCTCCTCCATAACATCTTACGCCAGTGTGGCACATTTGGTGCAACTTATGAACCAATACTGATTCATCCCCAGAAAGTAAACCCCATACTTTGTTCTTATCCAGTGCCCTTCTTCTGTTCCAGGACCCTACGTGACACTCGGTCATCATGTCTCCTTAGTTTCCTCTTGGCTCTCAGTCTCTCAGACTCTCTTGCCTTGGATGATCTTTGTATACACTTTAAGAGAGACTATTTTTCTATCTTTTCAGAAATTATATAAAGACTAAAAACAGTTGAGCTCTGCCTGGGGCAGCATGAGAAGCCTTCCTGGAGAGTATAGTATGGAGCCTAAATGTTGGCTTGGCAGGCAGTGATGGGTCAAGAGCTCCAGGTGGAAGGAACTGTGTGCAGAGAGGCCTGGAGGTGAGCATGTGTTGGGTGTGCTCTGAGTGAGGATATGGGTCCAGCAGGGGTGGGGCCTGGGCACCAACAAGGATGCCTCTAGTGCAGGAAGTGAGTCATTCAGGGCACATAGGCATGGCTCTTTTCAAGGACTCTGACCCACTTTTCCCACTCTTTGCTCATCTGTTTTTTTGGCATGGCAAAGGAAATGGCTAGTCAGGGAGAGAGACACTGCTCAGCACTGCCTGAGCATAGCATTTTGTGGGAGGGACTTCCTACCCAGATGCTCTCTGCTCTGGCTTGTCTTATTATCAAGAACCCACTCTGGGGGAGAGGGGAGGGAATTTCAGGGGAAATAAGGGAGGGATTTAGAGGAACCTATATGAAGGATACATGGACAACAAGTGAGAAGGGTGGAAATGGGAGGGAGGGGGGAGGATGGGGGGTGGGATGGGACGGGAGTAATAGACAGAAAACTGTACTTGAAAAATAATTAAATAAAAAAAATTGGAAAAAAAGAACCCACTCTGTTTCTCCCTTGTTTGCCAAGGTCTGTGGCCTTTATAGAGTTAATAAAGGACACAATTTTTAAACTGTATTGGAGATTACTTTAAAAAGTCATAAATGCACAATTTTACTGACATTATATTGCAGTTGCTAAAAATATCACATGACCATTGGTTAGCTCAGAGCAATAGATATCCCACAGACTAATTTAATCACTGGCAGAAGGCCATGCAGTTTCCAGACAGGATCAGAATCAAACTGGGGGCTGCTAAATATAGGAATATGAATTTGAGTTTGTTTAGAATCATTTGAAAATTGGAAGAACACATAGGCCAGTAGGCAAGCATGGTAGATTATTTCAAAGGCACAGCTCTGTATTCTCCCTTTATCACTTTGCATTTGGGGCTGTTCTGTACCCCCAACACTGCTCTCAGCTTTTCAGTGGAAATATGAGGCAAGTCTCCATGCTTGAAAGTCACAGTATACTTTTGAAGTAGTCCAGGCTGGAAACACACCCCTTTTCTAGATATAATACATTCCCAGAGACCCGTGTGACAGACTCATTTCTGAGATGACTGCAGCGACCCTTGTGGTCCTCGTACTCTTTGACATCAGGTCTTTGTATCTGTTTTTCCATCCAGATGGGAGAATGAGTGTCTAGAGCTTCTCCTTGAAGTTTCATCCAGAGTTGGGGGAATAACAGGTCCTGAAGGGCAGGATTGCACGGGAACAAGGGATAAAGAAAAATGTGTCTTTGCAATCACTATGCCCTTACACATCCCTCTTGTTCCATATTAATACAATGAGGTACCTCAATGCACAGATACACTTACTCAGAGGAGCTTTGCTTAGATCGGATTCAAGTGAGTGTTGACCAGGTGTGGAAGGGGGAATGGGGTGGCTCACTCATGCTGCTGTTTGTGACATTGCCCCTAAAAACCCAGAGGAAATCAGGAGGGGTAAAGGGCTCTTGAGTATGTATCAGGACAACTGGCCAGTTTACCCAGTCCAAGTGGCTTTCAAGGTCTTACCAATCGGTCCTCTTGCTGCCTCTCTCCTATTGTATATGACTACTGTCCTCTGGACCCACAGTGCTCCTATCACACCAGCCCCTTTGTCGTCTTTCAGCTAGGCTGGATGCTTCCATCTCTATGCCTTTGCCTTCCTACCCTGCCCAGGAAGCTCTTCCACCAAATCCTCTTCTGGCCTCTGAATGTCACCTACTCAAAGAAACCATATTGAAGTCACAGCAAAAGTAGCCTGTTCATGCTCCAACACTCTCCCTGCTGTATCCTCTTTGATATAACTTACTGTTACCTACTTTATATCATACCATACTGAGCCTATCATCTTCATTTATGATCCACCTCCCCTACTTCAATGCTCATTATATAAAGAGGCTAAAAATAAAAAAAATATGTTGAATGAATAATGAGTTACAGTTATGTTCATTTCTTACATCTGTACTGCACTTTGTACATTTGCATGATTCCATTAGAAATTTGCACACTCATTCTTTCATTACATTCTTTATTCCTCCCATTGTATTGTAACCACACTTGTCAATGTGTGTTATGGATGGAGACACAAGCTCTGAAGGAGGGCCATTGAGACCTAAAGAAGAAGGCAGCCTGGAGACAGAAACCCTTGAGCTGGGAATTCCAGAGCAAGAGGAGTTGACTCTATGAAGGGAAGGGAGATAACACTCCTCATAGTCTCATTTTTAAGACATCCTCACCCAAGCATATGTTTATTGATTTTAGAGAGAGAAGAAGGGAGAGAGAGAGAGGTCTATATGAGAGAGAAACATTCATTGGTTTTGTAGGGTGAGTAAGTGGAGGCAGTCTGACTTCCTCACCCAGGTGTCTGGGTAACTAAGGAAAGCAGTGTTCCCATAGCCTTGGAGGGGCCTGATAAGTAATGTTCTCAAAGCCTTGAGATTGGGTCTGATAATCTGTTCCCATAACATGAAATGGGCTCGTGGGTGCAGAGTTATGCTATGTTATATAATTTTCTGGCTTTTTGGCAGCTTTGTGTGTTCTAGTATTTAGGAGGGGCTGGGGCTTCCTGCTGGGTGCCACACTGGGGAGCAACAGCCATGACATGCGTTACTCAGAGACTTGCAGGGACACGTGGTGTGTAGCATGTGTGGCTCACCCAGCCATGAATAAAGGCACATCAAACATCCCCACAGCTCTGTGAATATCCTTCCATCTGCCTAAATACCATGAACCCGTCCAGCCTTGAATGGTCACCAAACAGGTTTAGTCTTGTACATACCCTGACTGGGGATCAAACCCTCGACCTGGGTGGGTACCTTGACCAGGAATAGAACATGCAACATTTTGGTGTATGGGACAATGCTCCCACCAGCTGAACATGTCACTAGCATCATTTCTTTTTTAAAAAATATATTTCATTGATTATACCATTACAGTTGCTCTATTCACCCCCCTTCATTCCCCTCCACCCGCACACTCCCTCCCCCACCATTCTCCCCCCTTAGTTTATAACCACGTGTCTCAACTTCTTTAGATTCTATATTTCCCCCACTATTCTTGCCCTCCCCCTATCTATTTTCTACCTACCATCTATGCTATTTTCTGTGCCTTCTCCCCCCTTCTCCCCCTCCCACCCCCCTGTTTCTAACCCTCCATGTGTTCTTCATTTCTATGGTTCCACTCCTGATCTAGCTGTCCTCTTGGTTTGCTTTTGTTTTAGATGTGGTTGTTAATAACTGTGAGTTTGCTGTCCTCTCACTGTTAACATTTTTCATCTTCTTTTTATTATATAAGTCCCTTTAGCATTTCATATAATAAGGGCTTGGTGATGATGAACTCCTTGAACTTGACCTTATCTGAGAAGCACTTTATCTGTCCTTCCATTCTAAATGAAAGTTTTGCTGGATAAAGCAATCTTGGCTGTAGGTCTTTGGATTTCAGGACTTGGAATACTTCTTTCCAGCCCCTTCTTGCCTGTAAGGTCTCTTTTGAGAAATCCGCTGACAGTCTGATGGGTACTCCTTTGTAGGTGACTGTCCCCTTATCCCTTGATGCTTCTAGGATTCTCTCCTTCATTTTAGTCTTGGCTAATGTAATTATGATGTGCCTTGGTGTGTTCCTTCCTGGGTCCAACTTCTTTGGGACTCTCTGAGCTTCCTGCATTTCCTGGAAGTCTATGTCCTTTGCCAGACTGGGGAAGTTCTCCTTTATTATTTGTTCAAATAAATTTTCCACTTGTGGCTGTTTCTTTGCCCCTTCTGGTACCCCTATAATCCGGATGTTGGAGCTTTTAAAGATGTCCTGGAGGTTCCTAAGCCTCTCCTCAGTTTTTTGAATTCTCATTTTTTCATTCCTTTCTGGTGGGATGTTTCGTTCTTCCTTCTGGTCCATTCCATTGGTTTGAGTCCCAGTTTCCTTTCCATTGCTATTTGTTTCCTGGACATCTCCCTTCATTTCAATTAGTTTAGCCTTCATATGTTCCTCCAATTTGTGACTATAATCAACCAGATCTGTTAGCATCCTGATAAACAGTGTTTTGAATTGTGCTTCTGAGAGGCTGGCAATTTCTCGGTCGCTGAGAGTTATCAGCTCTGGGACTTTGAGTTCTTCTTGCGCCATCTTTCGAGCTGTTCGTTCCTGTTCAGTAGCAGGATCGGAGCCCTAAGGTGTTCACTAGAGCAGGCCAACTAAGTCGCTGGGTTTTGACGTTGTATGTGGGGGTGGGGTCTACGAAGAACTATGGCGTCCCCTCTGCCGCCTCCTGCCGCGGCCCCCATAGGTGCTGCAGCTGCCACGTCACCTGGGCCCACGAGTTTCATCCCACTGCACGTGAGTGTGCCACCGCCATCAGCCCTCGCCCCCTGGGGCCTGCGTGGTCCATCTCACTGTGCATGAATGTGCAACTGCAGTCAGTCTGCCCCACACCCTGACTGGGTCTGGGCTGCCTGCGCGCCTAGGTTGGGGGATCTTTCTTGCCTGACCTTGCTCTGCTGCTGGCTCCGCCCCTCTTACTGTCCCCGTGAATGGTTCATTGTCAGACTTCCGTATAATTCAAGTTTCTGTTTTTTGGCTGTGTCTTTGTTCTCCAAACCTTTGTTGTATTCAAACTTGGTTGTGGGGGAAGGCACAGTGTTTCCACCTATGCCTTCATCTTGGCGGAAGTCCCCGCATCATTTCTTAATTTTATGACACGTGTTCCCATTCCTAATTTGAAGATGAGTCTTAGAACTGATAGTACCTCACAGTCACTTTTGGCCAGGGGGTGGTTATACCAATTCTCATCGCACCTGAGAATTCCACTGTTATTCATGATGGAATGACTAGACAATTTAAGAGCCACTTGGGGAAAATAATATAAGCCTTGATTGTCATCTGACAACCTTCACTGACACGTTCTGGTTAGACCAAGAGAGGGCCAACATAAAAGATTGCAGCATGTGTGTCCCTGACTGGAAGAAAACACTGGAGACAATAGAGGAGCCATCATAAGAAGCCCAGAGTTGCCAGTGCTTTTCAAGAGTGTGGACGATGAAAGTACGTGGGTGCTGGTGACTCAGAGCAGAAAAGCAATTCAGAACTTTCAACACGAATAGATTTTAGAAATACCATCACCAACTAATTCAGCATGGATTTTCATTTTTATACATGCACAAGAGCAATAAGCAATTCAGTCCTATGTCTAAATGAATCCAAATGAACTCTTTTAATGGGTATAAAATAATGATTCTGAACATCAAAAAAGCATCATGTCAACATTTCATTGGCAGGGATATTTATTTCTTGAAGTGATATAAAATAGTGGTGTATTTTAGAATGAGCGAGATCTTGGATTTGAGGCAATGCAGTAAAGTGAGTTTGAAGGTGTGAGAGAACAGTACTAGGTGACAGGGGCAAGTGGTCAGGGGCACCCAAGTTTGGTGGGAGGGCTGTGGGGGAGCATGAGGCACTCTGGGAAGGAGTAGCTTCTCTGGGATTGAACTAATGGGCTGTTTTCTGCAACATCAATGCAGTGTCATCTTGAAAGCCCTTGGTACAGTTTAAGTGTAAGAATTACTGTGCTACTGACATTGAGCAAAAACACGTGGCAGATAGACACAGTCCTCACTCTCCAAATTACCCCCAAATAAATAAATGCGTGGATGTCATAGGCAGCCTAGGGATATCCGGGAAAGAGGCAGGCAAGGGTGGGTTAACATCTGGGGGCTTGGGAAAGGAGGGGACATCAGTGCAGACACTGTTCAGCGGGCCAGGTTATTCAGTGTTTGCAAGCTGTAAATGAAATTGTCCAAATTCATTTTCTCATGAAAATGTCAGCCTGAGCCCTTAAAGTGAGTAATTCTTTTCTTCTGGCCTGAAAAAAGAAGCCCTTTTTATTTTGTTGCCTTTGAGACAAAGGAGGCTTTTTTTCTTGTTCCATGTTTCCAATTTGCTGGTTCTCTTCAAATTTTTTTTATATAAAGCGCTGATATAAATTTTCAGGTGGAAGAAATGAGATGCTGATGAGTTGGTTTGGTGTGAGCAGGAGTTTTCACCATGGATGTGGGGCACTCAGCTTCCCCTTCGTCTGTTTCACAGGTGAGGCCTGTGGCCCCAAATGGCTCTCTCTTCACAAGACATTTTAACAGGGTGGGGCCTAAAAGTGATATGGCTACATACTTCTTGTTAGTAAATGTCTTCTTTAGTTAGCTCATGTTAATCATTCACTAAGCAGAGACGGAGGTCAGGTTTTGTTTGGGCTCAAGCCTGAAAATAACTCATGGCTTTTGTTTAAACGCTTGGCTTGCAGTTTCTTTCTTTTCTCTCTCCCCTTTCCTCCCTGCCCCCTTCTCCCACCCCCCTCTCTCTTCTCCTCCTTCCTTTTCACATCTCCTCCTCCTCTACTCTTTATATTGCTCTTCCAAAGACTAGATCAGAGACTGATATTTAGTTGCTTGGTTCCCAAAAGAAGTATCAGCCACCACAGCTGGAAAAGATGGCAGAAATCACAGAGATGGGTGATTTTCCAGCCGCTCTGAGTAATATGAGTTTGTCTCATGCCCAGTCTGCAGGATGGGATAGGAAGGCTGGGGGGCAGGACTTTTCCCCACCCCTCTCTGATTCAGCTACAATGGCTTAGTTTCTGCTCTTTTCCATATATGCGATTTCTGTCTCAGGTTTCGTAAGAAGAAAACAATGAGTTTTCTGCTAGTGCAAATCAGGCTTCTCCTTGTCAGGTGAGGGCACTGAAGTCTGGAGAGGCAGAATGATTTGCCTGAGATAGCACAGTTTCTCTGCAAAGGAGCTGGGGCTAGGAGTCCTGTCTGCTCCCTGTGATATGGCCCCGGGGACAAGAGGAACCAATCTGCAGAACAGAGGTGAAGTGGGGGAGTGGAAGGATGCAGAGCAGCGCGGATCTCTGGAAACACCTCTTGGGCCACAGAAGATGGTTTTTTGGGGTGGTCCCTGAGAACAATATAAATGTAACCCTGGCCCTCTGATCTCTCAGTGAATGAAACAGATAGTGCTCATGATAGAGGCTTCAGCTGCTTCCCAATTTTGCTGTAAATGTAGCTTTGTTCTCTATTTTTTGGTTTTGGGCTGAGTTTCTGGGAGGCATTATGGAAATGTATACTAATTTTACTATATTTCCCAGCAGTGTGAATTTAACATTTAGGGTGGAGTCTTATATAGGTCTATTGACCTAGAAAAAGTTATGTCTAAATCATTAGACATACATTTAAAAATGTTCAATATATTTATTTTTTAAAGCATTGCCTTTGTTGTGTTATTAAAACCATATAAATTGAGAGTTATTTAGTGTTGTGGTATGAGACTCTGGAAACTTAGCTCTGGTCCTTACTAGCTGGGAGACATTGGGCAAGTCACTTAACCTCTCTAAGTTTTGAATTTCTTCCTTTGTAAAATGGTGATGATAGCAATACCTTCCACATAGGGTTCCTATGTGGATTAAATGTGTTTATCGTATTAAAAGGCTTTACTATGTGAAGTCTTTACAACAGTGTCTAGTATGGGGTTAATTCTGCTTCGTGAATATGAGCTTTGGTATCTCTCAATAATTCTAGAAACTCATTGATCTATATTGCTTCAACTATTGCCTCTTCTCTATTCTGTTGGGCCATTTCCAAAACTCAAAGGATCTCTTTTATGTTTCCATTACTTTGCTTCTGGAGGATCCTCAGGGTAATTTTTTTTGGTTCTACTCTGCAATTGACTGACATTGGGATACCTCTTGTGCAATACGTTTTGTAATCCACTTGTGATGGGGACAGCTGTCATATGTGGTACACAATATAATTTCCTCTCCTATTCTTCTGTATCGACTGTTTTGTAGTTGGTTGCAAGGATACCACATGGTATTTCCCAGACAACTCTGCAGTTGGATGTGGACATGTGACTAAGTCTTCAATAGATGTGAGTGGAACTGATATGTAGCACATGGGCATGGTGGCTGTATCTCTTCCATACTTTTTCTCCTTCTCCTGAGCTGCTCAAACACAGCAGATCTACAAACTGTTACTTGTTTGCAATGGGATTTGTTTTAAAATGTAAACAAAAGCATGTAGACACTTTCTAGGAATTCAACATTATCACAATACCTAACCATGTCAACATTTTTCTTTTTTTTTCCACTTTTTTTAAATTTAATTATTTTTCAAGTACAGTTTTCTGTCTATTACTCCCATCCCATCCCATCCCCCATCCTCCCCCCTCCCTCCCATTTCCACCCTTCTCAGTTGTTGTCCATGTATCCTTCATATAGGTTCCTCTAAATCCCTCCCTTATTTCCCCTGAAATTCCCTCCCCTCTCCCCTCTGGTCAGTGTCAGCCTGTTCTCTATTTCAGTGTCTTTGGTTATATTTTGCTTGCTTGTTTGCTTTGTTGTTTAGCTTCCTGTTAGAGGTGAGATCATATGGTATTTGTCCTTCAACACCTGGCTTATTTCACTCAGCATAATGCTTTCCAGTTCCATCCATGTTGTTGCAAAAGGTAGGAGCTCCTTCTTTCTTTCTGCAGCATAAAATTCCATTGTGTATATGTACCATAGTTTTTTGATCCATTCATTTACTGA